>NW_026610908.1:0-662500 GCF_029499605.1 Hyla sarda | reverse complement strand
TAAGGCTAGCCTTCATATAAGATAGGGATAGACATAAGGCTAACCTTCATATAAGATAGGGATAAGCATAAGGGTATCCTTCATATAAGATAGAGATATGTATAAGGCTATCCTTCATAAAAGATAGCGATAGGCATAAGGCTATCCTTCATATTAGATAGGGAAAGGCATAAGGCTATCCTTCATGTAAGATAGGGATAGGGATAAGGCTATCCTTCATATAAGATAGGGATAGGTATAAGGCTATCCTTCATATAAGATAGGGATAGGTATAAGGCTATCCTTCATATTAGATAGGGATAGGCATAAGGCTATCCTTCATATAAGATAGGGATAAGCATAAGGCTATCCTTTATATAAGATAGGGATAGGTATAAGGCTATCCTTCATATAAGATAGGGATAGGCATAAGGCTATCCTTCATATAAGATATATACATAAGGCTATCCTTCATATAAGATAGGGATAGGTATAAGGCTATCCTTCATATTAGATAGGGATAGGTATAAGGCTATCCTTCATATAAGATATATACATAAGGCTATCCTTCATATAAGATAGGGATAGGCATAAGGCTATCCTTCATATAAGATATATACATAAGGCTATCCTTCATATAAGATAGGGATAAGCATAAGGCTATCCTTTATATAAGATAGGGATAGGTATAAGGCTATCCTTCATATAAGATAGGGATAGGCATAAGGCTATCCTTCATATAAGATAAGGATAGGTTAAAGGCTATCCTGTATATAAGATAGAGATAGGTATAAGGCTATCCTTCATATAAGATAGAGATAGGTATAAGGCTATCCTTCATATAAGATAGGGCCAGGGACTATTGATAGGATTCTGATTATTAGGCAGACTAGATGGACCAAATGGTTCTTATCTGCCGACACATTCTATGTTTCTGTGTAACTCATGTGCAAATTTCCAAGAGGAACAACATAGGAATTACAGTGTTCTAGGAAGATGACGCAACAGTTATGTTTTGGAGATGGATGCCGATGAGTTTATTTATTTATTTATTTATTTATTTATTTAAAGTTAAACAGATTTGAAAATCACTTCTATTAAAAAATCTTTACCCTTCCAGTACCTATTAGCAGCTGTATGCTACAGAGGAAATTCTATTATTTTTGAATGTCTTTTTTGTCTTGTCCACAGTGCTCTCTGCTGACACCTGGTGCCCATATCAGGAACTGTCCAGAGCAGGAGAAAATACCCATAGCAAATCTATGCTACTCTGGACAGTTCCTGACATGGACAGAGGTGTCAGCAGGTGCAGTACTGTGGACAAGACAAAGAAAAAGAAATTCAAAAAGAAAATAATTTCCTTTGTAGCATACAGCTGCTAATAAGTACTGAAAGGATTAAGATTTTTAAATAGAAATAATTTACAAATCTGTTTAACTCTCTGGCACCAGTGCATAAAAAAAAAGAGAAAAAGTTTTTCACCGGAGTACCCCTTTAATCTTCAGTTGCAAAAAACACAATACCTTGTCATTGTGTAAAGTTTCTAAGTTCCCTGCCAGCCCTTAAAGGGGTACTCCGGTGGAAAATATTATTTATTTATTTATTTTTATTTATTTTTTAAATCAGCTGGTGCCAGAAAGTTAAACATATTTGTAAATTACTTCTATTAAAAAAATCTTAATCCTTCCAGTACTTATCGGCTGCTGAATACTACAGAGCAAGTTCTTTTCTTTTTGGATTCCTTTTCTGTCTGTCCACAGTGCTCTCTGCTGACACCTCTGTCCATGTCAGGAACAGGTCCAGATTAGGAGCAAATCCCCATAGAAAACACATATTACTCTGGACAGTTCCTGAAATGGACAGAGGTGTCAGCAGAGAGCACTGTGGTCAGACAGAAAAGGAATCCAAAAGAATTTCCTCTCTATTATACAGCAGCTGATAAGTACTGGAAGGATTAAGATTTTTAAATAGAAGTAATTTACAAATCTGTTTTAACTTTTTGGTACCAGTTGATTGATTTAAAAAAATAAATAAATAAATACATTTCCACCAGAGTACCCCTTTAAGTAGTCCCCTGGTCTGGAGCCATGACCTTCTTCTAGTCCTGTCTGTTCCAGCTGTAAACTCGTCCCCCCGGTGTGATTGACAGCCTGTGTTACCGCTCTGCTTCCTGAGCAGACGGAGCAGGGTGCCCGGGCTGTCAATCACACTGAGGGGCGGGATTACAGGCGGAGCATATGGGACTCTAGGATGACTCAAGCCCAGTGTTTCCTAACCAGTGTGCCTCCAGCTGTTGCAAAACTACAACTCCCAGCATGCCCGGACAGCCAACGGCTGTCCGGGCATGCTGGGAGTTGTAGTTTTGCAACAGCTGGAGGCACACTGGTTGGGAAACACTGCTCTAGCCCAGAGGACCACTTCCGGGCTGTCGGGGATACCCTTCAGACTTCATATCTTTACCATTGCTGCCAGCAGGAATGTCTCCCGGACATAAGGAAGAGGATTTTACCATTTATAAGACATTGATTTTCCCTTCTGCACCGCAGATCAATTTCATTAAAGATTTCCCGCAGCTTGTGGAAGGGACGGCCACTTTGGTACTGTAAACGCTGCATATTTTTTCCACACAAATCTGTCCGGTATACAGTAGAAGTACCTTGAGGTTAATTTTAAAGAGCGTATAAAAGCACCGTATATTAACCCCTTAATGATGCAGCGATTAAAAATTTTTTTCATTTTTTTCCTCCTCGCATTTTAAAATCCATAACTTCGAGTTTTCCATCTATAGACCTTGTTGTTTGTGGGACTTTTTGTTTTTTGTAATGACATCACTCATTTTACCACAAAATGTATGGTGAAGCCCCAAAAAAATGGGTATTCCAGTAAAAAATACTTTTTTTTATTTATTTTATTTTTTTTAAATCAACTGGCTCCAGAAAGTTAAACAGATTTGTAAATTACTTCTATTAAAAAAAATCTTAATCCTTCCAATAATTATCAGCTGCTGAAGTTGAGTTGTTCTTTTCTGTCTGGCAACGGTGCTCTCTGCTGACATCTCTGCTTGTCTTGGGAACTGCACAGAGTAGAAGAGGTTTGCTATGGGGATTTGCTTCTACCCTGGGCAGTTCCCGAGACAGGTGTCATCAGAGAGCACATAGACAGAAAAGAACAACTCAACTTCAGTAGCTCATAAGTACTGAAAGGATTAAGATTTTTTTAATAGAAATAAATTACAAATCTGTTTCACTTTCTGGAGCCAGTTGATATATAAATAAGTTTTTATTTTATTTTTTCCTGGAATACCCCTTTGATTGTGGGGCAAAACTGGGGGGGGCTTTTATGCAGATTTTAGGTGGTTGCGTTTCTACACAGTGCACTTTTCGGTAAAGCACATTTTATCTTTATTCTGTAGGTCCGTACGGTTACAAGGATACCCAATTTATATAGGTTTTGTTTTATTTTGCTAGTATTACTTTTTGTAAGAAGAAGAGTGTGCTTAAAATTAGCCTCTTCTGACCCCTATAACTTTTTTATTCTTCCGTATATAGGGCGGTATGAGGGCTCATTTTTTTGTGCCGTGATCTGTAGTTTTTATTAATGCCATTTATGTTTTTAAGAGACTATTTTTGATCACTTTTTATTAAAAAAAAAAATAAAAAAATCTGCTATATGAAATGACCAAAAATGTGCAATTCTGGACTTTGGTAATTTTTTTTTATGTTTACACCATTTACTGTACTGTTTAATAAACGTGATATTTTAATAATTCAGACATTTACACATGCGGCAATACAACATATATGTTTTATTTTTATTTATTTTTTTACTTCTATTTTTTTTTAATAAAATGTTAGAAGGGGTGACTGAAACTTTTATTAGGGGGAGGGGTTATACACATTTATTTATTTATTCTTTTTGTTTCTTTTTAGTCTCCATAGGGGACTATTACATGGAATCTCTTGATTCTTAACACTGATCAATGCTGTGGCACAGAATAAAGATAGGACGACATGGAGGCATGTAAGGACCTTCCAGCCATCATGTAAGGTCGTCAGGACCTCGTGATTGTCCCGTGGTGGTCCCGATCACCTATAGCAACATGAAGTTGACGGCTTTAAGTCCCGTAATTGTCTTTGATTATGGGATCTAACGGGTTAATGGCCTTGCTGCAGGCTATTAGCTGTGGCCCCTGGCTGTTGATTCCAGCAGGGTGGCCATGCGGACGGGGCGGGATGATGTCCCAATCCTGCTTCGTAGCTATGGGAAAAAAAAGTCAGACTAAATGGACATGATCTCTGGCATCGATGCCTCCCGGGACACATACCAGTCCTGCAGTGTCCAGTGGTCATCAACACGAGTGATTACCAGGGCTGCAGGCAGGTCCAGAGCTGCTGTGCTTGCTCCCGGTGTGAGGTGCAGAACTGCGCCCTGTGCAATGTTACCTCTGCCCCTCCCCTCAGCTGTCTGGAGATTTCCGAACATACAGCGAGGGGAGGGGGAAGGCAGAGAGGGGTAGGACGCAGTTCTGCACCTCCCTCGCCCCTCCCCCAGGACTTAGATTTTGACAGCTGTGAAAATCTACATCCAGGAGCCGAGCTGTAAAAATCTCTACTTGTTGTTGTCACTGAGCCATTGTTCAAATCTATGTCCAGGGGGCTGTGCACCTCCCTCGGCAGGAGAGGGATTCTCACAGCCCCGCTCCCAAAGCCCCCTGGACGTAGATTTTCACAGTTGTCAAAATTTATATGCAGGGGCGGGGCTGTGAGAATCTAGTCATCCTCCTGAGGGAGGGGTGAGGAGGGAGCTGTGTACGGGGCGAGCGAGGTGCAAAACTGCACCCTGCCAATCACTGCCTTCCCCCTACCCTCGCTGTATGTTCTGGAAATCGCTGAATAGCTGAGGGGAGTGACCGACGTAAAATTGCACGGGGTGCAGTTCTGCACCTCACACCGGCCCTCTGTCAGTCAAAGCAGAGTGAGGGAGGAGTCATCACAGTGAGGAGAAGAGAGGGACATGCCCCCCGCCTCTGCATGGACAGAAACCTCACTGAGCAATGACTGTAAGTAAATAAAGGTAATCCTGATAGAAATATAGGTCATAGACACTTAAAAAAAATTTTTATTTACTTTTATTTTTATTTTATTTTTTACATTTTTTTTTTTTTTTGGGGGGGGGGGGGGGTCATTTGACAGGTACACTTTAAAGAAAAACAGAGCTAATTTCTTTTAAAAAAAATAAAACGCTCCCAGTCTGTCTCCAGGTTGGGTGTGGTTCTGCAGCTCAGTTCCATTGTAGTGAATGGAGCCAAGTTGTAATACCACACCCAACCTGGAAACAGATGTGGAGCTGTTTTTGAAAGAAACAAGCTCTGTTTTCCGATTGTTGGATAACCCCTTTTAAAGTTTACCTGTTAATAAAAAATATATATATTTAAAACATTTTTAAGCTTTGCAAGATTTTTTGTATCAGATACGGTCTGAGTGTAGAACCGCATGTTAGTACGCGCTTAATTCCCTGCTCTGTGTGTGTGTGTGTGTATATATATATATATTATATTATAATACAGCGTCGTTTTAATGTCTGTAATACATCTTTTGCGTTCATACTGTAACCACAATACCTGGATCCCCTGTGGTTCTGCTCGGAGATCCAGGGATTCCAGTCGTGTTCTGATTTTCTAATATTTCAGTTTCTTTATACTTTATATTACTGCATATCTTTGGTGTCCATTTGGAAAAAAAAAATTTCAATCAACTGGTGGCAGAAAGTGAAACATATTTGTAAATCACTTCTATTAAAAAAAATCTTAATCCTTCCTGTACTTATCAGCTGCTGTATAATACAGAGAAAGTTCTTTTCTTTTTGAATTTCCTTTCTGTCTGACCACAGTGCTCTCTACAGACACCTCTGTCCATGTCAGGAACTGTCCAGAGCAGGAGAGATTTGCTCCTACTCTGGACAGTTTCTAAAATGGACAGAGGTGTCAGCAGAGAGCACCGTGGTCAGACAGAAAGGAAATTCAAAAGGAAAAGAACTTCCTCTGTAGTATACAGCTGCTGATAAGTACTGGAAGGATTAAGATTTTTAAATAGAAGTAAATTACAACTTTTTAAACTTTCTGGCACCAGTTGATTTAAAAATGTTTTCCAGTGGAGTACCCCTTTTTAAGTTTTTTTTTTTTTTGCCTATGTGATACTATTGAAGATATATAGCAGTGTTGGCTCAGTCACGTGTCGCCATTCATTTCTGGACGCCTTTTTGTTTCCTAGGAAAACTCGGCATGTAAACATCCTGCTCTTCATGGGTTATTCCACCAAACCCCAGCTGGCAATAGTGACGCAATGGTGCGAGGGCTCCAGCCTCTATCACCACCTTCACATCATAGAGACCAAATTCGAGATGATTAAGCTTATCGATATTGCACGGCAGACAGCACAAGGCATGGAGTAAGTGCCGCTCCCGAAACGTCTCCCGACCCTCCTCCCTTTCATTACTGCAAGATCCTACTATGTGTTTGTTTTATCTCTCATTTTCTTCCAGCTACTTGCACGCCAAGTCGATCATCCACCGAGATCTGAAAAGCAATAGTATCCTTCATCCTACGAGCCCGGACTCCCTGGTCTAGTAGTCTCTAATCGAGAGAGATCCTATACCAGTGTTTCCCAACCAGGGTGCCTCCAGCTGTTGCAAAACTACAACTCCCAGCATGCTGGGAGTTGTAGTTTTGCAACAGCTGGAGGCACCCTGGTTTAGAGACACTGCTTTTAGGGGTATGTTCACTATTATTATTAATGGTATTATTAGTAATATTAATATTAATAATATTATTATCATTATATATTTTTATTTATTAATTTTTTTTCTCCAAAATTGTATAAAATCACAGCATAAAAAAATAAAAATAAATAAATATAATATATAGTAAATTTGAGTAGCCGTATTAGTCCAGTGATGCAAATCATAAAATGTTGCAGTATCTTGTAATACCTTTTTTATTGGACTAACAGCATTTTGTAGAAACAAGCTTTCGCGATTCCTCCCTTTATCAAGTCCAAAGCAACATTTTATGATTTGCATCTAAAATATATATATATATATATATATATATATATATATATATATAATGAGTTGTAGTTTTGCATCACCTGGCTGGGAAGCAATGCCCTATACAGTGGTCCCTCAACATACAATATCAATTGGTTCAAGGACGACCATTGTATGTTGAGTGTTTAACAAGCCAGTGTGCCTCCAGCTGTTGCGTAACTTCAACTTGTAGTTGTAGTTTTGCAACTGCTGGAGGCACACTGGTTGGGAAACACTGATGTAGGGGATTAGATTTCCCCTCTCGGTAGGTTGGCAGTCCCCTTAGATTATACCACCTCCGTCCCCTAGTAGGTAGGTTGTCCCTTCCACTTACTCTGGGGCTTCTATGGCTGGGAAGAGATGGAGGAAGCTGCTGTAGCGGCCCGGCAATGGTCCCTCCTCCGGATGATGGTGCTGTACAGGTCCGCGGCCCCGGGCCAATCACCGAATGACAAACAATGCGGCATCCATACACATACGGCGGCTGCGTAGGGACGCTATGATTCTGGGAACGTCATTGAGTGCTACCTCATTACGCGACCACCGTATCTGTACGGCAGCCACATAGTTTGTCATCTGGGGTCCTGCACAAACGGCCCGAGGAAACGAGGGTAAGGCTGCGTTCACACAACATTTTTGCAATTCAGTTCCCGTATACGTTTTCAATTAGAAAACCGTACGGGACCATATTGAAAACTGTATGCATTAACTCTCCATTGAAAACCGTATGCAAAACGATGCATCAGGTTGCGTCCATTTTGCGTCTTGTACAGTTTTGTCCATTTTTTTTACCGTACCCAAAACCGTAGCCTACCATGGTTTTTGGTGCAGGTGAAAAACCGTATAGAAACGTATACGTTTTTTTTTTTCTTTCAAAAAAGTCAATGGGAACCATAGAGAACCGTATGTGCGTACGGTTCCATCCGGTATGCACAGTGCACGCTGAAAGTTTTTTTTTTTTTCCTGGAATTTTAATCAAACAAGTGAAACTTTATTCATAATGGAGTGAGAAGTTAAAAACGTATACAGTTTTTTTTTTCTTAAAAGAACAGATGCAACCGGACATCATTTTTCAAACCGTATACGGGTTAAAATTTGTACACACGTTTTGTCTGGTTTTGAGGAATTGGTTTTTCATCAAAAATCTGATATGGGAACTGTATTGCTAAAAGGTGGTGTGAATGCAGCCGTAGTGTCATGTTCAATAAGAGCCAGAGACAGAGCCCCGGCTATCCGGCGGCAGCTGAAGCAGTCGGGACCACTGTACTGTAGTCCTGTAGTTGCTCCAAATGGGCCATGGAGGGAGAGGAGGGTCACATGACTGGTCACAGATCCATCTAGTATTTTGCGTCCTGTTGGGTTTGTATCTCTCCTTAACCCCTTGCTCTCTCTAGATATTTTTCTTCATGAAGACCTCACGGTAAAGATCGGTGACTTCGGCCTAGCCACAGTGAAGTCTCGGTGGAGCGGCTCTCACCAATTTGAACAGTTATCGGGCTCCATTTTATGGATGGTGAGGAAATTCCGGGTGAATCTTCTTAAAGGGGTTGTTTAGGAATAGAAAACCAGAGCTTATTTCTTCTAAAAACAGTGCCACCCCTGTCCTCAGGTTGTGTGTGGTATTGCTGCTCTGTTCCATTGAAGTGAATGGAAAAAAATTGTAATACCACACACAACCTGAGGACAAGGGGTGGCGCTGTTTTTTCAAAATAAATTTGATTTTGTTTTCTATTCCTGGATTTTTTTCCTTTAAAAAGGGAGCAAGGTTACCCTTTAGGGTTCGTTCCCACCTGGCGTATTTGGTGCATATTTGCTGCTGCGTATTTTCCTACTCATTGACTTCAATGGGAAATAAAATACGCAGCAGCAAATACGTAGCAAAATACGCAGCAAAATATGCCAGGCTTGAACCCCCTCCACCATTACTGAGGTCTTTTCTATCTCCAGGCCCCGGAGGTGATCAGAATGCAGGACAAGAATCCTTACAGCTTTCAGTCGGATGTCTACGCTTTTGGAATAGTTTTATACGAATTAATGACCGGGCAGCTACCGTATCAGAATATCAACAACCGCGATCAGGTGAGAGGAGGCCGAGATCTATGTGGCACCACTCCCCCTGGCTGCCAACACCGGAACTGCTCGCCTCTATCCTCATTTTGCTGTATTTGAGGTTTACTCTACACCAGTGATTCCCAAACAGTTGATTGAACCATTTCTATCATACTAGCACACACGGTGCAACCATAACCATTTACTTCACTTTGAGGATCTTCAATGTAACAATACTCTGTCACCACTAGTAGGAGCTCACTGCTATGTGATTTATACAGGCTCTATTCACTACGATAAGAAATAAACAGCTCGTCAGGCACCACTCCCCCTGGCAGCCAACACCGGAACTGCTCACCTCTATTCTTCTTTGCTGTCTCCTGTTCGATCCACCCGGTGTTTTCCCAACCAGGGCACCTTCAGCTGTTGAAAAACTGCAACTCCCATCATGCCCTGACAGCCAAAGGCTGTTATACATCTCCCCTCCTAGCTCTATCTGTATACTACTGCTGCTATCTGTATGGGATCAGGATATATAGTAGTTATATACCTTCCCTCCAGCTCTATCCATATACTGCAGCTATCTCTATGGGATCACAATATATAGTAGTTATACACCTCCCCTCCAGCTCTATCTGTATACTGCTGCTATCTCTATGGGATCACGATATATAGTAGTTATAAATCTCCCCTCCTAACTCTATCTATATACTACTGGTGCTATCTGTATGGGATCCGTATATATAGTAGTTATACACCTCCCCTCCAGCTCTATCTGTATACTGCTGCTGTGATACCTATGGGATCACAATATATAGTAGTTATACATCCCCTCTCCATCTCGATCTGTATACTGCTGCTATCTCTATGAGGTCAGGATATATAGTTGTTATACACCTCCCCTCCAGCTCAATCCGTATACTGCTGCTATCTATATGGGATCAGGATATATAGTAGTTATACACCTCTCCTCCAGCTCTATCCATATACTGCTGCTATCTATATGGGATCACAATATATAGTAGTTATACACCTCCCCTCCAGCTCTATCCGTATACTGCTGCTATCTCTATGGGATCAGGATATATAGTAGTTATGCACCTCCCCTCCAGCTCTATCCATATACTGCTGCTATCTCTATGAGGTCAGGATATATAGTTGTTATACACCTCCCCAAAGGCTGTCCGGACATGCTGGGGGTTGTAGTTTTGCAATAGCTGGAGGCACCCTCATTGGGAAACACTGCTCTACACAATTGATATTTAGGCCCCTTGGCACCATTTCTATCATCCTAGCACACAGAGTGCAACCCTAACCATTAACTTTGCATTGAGGCGCTTCAACATAACAATACTTGCAGTCACCACTAGTGGGAGCTCAATGCTATATGGGTTAAACAGCTCCTATTGACTACAATAAGGAATCAATACGCAGCGCGCTTCTCCCCCTAGTGGTAGTAAAAATATTTTTTTGCATTTTTACATGAACTTTATAGTAAATATTTTTTTTGATATAGCGCAACAATACATTTATTTATTTATTCATTCTATTTTTTCCCCAGATTATTTTCATGGTGGGAAGAGGATATTTATCTCCAGACCTCAGCAAAGTGCGGAGTAACTGTCCCAAAGCAATGAAGAGGTTAATGGCTGACTGTCTAAAGAAGAAGCGGGATGAGCGGCCCTTATTTCCACAGGTAACGCGGTGCCAGGTCTCTACGCTTTATACAATTTGCAGATATGATGGGAACGAAAACGGATTAAAGGGACACAACAGGGAACAATTCACATTCGACTGTTAGCAGGTTCTGGCTCCCGACCACGGGAATGGAAGATCGTGACGTCACGACTCTGCCCCGTGTGACGTCATGCCCCGCCCCCTCAATGCAAGTCTATGGGAGGGGGCGTGACGTACGTCACGCCCCCTCCCATAGACTTTCATTGAGGGGGCGGGGCGTGACATCACACGGGGGCAGAGTCGTGACGTCACGATCTTCCATTCCCGTGGTCGGGAGCCAGAACCTCCAGCGCTGCCAGAAGCAGATACAGGTGGGTGCTGCATGCTATATTGCGGGGGTCCCCAGCAGCGGGACCCCCGCTATCAGACATCTTATCCCCTATTCTTTGGATAGGGGATAAGATGTCTAGGGGTGGAGTACCCCTTTAAGCATTCAGGAGCCTGGAAATGCTGGGATAGACTTTTTTTACCTTGCTTTTCTATTTTCCTGAATGGCATATCTGCACTCTCGGGTACTATATATGTGGGCACAGGGCACTGCTGGGTACTATATGGACTCCAATCCCCCTATAGTTAGAGCCCCACACTCTGTACCTTGACCAGCATACGTCATGTTTTGGTGACACACCTGCCTTGGCGGAGTTGATTATTTCGGAGGTAACACCGTGCTTAGGACTCTTTGGACCATCCATGCTATGGACCTCCAGGCGCCCGTCCTTCCTGAGGATGTTCAGCATGGCGGTCCAGGGCACGGAATGGGTGATGTTCGGCCCGCATCTGTAGCCTGGGGAGCAGGTGTCTCTTCACCACCTCCAAGAAGTCTTGCTCCTTCGGGGGCCGTACTATGCACAGATGTACTAGGCTGGAAGGCAGGAGGATTGGGGGTGTCTGTGAGGCTGCCGGCAGTGTAAAGGACCAGGAGGGTAAACAGGGAACACAGCCGCAGAGGCAGGCACCCCCCGCTGGCACTCCATAAATACGCCACTGTGTCAGGGGCCTACGCACGGCACGTCTGCTAGCAGACACTGTTCTTAATGAGTAGAGGGCTGCTGTACAATACAATCAGGTCCCCCCTGACAGTTTAAGAGCAGTTGCTGCTGGTAGCAGATGTGCTGTCTGGTTTCTGGAGACCCCCCAGCAGTAGAGACCTTTTGGGTTAAAGAGGTTATCCTGTGAGTTCTCCTGTGATTGTTTTTTTTTAACTTTTTTTTCATTCTGTGCCGGATGCAAAAAAATAATTAAATAAAAATAACAAACCTTCCGCCGCTCATGAGCTCATCGCCGGCCGCAGCGAAGTTCTGCCTCGGCTAATGAAACGCTAAGTCACAGTGTGATGTAACAGTCCGGGCGTCTAGAGGAAGGCCAAGCCCATTACATCACACTATCGTTCAGCATATCACCAGCTTAGGCGAGGCATTGCTGTGGACAGCGAGAAGCAGCCCCAGAATGCCTGAGGATGCAAGAGCGATATCTGCGCATAGGTGGAGGGACAGAAGGTAAGTTAAAGGGGTACTCCCTGTGGGGGTCCTGCCGCTGGGGACCCCCTCAATCTCTTCTGCGGCACCCCAGACATCCGGTGCACGGAGTGAACTTCACTCCATGCCGGAAGACTGGCGATGCAGGACAGAGGCTCGTGACATCATGACCACACCCCCTCAATGCAAGTCTATGAGAGGGGGCGTGGTGGCGGTCATGCCTTCTCCCATAGACTTGTATCAAGGGGGCGTGGTCATGACATCACGAGCCTCCGGTGCTGCACCCGACACTCTTAACGAACGCCGGGTGCAGCATGGAGATTGAGGGGGTCCCCAGAAGACATCCAAAGGATAGGGGATAAGATGTCTAGGGGTGGAGTACCCCTTATAAGGTTTGTTAGTTTTCTTTTTGCAGCCCGGCGGAATGGTGAGATTAAAAATAAATATATCACTGGATAACCCCTTTAACCCTGCCCTGGGAACATATAACGTACAGGAAAGGTGGGACACGCTGGTGTTTTCAATGGGTCCTGCAGATCCCAATGCAGTTCTCTAAATTGAGGCATAGGGGATAACAAGCTGATCAGTGGGGGCGTTCTACTGTTGGAACCTCTTCCAATGCCAAAAACAGGGACTTAGCAGGGTGCACGGTCATCACTTTATTTTGCACTTTATGGGACCTCCAAATGTTTCGTGTCACTGAACTCTAACGTTTGGGGGCTATGCACCTAAACCCTCATCAGATCGCGAAGAAAGACCAAAACTACTATATGGGGGGAGTAAAAGGTTTAATCACCCTTCATAGTACAGTGACCCCCCCCCCCCAACCTACGATGGCCCCGACATACGATCATTTCAACATACGATGGTCTCTCAGAGGCCATCGCATGTTGAAGGCAGCATCAACATATGATCCTTTTGTCGGGGGCCATCGCATAAACGGCTATCCGGCAGTGCAAACTGCTTCAGCTGCCACCAGATAGCCGTTTACGGTGCCCTGTGTGGTCCGCTGACGATCACTTACCTGTCCTCGGGCTCCGGCGTGTCCTCTTCAGGATCCCCTGCATCGTCGGAGCTCTCAATTGTCGTCATCACGTCGACAATAGGAGCGGCGTGCGTAGCGACGTGATGACGGCGACGGAGAGCGAGGATGCCGGGGAAGCAGAGGCCTTGCCGGAGCGTCGGGGGGGGCGCGGCGACAGCGATGGAAGGCGACATCCAGGGCAGCGGTGACGGTCCGGAGCGGCGGGGACACACGAGTATGACCTCCAATACCAGTGGTCTACAACCTGCGCACCTCCAGATGTTGCAAAACTACAACTCCCAGCATGCCCGGACAGCCAACGGCTGTCCGGGCATGCTGGGTGTTATAGTTTTGCAACATCTGGAGGTCCGCAGGTTGTAGACCACTGTCCTATACTTTACATTGCACGGATCCCTCAACATACGATGGTTTCAACAAACGATGGTCCGTCTGGAACGAATTACTAGAGATGAGCGAACTTACAGTAAATTCGATTCGTCACAAACTTCTCGGCTCGGCAGTTGATGACTTTTCCTGCGTAAATTAGTTCAGCTTTCCGGTGCTCACGTGGGCTGGAAAAGGTGGATACATTCCTAGGAAAGAGTCTCATAGGACTGTATCCACCTTTTCCAGCCCACCGGAGCACCTGAAAGCTGAACTAATTTATGCAGGAAAAGTCATCAACTGCCGAGCCGAGAAGTTTGTGACGAATCGAATTTACTGTAAGTTCGCTCATCTCTACGAATTACCATCGTATGTTGAGGGACCACTGTATATCATTTGAATGATTTCTTCTTCAATCTTAGATTACATTTATGATAACTCTCAGGATGCGTTATTCTCAGGAAGCAGAAAGCATAACCAAGTGTTTTCTGAAATATTTGTCTTTTTTTTTTACCTTCCGCAGATTCTTGCCTCCATTGAACTCCTGGCCCGGTCATTGCCAAAAATTCACCGCAGTGCATCTGAGCCGTCGTTGAACAGAGCCGGCTTCCAGACAGAGGACTTCAGTCTGTACGCTTGTGCTTCTCCAAAAACGCCCATCCAGGCCGGTGGATATGGTGGGTTCATGATACACTGACCCTACGAGCTCTTCCAAGTCCATCAGAAAAAAAAAAAAAAAAATATATATATATATATATATATATATATATATATATATATATATATATATATATATATATATATATATATATATATATATATATATGACTTGCACCCCCTGCTGGCAGGAGTTTATAATTGTTTTTGGTCTGTTACGTATCGAGAATGTATATTGTGTATTTGTATTGTAAAATGGTGGTTGTTTGTTTTGTTGTTTTAACAGTTATTGTTTTTGTGGAGGTTTTCATTTTTTTTTCTTTTCTGTTTCTTCTGCGTTTAGAAATGATGTAATAAAATATTTATGGGTGGTCCCTGCAGATCCACTACTACACGGAAGAACTATTAATATCCTTATCCGTAATTCCGACCGCAGCCTGTCTGTTTTGTAACTTGGTTCTTTCTTTAGTCTTTTTGGCTGCTTTCTTCTTTAAAAAAAAAATTATAATAATCAGGGCCACCCATGGCCGCAAGTTGTTTCCGGTATTGGAAGAAAGCGGACATGTTTTTCTAGTCTCAGGCCATGTTCAAGTGGCGGAAATCCTGCTGTAGCAGTTTTGTATTAAAAGGGTTATCCAGGAAAAAATTATATATATATATATAATTAAAGGGGTACTCCTGTGGGAAACTTTTTTTATCAACTGGCTCCAGAAAGTTAAACAGATTTGTAAATTACTTCTATTTAAAAATCTTAACTTCAGAAGCTCATAAGTACTGAAAGGATTAAGATTGTTCTTTTCTGTCTAAGTGCTCTCTGATGACACGTGTCTCGGGAACCGCCCAGTTTAGAAGCAAATCCCCATAGCAAACCTCTTCTAAACTGGGCGGTTCCCGAGACACGTGTCATCAGAGAGCACTTAGACAGAAAAGAACAACCTTAACTTCAGAAGCTCATAAGTACGGAAAGGATTAAGATTTTTTCATAGAAGTAATTTACAAATCTGTTTAACTTTCTGGAGCCAGTTGCTAAATATAAATATAAATAAATATAATATAATATATATAAAAAAAAAGTTTCTTCCTGGATAACTCCCTTTAATTTGATGGGAATCTGCTGCCCTGTGCACACGGCAGAATTTCTGCAGCAAATGTTTCTACCACAAAAGTCCTGATTTCGGCATCGCAGAAACAACAAACTACTGTTTATGGTTTCTGTGGATTCTGCATGAAAATGCATTGCCGTCTATTTGTGAGCAGTCCTAGCACCGGTGGTACATCCAAATGTGCGGAATGTCTGCACGTTTTGTCATGTAAACATAGAATATATCCATTAAAGAGATCTTAAAAAAGGCTAAAAAGGACCCCTCCACACTGTTGAATTTCTGGGGTGAGATTTTGTCTGCAATGGGCGCCGCCGTAATCTGTCGGGCACTAAGATCATGCAGATATGCGCTGTCGCCATAGAGGGCAATGCAGTATAGTGGGGAATTTTGCCAAGAGGCTTAAGAGTGCATTACTTTTTCAGAATTGGCACCAATTGCCACCTTTCTTGGACATGAGGGTTTTATTAAAGGGATTATCTAGGGTAAGAAAAGAGGAACTTTATTTATTTTTGAACCGGCACCGACCCCTTCCCCAAGTTGTGATTGATATTGTAACTGAGTTTCATTTAAGTTAATGGAGCCAAAGTTGTAATACCGCACACAACCAGAGGTCCCCAATGGGCGTTATTTTCGGAACAAATCAGCTCTGTTTTTCTATTCCTGGATAACCCCTTTTTAAAAGTGATACTTTGGATCTGAAAAACATCCTGGGGATAGGGGATAAGTGACTGATCATGGGGGGGGGGGGGGGTCCAATTAATGCTACCAGAACCCAGCGATCTCCTGCATGGCACCCCAGCTGTCCTCCTGTGTGGAGTGGGGGGTGGACACGACCTCCCCCATGCATCTCTATTAGAGAGCTGGAGATACAAGACTATATTGCCTTTTGACCCCCTACTCCACACATGACAGGGCGGAAATTGCGGAGGAACGCATCAGTCAGACCCCCTGTGATCAGCCACTTACCCCCTGTGGATAGGGAAGTTTTTCAAAACCAGTGTACCCCTTTTAACTTTTTTCTTTTGCCATTCACCATGTTGTACCAGAACAGTAGGTGCCCTGTCCATCCCAGGTGTTGGCGTCCGACCTCCACCGATATCTGCCCAGTATGAAAGGCCTCGGGTCATCCTAACCCTGTCTGCTCATGGCATTTAGTGATCTGTCCTCTCACATGACTACAGACCGGATATAGGCGAGGGTGTCCGTCATATCGGGAGTCAGGGGTATGAAGACAAGCAGACCTGTCATCACATGCTATTTTCTCATACGGACCGGATCATGACATTTGGTGACTTGACCATTACCGGCGCTGTGTCACCATTATGACCAGAGGCCGGACCCCCATTGATCCTAAAGGGATGGAATGTCCTAGAGGATAGGCAACTTTCCTTCCACTTGTACTGACCTCCATGGTGTAGAGCAGCAGTCATTTCATAGCTGCTTCCTTCTATTTCATTGGCAGCGATAATGTGTCCATTGTACAGAGATGTATTAATGAGAGCTTCTTAACTATAGGAGAGTCCCATCTTTTTATGGCCTATCCATTGGACTCCTTAGCCCTTTGGCGGTTAATTATAAATGAGAAAAGCCGCCATTGATCATTTTCAAAGTGAAGGTGATTGTGTTTGTGGAGTCTGTAGGGAGGAGGGATACCGAAAGAGACAAGCGGGCATTTGCTCCACCTCTGGGTCATAACCTGTGATATTGTATGAAAACGATGGAAATACCCGTTTATTTACACTTCCTATCGGTATACCAAGGTTAACGCTCCTTTAAGGCTTAAATGGGCACTGTCACTTTAAAACTTTTGACCTGTCTTTTCAACATTTTTTTTATATTTTTTTATCTGTCTGGGTGTAAATGTTTGAACCTTGACTGATCGATAGAATAAGCTGGAAGAAGAGCGCGCTAAGGCCAGGTTCACACAGCGGCATCTTCAGACAAAATTTCCACCGGAGATCCCTCGGGCGGCGCTAGGACTGCACAGACTGCATTGCCGTCCCCACAACCGGAAATCCATTTCTGAGCGAATCATTCGGCGGTTCTGCTCAGAAATACATTGCAGTCAAAGGGGACGGCAATGCAGCTTGAGTGGTCCTGTGGTTTTGTCTGAAGTTTCCGCAGTGTGACTCCGGCCTTAGTGAGACAGACTTATAATGTATGTCTATAGGATCGTCTCGGTCCGCCCTGCTCTACCAAGCGATTGGTCTCTAGGACATGTCAAAAGGGACAGGTACACTTTAAAGGGGTACTCCACTACATTACAACATATCACTGCCCACAGGAAAGGGGATAAGTGTCTGATCATGCAGGGTCTGGCCTGTTGGACCCCCTGCAATCTCCAGAACAGGTCCTCCGTCTCTCCCTGTGCATGGAGTGCCGTGTCTATGAGAGTGCCGGAGATACCTGAGATTGCTCATATATTTTTAGCACTACTATAGAGAATGCATGGAGCACCGGTGGTGTAGAGGAAAAGTTTTAAATTAGTACAGTACCCCTTCTAGGGATGGCATATAGAGTGACATCACCAACCCTGTGACTTTAAAATGGTGGTGTAGTTTTGGAACAGATGGTGGCACCCTGGTTTGGAAATACTGGTATAAGCAATCTAGTGATTGCTTATAAATGTCCCCTATGGGACTGTACTAGGAGAGCATAGATCTGACTGATCAATGCTATTCAACAGCATAACATTAAGCAGTAGAAGCCAGTGTTTCCCATCCAGAATGCCTCCACGTGTTGCAAGACTACAGCTCCCAGCATGCTCGGGAAGCCTTTGATTGTCTGGGCATGCTGGGAGTTGTAGTTTTTCAGTTTTGGGGTGATGTCTTTACTCCTGTCACAGTTTAATCCCAGCGCAACCCTATAGTTGCCCGAAAAGAGAAATTACATGACTGTGCAAACTTATCCAGAGTACTGACCCTTTTTTGCTTGGCATCAGTTTAAGAAAAAAAAAAAAAAGAAATCAAAGAAATTAAAAAAGTAAAATAAAAATCTTACTAACTTTTAACGTAACCCTATTTGATTTTATATATATATATATATATATATATATATATATATATATATATATATATATATATATATAAATATATATAATATATAAAAAATTTTAACCTCTCCTTATGTGTACCGATCATTCTGCACCTCTGTGTCTTTGAATCTGTTAAAGGGGTACTCCACCCCTAGACATCTTATCCCCCTATCTAGAGGATAAGATGTCTGATCTCAGGGGTCCTACAGATGGGACCCCCGCGATCTCTGTGCAGCACCCAGCATTTATTTAGAACGCTTGGAGTGAGCAGCGGGGGTTGTGACATCATGGCCACACCCCTTGCAATCTCATGCCACGCCCCCTCAATGCAAGTATATGAGAGGGGGCGTGGCATGAAGTTACAACCCCCGCTGCTCGCTCTAAGCGCTCGGAACAAAATGTTCTGAACGCTGGCGCAACGGAGTACCCCTTTAAGTCGCTATATGTGTTGTGTTTTTGTGTGCTTGCACTAACCTGTCTAGCTTGTGGTATGTACAAGCGTCTGACCTATTTTCTGCTTTTTAATACATTTTTTACATTTCTTTTGTACCCCCTCTGCAGGAGAATTTACAGCCTTCAAGTAACGGCACAGTCAGCACAAGCACTTCTGTTACTACTTTGTCTCGTGTTCCTCTAGTTTCTTAGCGCTGGGACTACATTACAAAAAATAAGTAAAAACATGCAGATAATACACCCATATTGTAAGAGGGAGCAGCATGACCCATCAGAGGAAAAAAAATGGGGGGTGGTGGGAGGGGAAAGAGACCAGCTGAATCGCCTGTGTTCCTCTGGGGCGTGGCTCAGCACTGCTCTTTGGAATGCCCCACAGAGGAGTAGTCTTGGCAAAGAGGAGGCAGATCTTTCTTCATTGCAGAGACTCTTTTTCTGGCTGTCTAAAATACTAACCCACACCTTCTTTGTGGATCCTGCTCCGATCAAGATGGGAAATGTCTGCAAAATTTTTTTCTGTTTATGTCTTTTTGGGAAATAAAATGCTGGATCTCCATATATCCCCCTCACCAGTGATTTTCTGCTGGTACGGTAAAAGCTCATTCAGTAACATACCATCTAGACTAGAAATTGGTCCTTCAAGTCACAAAGACCTAATCATGACACACTATGGCCACCAAGCAAGTGGGGCTGAGCTGCAATACTAGATACAGCCCCTGGACAAGAGTGGCGCTGTTTCTCAGGGGGCAGCACCAATAGACTTACTTTCCTTAGCTCTTGTAGGACTTTTAGTTACCATCTTGGGGGTGGGGCATGAGATTAGACTTCATTTTTAGATCATTAAACCACTTCCCCAACCCCTGCTTGTATGCACTTATGGTATTAATGCTTCCAATCTACAATTTTTTTTAATTCGGATCTGCACGTGGTTGTTTCTATCACGGGCAGAACCCACAGGTCTCTTGTTCTCCAGTGGAGAGCATTTGGTCTTTACTTACTGCGGGATGAGCAGCGATGGACATACCCATCAGCTTTCCTTATGCAGGGGCGGGGTAACTCTAATGTCTATGGTCTGACCACACAATAGTTTACTACTGGATGAAGTGGAGATTCTGCATTTTATTTCATGTCTAACAACTTAATGCAAAAATTATCCACCTCTCCTTATTTTAATACATCCATTATCATGTTCTGCGGGGGAGGGGCTAAGAAGAATCTGTTGCCTACATTCTCTTTTCTCATCGGCTCCGGTATTTTATTCCTTTTTTGGTGAGGCCTTGCATGGACATGGAGTGGAACTGTTTGTGTTTTCTGAATTTTTTTTAAATTCAGTTCATATCCTGCAAGGTTAATTTGTGGCTCCCAAAACCAATAAGATTTGCATTCCCTGCTGAGTGGTCACATGATCACAGTAAACCCCTCCCCTGATTAAGTTCTTTTCTTGGTCTCTCTCTCTTGTGCTGTTACTTTGAAATCCCTGAAAGATGTGCCCTAGTAGAGCAAATCATTCGAATTCACTCTCCTGTCTTGGATTCCCCTGACAAGAAAATGTGATTTTTTGAAATTTTTTTTCCGCTTGGCCAATGACACCCGTAAAAGACCGGGCAGATTTTAGTGTGTGAGCGTACGTCTGTGAGTGTTCATGCTACTGGTATCAATGTTACGACTAAAATATTTATACTCCAAAGCCTAAACCAGTAGCTACCGACGAGGTCATATTTTATTTTCCTTTTTGTACAGTTGAATAATTTTTTGTTTTGTTGTTTTAATTTTTTTTGTTTTTCATTTTAAATTGCTATTTATTTAATTTATTTTGCTATGTAAATGTGGAACGTTTTGGAGTTCGGCCAGAGTTTGTATATGAAAACTAGACCAGTTGCTTGTGTAATGGACTTGCCTCCCCTCTTTTCTGTCATTGCTTGACCTTTTATGTTGGGTTCCGTCTGCGGGACGGACGCCATGTTGTGGCCGCGACATAAACTGCCCCGGTAACCCATGTACATATCTTTTTAGAATATTCACAGATATTCACTACTTTGAAACACATTTTAAGAAGAAGAATCTGTTTTTAGTTTTGTTTTTTTCGTGTGTTGACTTTTTTTTTTTTTTTAATCCACTAAAATGCAAGAATATTTTTTTCTTATTTTTTTTAGAGAATTTTTCTTTATTTTAGTAATACAAAATTAAGGGATTTAGTTGGTATTAATTATTTTTTTAAATCCATAAAACCCTAAAAAAATCCAATTTTTTTTTTTTTTTAAATATCACTGAAATCCTTTTTTTTTTTATTTTACTTTTTATTTTATTCCCATAGTGATGCCACTAGTTTTTACTAGGATAGTCTGGTAAAAAGTCTCAGAAAACCCCTTTTAAAGGGTTGTCCAGGATAAGAGATATATAATATAATATATATATATATATATAATATATATTCATTCTCTATATAACAGCTCCACCCCTGTCCAGCGTAGTTCCATTTATGTAAATGGAGCCAAGTTGTAATACCAAACAGGTGTGGCCCTGTTTTTGGAAGTTAGTCATTCTAGTCTTTCTATTTTTGGATACATTCTTTATCCAAGGGGTTCACTAATACATTTGTGCAGTGCAATGTTCTCCAACACTCAGGTTTGTGAGATAAAAAAAAATTTATTTAATGCACAGGACTGAATTTTTCCCAAAAGTTTTTTATTTTAATTTTTTCCTCCCTATAATGCATCAAGGAAATTTATCTCCAAGGAGAACAAATACCATGTTTTCGAGTCTTCTTCTTCCTGTGTGTATCTACATACAGCACGTCTCCAGCACTGGGTCTTGTATCGGAAGGTTCCAATAATAATCATGATGACGATGATAATAATGCACCCGTATAAACCTAATTCTATGTTGCTGTACATAACTGTCAGTCACTGACTTACAGTGCACATTCAGGTTGGAAATACTGGGGGATATGTATAAAAGTGGTGTGTAAATTATAATAAAGACCATATTTCCAAATGTCTACATTGTGTCCATTACCCCAAACTTGCCAAAGGTTTTTATTTTTTTTATTTTACATATACAATAGCATTCAAAAAAAGAAAAGAAATGTTATGACTTTATATATTTGTTTCAGGTATTTGGTTCCTTTCATTCAGGTGTCTCCCAATAAACTGGATTCTTCTTCACATAAATTTTATTTTAAATTTTTATTTTTTAAGAAAAAATTGTAATGGAAAAATGGCACAATGTGACTATTGCCAACCCCTTTCTCTGCTATCAGGGATAATTCATTCAACTATAAATGTCGGCGCTAAACAGGGCCGAGACTGGAACGCGTAAATACATAAACCCCAAAAGGAAAGAAACCAGTCGTTAAGAATATATCAAAGATACAAACTTTATTGTTCAATGTACCGTATATACTCGAGTATAAGCCGAGTTTTTCAGCACGATTTTTTGTGCTGATAATGCCCCCTCGGCTTATACTCGGGTGAACTCTCCGCCTGTCAATCCCTTTCAGTGGTCTTCAACCTGCGGACCTCCAGATGTTGCAAAACTACAACTCCCAGCGTCCGTGCGCAGCAAACGTCCCTGCGCGTTATCATCAAGGCAACGTCACTAGTCCGGGGCCGGGCCAAGAGCGGAGAAGAGGGCCTCCCGGTGAAAATGGACAGCCCGGAACGACTAACCATCCCCACCGGATGGTCCCTGCAGCATAGATGGCCCGGACCAGCTCACCCTTCCTTCCCACCAAGGGGAGGTGAGTAGAAAACTAAAGGGGGGCTTATACTCGAGTATATACGGTACATAAAAATAAATAAATAAAACCAATTAGAAAGCATAGACAGGTAATGACATAAAGACTACACTGACAGAAAGTAAGGTGGCGTTAACAGGTTGTTAAACTGAAATACAATACCTATACGTACCCTAGCGTATGTTTCGTCAACACCCCCTGACAAAGCCCATAAGCAAAACGTACGTTGGGTACGTATAGGTTTCTATGTTTTTCCCATGTTTGCTTTGGTCCCTTTCGGGTACTCCGGTTTCCTCCCATACTTCAAAAACCTACCAATGGGGAATAGGACTGGTTTGAGTGTACAGCGCTGCGGAATGTGCTATATAAATAAATTATTGTTAGAGAATCCACATTAGCAAGACCAGTGGATTGAGGCCTTCCCTACTCTTCTCCCATCAGATCTTGTCTACAAGTAACAAAAGGTCCCGATGTACTTTAGGGGGGAAAAAAAGTCTGGCAGTGGCTTTCACAACCCTCTCCCCCCAAATTCCCCAATTAAAATATGATGCATGTTTGGTCACATGTGCCCGTGCCTAGAGGAATCATGAGAAATAGCTGTTGGGTCAAACGAGCATTTTAGAAAGAGAGAGAGAAGCTTGTGCAAGTCAATTATTCTCTATTTCGGGCAGGGGAGCGGCTATTGCCCATAAACCTTCAATAGCTGTAGGCAGAACAAAAGGATTTGGCGCTGAAATTCAACAGGCCCGATCCTCCTTGCCCTAAACACCTAGCATAGTCGGACAGTTATCCTGAAATTGTTGAGTTTAGCCAACTTTTCCTGAAAGTGTATGATGGTCTTGACACTAGTGTTGAATAGGATGAGTGGTCTAAAGGTCCAACAAAAATCCACTGTGATCCCTACTTTGTCTCCACTGCCCGAAAACATTTAGAAACATTGAATTATTAGTAAAAATCTCTCATGGTAGGCCAATGTTATGTCATTTAAAACGCCACCAAAGATTTATCTCAAATTAAACATAAGATGATAGGAGTGGGTACACATCCCTATAAAACTGGCCTGAAATCAGTCAAGGAGAAGAGGGTGATTTCAGTTTATGTGCTGCTGTGTTGGATCGACCCATTATTTTAGGTAGTGACTGTGCATTGGTTTGGTCCACCGTTTGCTCAGAGCAGGTCTTGACAAATTGGCTTCAAATCAAGGAACCAACAAAAATTTTTATCCGGAACTTTTTTTTCACCCCTTTGTGACACCAAAAATTACCTTCATGTATCCCCGTGTATGGAAAAATAAAGTTATAAGGGGTCAGAAAAGGACAATTTTTAACAAAGAATTTTCATACAAAAAGTTATATTTAAAAAAAAAAAAAGAAGTAACACAATATAAAACTACTTTGAGTATCGTTGTAATCGATTGGATCTAGAGAATAATCATCAGGTGTCATTTTTACAAAAAAGTGCACTGTGTAGAATCGGAAGCCCCCAAACAATTTTAAAATGGAAATATTTTCAATTTTGCTTCACAAATATATATAGATATATTTTTTTGCTGTAGATTTTGGGGTAAAATGATTAATGCCCAAATAAAGTATAAAAATTGAAAATCCCTATGTCCTTAAAGTGTACCTGTTATTAGCAAAAACTTTTTATGTAGTGGAGAAAATACCATTATACTGTATGTATATTTGTAATATACATTGGTTAAAAATGTGTATATTTTTGTCCCTGCAGCTATTTCATGTGTCTCTGTAAAGAGACAAAATTAGGAAGTGTGAATGGACAAGCAGGGCTCTGTACACTGAGGCTCTATAACATGCTCCCCGCTCACACAGCAGGATGATTGACAAGCCAGGAGCCTGCACAGAGCCCTGCTTGTCCTGCCCTCACTTCCTGTATTTGGACTCCTCACAGAGACACACAGGCAATAGCTGCAGTGACAGCATTTTTTCACCCAAAAATATACACATTTTTTTTTTACCAATGTATATTACAAATATATATATATATATATATATATATATATATATATATATATATATATATATATATATATATATATATAATGGTATCATCACCGTTATATAATTTTTTTTTGCTAACAACAGGTACACTTTAAGGGGTTAAACAACCCAGACAATTTTTCAGCTTTCGTAGGTGTAATTTTCATTAGTGTTGAGCGGCATAGGCCATATTCGAATTCATGATATTTTGCGAATATATGGACGAATATTCATCATATATTCACTACATTTGCATATTCATAATATTTGCTTTTTATTTTCGCATGTTCGAAAATTTGCATATGCGAAAATTAGCATGCCAGTCTCACACAGTAGTATTAGAGCCTTTTTTTTTTACACCACACAAGCTGGAAGCAGAGAGGGATGATCACTGTGATGTGTACTGTGAAAAAAAAATTGTAGTTGCAAATATATAGTGCTATATTTGTGAATATTCGCGAATTTGCAAACGTGATATTCGTGAATAAAATTTGCATTGCGAATATTCTCGAGCAACACTAGTTTTCATCGCTAACACTTTAGTAGTTTTTGATCACTTTTTATTCCATTTCTTTCTGGGTGGTGACTAGAATTTTTATTGGGGGGGGGGTATACAGTATTTTTAAAAACATATTTTGTGCAGCAGGAGGGAGGGAGAGAGGAGGTGCAGCTGGATGGAGGGCGAGAGGAGGTGCAGCAGGAGGCAAGGAAAGAGGAGGTGCAGCTGGAGGGAGGGCGAGAGGAGGTGCAGCAGGAGGGAGGGAGAGAGGAGGTGCAGCAGGAGGGAGGGAGAGAGGAGGAGCAGCAGGAGGGAGGGAGAGAGGAGGAGGTGCAGCTGGAGGGAGGGCGAGAGGAGGTGCAGCTGGAGGGAGGGCGAGAGGAGGTGCAGCTGGAGGGAGGGCGAGAGGAGGTGCAGCTGGAGGGAGGGTGAGAGTAGTGGCAGTTGGACGTTTGAGAGGGGAACAATGCCTCAAAACAATTCTATGAACAAATTGTAAAAAAAAAATTTGCAAGACACGCTAAAGAATGTGAAGAAGAAAGGGCACATAGACTCCAACAAATGAGAAAACAGAACCCCCTGAAGATATCTTGGGAGAGCCACCTGGAGGGAGAGAAATGCTGAAAGTCCTGTCTACAAGAATAAGGGAGCTCCTCTCTTCTTACATTACGTATCTGACCGGAGTGAGGTTTACTGTTTACACAACTAGTATATGTACTTATTGCAGATTTGTGTGTTTGGTCATTTGTTTACCGACTGCCCATTCCTTACTATTACATCAATAGAAAGGCCAGCGAGAGCAACTTTATTGCTGTTTTATTTGTTTTATTGTTCTTTACTTGTTCGTGACATATGTAAAAGTTGCAAAGGGCGCGGTCTCCTTCTGCATCAAATAATTTTTCTACATAATTTTTACCAAGAAAACCATTCCGGTTGCTATGGAATATGCTACCTGTGCGTTTATTTCCTTACTTCGCTTTATTATGCAAGTGGATCCAATAATATTCCATTCTCTGAACTGCAGGTTCAAATGAGAATGTGTTCCGATGGGTAACATCTTTTAGGTACACTTTTTGTTATAAACTTTGCGGGAGCGTTCAGTGAGCTGTACTAGAACAATATTTCCCAACCAGTGTGCCTCCAGCTTTTGCAAACTCCCAGCAAGTCCCCAAGAATAAAAGAATCAAGCAAATTAAATTCTACATGTCCAACCCTACTCTCCCTCTACATCAGGGGATAATATGAAGACCACCTGACACATTAGATGACTGGCCAGTCCCAGGTGGTTAGGTCAATACTTACATAATGTGTAAGGGCAATTTTACAAGATAAAAATTTCTCCCCAAAAAATGAACATTTTTAAAGAGTCTACTTGATCCCGACTGGTATCGCCTTACCTGCTTCTTCAAGGGTTTTCATTTCTGGACTCCATTGCATGCTTTCAAACTACACTATATATATATATATATATATATATATATATATATATATATATATATATATATATATATATATATATATATATATATATATATATATATATACTTTATTGCAAAAAAGAAACATTAAATATATAGTATATTGGCATGCTGGGAGTCGTAGTTTTGCAATGGCTGGAGGCACACTGCTTTGGAAACACTGCTATATACAGTTCATACTTGTTAAAGAACAATAAGATGACCACAATGTGTTTTCTTCCTCCTTCTGGGGCCTCCATCGATCAGCTGTAATTTATCAGTAAAGTATGTGTTAAATTTTCCTTCAGCTCCCCCCACAGGGCGAATGAGGCATTTCAACAGGTCCATTCATATCAATGGGTTGTCTGAATAATGCAGATCAGGTCCTCCATGAGAAACTAAGACACGATGATCCTGAGCCGCCTCTTTTTATTCAGAATTCCCTAAATTTTGAACACCTTTACGTGTAATACTGTTCTGCAAGTGTGGACCCATTTGAGGTCCAGTTTGCTGTCCGGAAATGCTGGGAGTAGTAGCTTTAAAACAGCTGGAGTCATCCCGGTTGGGAAACCTGCACTATGGTCATGCCTGGAGCCAAAATGATCCTGTTTCCCAAAATTTTGTGTACTGAATATTTTGCAGCACTTGAGTTCGTATCCTTCTCTGTGTACCTCCCTTTTAGCATTTTCTTTCTATTACGTTTCTAATGGTCGTACTGTCTCAGGAAATGTTAAATCTTAGAATAATCTCACCTTCCGTATTTCTTTTCCCTACAGTCCGATCGATCATTTTAACTTCTATTGTTCTGTTTTGTTTTCTCGACTGGATTTTGTTTCTGGAACTTTTCTTTTATAGGATTTCTTGACTCGTAGAACGTAAATTGTGTCACATTTATGACCCACGGTGTAAAGTGAAAGCTCCTCCTTTTAATAAAGATATTACAGTCAAGTTTTTGTTCATAATACGCCTTAGTAAAAAAAAAAAAAAAAAAAAAAATTAAAATAAACTTATCTTTAAACCAACGAGGAACCACCCAAGGTTTTTTAAAGCTATTTGATGGTGCCACATAGAGACATGACTCCTATCATGATGCCGTAAACAGTGCGGCATAACTTGGGGATGGATTTAGCCCCATCGCTGTACTCACAGTTGTGGGTGAGGACATTAAAGGGGTACTCCAGTGGAAAACTTTTATTTATTTTTTATTAATTGGTGCCAGAAAGTTAAATAGATTTGTAAATTACTTCAATTGAAAAAATCTTAATCCTTCCAGTACGCATTAGCTTCTGAATACGACAGAGGAAATTCTTTTCTTTTTGGAACACAGAGCTCTCTGCTGACATCATGACCACAGTGCTCTCTGCTGACATGTCTGTTCATTTTAGGAACTGTTCAGAGCAGCATATGTTTGCTATGGGGATTTTCTCCTACTCTGGACAGTTCTTAAAATGGACAGAGGTGTCAGCAGAGAGCACTGTGCTCATGATGTCAGCAGAGAGCTCTGTGTTCCAAAATGAAAATAATTTCCTCTGTAGTATTCAGCAGCTAATAAGTACTGGAAGAATTAAGATTTTTTTTTTTAATAAAAGTAATTTACAAATCTTAAATACAAAGTTAACCGCACCTCAAGGATACTGCCCTGCTGGGCGCACAATGAGAAAAAATTGAAAACAGTTCTTTTGAAAAAAAATTGGAAATATTTATTAAAGTACAATAAAAATAGCCTATGATAATAAAATAAAATGCAAAGCAATTAGAGCGATACTAAAGATATATGAAAATTCTATGTCATTGGGCCCTAATGGCAAATATTTAGAAAAATGTAAATGTAGCACTGCCAATTTGATAAGTCAGTATAACTGGTTGGTGCAGAATGCCGATAATCTGGAAGAGACTGGTGATCCGCCAATAAGATGTTACATGTGTTTAAGTCTCTAACATGTAAAAAAAAAAAAAAAAGAAAGAAAATGGCAGCAGCAACTTTGTCAACAAAATGGAGGCTCTAGCGCACTTTTTGATCAAAACGTGCCCCCCCCCCCCCCCCCCATCCACCAGGCAGAGGTGGCCTCAGTAGGCAAATGTCATTTGCCTACTGAGGAAGGGGTCATTTTCAACACCCTGAAACGCGTCTAGGCTTCAATCTAATCTGAACAGAGTGATATAATACAGCACTGCCAACTCCATTGCAGCCGTGCCATAAACAACAGAAGGAGGCCGTCCCACCGCACCGGGTCTCCTAATTACCTGTCCTACTCACCGGGCGTATTGTCCACGTTTATCAGGCTTGTGAGGATTACTCTATACAACAACTGACAGTCATTTTCCCAGGAACCGCAGGACTGAAAACATCGGCCTGTCGCAGTACGGGACCAGCGGCTCTGGACACGGGGAGAAAATCATTTATTTGCACAAAGACTATGGGCAGCATAATTTAACTCCTGCAGAGACTTAAACACATGTAACATCTTATTGGCGGATCACCAGTCTCTTCCAGATTATCGGCATTCTGCACCAACCAGTTATACTGACTTTTATCAAATTGGCATTTTTCTAAATATTTGCCATTAGGGCCCAATGACATAGAATTTTCATATATCTTTAGTATCGTTCTAATTGCTTTGCATTTTATTTTATTATCATAGGCTATTTTTATTGTATTTTAATAAACATTTACAATTTTTTTCTTCCTCCGGAGTACCCCTTTAATTACCATTGACTTTGTTTGTTGTGAACAGGTACAAAATCGTGTGCAGATTAATTTCTTCCCCACCCCTAATTAGATTTATTTTTTCATCACCTTCTGTGATCCATATAAGCTGATTTTGCGGACAAGTTATAATATTTGTATTTACTACCTTCACGTTACGCTCCTCAACATTAAAAAAATCTTAATCCTAACTTGTCTTGCAAAATCAGCTTATATGGATCATAGAAGGTGATGAAAAAATAAACCTAATTCGGGGTGGGGAAGAAATTAATCTGCACACCATTTTGTACCTGTTCACAACAAACAAAGTCAATGGTAATTAAAGGGGTACTCCGGAGGAAAAAAAAGAAAATCAGTGCCAGAAAGTTAAACAGACTGTAAATTACTTCTATTTAAAAATCTTAATCCTTCCAGTACTTATCAGCTGCTGTATGCTCCAGAGGAAGTTGTGTAGATCGTTCCAGTCCTGACCACAGTGCTCTCTGCTGCCACCTCTGCCCGTGTCAGGAACTGTCCAGAGCAGGATAGGTTTGCTATTGGGATTTGCTTCTGCTCTGGACAGTTCCTGACATGGACAGAGGTGGCGGCAGAGAGCACTGTGGTCAGGACTGGAACGAACTACACAACTTCCTCTGGAGCATACAGCAGCTGATAAGTACTGGAAGGATTAAGATTTTTAAATAGAAGTAATTGACAAATCTGTTTAACTTTTTGGCACCAGTTGATTTAAAAAAGAAAAGTTTTCCACTGAAATACCCCTGGCGTATACGCAGCGTATTTCACACTGCGCAAAATTTACAGCAGCAGCGGTAAATATGCAGCGTATCCCTTGCTCACTATACACACAGGGCTTTCCGGCGGCAGCCCTATGTGTGAGTTTTGGAGGCGGAGCTGCGCGTCACAGTCACGCCGGCACAAGGTCCCGCCTCCAAAACTCACTACACACATAGGGCTGCCGCCGAAAAGCTCTGTGTGTATAGTGAGCAAGGAATACGCAGCGTATTTCCCGCTGCTGCTGTAAATTTTGCGCAGCGTGAAATACGCTGCGTATACGCCAAGTGGGAACGCACCCAGGGGTTGTCCAGCTATTGTGTGTTCTGGAGATCATATTTTTTAAAAAGTTTTAAAAAGTTAACAATATGATCATTAATAAGTATTTTTTGCGGCATAATAGCTTATGTAAATTTCCAATATTCTAAATTTGAAGTGGAGGAGGTGTGACCATGTGAAAATTGGTTGCATTAAAGGGTGTTGGTTTAGTAAAGGGATGTATAATATAAAAAGTAAAAAAAAGTCTAAAACATTTTTACATTTTAAATTCTAAACTTAAAAGGGCATTTGTAATTGGATTCATGCTGCCTAAACCCTCGAGGTGGTCCTGGGGGCCTTTATTGATCCATCTCTCCCAGGACCCAAACAGGAAGAGATCTATAAATCCAGACTGGAGGGATGAAGAGAAGCTGCTGGGGTCTTCCCTGATAACTTGTGGTTCAGGCAGCATGAAAATGATGACAGAATATTTTTTTTTTTTTTGTAAAGTGTTGTTCTTTTGTTTTTGTTTTTTTTTCTAAATGTCAGGATTTTTTTTGTTAGTGTTCCAGCTTGTTGTCATTATGTCATAGAAGTGTGTGCTTGTCCTATCTGACCTTGAAATAATATAAATGTTTGATTTTCAACTGAGCATTGTGTATTTTAGCATAAGAGAGAAGCCGCTATTTTTGTTTGCATCTCATATCTTAAATTAACAGGTGTTATGTGCTCTTTCTGTTCCCAGTGTCACATACAGTAATGGACATAAGAGAGCCCACCCCTCACATTATATACAGTAATGGACACAGGAGAGCCCACCCCTCACATTATATACAGTAATGGACACAGGAGAGCCCACCCCTCACATTATATACAGTAATGGACACAGGAGAGCCCACCCCTCACATTATATACAGTAATGGACACAGGAGAGCCCACCCCTCACATTATATACAGCAATGGACACAAGAGAGCCCACCCCTCACATTATATACAGCAATGGACACAAGAGAGCCCACCCCTCACATTATATACAGCAATGGACACAAGAGAGCCCACCCTCACATTATATACAGCAATGGACACAAGAGAGCCCACCCCTCACATTATATACAGCAATGGACATAGGAGAGCCCACCCCTCACATTATATACAGCAATGGACACAAGAGAGCCCACCCTCACATTATATACAGCAATGGACACAAGAGAGCCCACCCCTCACATTATATACAGCAATGGACACAAGAGAGCCCACCCCTCACATTATATACAGCAATGGACACAAGAGAGCCCACCCCTCACATTATATACAGCAATGGACACAAGAGAGTCCACCCCTCACATTATATACAGCAATGGACACAAGAGAGCCCACCCCTCACATTATATACAGCAATGGACACAAGAGAGTCCACCCCTCACATTATATACAGTATCTCCCATAAGTGACTCCACCCCTCACATTATATATACAGTATATCCCATAAGTGAGTCCACCCCTCACATTATATATACAGTATATCCCATAAGTGAGTCCACCCCTCACATTATATATACAGTATCTCCCATAAGTGAGTCCACCCCTCACATTATATACAGTATCTCCCATAAGTGACTCCACCCCTCACATTATATATACAGTATATCCCATAAGTGAGTCCACCCCTCACATTATATATACAGTATATCCCATAAGTGACTCCACCCCTCACATTATATATACAGTATCTCCCATAAGTGAGTCCACCCCTCACATTATATATACAGTATTTCCCATAAGTGAGTCCACCCCTCACATTATATACAATATCTACCATAAGTGAGTCTACCCCTCACATTATATATACAGTATCTCCTATAAGTGACTCCACCCCTAACATTATATATACAGTATCTTCCATAAGTGAGTCCACCCCTCACATTATATATACAGTATATCCCATAAGTGACTCCACCCCTCAAATTATATATACAGTATCTCCCATAAGTGATTCCACCCCTCACATTATATATACAGTATATCCCATAAGTGAGTCCACCCCTCACATTATATATACAGTATATCCCATAAGTGAGTCCACCCCACACATTATATATACAGTATATCCCATAAGTGAGTCCACCCCTTACATTATATATACAATATATCCCATAAGTGAGTCCACCCCTCACATTATATATATACAGTATATCCCATAAGTGACTCCACCCCTCACATTATATATACAGTATCTCCCATAAGTGACTCCACCCCTCACATTATATATACAGTATATTCCATAAGTGAGTCCACCCCTCACATTATATACAATATCTACCATAAGTGAGTCCACCCCTCACATTATATACAGTATCTCCCATAAGTGAGTCCACCCCCTCACATTATATATACAGTATATCCCATAAGTGAGTCCACCCCTCACATTATATATACAGTATATCTCATAAGTGAGTCCACCCCTCACATTATATATACAGTATCTCCCATAAGTGAGTCCACCCCTCACATTATATATACAGTATATCCCATAAGTGAGTCCACCCCTCACATTATATACACAGTATATCCCATAAGTGAGTCCACCCCTCACATTATATATACAGTATATCCCATAAGTGAGTCCACCCCTCACATTATATATACAGTATATCCCATAAGTGAGTCCACCCCTCACATTATATATACAGTATCTCCCATAAGTGAGTCCACCCCTCACATTATATATACAGTATATCCCATAAGTGAGTCCACCCCTCACATTATATATACAGTATATCCCATAAGTGAGTCCACCCCTCACATTATATACAGTATATCCCATAAGTGAGTCCACCCCTCACATTATATACAGTATATCCCATAAGTGACTCCACCCCTCACATTATATATACAGTATCTCCCATAAGTGAGTCCACCCCTCACATTATATATACACTATCTCCCATAAGTGAGTCCACCCCTCACATTATATATACAGTATCTCCCATAAGTGAGTCCACCCCTCACATTATATATACAGTATATCCCATAAGTGACTCCACCCCTCACATTATATATACAGTATATCCCATAAGTGAGTCCACCCCTCACATTATATATACAGTATATCCCATAAGTGAGTCCACCCCTCACATTATATATACAGTATCTCCCATAAGTGAGTCCACCCCTCACATTATATATACAGTATCTCCATAAGTGAGTCCATCCCTCACATTATATATACAGTATATCCCATAAGTGATTCCACCCCTCACATTATATATAAAGTATATCCCATAAGTGAGTCCACCCCTCACATTATATATACTGTATATACCATAAGTGAGTCCACCCCTCACATTATATACAGTATCTCCCATAAGTGAGTCCACCCCTCACATTATATATACAGTATATCCCATAAGTGACTCCACCCCTCACATTATATATACAGTATATCCCATAAGTGACTCCACCCCTCACATTATATACAGTATATCCCATAAGTGAGTCCACCCCTCACATTATATATACAGTATATCCCATAAGTGACTCCACCCCTCACATTATATATACAGTATATCCCATAAGTGACTCCACCCCTCACATTATATACAGTATCTCCCATAAGTGAGTCCACCCCTCACATTATATATACAGTATATCCCATAAGTGACTCCACCCCTCACATTATATATACAGTATATCCCATAAGTGACTCCACCCCTCACATTATATACAGTATCTCCCATAAGTGAGTCCACCCCTCACATTATATATACAGTATATCCCATAAGTGACTCCACCCCTCACATTATGTATACAGTATCTCCCATAAGTGAGTCCACCCCTCACATTATATACAGTATATACCATAAGAGAGTCCACCCCTCACATTATATATACGGTATCTCCCATAAGTGACTCCACCCCTCACATTATATATACAGTATCTCCCATAAGTGAGTCCACCCCTCACATTATATATACAGTATCTCCATAAGTGAATCCACCCCTCACATTATATATACAGTATATCCCATAAGTGAGTCCACCCCTCACATTATATACAGTATATCCCATAAGTGACTCCACCCCTCACATTATATATACAGTATATCCCATAAGTGAGTCCACCCCTCACATTATATATACAGTATATCCCATAAGTGAGTCCACCCCTCACATTATATATACAGTATATCCCATAAGTGAGTCCACCCCTCACATTATATATACAGTATCTCCCATAAGTGAGTCCACCCCTCACATTATATACAGTATCACCCATAAGTGAGTCCACCCCTCACATTATATACAGTATATCCCATCAGTGAGTCCACCTCTCACATTATATATACAGTATATCCCATAAGTGACTCCACCCCTCACATTATATATACAGTATATCCTATAAGTGACTCCACCCCTCACATTATATATACAGTATATCCCATAAGTGAGCCCACCCCTCACATTATATATACAGTATATCCCATAAGTGAGTCCACCCCTCACATTATATATACAGTATATCCCATAAGTGAGTCCACCCCTCACATTATATATACAGTATCTCCCATAAGTGAGTCCACCCCTCACATTATATACAGTATATCCCATAAGTGAGCCCACCCCTCACATTATATATACAGTATATCCCATAAGTGAGTCCACCCCTCACATTATATATACAGTATATCCCATAAGTGAGTCCACCCCTCACATTATATACAGTATCACCCATAAGTGAGTCCACCCCTCACATTATATACAGTATGTCCCATCAGTGAGTCCACCTCTCACATTATATATACAGTATATCCCATAAGTGAGTCCACCCCTCACATTATATATACAGTATATCCCATAAGTGACTCCACCCCTCACATTATATATACAGTATATCCTATAAGTGACTCCACCCCTCACATTATATATACAGTATATCCCATAAGTGAGCCCACCCCTCACATTATATATACAGTATCACCCATAAGTGAGTCCACCCCTCACATTATATATACAGTATCTCCCATAAGTGAGTCCACCCCTCACATTATATATACAGTATCTCCCATAAGTGAGTCCACCCCTCACATTATATATAGTATCACCCATAAGCGAGTCCACTCCTCACATTATATATACAGTATCTCCCATAAGTGAGTCCACCCCTCATATTTTATATACAGTATCTCCCATAAGTGACTCCACCCCTCACATTATATATACAGTGTCTCCCATAAGTGAGTCCACCCCTCACATTATATATACAGTATATCCCATAAGTGACTCCACCCCTCACATTATATATACAATATCTCCCATAAGTGAGTCCACCCCTCACATTATATATACAGTATCTCCCATAAGTGTTTCCACCCCTCACATTATATATACAGTATATCCCATAAGTGAGTCCACCCTCACATTATATATACAGTATATCCCATAAGTGAGTCCACCCCTCACATTATATACAGTATATACCATCAGTGAGTCCACCCCTCACATTATATATACAGTATATCCCATAAGTGAGTCCACCCCTCACATTATATATACAGTATATCCCATAAGTGAGTCCACCCCTCACATTATATATACAGTATATCCCATAAGTGAGTCCACCCCTCACCTTATATATACAGTATATCCCATAAGTGACTCCACTCCTCACATTATATATACAGTATCTCCTATAAGTGAGTCCACCCCTCACCTTATATATACAGTATATCCCATAAGTGACTCCACTCCTCACATTATATATACAGTATCTCCTATAAGTGAGTCCACCCCTCACATTATATATACAGTATATCCCATAAGTGAGTCCACCCCTCACCTTATATATACAGTATATCCCATAAGTGACTCCACTCCTCACATTATATATACTGTATCTCCTATAAGTGAGTCCACCCCTCACCTTATATATACAGTATATCCCATAAGTGACTCCACCCCTCACATTATATATACAGTATATCCCATAAGTGAGTCCACCCCTCACATTATATATACAGTATATCCCATAAGTGAGTCCACCCCTCACATTATATATACAGTATATCCCATAAGTGAGTCCACCCCTCACATTATATATACAGTATATACCATAAGTGACTCCACCCCTCACATTATATACAGTATCTCCCATAATTGAGTCCCCTCCCTCACCTTCAATTTAAGGATGCCCCACGGATACCCAATAGGGTTTAGGTCTGGAGACATGCTTGGCCAGTCCGTTTCCTTTACGCCCAGCTTTTGGTAAGGCAGTGGTGGTCTTGGTGGTGTTTGGGGTGGTTAAGATGTTGGAGCACAGCCCTGCAGCCCGAAGGGAGGGCATCGTGCTCTGCTTCAGTATGTCCCAGTACATGTTGGCTAGAGATGAGCAAGCAGAGCCCGACAAACCCGGATTTGACCCAGATTTGGGGTTTTGCTCAGCACACCGAACTTCTGAAATGTTCCCGGTTCGTCTTGCATAGGGGTGACCAGCATATTACATAATAATCCAGGTTATCATGTGATTTGCTGGTTGATGTGTCAGTCAGCTCCAAGGGCCAATAGGAGACAGCAAGGGGGGCAGGGTCTTTTACATAGCTTTAAAGGGGTAGTCCAGTGGTGAAAAACTTATCCCCTATCCTAAGGATAGGGGATAAGTTTGAGATCGCGGGGGGTCCGACCGCTGGGGCCCCCTGCGATCTCTCTGTACGGGGCCCCGGCTCTCCGCCGAGATAGCGGGTGTCGACCCCCGCACGAGGCGGCGGCCGACACGCCCCCTCAATACATCTCTATGGCAGAGCCGGAGATTGCGAAGGCAGCGCTTCGGCTCTGCCATACAGTTGTATTGAGGGGGCGTGTCGGCCGCCGCCTCGTGCGGAGGTCGACACGCCCCCTTCCAGCGGGCTGTCGGGGCTCCGTACAGGAGATCGCGGGGGGCCCCAGGGGTCGGACCCCCCGCGATCTGCAACTTATCCCCTATCCTTAGGATAGGGGATAAGTTGCTCACCACTGAATCACCACTGGACTACTCCTTTAAGCACAAGCTGGTGGAGATTTCATCAGTTGAGGAGGAACACAGAACAAGAGAAGGACAGGGAAAGATTCAGAGACACAGAGGAAGATCTACAGAGATACAGCCAGAAAACCTGAATCCTGCAGAATCCCAAAAGCCTTATCCTATCAATAACCTCCGCAGCAGGCTTAACACAAATCCTATTCTAGGGGGCTATACAAAATTCACAGCAAAGTGATCATTGATCTGTGGATTGATTTTAGGGGGACCTCCTGTCCATTCCTACGGAAGCCTCATCTTATGCTAAAAGTCCCAGCAAACCTTTATGAAGCCTTATACAAAGCAACTGAACAATTACTGAACTTAACAAAGCTGTGGCTGACCGCCATGACAGCAAGATTGTGGGGTCCGACTGCTGGGACCCCCGGGATCTCCTGTACGGGGCCACGGCAGTATGCTGGGAGGGGGCATTCTGTTATGCAAGAATGTATAGAAACATGGAGGGGGCTTGTCTGCCGCAGCTTACATCTGGAGACCACACTGCACTTCCTGCAGACTGCCACGGCCCCATACAGGAGATCACGGGGGTCCCCAGTAGTCGGACCCCACGTGATTTATAACTTACGCCCTATCTTTTGGATAGGGGATAAGTTATTTTGCAGTTAAAGTTCTCCTTCTGCAGCTGTTATTACGACTGAAAGGGGACTGCTGCCACTACTATTACCACTACTACTACCTATAGGGGGCTGCTGCTATTACTATTACCACTACTACTACCTATAGGGGGCTGCTGCTATTACTATTACCACTACTACTACCTATAGGGGGCTGCTGCCACTACTATTACCACTACTACTACCTATAGGGGGCTGCTGCTATTACTATTACCACTACTACTACCTATAGGGGGCTGCTGCCACTACTCTTTCCACTACTACTACCTATAGGGGGCTGCTGCCACTACTATTACCACTACTACTACCTATAGGGGGCTGCTGTCACTACTATTACCACTACTACTACCTATAGGGGGCTGCTGCTATTACTACCTAAAGGGGGCTGCCATTTTAACTACCTAAAGGGGCCTGCCATCAAAACTACCTAAAAGGGGCTTCCACTACACCTAATTAAAGGGCCACTACTACAACCCAAAGGAGGTTGCAACTACAACTACCCAGAGGGGGCTGCAACTAAAACTATGTTAAGGGGGCTGAAACTACAACCTAAAAGGGGACTGATATTACTACCTAAAGGCATCTTCTACTACAACTACCTAAAGGAGGCTGAAACTATTACCTTTAGGGGCCTGCTATTACTTCCTAAAGGAGGCTGCTCATATTACTGCCTAAAGGAGGCTGCTCATATTACTGCCCAAAGGGGGCTGCCAATACAACTATCTAAAGATGACTGCTACTTCAACTTCTTAAGGGGCTACAACTACCTAAAGGGGACTGCTATTTCTACCTAAATAGGACTTCTACTACAACTACCTCAAGGGGACTGGCACTACAGCTACTTAAAGGGGGCTGCTATAACTACCTAAAGAGGTCTGATACTACTACTACCTAAACAGGGCTGCTGCTACTACTGCTACTACTACTTAAAGGGGGAAGTTGCTATAACTACCTTAAGAGGGCTGCTACTACAACTACCTAAAGAGGATGCCACTATATCTACCTAAAGGGTGCAGCAAATAATACCTAAAGGTCACTGCTATTACAACTTTAAGGGGTACTCCACTGGAAAAAAATGTTTTTTAAATGAACTGGTGCCAGAAAGTTAAACAGATTTGTAAATTACTTCTATTAAAAAAAAATCTTAATCCTTCCAGTACTTATCAGCTGCTGTTATGATCCACAGGAAATTCTTTTCTTTTTGAATTTCCTTTCTGCCTGACCACAGTGCTCTCTGCTGACACCTCTGTTCATGTCAGGAACTGTCCAGAGTAGAATAGGTTTTCTATGGGGATTTGCTCCTACTCTGGACAGTTCCTGATGTGGACAGAGGTGTCAGCATAGAGCACTGTGGTCAGGCAGAAAGGAAATTCAAAAAGAAAAGAACTTCCTCTGTAGTATACAGCAGCTGATAAATACTGGAAGGATTGAGATTTTTTAATAGAAGTAATTTACAAATCTGTTTAACTTTATGGCACCAGTTGATTTAAGAAAAAAACCACCACCTCCACCGGAGTACCCCTTTAAAGGAGCTGACTACTACAACTACATAAAGGGGGCTTCTACCACATCTACCAGAAGGGGGATGCTGGTATTACGACCAAATGGGGGCTGTGACTACCGATAGGGTGCTGTTGCTATTACTACCTAAAGGTGGCTGCTACTACTACTACCTAAGGGGGTTGCTACTACTACCTGCGGAGCCTAAAATTTTTGTTTGGCAGTTTCTGTGGAGATGAGTTGTGGCTGGAAGAAATTGTCTTGGCGGTCTGGGCCGGAGGGAGACAAAAAAGGAATGACTCCAAATAAAGAAGATGTCACCCAATGTAACTATATGTAATCACTTATATGGTCCGCAGAGCCTGTGTAAAGCTGATATCTACTAATATATGGTCACTGTATGGGGGGCCCACTTCAGTCAGCCATTACTTTATAGATGCGGGACAGGTAGATTTCCAGAATCCAGGTATAACCAGTCTAGTCGTTTGTAGTAAAAACCTACACAAGGTCCACATGGTTCCTTTCTCTAAATGTTTTTCCTTAATCACAACGTTCTCTGTGTAGCCTCCAGAACGTTACATGAGAAAATCCCATAAGGCTGTTAGTGGATTCCTGGCCCCCGCTAGTCCAGGGCTGATGATCAGGTCTTGCTCCAAGTTGCTCAGATCACTGAATGTGGATTCACACAGAAACTGATCCACAGAAATCTGATCAATTGATTTGATGCTGCACTCCAGGGTCTCCGGTCTATTTTCCATAAAGAGAACTTCTAGTCGTGAAAAGACAGCGGGCTCTAATACAGTGGTCACTCAGTGTACATTATATGCATATTATCTTAAAGGAGTAGTCCAGTGGTGACTCAGTGGTGAACAACTTATCCCCTATCTTAAGGATAGGGGATAAGTTGCAGATCGCGAGGGGTCCGACCACTGGGGCCCCCTGCAATCTCCTGTACGGAGCCCCGAGAGCCCGCGGGAAGGGGGCGTGTCGACCTCCGCACGAAGCGGCGGCCGACACTCCCTCTCAATACAACTCTATGGCAGAGCCAAAGCGCTGCCTTCGTCAATCTCCGACTCTGCCATATCGATGTATTGAGGGGGCGTGTCGGCCGCCGCTTCGTGCGGGGGTCAACACCCGCTATCTGGGCGGAGAGCTGGGGCCCCGTACAGAGAGATCGCAGGGGGCCCCAGCGGTCGGACCCCCCGCGATCTCAAACTTATCCCCTATCCTTAGGATAGGGGATACGTTTTTCACCACTGGACTACCCCTTTAAACATTTAGTCAGGCTGTGTATTCAGTGATTACATGATATTAACCGACAGCTCCGTGTAACCTTCACACCTTTGGATATCAGTATTTGCCCTGATGACTGAAGGACGAACGGTTAATGTATAATAATGCGCCTTCAGTTTGGTGTATATAAACCAGCTGGAGCTCAGATCTACCACAACCACTCTATCTTGTGACATCGCCGGGCTCCTCGGGATCAGGAGTGTCCTCTCCAGCCTTGTCATCATGCAGGTGATACTGGGTCTGCTACTGGGCATCACTGTTATTTCTGCAGCTCCTGAAGGTAATATTGATGTCACTTTTATACTCACTACATACAACCAACAGTAAAAATAAAAAATAAAAAAATTAATATATAAGCAAAAAATGTCCCTATTTCAAAAAGTGGGGATGATCCAATATTAAGGGTGTTGTTCCACTTTTGTCCTGTGATGTTGACAGTAGCTTGTATTCTGCAATAATACTCCTTGGTGACAACTAGTGTTGAGTGAGCCCATTGCATTTTGCTCGGCTTGTCGAGCTTTAGAACTTTCACGATTTTGGTTCAGGCAGCATTTTGGCATCCAGAGAAAGATAACCCAGGTTATTATATGATTTCCTGGTTTAACCGTCAATTAGCTCAAAGGCCAATAGGAGAGAGAGAGATAGACAGAGACAAGGAGACAGAGACAGGGAAACAGAGAGACAGGGAGACAGAGAGAGAGAACTAAACAGAGCAAAGCTGTGCTGTGGCCGACTTGTCTGCTAGCAATACCTACACAAAGCAATCTAAACACAGCATAGCCCCTTCACCCACATAGTAGCAGACTAAAAAGTGTGTCCATGTAAAACGCGTCAGCCAGATAAAGACACTGTTATTTCCCCTGTCTATTGAAACACGTATTATATCTTACTAGTTGTGTCATGGCAGAAAAGAAATACACGCCTTCAAGACACATGCATTTGCCCTCTTGGTACACTTTTCCTACATAGTAATGGTTTACGGAAACACATATCTTTATAGATGTGTCATAGCAGAAAAGCAATAAATGCTTTCAAGACACATGGTTTGTAAGATAACTAACCTCCAAATCCATGTTTGGTAAAGGAAATGTTGGACGGGGTAGAGGACAGAAGACCCCTGCCATGTACTCTGCCAGTAAGAATATCGGTGCCAGTACCAGCACCAGTACAGGTAGCAGCCAGGTGCCTGGTGGTAGTGAGAGCAGGAGCAGCTGCATCACTGCCTGACAAAGGTCATGTGGTTTCACAGGATCATGTGGTGTTTTTGGACTGGATGAGTCATCGGCATCTGAACAGTCTGACTCTGACAATATGACGGTGAGCCACTCCTCTTTGTCTAAAGTCATATGGCGCGGCAGAAAGGTCAATCTTAGACACTGTCTTTTCTCCCGTCTTTGCCTGCCCCCCCCCCTTACTTCTATGCAGAAGGATAGCACTAGCCACAAGGAGTTGTGTTCGGAGAGTCAAGCTTTGGAGTGTCTTGCCGGGATGGAATCAGTGGCTGAGCGTAGCACTAGCAGGACTGGTCGTGGTAGGCATGGTGGTGATACTGTAAGGCATCATGGTGGCTATGCTGAGGAAAAGCAAGGAGCCCAAGAAGTTCATGCAGAGAGGAGTGGTGTGGACGATGAGGAGTTTGATGTTGAGGATCATCCAAAGAGATATGTGGAGACAAAAAGACAGACAAACGGTGGCACTGCCTTGTGCCGTTGCTAAAGGAAGACCAGGTACCTGTAGTCACTATAAGAGTTCACGTACCTGGAGATGTTGGGCTTAGAGCTCAACACCTATTACAGCATGAAATAGTAAGTTCTGTTGTGTGGCTGCCCCGGACCTGGATCCACCTGCAGGGAGATGGCTGAAGGATACTTGAGTTACCGCTGGAGGAGTCCGAATGGAGGAAAAAGCCCCAGGTTGGTTGGGGTGCGCACACCGCTAACAGTAGAATCTACCACGGGCACCGTGGAAATATAAAGGGATTTTTATAAATCTTTACATTATAAGCCACGGTGCCCGTGGTGGATTTTGCTGTTAGCGGTGTGTGTCCTCCAACCAACCTGGGGCTTTTTCCTTCGTTTGGACTCCTCTACCGGTAATTCAAATATGTTGAGGATAATGTCATGTTTGACAGGACCAGGGCTGTGGAGTCGGTAGATAAATGTTCCGACTCCGGAGTTTTTTGTACTTCCGACTCCTCTGTATTAATATGCAAATGTATTTTATACATTCCTTGACGGAAAAAAAAAGCAGCATACATGTCATTACCACAGGACTACTGGCTGGGAAGCCAACAGTCTACTGTATTGAACAGTTTGTGTGCTGATCTGCTGCTGAAGATAGGGCAGTGGGAGGATCCAGGAAGGGACATTTATTATAAAACATGATTTCCCTAGTAGAATCCCATAGTTATGTTTAAAGGGGTACTTCACCCCTAGACATCTTATCTCCTATCCAAAGGATAGGGAATAAGATGTCAGATCGCCGGGGTCCCGCTGCTGGGGACCCCCGGGATCGCCGCTGTGGCACCATGCTTTCATTACTACACAGAGCGAGTTCGCTCTGTGCGTAATGACAGGTGATACAGGGGACGGAGCAGCGTGACGTCATGGCTCCGCCCCTTGTGACATCACAGCCCGCCCCATCAATGCAAGTCTATGGCAGGGGGCGTGACAACCGCCACGCCCCCTCCCATAGACTTGTATTGAGGGGGCAGGCCGTGAAGTCACGAGGGGCGGAGCCATGACATAACCGACATAGCCAACTCCGACTCCAGGTACCCAAAATTTCGTCCGACTCCGACTCCACAGCCCTGGACAGGACATGGGAACCAGCTGTGGAGCTGACCTGTTCATAGCAGGAGGGTAGTGGCAGTGGCAGCGAAGAAGGGCGTAGCTGAGATCAGAAAGTAGACCGGTGAAACGTAACAGACGTAGAGCTACTCGTCTGATGAACTCAGGTTAAGCTGCTCCCTGTGAAGGTTCTATATAAAAACCTTCCAGAGGAAGGGCACAGTCAGATGGTGCAGTCTCTCTCCAGTATTCTGCTGTTTGGAAATTATTTTCTACCTTACCTGATGAAGAGAACGTGGCACTATGCCATCTGTGCAAACAGAAAGTAAGCTGTGGCCAGGGGTCCGAGTGCAGAAACCACGTAGGCATATGGAGCCTCACCACAGGGCCGAGTGGGACAGTCAAGACTATTTCAACCCCCCGGCGGGGCAGAAGCCGTCGCAGATCAATGATTTAAAGTGAGCGCTTTAAATCAATGAACTGCAGCAGCTTTTGCTGGGCCAGAGACCACCGCCGCTGCCTGCTTCTCTCCCCCTGCCTGTCCTGGGGTCCTGAGTCTAACCACCACAGTTGCCCCATCGCCTCCCTCCCCCCATCCTCTGCCCACATACCGCCCCCGCCCATCCTCTGCCCACATACTGCCGCCACACCATCGACCATCCCCGGTGTTATAATTACCTGTTCCCGGGATTCCGCAATACTTCTGGCTTGGTCGGCGTCCTACACTTTCACTGTGCGCACTGACAGTGACGTCACTTTGGGGACGTCACTCGTCATTACGCAGCGCAGCGCACAGCAACAGCACAGGAGCCAGAAGTATCGCGGACTCGGGAACAGGTAATTATAACACTGGGGATGGGGGGAGGCGATGGGGCGGCGGCGGTATGTGGGCAGAGGATGGGGGGGGGGTGGCGATGGGGCAGCGGCGGCGGTATGTGGCCAGAGAATGGGGGGAGGCTATGGGGCAGTGTATGTGGCCAGAGGATGGGGAGGCAATGGGGCAGCAGCGGCGGTATGTGGCCAGAGGATGGGGGGAGGCAATGGGGCAGCGGCGGTGGTATGTGGCCAGAGGATGGGGGGAGGCAATGGGGCAACGGTATGTGGCCAGAGGATGGGAAGGCAATGGGGCAGCGGCGACGGTCGTCTCTGGGCGGGGCATTATTGGCATATCGGCAAGGTAATTGCCGATACCGATAATGTCCAAAATCGTGATTATCGGACGATAATATCAGCCAAACCGATAATCGGTCGATCCCTACTGCTGATATTCCTTTTAAAGCAAACACTAAAGGTGATGATTAAAAAAGAAGGGATAGAGGAGAGTTCCCATCTGGCTGACAGCAGTACAGATTTTCTCCTTGAGAAGTAGGACTTGGATAAGGAAGTAGAGAAATTGGGGCCTGAGGAGGAGGATTTGGCAATGGACCCTTCGCAAGGTGACTCTGATGATGAGGAGGACCATGACCAATCTTGACAATATGGGATGGCGGAGGAACAAGCCAGACCCTCAGAAAAGCTGGCAAGGATGGATGGCTGGATGCTTTCTTGAGTGCACAGTTAGAGGCATATGGTGAGGTTAAAAGAAAGAAGTGATTACTGGATAGCAACACACTTAGACCCTCAGTATAAAGCCAAAACAAGTCCGCAACCTCCTGCTGTATGTGTGCGAATTTTTTTCTTTCGGTGGGGTGCCCCCCCCACACTTTTGTCACTGGCCCCCCATGTGCCCCCCCTAAATATGAATACTGGAGACGCCACTGCATCCATCCAGTACTGCAGACATCTCCTAACTGCAGAGAATACACCATTCATAATGGCTTCTCCAACATGAGAAGCACAGTACAGGGGAGCTCAGACTTTGGTGTGCTTAAAGGGGTACTCCGCCCCTAGACATCTTATCCCCTATCCAAAGGATAGGGGATAAGATGTCAGATCGCTGCGGTCCCGCTGCTGGGGACCCCGGGGATCGCTGCTGCAGCACCCCGCTATCAGTACTGCGCAGAGCAAGATCACTCTGCACGTAATGACGGGCAATACAGGGGCCGGAGCATCGTTACATCACGGCTCCGCCCCTTGGGACATCACGGCCCGCCCCCATCAATACAAGTCAATGGGAGGGGGCATGGCGGTCGTCACGCCCCCTGCCATAGACTTGCATTAAGGGGACGGCCCGTGATGTCATGAGGGGCGGAGCCATGACATCACGCTGCTCCGGTCCCTGTATCGCCCGTCATTACGCACAGAGCGAACTCGCTCTGTGCAGTAATGATGGCGGGGTGCCGCAGCGGCGATCCACGGGGTCCCCAGCAGCGGGACCGCGGCGATCTAACATCTTATCCCCTATCCTTTGGATAGGGGGTAAGATGCCAGGGGCGGAGTACCCCTTTAAACAACTGTTGGTGCACATTTATACTATATGAACAGCAAAATCCTTACAGCAACTTTTATCCCAATAACTTCTCAACAGCTAAACAACAAGTTCCAGCAATGTGCAATTGTGGCACATGTGGGGTCCAGTTTGGGGCTGCAAAATCGAGGTGCAAAAATGCATATGGAGCAGGTAGGAAGCAGAATCCTTCTCTGACGCAGGACTGTGGATCACTCTTGGGACCTAGGAAAATCTGCAGAGATGCTGCTGCCCCAGGATTATTGAGGTAGTGGGCTTCCAGGCCATAATACTCAAGGGTAGAAGTTTTCTGCACTCTGCAGTGGACACACAGCTTCCCCCCTACTCAGGACATTTTGATTTAAGATTGTTCTTGCATTGCGCATCATGACACCACAGAGCTCCAGTTTGTACTCACTTACTTTTTTCCCTTTAGAACGATGGGTTAATGACTACGATCAAGTTCTCAACTTCGCGTGTCAGAGTCATCAAAGTATTAACTTAATTATAAGGTAATAAAAAACTAAGGTTCTTTAAGTAGAAGAGGGTTGATGAGGCATTTGGGATTAGTGCTAGGTGTGGTGGTGGTGGTGTGGGGGGGGGGGGGGGGGGGGGGGTCGGAGGATGTTGTATTACTTACAGTACCTGCCAGACAGTAATGGGCATGCTTAGGAAGGATCCGCTTGTTTTGGGGCCAAAAGGCTATATTGTGAGTCCACCATAACACTGTTAAAAATAAACTTTGGGGCAAAGATCACATAAGAATTGCGAGACCACCATTAAACACAGGTACAGACACTATATTATGAGCTACACTAACTTTACAGCCCCTGTCGCATAGTCAAATAATAAAATAAAAAAAAAATAAAAAAATAAACTGAATAGCCCTGGCACAAGTAGTAGTAGTGATGAGTAAATTAATTTGAAGTAAATCAGATTTGTTCTGAATTTTATAAATATTTTTGGTTATTTGCTTTGGGCTTTGCTGAACCGTGCAGATCTATAGTAAAAATACTCACTTGCTCCCCCACTTATCTCTGGCCAGGTCCAGATTGGTGTTTTCCTCATTGGCCTTTATCAAGGTTTTCTTTTAAAGTGCTCTAGTGACCACTAAATGGTCACTAGAGGCCAAAGAGGAAAATGACAGTCCAGGCCTTGCCAAAAAAATAAAAACGTAGCAGGGAGCTGGTGAGTATTTAACACCCTGCAGAGGAGCAGCGACCCATTTCCGGTTCAGTAAGTAGTAATGCACTATGAATCACTGTTTAATGTAAAGCCTATAGAGATAAATAGTAATGATACACATCATTACTTAACTTCTCAAACACCATGGGCTGAGCGTTCTGCACCAGGCCCAGGGATTGTGGGGCTGAATCTGAACCAACGTCTAATTCAAAACTATTTCATCTCTCCGATTGAAGTGAAACCTCCTGAACTAATTATAATTTCTGGTCACACGTGTCACAGACCCTTTAAACAACAAATTGATGGGGGTGCTGGGAGTGGGACTTTCACCGATCTAATATTGATTGCCTATTCTAAAGATAGGCCATCAATTTTAAAGGCTTAATAACTCATTTGAATAACAACCAATAGCAGCAAAGTGGTCCCTACAGAGCCAAGGGCCCACAGCAGCTACTATGGTTATGGTTACACCCAGGGGTAAGCAGAGTCACTTGGTGCTACCCTGCTACTACTGTAATAGTGGCCTCTTTATGTGTTTACACATACAGTATATTATTATACCAACCTCTGTAAAAATTCCAAAATATTATATATTACTTAAATGCTACCAAAAAGTATTAACACCCTCTCATCCCTTTCTCCAGCATCCATGACAATAAACGTGAGGATCGTGTCTGGGATTTCGGCTGCCAAAACACCTTTAGTTCCCCCGGTTCCTGTTCCTGGACAAGTTACGTCAATGATTTTGACAGGGAGTTCACTTTTGTCTGTCCATTTGGCTCTGTCCTGAGTGGAATGGATAGTTACCATGATAATGGAAGAGAAGACAGAAGGTAATAGCAAATAATATCATACTGTTATTGAAAGAAATCCACTATACAGTGACCATATAGTGGTATGTACACCAATTCTACATTGGCTCTACAGACCATATAAGTGATTACAGTGCAGGTGACATCTTCTCTATATTGTTGACTTTTCCTCTTTTTAAAAGTTTATTTCAGGATAAACAAGAGAGATATTTTGCCCTGGGATTTTCTAGAAAGTAAAGAGGATCTTTCTAAGTGCTCCCAGACAGCAATGGTTCAGGAGCAACGAGGAGATTCCCATTACTTTCTAGGGTACAAAAGGCGGAGCGTTTACTTTTTGGGACACTTTTTGATCAAAGCAAGGTTTACTGTTAGACTTTGGATGGATGGATTTTGTCTGTGTGAATAATCTTTGATAACTTGAAAAGCCTTCATAGATTTGTCTCAAATTTAACCTAATAACAGTAATAGTTCTCCCACCACACAATTAAAATGGCCACCTTTGTGCTCCCTAGAAAGTAATAATCTCTCTTGTATGTCATGTGTTCGGGGATACGGGAGAGAGAAGGACAGGGCAGAAGGGAGCCTGAAGTTCTCTGATCTGTCAGTTTTCAACTGTAGTCATGTTGTGAGGACAAGGATAAAGTTAAAGGGTACCTCTCATCAAAAAAACTTTTGATATATTATAGATTAATGTATGCAGAATAACTTCACAAATGCATGTTATTAAAAAATATGCTTCTTTCTATTAAATTTTCCACTTTGAAGAAATGACCACTAGGGGTCTCCCTACAAGTCCTGGCAGCAAGCATTTCAGACTCATGCTGGAGTCCTAAACACTACGAGCTGCCAGTCTGCTTTGTTCACAAAGGAGAACACTCAGAGCTGCCAGCCTGATTTGTTCACAGACTGTTTGGCTGTGAACAAAGCAGGCTGGCAGCTCTGAGTGTTTAGGACTCCAGCATGAGTCAGAAATGCTTGCTGACAGGACTGATCGGGAAAAATACAATAGAAAGAAGCATATTTTTCATTAACATAATATTGGAAAGTTATTCAACATTCATTAATCTAAAATATATCAAAAGTTTATTTGATGAGAGGTACCCTTTAAAAGTGGCATCAAGGGCACTGGGCCAAAAGTCTAAAATATGTGTCCTGGATGCCTGGTACTGGTGACGCTGTTGCTTATTTCAAGTATTGATGCAGGTCTGAACTCAAGGAGTCGCCTTAGACTCCTTGATAAATTTGGATACGGCCGGTGAAACATCGGGGGTGCTTTTGTGCCGTTTTTAATAAGCAACTATAAGGATATTGTGACATTGAGGGTCATAATCAGATGATTCAGGGATCGAAAACCCTATAGAAAAGTGTCCTGGATGGGATATACCAAAATGAAGTCTGTTGACCCTGATTTAATACACAAGGAGAATAACTCCACATTTAGTCACTCTCACTCTAGGTTGTGATTTTAAATCACCATTCATTATTACTTTTCACACCGGGGTTGCTTTTTAATTCATAGTAATGCAATAAAGAAATGATTTTATAGAGGGATTCCTAGTACAGGGAATTAGTCCCAGAGGGGCGGTCTTCCTATCTCCCGATATCAAGGGCACTGGGCCAAAAGTCTAAAACGCGTGTCCTGTGTGCCTGGTGCTGGTGACGCCACTGCTTATTTGTATTGATGCAAGTCTGAGTTGAAGGAGTCGCACCAAAGCCTGAAATGGCTTTTCCCTAGGGGAATTCCCAAATTTTAAGTAAAAAGAAATTTTTTTTTTTTTTTTTAAATCCTGAAAAATTATTTTCCAGATGGAGATTCCTCTGCTGTCAAGGAGATAGGTCTGTTGAACGTAACTGCAAATGGAGCGGCTATGTCAATGAATTTGATAATTACCTGAGATGGGACGCTGCTCCAAACTATTACCTTGTTGGGGCTCAGAGTTACCATGACAACAGCAGAGAGTAAGTATCTGAATCAGGACAATGGATATGGAGGGAATTTTATTTTAAAGGTTACTCCGGCGCTAAGACATCTTATCCCCTATCCAAAGGATAGGGGGCAAGATGTATGATCGCGGGGGTCCCACCGCTGGGGACCCCCGAGATCTTGCATGCAGCACCCCGTTATAATTAGTCTCAGGAGCATGTTCGCTCTGGGTCTGATGACTGGCGATCACGGGGCTGGAGCATTGTGACATCACATGGGGGCGGGGCTATGACATCACAAAGCTCCGACCCCGTGATCGCCAGTCATCAGACCCGGAGCGAACATTCTCCGGGGACTAATTGTAACGGGGTGCTGCGTGCAAGATCCCGGGGGTCCCCAGCGGCGGGACCACTGCAATCAGGAATCTTATTATCCCCTATCCTTTGGATAGGGGATAAGATGTCTTAGCACCGGAGTACCCCTTTAACTTGTACAATATTTCTCTGGTGTCCAAAAGTCACAAATCTTGGTAAAATGCTCAAAATTGGAGGAAATTGTAGCAAATATAATAACAGTGGAAGTTGCACCAAATTTATTCGGTGGTCTAGGCCTTTTGATAAATTTGGAGTATTACACTCCTACTTCCACAATGGGCCTCATTTACTAAGAGTGTCGGGTTTTTCTAGTGGGAAATGTTGTTTCAGACTTGCAGAATTCCACCTTATTTACTTTGGGGATCACAGATTTACAAGTCGGGAAAATTTTCTGACCAGCTATTTCTAGGTGGAAATTTCCAGCCATTTATCCTCAGGATTTTCTGTGAATTCAATAGTAAATAAATCGGGTTGTGAAACCATGCCTTTTTGGGCCGGCCACGCCCCCTTTGTTACAGACCATGCCCCTTTTTCGGCTTACCACAGTGCAATGTCAGGTTTGTCAGATTTCCCTGATGCACACTGTCACAGAATGGCACAGCCATTCTGTGACAGTGTGCATCAGGGAAATCTGACAAACCTGACATTGCACTGTGGAAAGCCGAAAAAGGGGCATGGTCTGTCGCAAAGGGGGCGTGATTTCACTACCCGACTTATTTAATATTGAATTCACAGAAAATCCTGAGGATAAATGGCTGGAAATTTCCACCTAGAAATAGCTGGTCAGAAAATGTTCCCGACTTGTAAATCTGTGACCCCCATAGTAAATAAGGTGGAATCCTGCAAGTCTGAAACAACATTTCCTCTGCGCCACAATAAGGCTGGGTTCTCATCACGTTTTCTCCCATACGGGAGCGCATACGGCAGGGGGGAGGTGAAACCTCGCGCTCCCGCATGCTTTCGTATGCGCTCCCGTATGTAATTCATTTCAATGAGCCGACCGGAGTGAAACGTTCGGTCCGGTCGGCTCATTTTTGCGCCGTATGCGCTTTTACAACCGGACCTAAAACCGTGGTTGACCACAGTTTTAGGTCCGGGGAAAAAGCGCATTCAGCGCAAAAATGAGCCGACTGGACCGAACGTTTCACTCCGGCCGGCTCATTAAAATTATATACATACGGGAGCGCATACGAAAGCATACGGGAGCGCAAGGTTTCAGCTCCCCCCTGCCGTATGCGCTCCCGTATGGGAGAAAACGTGATGTGAACCCAGCCTTACACAACAAAAACTGGTGGGTTTCAGCTTAGTAAATGAGGCCCAATGTCATAGTTTTTAAAAGGAAGATGAGAGTATTTTCTTTGGTTTGATCTCTATACTTGGAATCCTTAAAATATCTCAAAATAAGGGAGGCATAATAGGGCGAAAAACATGGATTGCACAAAAAGTCTCTACTTTTGCTCGCTAAACTTGATTGTGATACATTTTATTCTCATACAATATATGGGGTCAGGCTATCCATCAAGTTTTAACATTTTTCTTTGTATTATCGAATAATATATTATTATTATTATTATTATTATTATTGTTATCTTTATTTCTTTTTCTTGACTAGCAATATTATTTTTTTCGTAGGGACAGACGTTGGAATTACTATTCATGTGAGAAGAATTAAGACAAATAAAGTAAAAATGCTTAGACAAGAACATGTCCTGTTTTGTCATTGTGATGCTTGTGACTAGAGATGAGCGAACTTACAGTAAATTCGATTCGTCACGAACTTCTCGGCTCAGCAGTTGATGACTCTTCCTGCATAAATTAGTTCAGCTTTCCGGTGCTCCGGTGGGCTGGAAAAGGTGGATACAGTCCTAAGAAAGAGTCTCCTAGGACTGTATCCACCTTTTCCAGCCCACCGGAGCACCGGAAAGCTGAACTAATTTAGGCAGGAAAAGTCAGCAACCGCCGAGCCGAGAAGTTTGTGACGAATCAAATTTACTGTAAGTTCGCTCATCTCTACATGTGACCTCTGGATGGTGCTGTGTCCTGTTGTGTAGTAGTAGTTAAAATTATATTTTCAAAATGCATCGTAGAAGGGGATGAGTGAATTGATTTGCATCTGATCATACATTTTTCTGAAAATTAGGATTCCCCTTGAGCAAATATGTACAGAAGCAGTGACTCTTGTCGTAGACAGCAGTCCCTGTCCTTACTGAGCAGCAAGGCAAACTTTGTACACCTGCTGCTCAGTTTACACTTCCTGCACTGGGAGCAGCTCACAGCCCGGTGAATGTGTGATGCCCAGAGATAAAAGGCAATGCTCTATGCATCTTATACTCTTACACTCACCAAGCCAATGTTTACTGAACATGGGGTATACAGTATGTGGGCTCTAGCACCCACACATCGCTGCTTACTGTATGGGCCAAAGGAGCTTTAACCCCTTAAGGACCAGGGGTTTTTCCGTTTTTGCATTTTCGTTTTTTCCTCCTTACCTTTAAAAAATCATAACTCTTTTAATTTTGCACCTAAAAATCCATATGATGGCTTATTTTTTGCGCCACCAATTCTACTTTGTAATGATATCAGTCATTTTACCCAAAGATCTATGGCAAAACGGAAAAAAAAAATCATTGTGAGACAAAAACAAACAAACAAAAAAAAAAAACGCCATTTTGTTAATTTTAGGGGCTTCCGTTTCTATGCAGTATATTTTTCGGAAAACATGACACCTTCTCTTTATTCTGTAGGTCCATACGGTTAAAATGATCCCCTACTTATATCGGTTTGATTTTGTCGTACTTCTGGAAAAAATCCTAATTAAATGCAGGAAAATTTATACGTTTAAAATTGTCATCTTCTGACCCTTATAACTTTTTTATTTTTACATGCACGGGCCGGTATGAGGGCTCATATTTTGCGCCGTGATCTGAAGTTTTTAGCGGTACCATTTTTGCATCTTGTCTCGCAATTATTTTTTTTCTGTTTCGCCGTAGATTTTTGGGTAAAATGACTGACATGGTTACAAAGTAGAATTGATGGAGCAAAAAATAAGCCATCATATGGATTTTTAGGTGCAAAATTGCCACCGTGGCCCCAAGTTATAGATCGGGAGCGGACTTATGACGTACCGGTATGTCATGGGTCCTTAAGAGGTTAAAGGGGTACTCCTGTGAATAACTTTTCTTTTCTTTTTTATTTTTTATGAACTGGTGCCAGAAAGTTAAACAGATTTGTAAATTATATTAAAAAAAATCTTAATAATTTTAGCAGCTTAATCCTTTTAGCAAAGGAAATTAATTACTTTTTGAATTTATTTTTTGTGTTGTCAACAGTGCTCTCTGCTGACACCTCTGTCCGTGAACTGTCCAGAGTAGCATAGGTTTGCTATGGGGATTCTCTCCCGCTCTGGACAGTTCCTGATACGGGCATCAGGTGTCAGCAGAGAGCAGTGTGGACAAGACAAAAAAGAAATTCAAAATAGAAAGATTTTCCTCTGTAGCATACAGCTGCTAAAAAGTACTGAAAGGATTAAGAATATTTTTTTTAATAGAAGTAATTTACAAATCTGTTTAACTTTCTGTCAACAGTTCAAAAAAAGTTTTCCACCGGAGTACCCCTTTAAATCACCTCTTCACTCTGTAGAGTCACTGGGCCATGTGCTCTGCACCTCACCATAGAGTGTAGGGCCGAATCTGAATCAGTCATCAAATCCAAAATGTATTTGAGCGCCGATTCGAGTAAAACCTCCTGAAAGAAATCTCGGAAGGTTCACTCATCGCCAGTGGTAGACCATGCTTGAATATCGCTCAAATATTAAGTACAGGATTCTTAAACTAGAAACTTAGTTAAAGGGGTACTCCAGTGAAAACCTTTTTTCTTTTAAATCAACTGGTGGCAGAAAGTTAAACATATTTGTAAATCACTTCTATTAAAAAATCTTAATCCTTCCTGTACTTATTAGCTGCTGAATACTACAGAGGAATTTTTTTTCTTTTTGGAATACTCTCTGATGACATCACGAGCACAGTGCCCTTTGCTGACGTCATTATAATAATAATTCTTTATTTATTGTTGTCCTTAGTGGGATTTAAACCCACGGCCCCAGCACTGCAAGGCAGCAGTGCTAACCACTGAGCCACCATGCTGCCCTTAGCAAACATCTGCTATGCACGGTTGCTAAAATGGACAGAGATGTCAGCAGAGAGCACTGTGCTTGTGATGTCATCAGTGTTCCAAAAAGAAAGGAATTTCCTCTGTAGCATTCAGCAGCTAATAAGTACAGGAAGGATTAAGATTTTTTTATAGAAATAATTTACAAATCTGTTTAACTTTCTGGCACCAGTTGATTTAAAAGAAAAAAGGTTTTCACCAGAGTACCCCTTTAATAGAGAAAAAAGCCTCTAAACTAAATAGAGATAGACTGGACAATAGGAAAGGAAACCCGTGGATGTGGAAAATGTATAAAAATAACACAAAATTCCAGGGACCTATGTCTCCGCGCTCCATTGCTCAGTCTATAAATAGCTTTATAATCATTCGGCCAAATGAACCTTCTGGAGGGAAGGTTATGGCCGACCAAAAATATAAGCACTATGGGGGAGATTTATCAAAACCTGTGGAGAGACAAAGTTGACCAGTTGCCCATAGCAACCAATCAGATCGCTGCTTTCATTCTAAACAAGGTCTCTGAAAAATGAAAGCAGCGATCTGATTGGTTGCTATGGGCAACTGGTCAACTTTGCCTCTGCACAGGTTTTGATAAATCTCCCCCTATGACTGCAAGAACAGCCACAATAAACAGCAGAAAACGCACAACAAGGAGGAAACCAGAATCTGATTCTGTCAACTCTAATGAAGATGTGTTCATACCTAATCCCAGGGGAGTCAAGTCCTGGAAAAAAAATGAGGGCACTCATCCAAGATTTCCGCTCAAGGGCTGGTCCTGCAGGACTCCTGGTAATGGGAACGGAGTTCCCGCTGTGAAAAAAGTGCAGGAACTCAGTTCCAATGCGTTCCTGCAGGACTTGAGCCCTGTCTAATCCTAATACAGTGATCCCTCAACTTACAATGGCCTCAATATGCAATAGTTTCAACATACAATGGTCTTTTCTGGACCATTGTAAGTTAAAACCAGACTCAACATACAATGTACAGACAGTCCAGATCTTTGAAATGTGTCAATGGCCGGAAGAACTGACCAATCAGAATGGGCATTCACTGGTAAAACTCCTGTATTACTGAAGCGTATGCACTGACTGGTGTCTGGTAGCGTCCCCTACAGTACAGAGAGGTATTACATGTTCTGTACTACTCTTTACCTGTATTACTGAAGTGTATGCACTGACTGGTGTCTGGTAGCGTCCCCTACAGGACAGGGAGGGATTACATGTTCTATACTCTTTACCTGTATTACTGAAGTGTATGCACTGACTGGTGTCTGGTAGCTCCCCCTACAGTACAGAGAGGTATTACATGTTCTGTACTCTTTACCTGTATTACTGAAGTGTATGCACTGACTGGTGTCTGTTAGCGCCCCCTACAGTACAGGGAGGTATTACATGTTCTGTACACTTTACCTGTATTACTGAAGTGTATTCACTGACTGCTGTCTGGTAGCGCCCCCTACAGTACAGGGAGGTATTACATGTTCTGTACTCTTTACCTGTATTACTGAAGTGTATGCACTGACTGGTGTCTGGTAGCGCCCCCTACAGGACAGGGAGGTATTACATGTTCTATACTCTTTACCTCTATTACTGAAGTGTATGCACTGACTGGTGTCTGGTAGCTCCCCCTACAGTACAGAGAGGTATTACATGTTCTGTACTCTTTACCTGTATTACTGAAGTGTATGCACTGACTGGTGTCTGGTAGCGCCCCCTACAGTACAGGGAGGTATTACATGTTCTGTACTCTTTACCTGTATTACTGAAGTGTATGCACTGACTGGTGTCTGGTAGCGTCCCCTACAGGACAGGGAGGGATTACATGTTCTATACTCTTTACCTGTATTACTGAAGTGTATGCACTGACTGGTGTCTGGTAGCTCCCCCTACAGTACAGAGAGGTATTACATGTTCTGTACTCTTTACCTGTATTACTGAAGTGTATGCACTGACTGGTGTCTGTTAGCGCCCCCTACAGTACAGGGAGGTATTACATGTTCTGTACACTTTACCTGTATTACTGAAGTGTATTCACTGACTGCTGTCTGGTAGCGCCCCCTACAGTACAGGGAGGTATTACATGTTCTGTACTCTTTACCTGTATTACTGAAGTGTATGCACTGACTGGTGTCTGGTAGCGCCCCCTACAGTACATGGAGGTATTACATGTTCTGTACTACTCTTTACCTGTATTACTGAAGTGTATGCACTGACTGGTGTCTGGTAGCGCCCCCTATAGTACAGGGAGGTATTACATGTTCTGTACTCTTTACCTGTATTACTGAAGTGTATGTACTGACTGGTGTCTGGTAGCGCCCCCTACAGTACAGGGAGGTATTACATGTTCTGTACTCTTTACCTGTATTACTGAAGTGTATGCACTGACTGCTGTCTGGTAGCTCCCCCTACAGTACAGGGAGGTATTACATGTTCTGTACTCTTTACCTGTATTACTGAAGTGTATGCACTGGCTGGTGTCTGGTAGCTCCCCCTACAGTACAGGGAGGTATTACATGTTCTGTACTGTATTACTGAAGTGTATGCACTGACTGGTGTCTGGTAGCGCCCCCTATAGTACAGGGAGGTATTACATGTTCTGTACTCTTTACCTGTACCAGGGTTAGCTGCTCCTTTGGACACCAGGTGAGGGCGGCTCCATGTTACTTTTTTAGGACATTGCGTGTTCTGTACAGGACCCCGAAGAAGCTCCTGTCCTCTACATAGACCAGTGTTTCCCAAGCAGGGTGTCCCCAGCTGTTGCAAAACTACAACTCCCAGCATGCCCGGACAGCCTTTGGCTGTCCGGGCATGCTGGGAGTTGTAGTTTTGCAACAGCTGGAGGCTCCCTGCTTGGGAAACAATGACAAAGACAGTGATTACAGCTCCCAGCAGATCTTTATTACTTTTATATGTAAGGATTTTCTTTATCTATATTAGTTATCTACTTATTTATCTTCATTCCTCACTTTTTCCTATTTTCCGATGACATTTTGGTGCCTTTAAAACCAATTACCAGGTTTCCATAGAGTTGTGGACTCAACATACAATGGTTCCAACATACAATGGTCGTCCCAGAACCGATTAATATTGTAACTAGAGGGACCACTGTACACAAAAACTTGGAGAGGGATATTCCAAATTGGTAGGTGGGACAACAGGAACTATCAATCTAAGAGCGAATCCTCCTGGTAATTCAGGGCCAAGCACCAGGGCTATCCCCAAGCAGCCCACAAGTGACCCTACCATAGGAAATCCTGGCATTAATATCTCTGGCAGTATGTCACCAAAGGAACTACACATACCTCCGCTTCAAACACCCCGTGGTGTAAATCCGTCATCACTTTCTTTTACAAGCTAACCTGAGGAAAAAATAGCAAGAGAAAAGCAGACAGGTCCTGCAGAATATGCAGCTACAATCTCCTCCATCATCTCAAGTGACTAACGTCAAATCAGAGCAATCAAATGGAACAGATTTCAATGGGGATTTCTGTGAGATCCTATAGATAAGTACAAATTATTCCCCGGAATCAGGAATTCCCACACGTACACAAGTGCGTACCACGAACCTCATTGGCAGAAATCCTGGTACATCACCGTTAAGGTAATGGAAACAAGAATTTGTTGCTGAGGCTACCCAACGGGAAAATCTTACACCAACATACAAAAAGACATCAGCAACGAAAATGTATGAAACATAGTGTGGTGTCCCGATACCGTATTACATACAGTACCTTGGTAGGGGTCCCCAAAGTCAGAGTTCCTAGGAACCGTGGGGTCCTCAGATCTAGTCTTCCCCTAGTCACCCTTTAGATGTACTTACCTTGCGCTAGCGTTGCAGGACCTGCGGGTCACGTGACGAGGCTCTAGTCTCTATGGTAGTTAGAAAGGACCTTTGGAGGTCCATAGAACATGTGATACCCACAATGCCTTGTAAAGCTGATTGACAGATGACGTGGACCAATCCTAGAATGTCCAGCCCCTGCACATACACGGGAGCTGCGGCCATTTTTCTCTCTCTTGGGTTGCTGTCACTGAATGAGGTAGGAACTCCGCAACTTTCAACGACAATTACCAGGCCAAAGCTTTGCGGCCTCGGCTGAATTACACAGTGAGTTCTTCTAAATTCTCCTCAATTATTGGCAAAGACCCTGGACCTAAACATAACCCTAAATCCAGCGGATCTGCACATACTAAATTCCTACCGATTCAAGAACTTACTAAAAGTCCCAACCAATGGTCAATCTCAGCCAAGCTGTTCATAGACTCTGTTACAAAGACTGTTTTATGTTCGCATGTTACAGAAAATCTTCAGTAAAGTTTACGCAAGTTTTCAGCGAAGCTCTGGTTGTGGACAATACTTTATTCTGCAAACATCTAACGTCCTTGGGAAGGGTGGCGATAGGCCAAGTCATATAGCATTTAACCCTCACCCTGGCATCACGACTGACAAGGGTTAATAACACCCTTTATAACCTGCACAGCAACATCCGGATCACCATTCACACCCACAAGGCACCACAATTGCAACATTTTTTATTGAAAATCTCACAAGACATATCGTAAAGATAAAAAGGCACAGTGCACAAGGCTGGAAGACACGGCAGGAACATACAGGCTCGAATGTTGCAGATCAATGATTTACAGTGGGCACTTTAAATCAATGAACAGCAGCGGCTTCTGCCGGGCCAGAGACCGCCGCCGCCACCCGCTTCTCTGCCCCTGCCTGTCCTGGGGTCCTGAGTCTAACCACCACAGTTGCCCCATCACCTCCCCCCCCTCCATCCTCTGCCCACATACAGCCGCCACCCCCCCATCCTCAGCCCACATACCGCGGCATGTGGCCAGAGGATGGGGGGAGGCGGTGACGGTCGTCTCTGGCCAGGGCATTATCGCCATATCGGCAAGGTAATTGCCGATACCGATAATGTCCAAAATCATGATTATGTCTACGATTAAGCACGGTCACGTGCAAACGCATCAGACGTTCTGCCTTGTACTGGGATATCTTCAATAAAATAACGCAAGCTTTTATCTGCAACCATCCTGGTGCTGGACCTCGTCTTTGTTCATATATATACAGTGGTCCCTCAACATACGATGGTAATTCGTTCCAAATGAGCCATCGTTTGTCGAATCCATCGTATGTTGAGGGATTCGTGCAATGTAAAGTATAGGAAGCTGTACTCACCTGTCCCCGCCGCTCGCGATGGTGACCCCAGGCCTCCGCTGGGCTCTCCTGGTCTTCTCCGGTCCTCTTCTGTCTTCTCCGGTCCTCTCCTGGTCTTCCGCTGTCTTCTCCGGTCCTCTCCTGGTCTTCTCCGGTCCTCCGCTGTCTACTCCGGTCCTCCGCTGTCTTCCGCAAGGCCTTACTGGGCCTGCGTAGTGATGTCATTACGCCGCTGAGTACGCCTTTCCTATTGGATGGTGTGCGCAGCAGCGTATTGACGTCATCGGAGAGGGCCGAGAAGACACTGGAAGACCAGCGCTGGACCCAGAGGGCACCCCGGAGCATCGTGGAGGGGTAAGTAATACTCACCGCACCACACGGGGAACATTAAGCTTCTATCCGGCAGCAGCTTAAGCATTTGGTGCTGCCGTATAGCACTTAATGCAATGGCCCCGACATAAGAAAGCATCGTATGTCGATTTGATCATATGTTGGGGCCATCGTAGGTCGGGGGGTCACTGTATATATAGATAGATAGATAGATAAAGTCATCAATATATAGAATCTAGGCTAAGGGAGCGTTCAGTCCTGTTTTCTGTTCATTGTGCAACAGCGACATCTACTGTCAGTTTACTGCAATCACATTACTAGATATCAGGTTCCCGCTAATTCTGTTTCTTTTGCGGTCACCTCATTATTCTATAAATGATTACATTCTAATAACATCTACTGATCAATAATCACAACGTTAACCCTTTAACCACGAGAGATACATGAGATCTGATCTCACTGCTGGTCTCATAACTCAGTCCCGCTTCGCTTCCCGTTCGGCCTGGATTTCTATTGATCTTTTCCACATTGAATCAGACTTTTTATTACATTTTTCCTTTTATCGTTATTTTATGTAAATAGTTATTGTATATGATCTTACTCTGCTGTAAAATATCGTCCAATGAGAACTCTGACCGGAGTCTTAGCGATTGTTTTATAAACAATTTAACCCCTCAGCATTCAAGGGATGTTTAGACCTAATAAAGCGCTTAGTGTGAACAGCAAACGTCTCCTCTATTAGTTGTTTTTTCTAGAATAAAGCGGTTCTTATTCTGCGTTATACATTGGGATATCTGATCTTCTATACCAGTGTGGAGAGATCCCAGTGTCCGTCCTTCATGAAGACTTCGGCCGGAGAACTTCTGGAATGTAATCTTATCCATCTAGATTTGGAATTAACGCTTGATCGTGTGAATATATCGCTAATAACAGAGTAGCTCAGTAATAGTCCGGTCCCTGACTTTGCTATTACGGTGCAGAGCTGGATTGTTGTAATAATCTGCTGGGTGTGACCAGGGGTCTATGGGGGATGAAGCTTCAGACATAGAGCTGATGTGATGAGCGGCTTTTTCTTCCACAGAGATGACTGCGGTTTCGTTACATTGTAGAGACTTGCGGTACCTGCTGTGCCCCGAGCACAGATTATTAGGTCCCGTCCATCCCTATAGGACTCGTTTCCTTGTAGAATCTTGGCGGCCCCGATAATCACTGAGATACACAGATGTCCCTGTCAGTGATGTCCCCGTCAGTGGTCCCAGCCATTGGACACCGCAGTCTCCTTACAGCTGTGAATTAATGTCTTTGACTGATATAATGAAAATAAAACAAGGAACAGAAAATGTGGACACTAAAGAGTTAATGTACGGATCTATAGCTCTGATACTTAGTACCGATCGGATGATAACGGAGCTTTGGGGATTTTTTCTTTTCTCCTCCTCATCCATGTAATAACAGGAGCCCCCTCATTGGTGCTTATTCCCGGTGACTGTATACGGAGAGTGCCGGCATCCGCAGCCTGAGAAGGAGCCGCCTGTATATGAGATCACATAACACGGGACAATTGTCTTCTCTCCCAGAGCGGAGAATTACAGGGTGAGCGGGAAATTCAAAATCAACTAAGCTTTTGTGTTCAGCCAATCAAAAGAGAAGGGGAGGGGCCGGGAATGTAAATTATTAAAGGAAACGCCCATGATGACGTCATCTTGTTTGAGTTCTCCGTCTGGTCCGCCATGTGCTATATAAACCAGGACTCCGCTCCTCAGACATAATTCATTCTATTCTCAATCAGCAGGATGTCGGGACGCGGTAAAGGAGGGAAAGGTCTCGGTAAGGGCGGAGCCAAGCGGCACAGGAAGGTGCTCCGGGATAACATCCAGGGCATCACCAAGCCTGCCATCCGCCGTCTAGCTCGCAGGGGAGGTGTGAAGCGCATCTCCGGCCTCATCTATGAAGAGACTCGCGGTGTCCTGAAAGTCTTCCTGGAGAACGTCATCCGTGACGCCGTCACCTACACCGAGCACGCCAAGAGGAAGACCGTCACCGCTATGGACGTGGTGTACGCCCTCAAGCGCCAGGGCCGCACTCTCTACGGCTTTGGAGGTTAATTCTAATCCTGAAATCATCTCCTCCCCCCAAAGGCTCTTCTCAGAGCCGCCCACATGTTCTATAGAAAGGCTACAATTCCTTGTGTCTTCCCTACTGAGTGGTTGTGTGGTCGGTGTTGTGCTTTGGTGGTTGCGGTGTTTTTTCCCCCCTCAATTCTAACTTAATCAGAGAAGGAGCGGGAAATACCGGCAGACTATCTGCCCCGGGAGATTTCCACTAAATGTTCTGACTACTGCCCTCACCATCTACATCATTCTTCCCCTCCTCCAGATTTCATTACTTCCCTCCCCCACCAAATCACTATCTCCCTAAAGAGTCCGTGTTATAGAGGATGCAGATCTCCTGATAACGGGATATAAATGCGTCTTATCCGGATACCACTGGATAGACGAGTCTTCGCTCTATAGCACCTGTAAGTTAATTAATGGAGCAGTTCACACCGAACTAAATTGCTGCGGCTTTATTCTAGTGTAGATGCAGGTTCCTCTATATCACTCCTCAGCACGTTGCAGGCTGGCGCAGTGTGCGCTTCTCCCTGTGATACCGATCCTCACTGATGTCCCGGACTGTGATAGCGGCACAAACCCCCATACACCGGACTATGATAGCGCTATGTTCTACTACCCAGCGGGAACAGCGAGAATCGGAGTCCCGGTGATCACTGACTGTTCCTCTAACAATTCCTGTATAAAGTTTTGGCAATGATTCCGGAGAAATAATTGTAGAAATGAGCGGGAAACTCCCAATATGTATAACACTACATGTCCGCCAATTATTCCTCAGCTTAATAACTATACATATCATCCAGCATCATGAGCGGGGAGAGGTACCGGTCCCCGCCACTCACCCCTGGCAGGTGCATGTTAATCTGGTTTACACAGACTAATAGGGGCAGATTTGGAGCTGATGGTATCGTCTATTATGGATCTTTATCCCTGCGCCCGGATACATTGTTATATCTCCATCAGTCGGTGACATTTGGGGAGCTATAGCCCTGAGCGTTGTAATTGTCTCATTATTGTAGTGCACATGCCGCTAAAGGGTTAACAATGAGCCGTGCGCGCGGTCCCGTCCGATGCCTAATGCTCATTGGCTGATCACAGGATGTTCAGGATTTGAATTTCCCGCTTCCCCCAGACCCGATAACAATGGAGAGATCTCCCCGAGATGTAGAGCCTGATTCAGTGTCTGACTACTACCCTCATCATCCTTGTTTCTCTATTGTACCCCCTAGTCAGTGCACAAAGATTATGGCAGCAGGATGCGCGTCTCATTATAAACCCCGGCGATTCCGATCAATAGATTCCCCGGTCAGTAAATTAGGATTTATAGCGTTACCGCAACAATCCACTCCAGTAAGGCTGTGTGATCGATCAGGACCGCGGAGATTATAGAAGAAATAATCGGGGAATCTGGTGGAGGAGATACTGATCACAAGACAGATCGGGCAATGGGTTAACTACGGAGAACTGATCTACAGCGCCCCCCGCTCCACCACAGGAGAATATACATCCTGCAGTCAGTGAGAACCGCAGCCGCCGCTCTGATCTCACCCGATCCCGGAGCAGAATATATATAGTCTCAATAGACTGTACTGACAGAATGGCGGCCACATATACAGAAGAGAATACGGGGAATTACAGACAGGAGAAGCCCCAGCTCTATTATAGACAATGTGGTGGCTCTTAGAAGAGCCTTTGGGGTGACAGCAGGAGGCGGAACAGGTTACTTGGCGCTGGTGTACTTGGTGACGGCCTTGGTGCCCTCGGACACGGCGTGCTTGGCCAGCTCTCCAGGCAGCAGCAGGCGCACGGCGGTCTGGATCTCCCGGGAGGTGATGGTGGAGCGCTTGTTGTAGTGAGCCAGGCGGGAGGCTTCCCCTGCGATGCGCTCGAAGATATCGTTGACAAAGGAGTTCATGATGCCCATGGCCTTGGAGGAGATGCCGGTGTCAGGGTGGACCTGCTTGAGCACCTTGTACACGTAGATGGCATAGCTTTCCTTCCTGGTCTTCCTCCGCTTCTTGCCGTCCTTTTTCTGAGTCTTGGTCACGGCTTTCTTGGAGCCTTTCTTGGGCGCTGGTGCAGACTTGGCGGGATCAGGCATGATTATCAATCTCAAGAATTCCTAACTTAAACAAAGAGGATAATGATGTCGCTTACTCCCTCTGCAGCCGTATTTATAGGCAGCCCATGCAAAAGAGCAATGCCGTCAGCCTCTTGCTCTACTGGAAGAGCAAATCATGTGACCTCAGTGCTGTCATACGCCCCGCCCAGTGCCGCCTATTGGAGAGTCTTCAATTCCAGTTTCATTAGCCGGATTCAAATCTACCCAATCACAGGAGCCGGAGGGCGGAGCTGAGAACTATAAAGCCAGCAGAACGTGTGGGAATGATCACATTATTCTGAAATAAGTTGTCATGTCTGGACGCGGCAAACAAGGAGGGAAGGTTCGGGCTAAGGCCAAGACCCGCTCATCCCGGGCAGGACTCCAGTTCCCCGTCGGTCGTGTGCACAGGCTTCTCCGCAAAGGGAACTACGCCGAGAGGGTGGGCGCCGGTGCTCCGGTCTACCTGGCCGCTGTGCTGGAGTATTTAACTGCTGAGATCCTGGAATTGGCCGGTAACGCCGCCCGGGACAACAAGAAGACCCGCATCATCCCCCGTCACCTGCAGCTGGCCGTGCGCAATGACGAGGAGCTGAACAAGCTGCTGGGTGGGGTGACCATCGCCCAGGGAGGCGTCCTGCCCAACATCCAGGCCGTGCTGCTGCCCAAGAAGACCGAGAGCAGCAAAGCGGCCAAGAGCAAGTGATCACCGCTTATCCCAGATCATCCCGAACACCAAAGGCTCTTCTAAGAGCCACCACATTGTCTCCTACAGAGCTGGCGCCGCTGATCTTGTCTGATAAGGATTAGATTTCTTATGACATGTTCTTTATACGGGGTTATAGTAGAACTGATGCGTTTCTTTCATTAACAGTATGAGAGGGATTGGACACCTTCACTTTTATATAAAAAAAAAAAAAAAAAAAATAACTACCAGAAAACTTCCTATAGCAGAATGTGACCCTCAGCACAAGGACAGTTTCCTCCTCACTCCATCCCCGCTACCCTCACTAAGGGGGACGGGTACAGTTTCTACATATGGATTTTGAGGTGCAGCCAGCCTTTCCCCGCGACAAAGACAGTAATGTAATCACGTGTACAGGGACGAGACAAAGCGAGAAAGTCAATCTCCAATGAGCGTAAACTATCGGGGTTATTGCTCCACCTACAAAGTTAACCCTTCATTGTCCCTCGTTATTTATGCTCTGTTTCCCCTTCAGTCCCCGGAGCGCTCTCTGCTTCACTAGTCCCAATCCCTATATACGCTTACACGGTGCACTATAGTAGAGCGCCCCCATATTTAGTCTCCATTCGGGGCTGCATTGGCTTTATATTACGTTTACAAGAAATAAGCCCAATAATTCTCCAGATGGATAAAACGCCATGTGCACAACCTATTAACTAAAGGGTTACATTAACCCCCAAATCTCTGGTAAATTAATTGTTTCCTTATATCTATCCATAGATCGTCTATCGCAGCAGTATAAATCGTTAGTTTATACAGATCAGATACATTGTGTTACAATAGCGACACCTGGTGGTGAGAGCTTTGTATTCTAATCTTTACATGTTACCAAATAGTAACAAGTATTTCCCAGGTGCTGATACAAATTACAGAGGCGCAAATAGATACAACTGTGGATGGTGACTAAAACTTATAATAACACAGCACAATAATTTCAGCTGCTCTTATACACCCTGCTTATCCTATACCAGATATAAGTGTCCTAAGGGGATCTAGAACAAATAAATGCATCTGCATTGTCCTCGATATAACATAAAGTGATGTAATGTAGAAGGTTTGTATATTAGGGTGAGGAGTGACAGATATTTATCTCCAGGATCCTGAATTATATCTCTTTGTTGGAGCTGCGGGGCAGGAGCTGTCACCTCTGACCGGGCTTCGGGAGTCTTCGGGCCGCCAGGAGAGGAGAGATGCCGCAATATAGAACATGATCCGGCGAGAAAGAGGAGGGAAGCGGGTGTCGGCTAGTAATGTATTCTCCGCATTGTACAGTGTTAGTACAGAACTCCCGGGCAGCGATCATAATCTGGGCCATGTAATGTTATACTACGGTCCCTCCACATGTTTAGGGGAAGGAGTCTCCACATCTATTATATTCATCGCTCTGTATAGAATCACATCTCCCACCTGATCTGCTACTAGTTCCCCCATCACTGAACACATCGGCCGATCTATATTTACAGCAAAGGAAACTATGGAGCTACTAAACTAAACACTTTGAGCACCATATACCGGAGCCACAGCTCGGGCCATTGAGATAAGATCCTTGCAAATCCCAAAATCGGGTTTCCTCTTCAATATGCAGCTTCTATATCTTAACCACGATTATTGTACAGACAAGGACAATACACTACGACAGATCTCCGATAACACAAAGCAGTGTAAACACAGAATTGTAGCTTTTCTATAGAACATGTGGGCGGCTCTGAGAAGAGCCTTTGGGTTGATGAGATGGAGCCGAGTAGAAGCAGAATTAACCTCCGAAGCCGTAGAGAGTGCGGCCCTGGCGCTTGAGGGCGTACACGACGTCCATAGCGGTGACGGTCTTCCTCTTAGCGTGCTCGGTGTAGGTGACGGCGTCACGGATGACGTTCTCCAGGAAAACCTTCAGGACACCGCGAGTCTCTTCATAGATGAGGCCGGAGATACGCTTCACACCTCCCCTGCGAGCTAGACGGCGGATTGCAGGCTTAGTGATGCCCTGGATGTTATCACGAAGCACCTTCCTGTGCCGCTTGGCTCCGCCCTTACCGAGACCTTTCCCTCCTTTGCCGCGTCCCGACATCCTGCTGGTTGAGAATTGAATGAATAAAGTTTGAGGCGCGGAGTCCTAGCTTATATAGCACATGTGCGGACCAGAAGGAGAACTTTAACAAGATGACGTCCACATGGGCGTTTCCTTTTACTGAATTTACATTACCGGCCCCTCCCCTTCTCTTTTGATTGGCTGAACACAGAATCGTTGGTGATTTTGAATTTCCCGCTCACCCTGTAATTCTCCGCTCTGGGAGAGAAGACAATTGTCCCGTGTTATGTGATCTCACGTTCAGGCGGCTCATTCTCAGGCTGCGGATGCCGGCACTCTCCGTATACAGTGACCGGGAATAATCACCAGGGCCCGTCCTGACATCTCCTGTTCTTATATAGAGGAAGAGGAGAGAAATCACGAAAGCTCCGGTATCAGCCAATCGATACTATGTATCAGGACTATAGCTCCGTACAGTGTTAACTCTTTAGTGTCCACATGTTCTGTTTCTTGTTTTATATCTGTACGGAGACTGCGGTGTGTAATGGCTGGGACTGTATATATTATATATAATTACACTGCAGTCACCATTCTATGTCCATTCTGATCTCTCACATATTGTCTCCGTTCATTCTCATCCTACATCGTCATTGACTTATATTTACCCATGAAATTAGATACTAACGAACTCTTAATTAATTACATCCAAATGTTCTCTTTGTAGCGTCAATCATCCTATTTAGTTCTATTAAGTTCATTGATGTTACTTTGATTAATTGGTCTTTTCACTCTCATTCCTAAATGTCATCTCCTGCCGGGGCTCGTTCCTACGATCGGTCTCCTATACGGTATAATATATTGGGTTACATAGAAAACTATTTACTGCCATGTTGTGGTAGCTGAACACAGTACAAGAAAAAAACTTTTGAATAGTCTTTACATTCTTCAGCCTTACCACTAGGTGGGGACAAAGTACAGTGCAGCCTCTTCTAGGGATTCAGGCGAGAAAGGAAAAGTGTTGAACAGTGTCTTCTGCCATCTAGTTGCCGCAGAGCAGATTTCAGCGAAGTTCAATATAAAGTTACTGATTTTGGCCAAGTTTCTTTTCTCATTCTGCTATAATTTTAGCCCTTAATTAATTTGATTGTAATAGTGTTTAATAGAAATATGTATTTTTTGTTACAATTTTTTTTCTAATCTCCTTTTTACATTAACCCCTCAATGATGATGTATTTTTTTTTATATATTTGTTTTCTCTTTTAACTTTTCACAAAAAAAAAAAAATCAATATCTCTGTCAATGTTTCATCTACAGACCCATATGAAGGCTTGTTATTTGTGAGACCAACTACACTTTGTAATGGCATCCTTCATTTTACTACTAAGTCTACAGCAAAGCCAAAAAAAGAGAAAATTATAGGGTGAAATAAACAAAAAAAAGTAAAAAAAAAAAAAAGTTTAAAAATGATTATTTATTATTATTATTATTATTTTTTTTTGGGGGGGGGTCCAAGTTTAAGGGGGAGGGGAAGTGATGGCTGCACATTCACATGTCATACATTGTAATTTTCATACTTGTGCTGAGAAGCAATAGAACAATCAAGTGTTACTATACATTTCACTCAAACTGTACAAGCCAACTCGTCACTTCACGGTCACCTGATTCAAGTGAGTCCCTAACTTAACAACTTCTCCTTTTAATGACATGGGTGGGTGCTGCGGAGCATCTTGGTGTCACCCCATTAGGTTGGTGTCACCCGGTGCGCAACCGGGTCACAACGCCAGTGTGAGGTGATGAGGAGACTGAGGATAGGGTACGGGTTGGCTGGGTTGTGATGTATGAGGTGAAGAGAAGACTAAGGATAGGGTACGGGGGGGGGGGGGGGGGTTGGTGGCGGTGTATGAGGTGATAAGGAGACTGAGGATAGGGTACGGGGGGGGGCTGGGTGGTGGTGTATGAGGAGACTGAGGATAGGTTACAGGGGGGGCTGGGTGGTGGTGTATGAGGAGAATGAGGATGGGGTGCAGGGGGGCTGGGTTGTGGTGTATGAGGTGATGAGGAGACTGAGGATGCAGTATGGGGGGGCTGGGTAGTGGTATGTGAGGGGATGAGGAGACTGAGGATGGGGTACTGGGGGGGGCTGTGTGGTGGTGTATGAGGTGATGAGGAGACTGTGGATAGGGTATGGGGGGCTGGGTTGTGATATATGAGGTGATGAGAAGACTAAGGATAGGGTACGGGGGGGCTTGGTGGTGGTAAATGAGGTGATGAAGAGACTGAGAATGGGGTACGGGGGGGCTTGGAGGTGGTGTATGATGAGAATGAGGATGGGATGCAGGGGGACTGGGTTTTGGTGTATGAGGTGATGAGGAGACTAAGGAGACTGAGGAGGGGGTACTGGGGGGCTGGGTGGCGGTGTATGAGGTCATGAGGAGACTGAGGATGGGGTGCAGGGGGGTTGGGTGGTGGTGTATGAGGTGATGAGGAGACTGAGGATTGGGTATGGGGGGGCTGGGTGGTGGTGTATGAGGTGATGATGAGACTGAGAATGGGGTACTGGGTGGGCTGGGTGGTAATGTATGAGGTGATGAGGAGACTGAGGATGGGGTACTGAGGGGGCTGGGTGGTGGTGTATGAGGTGCTGAGGAGACTGAGGATGGGATACGGGGGGGGGGCATGGGAGGTGGTGTATGATGAGAATGAGGACGGGGTGCAGGGGGCCTGGGTTGTAGTGTATGAGGTGATGAGGAGGCTGAGGATGGGGTACTGGGGGGGGGCTGGGTGGTGGTGTATGAGGAGACTGAGGATGGGGTGCAGGGGGGGCTGGGTGGTGGTGTATGAGGTTATGAGGAGACTGAGGATAGGGTACGGGGGGCAGCTGGGTTGTGATGTATGAAGTGATGAGGAGACTAAGGATAGGGAGGGGGCGTGGCTTGGCCGCTGAACTGAATGGCCGCGTGTTAGCTGAGCTCCGGCACTAGCACTCTCTAAACGGCTTATATTGCCTGCCAGCGACTATTATCTCCTCTTTTGAGACAACCAAGACCGAGATGGCGACTAGGGGCAGGAAACAATACAATAACTCGGGGGACTCCGGCTCCTTGAAACAGTTTTTCTCTGCTGGGAAGACCAGGGACGAGTCTCTTAAAGATGGTGCCGGCCTCTCCGCCTCGCAGCGCAGTGAAGCGCGAATGCAGAGATCCCTGATCCCTCAGCCCCGCAGATCCAGCGGCTCCCCCACTGACAAGGTAGGCGATGCCTCGCTTACCTCCAGAGCTCCAAAAGACTGTCTACTACCCCTGAATTGGGAGGCCCCCGTGGATATGGAAGCCAACCTGTGGGGTGAGTCGACAGCTGGGGATGATACCCTCCCGCTGGAACCGGGTGATGTGTCGGCCTTGCAGCATGTTACTAGCGACTCGCCAGTGATGGCATGTTCCTCACCTAAAATTAGCCCTGTGAAGCAGAAACCTAGGCTTACTGTGGGGGATGCACTGGAAGGAGAGAATGGTGTGGTGGGAGAATCAGGAGCTGAACAAGTAGAAGGGGACCTGTTTGCAGCATACCAAGTCTCTGATAAGGCTGTTTCTGAAAGCTACCTGAAGGACATGTTGACATTACTGCGCTCCTCTATCAATATATACTTTACCTCTATCCTTGCTCCCTTAAAGGGTACAGTGTCCACACTTGGTAAAAAATTACACCACGTTGAGAACAAAATGGCGTCATTTGCTGCGGCACACAACGGTATAGTGGATGCACACAATACCCTGGATGATAAAGTAGCTGACTTGCAGGCCAAGGTAATAGACGCCGAAGATCGGAACCGGCGAAATAATATAAAATTTTGTGGTATACCAGAAAGCATCCCGAACTCCCAGTTAGCGAAATATGTACAGGACCTGACCCGCCATTTCTTGCCTGATTTGGATCCCTTTGAGTACAGTATTGACCGTGCACACAGAGTCTCTAAGTCCAAATCGCTACCTGAAGATGTACCCCGTGATGTCTTAGCAAGGTACACGTTCTTTAAAACTAAAGACTTGCTCCTTCAGTACTCTAGGAAGCGTAAATACCTACCTGAACCTTATGAGGATATCCAGCTCTTTGTGGATCTTTCGGCTGCGACACTTCGGGCGAGACGGGACCTGCAACCTTTGACCTCGGAACTCCGCAGACTTGATATACCCTACAGATGGGGTTTTCCGACCAAGATTCTTGTGCTCAAACACAACAAAATGTCTTTACCTCCGTGGCAACTGGACTAGAGACTCTGTTGGAATGGGGATGCCAAGTGCACGATCTACGCACCTCTCCGAATCACTGTTCCCTGGAGGGGAAAACACTTACCGCAACCTGATTACTTCCCCCTGAATTGTATCCAGAATATTGTTCATAACTAGAGAGCAGGGGCGGACACAGACAGCAGAGGGCCCTTGTGCAAAGAATGTGCCTGTGCCCCCCCCCCCCAAATCATCAATTGTTCAGCACCCCCCCTCCATGTGTCACTTACTCAGGTGGACCCCCATATGTCACTTGCTGTATAAGTTTCTAATTATTTATTAAGGCCTCCCATATGCCGCAGCTCATTCAAGCCCCCCACATTAGGTAGCATAGATTCCCAACATTAGGTAGCATAGATTCCCCACATTAGGTAGCCTAGTTTCGTCACATTAGATAGCATAGTTTCCCCACATTAGGTAGCATAGATTCCCTACATTAGGTAGCAGATTCCCCACATTAGGTAGCATAGTTTGCCCACATTAGGTAGCATAGTTTCCCCACATTAGGTAGCATAGTTTCCCCACAATAGGTAGCACAGATTCCCCACATTAGGTAACATAGTTTCCCCACATTAGGTAGCATAGTTTCCCCACATTAGGTAGCACAGATTCCCCACATTAGGTAACATAGTTTCCCCACATTAGGTAGCATAGTTTCCCCACATTAGGTAGCACAGATTCCCCACATCAGGTAACATAGTTTCCCCACATTAGGTAACATAGTTTCCCCACATTAGGTAGCATAGTTTCCCCACATTAGGTAGCACAGATTCCCCACATTAGGTAACATAGTTTCCCCACATTAGGTAGCATACTTTCCCCACATTAGGTAGCATAGTTTCCCCACATTAGGTAGCACAGATTCCCCACATTAGGTAACATAGTTTCCCCACATTAGGTAGAATAGATTCCTCACTCCTCATTCCTTAGGTAGCCATAGCCCCCCCAAACACACAGACAGACACACACAGAGACACACTTACCTGCCCTGCACAGCGCTTCTCCTCTCCGGCAGCGGCCTGACGAGTGACGTCACTGACGTCACTTGTGCGACGTCCCTCATCAGACCCCGGTCGGCCGGAGGCAGACTCACTGTCTAAAGTGCCCGCTGCGCTATTATACCCCGCAGCTGCTTTAGAACAGTGAGCAGCGGCGGCGCCAACCCTACCATGAACCTATTAGGCACAAAAAAAAAAATGGGGGCAGCAAAATGCTGCCCCTGAAAAGTGCCACCTGGGACTTATGGTCCCACCGGGTCCCATGGTAGGGCCGACCAGAGGCGGCTCTAGACTTTGTGAGGCCTTAGGCGAAACTTGAACATGAGGCCCTGCTTTATTTTCTGCTGAAATTACATGGTGGTCCGGCTGTGAGATGGTTATACTGTGACATCACTGTGTATTATCCCTGTACTGTGACATCACTGTGTATTATCTCTGTACTGTGCCATCACTCTGTGTATTATCCCTGTAATGTGACATCACTGTGTATTAACTCTGTACTGTGCCATCACTGTGTATTATCCCTGTACTGTGACGTCACTGTGTATTATCTCTGTACTGTGCCATCACTCTGTGTATTATCCCTGTACTGTGACATCACTGTGTATTATCCCTGTACTGTGACATCACTGTGTATTATCCCTGTACTGTGACATCACTGTGTATATTATCCCTGTACTGTGACATCACTGTGTATTATGCCTGTACTGTGACATCACTGTGTATATTATCCCTGTACTGTGACATCACTGTGTATATTATCCCTGTACTGTGACATCACTGTATGTATTATCCCTATACTGTGACATCACTGTGTGTATTATCCCTATACTGTGACATCACTGTGTATATTATCCCTGTACTGTGACATCACTCTGTATATTATCCCTGTACTGTGACATCACTGTGTATTATTCCTGTACTGTGACATCACTGTGTATTATTCCTGTACTGTGACATCACTGTGTATTATTCCTGTACTGTGACATCACTGTGTATTATTCTTGTACTGTGACATCACTGTGTGTATTATCTCTGTACTGTCACATCACTGTGTATTATCCCTGTACTGTGACATCACTGTGTATTATCCCTGTACTGTGACGTCACTGTGTATTATCCCTGTACTATGACAACACTGTGTATATTATCCCTCCCTGTACTGTGACATCACTGTGTGTATTATCTCTGTACTGTGACATCACTGTGTATTATCTCTGTACTGTGCCATCACTCTGTGTATTATCCCTGTAATGTGACATCACTGTGTATTAACTCTGTACTGTGCCATCACTGTGTATTATCCCTGTACTGTGACGTCACTGTGTATTATCTCTGTACTGTGCCATCACTCTGTGTATTATCCCTGTACTGTGACATCACTGTGTATTATCCCTGTACTGTGACATCACTGTGTATTATCCCTGTACTGTGACATCACTGTGTATTATCCCTGTACTGTGACGTCACTGTGTATTATCCCTGTACTATGACAACACTGTGTATATTATCCCTCCCTGTACTGTGACATCACTGTGTGTATTATCTCTGTACTGTGACATCACTGTGTGTATTATCTCTGTACTGTGACATCACTGTGTGTATTATCTCTGTACTGTGACATCACTGTGTATTATCCCTGTACTGTGACATCACTGTGTATTATCCCTGTACTGTGACATCACTGTGTATATTATCCCTGTACTGTGACATCACTGTGTATATTATCCCTGTACTGTGACATCACTGTGTGTATTATTCCTGTACTGTGACATCACTGTGTGTATTATCCCTGTACTGTGACATCACTGTGTGTTATCTCTATACTGCAACATCACTGTTGATACTTACACTGCACTGTGACATCACTGTATATATTATGCCTGTATACCCTAATGCCACTGTACATATTTACCTTGCACTGCGAGTGACAATACAGGGTAAATATGCACAGTGACATCACAGTTCAGAGTTAATATAAACAGTAATGTCTCTGTACAGGGATAATAAACAGTTTTGCCACTACAGGGTTAATAAACGCAGTGTTGTCACAGTAGAGGGTAACTATACAGTGATGTCATTGTACCGGGAAAATATACACAGTGAAGTCAGCATTCAAGAATAATAAACTGTGATGTCACTACAGGGTTGTTATACACAGTGACATCAAATTACAGTAAGAAGCACAGTGATGTCACAGTTTATTATGAAGCACAGTGATGTCACAGTTTATTATGAAGCACGGTGATGTCACAGTTTATTGTGAAGCACAGTGATGTCACAGTTTATTATGAAGCACAGTGATGTCACAGTTTATTATGAAGCACGGTGATGTCACAGTTTATGATGAAGCACAGTGATGTCACAGTTTATGATGAAGCACGGTGATGTCACAGTTTATGATGAAGCACGGTGATGTCACAGTTTATGATGAAGCACGGTGATGTCACAGTTTATGATGAAGCACGGTGATGTCACAGTTTATTATGAAGCACGGTGATGTCACAGTTTATGATGAAGCACAGTGATGTCACAGTTTATGATGAAGCACAGTGATGTCACAGTTTATGATGAAGCACAGTGATGTCACAGTTTATGATGAAGCACAGTGATGTCACAGTTTATGATGAAGCACAGTGATGTCACAGTTTATGATGAAGCACAGTGATGTCACAGTTTATGATGAAGCACAGTGATGTCACAGTTTATGATGAAGCACAGTGATGTCACAGTTTATGATGAAGCACAGTGATGTCACAGTTTATGATGATGCCCAGTGATGTCACAGTTTATGATGATGCCCAGTGATGTCACAGTTTATTATGAAGCACAGTGATGTCACAGTTTATTATGAAGCACAGTGATGTCACAGTTTATTATGAAGCACAGTGATGTCACAGTTTATTATGAAGCACAGTGATGTCACAGTTTATTATGAAGCACAGTGATGTCACAGTTTATTATGAAGCACAGTGATGTCACAGTTTATTATGAAGCACAGTGATGTCACAGTTTATTATGAAGCACAGTGATGTCACAGTTTATTATGAAGCACAGTGATGTCACTGTTTATTATGAAGCACAGTGATGTCACTGTTTATTATGTAGCACAGCGATGTCACAGTTTATTATGAAGCACAGTGATGTCACAGTTTATTATGAAGCACAGTGATGTCACTGTTTATTATGAAGCACAGTGATGTCACTGTTTATTATGAAGCACAGTGATGTCACTGTTTATTATGTAGCACAGTGATGTCACAGTTTATTATGAAGCACAGTGATGTCACAGTTTATTATGAAGCACAGTGATGTCACAGTTTATTATGAAGCACAGTGATGTCACAGAGACTACAGAATGTACAACTGTACGTATGATAAAGATGGCGGGATGCTATCGAAACGTCACACACACATGGGGGGATAAAACACTTTGTTTTTGCCCCTTATCTGGGAGTGCCACTGGATCTTTAGTTTTGTAGATAGATAGATAGATGATATATAGATAGATATAGATATGAGATAGATAGATAGATAGATGATAGATATGAGATAGATAGATAGATAGATGATAGATATGAGATAGATAGATAGATGATAGATATGAGATAGATAGATAGATAGATAGATAGATAGATGATAGATATGAGATAGATAGATATATAGATAGATAGATACATAGATAGATATGAGATAGGAGATAGATAGATAGATAGATAGATAGATAGATAGATAGATAGATAGATAGATCAGTGTATCCCAACCAGGGGGCCTCTAGCTATTCCAAAACGACAACTCCCAGCATGTCTTTGGCTTTATGAGCATACTGGGAGTTGTAGTTTTGCAACAGCTGGAGACCCCCTGGTTGGGAAACACTGCTCTATCTATCTATCAATCATCTATCTATCCATCTATCTCCTATCTATCTATCTATCTATCTATCTATCTATCTATATCATATCTATCTATCATCTATCTATCTACATCATATCTATCATCTATCTATCTATCTATCTATCTATCATCTATTAATCTATCTTTCTATCTATCTCATATCTATCTATATATCATCTATCTATCTATCTCTCATATCTATCTATCTTTCATCTATCTCTCATCTATCTGAGATAGATATGATATAGATAGATAAATAGAAAGATAGATACATAAATAGATGGATATAGATAGATGGATAGATAGATATGAGATAGATATAGATATGAGATAGATAGATATGAGATAGATGGATAGATAGATAGATATGAGATAGATAATAGATATGAGATAGATGGATAGATAGATATGAGGATAGATAGATATGAGATAGATGGATAGATAGATATGAGGATAGATATGAGTAAGATAGATAGATGCATAAATAGATGGATATAGATAGATGGATGGATGGATACATAGATAGATAGATAGATAGATAGATAGATAGATAGATAGATAGGAGACATATATATAATAGATTGATTGATAGATAGATAGATAGATCAGTGTTTCCCAACCTGGGGGCCTCCAGCTGTTGCAAAACTACAACTCCCAGTATGCTCATAAAGCCAAAGGAATGCTGGGAGTTGTAGTTTTGCAACAGCTGGAGGCCCCCTGGTTGGGAAACACTGACCTACCTCCCACGGTCTCCTACAACTTTCCCCCTCTCCCCCAAGCAAGTCACTTACTTTAAAAGGGCAGCATCAGCAGTGGACACTGGGCAGGTAAGTCTTCCATACTGGTGGTGTCCGGGCCTGTATACACACAGCGGGCCTGCTCCACAAGGTCCAGTATACAGGGGAGTGAGAGAGGGGGAGGAGCTTCCTGTCTGCTCTTCCCAGTCTGCATAGCGCGGCCCCTGCGTGGTGACTGCTGGCTGAAGGTTTATTTCAAAAAAGGCCGGAGTAGATGGCTCCGGGGGGCGGGGGTGCAGCGGGGGCTCGGGCCCCTTACTGGTGTCCATGAGAGCTGCTAGTGACCTACTGCTGCTGGGGGGGCAGGCAATCATGATGCAGGGGTGGTTGAACGCAGTGTCCATCCGGGTGCTGTAAACTTGCTGTGGTCGGGGAGTATGCGGTGGTATGTGGCCTAATGCTCACCTCTGGGGCCGGACCTGGAGAGGGCAGCGGGCCCCCTCTCACGCTGGGCCCCTGTGCTGCTGAACAGGCTGCACAGGCGATATGTCCGCCCCTGCTAGAGAGTGTGATGTTACTTCATTGATCTTTTTCTGTTTGCCACGTTTCCCGGTTGTAGTGTGCTGAAGCCTCTCTAGTTCACACTACTCTGAAGTACACATCTTCCTTTTTATTATTTTAACTATATTGTCATCTCTTTTTTTTTTCTCCTACCTTCTATTGATTTATTGTGACCTGCCTGTTTGCCAATTTATCCTTTTTTACCCTAACCTCCCTTTTTTTTCCCTCCCTTTTTTTTTTTTTTTTACTCATAAGCTGCAGCCCGGACCAGTGATCAGTGAGCTCCAAATCCGGTAAGGCACAGATCCACTTACTATACCTTCTCTTCTTTTCTTATTTTCTGTTCTTTCCTTCTTTTTCTTACTAGCCTACTGCCTAAATTTTTGCATACTGAGATGGGCTTAAAGATATTATCCTACAATGTTAACGGCCTAAACAGCCCTCAAAAACGAAACTTTATGTGGCGAGAAGTGGACATAGCCTTAGCAGACGTGATTTGCCTGCAAGAAACGCATCTAGCTGACAAAAACACTCCAATTCTGCGCCACAGAAAGTACCCTATTGTTCTCACCTCTACATTTGTTAAAAAGCAAAGGGGCGTATTGGTGGCCTTTAGCGATCGCATAGCGGTTACTCTACACCTCCAAATCGTTGATCCACATAGCCGGTACATCATTGTTGTTTGCACCATAGCCAGTGTTGATTACACAATTGTAAACGTATATGCTCCCAACACTGGACAGGGACGTTTTCTACAGAAAGTGTTGAAAAAAACAGAACCCTTGAAAAGGGGATCCTTGCTCCTTTGCGGGGACTTCAATTCTGTTGTCTTCCCCTCCTTGGACCAATCTGCCCCTAGTTCTCGGAGAACCTTCTATCTCGAGAGCCTCCTGAGGGACAACGACTTATTTGACATTTGGCGTCTCCACCACGCAGCCGAGCGTGATTACACATATTTTTCCCCAAGATTTCATTCCTACTCCAGGATTGACCTGATACTTGTGGATAGGGCCCTCATTGAGAGAACATCCACGACTGCCATCGGTCAGCGGACGTGGTCAGACCACGCTCCGGTGGAAATCACCTTGCATGACACGCGGTCTCATCACAGTGATTTCGTATGGCGTGCAAACACTCACTTGATTGCACACACAGTACATTCCGCCACGCTTAATGATGCTCTACTCGACTATTTTCACCACAATGTCACTCCTGATGTTAATGAGTTTGGCTAGCCCACAAGGCAGTGATTCGCGGCTCCTTCATTCAACTGGGTGCAACCCTGAAAAGGCGCAAACAACTGGAATTGAAGGAGTCTATGAATAAGATAGCTGCCTTGGAGGCTCTCCAAAAGCATTTGTTTGACCATGATAGAAACGAACACTTGAATAGGGAACGACTACGCTTACAGAGACTCTTGCTACATGACTATGAAAAGGCTATGCACCGTTCCAAAGTGAAATTTTACTCCCAAGATAATAAAGTGGGTTCGCACCTGGCAAGGAGGCTGAAACCAGCTTTCTATAAACAACGTATCCCATTCTTAAAACACTCAAAAACCCAGAAGCCTTATTCGGCACCCAGGGAGATTGCCAACGCGTTTAGGGACTACTATGAGAGCCTTTACAACTTAAACAAAGACCCTGCCTGTCCACAACCTCAGCAAAGCATGATTGACTCCTTTCTCTCTTCCCTCAATCTCCCCACACTACACCCTTCTCTGCTTTCCTCTCTTAATTCTCCTACCTCTGCCCAGGAGGTGACCGATGCTGTAAACTCTCTCTCGACATGTAAAGCGCCCGGCCCAGACGGACTCCCCAACGAATACTACAGACGCTTCTTATCTACTCTTCTCCCCTATCTCACCCCTGTCTTTAACAAAGCTATGACTACAGGATCTTTGCCCCCCCGACATGTTGAACGCACTTATCACGACGATCCCCAAACCGGATAAACCGACAGATCAGACTTCCAACTTTAGACCGATTTCCCTTCTTAACGGTGACGCAAAAATCTACGCTAAAATTTGGGCTGCTCGACTCAGGCCCGTGTTACCCGCACTCCTGCATAAGGATCAAGTGGGTTTCACCTTGGGGAGACAAGCCCCGGATAATACTAGGAAGGTGATTTCGCTCTTACAACATTGTGAGAAACTGAAGCTCCCAACAGTTTTCTTGACGTTGGATGCCGAAAAAGCATTCGACAGGGTGAACTGGCAGTATGCATTCTCAGCATTACAAGCCTTTGGCTTTGAAGGACATATTGTCACTGCCATTAAAGCATTATACTCTAATCCAGTTGCTAGTGTGTTCACTAATGGTGCATTGTCCAGCCGGTTCACCCTGTCGAAAGGCACACGTCAGGTGTGCCCTTTGTCCCCCTTGATTTTCTTGATCACCATAGAACCTCTGGAATAAGCGATTAGGATGAACCCGGACATCAGAGGCATCCCTATAGCTGACAAAACCCATAAACTTGCACTTTTTGCCGACGACATTCTTCTTTCTTTGACGGACCCCTCTTCTTCTTTGACTGCTCTATTCTCTTTAATTGACAAGTTCAGTGCCCTATCTTACTATAAATTGAAAATTGAATGTATCTAAATCCCAAGTACTGCCAGTGGGGATTCCGATTGGTTTTCTGCACACCCTCCGTGAGCTCTACAATCTAGACTGGCAACTGGAATCGGTCTCCTACCTGGGCATACTACTTACCTCCCCTTCTTCGAATCTTTTCAGCAAGAACTTTCTTCCTCTCCTTTCTACGCTCTCTTCCTCTTTAACGTCTTACTCTAAACATATCCTATCTTGGTCTGGCAGACTCGCAGCATGCAAAATGCTACTCCTCCCCAAACTTCTCTTATCTATTCCGCACTTTACCTGTCTCTATCCCTAAGTCTTACTTTGTTTCTCTAAACCGACTGTTTGACAACTTCATTTGGCAAGGTAGGAAGCCGAGGGTGTCAAGAAGTATAATGACTCAACATGCTTTACATGGTGGACTGGGTAGGCCTCACTTTGAGGACTATTATAAGGCAGCAATTTTGGATCAGATGAGACATTGGTGGGCAGGCACCCCTGATAAACTTTGGGTAGAATTGGAACAGCACCTCAGTCCTGAGTGTTCTTTGCAGTCGAGAATGCTGGCCATAGCGTCTAATACACCGCTAACTAAGACACATATCACGGCAATAGATGTATCTGACAAAATTTGGAGATCATGTTTGGGGAACCTCCCTGATGCAACCCCTTTCCCGTCCTCGGCCATTCCGTTGCGCCATCTGTGTCTCCTAATTCCTGACCTTGATATTACAAAGTGGACAGACTCCGGCATATTTTCTATCGCTGACATTTTAGATGACACAGGTTCGGTTCATTTTCCCCACATCAGACACAAATATCACCTATCCAATAAGGAATTCTATAAGAGCCTGCAAATCAGGAGCGTACTTAGTTCTGGCCTATTGACTGCTATAAGAATCCCTCACAAAATGCTGAAATACCTAAACTCTGACACCCCAACCAAAGGCATTACATTTTTTTATGACATTTTAGCAGATAGATCTAATGTACATGCATTCCCTTACATGCACAGATGGGAACTGGAGCTGGGGATCTCCATCTCCTCTGACCGGTGGCAAGAGACTTTCACATTCATTAAAAAGACGTTTAAATGCACAAACCATCGGGAGGCTCTCTTGAAAACGATATTCCGTTGGTATTTCACACCCGAACGGCTACACCAAATTTACCCCACCTCTTCTCAATTGTGCTGGCGTGGGTGTGGTGTTGTAGGCTCTCTGAAACATATACTCTGGGACTGTCCAGTGATCAGACCTATGTGGAAGGGGGTTGAACTGATTGGCTCTAAATTACTAGGATTTGATGTGCCGCTTCTCCCGGCCACAGCTCTCCTATTGATAGATGTGTCGATCTACCCACGCAATGCTAGAACAGTAATGGCTCATCTATTTATGTCTACTAAACTTCTGCTGACTAGGAAGTGGAAAACATGCGTCCCCCCCTACCCTGTCCGAAATTATAGCCCATGTCAATTTCACTTGTGCCATGGAAAGAACCTATGCTCTAGCCAATTTTAGAGATTCTGCATTCCTTACGAACTGGGACATTTGGATTCACAGCCCCCATTACTTTTCTTAAAGCCGGAACTCTAGATTTGCTCTTCTCTCTTTCCGTCTTCTGATCTGTCTCTCTATCTTTTCTATTCTCAATTTCCCTGTCCCTTCCTTTCTCTACTCCCTCTGGATCTGTGCCTTGGACTGAGACACACAAACGCAATATATGTGTGGAGTGGATGTGTGCACTACCTCACAGGCATAATCACTGGCCTGTCCGCACATTCTTTGTTTATGTTTTCATGCTCTCAACTCCATGCTGCCATACCCTGATGCCATTGAATAGTGTGGACGCTCTAGATTTGCTAACCCACATCTGTGATCTTATGTTGGCTAGTTTATTGTTAGTATTGTACTGTATCTTATTCTGTTCTGTGCTATACTGCCATATGACACTTTTGTTTATCATGGCGGGATCCGCCGTTGTTGTTGTTTATTGGAAAATAAAAAACCTTTTAAATGAAAAAAAAAAGGAGACTAAGGATAGGGTATGGAGGGCTTGGTGGCGGTGTATGAGGTGATGAGGAGACTGATGATGGGGTACGGGGGGCTTGGAGGTGTTGTATGATGAGAAGGAGGATGGGGTGCAGGGGGGCTGGGTGGTGGTGTATGAGGTCATGAGGAGACTGAGGATGGGGTGCAGGGGGGTTGGGTGGTGGTGTATGAGGTGATGAGGAGACTGAGGATGGGGTATGGGGGGGCTGGGTGGTGGTGTATGAGGTGATGATGAGAATGAGAATGGGGTACTGGGTGGGCTGGGTTGTAATGTATGAGGTGATGAGGAGACTGAGAATAGGGTATGAGGGGGGGGGGCTCGGTGGTGGTGTATGAGGTGATGAGGAGACTGAGGATAGGGTACTGGGGGGCTGAGTGGCGGTGTATCAGGAGACTGAGGATGGGGTACAGGGGGGGGGGCTGGGAGGTGGTGTATGATGTGATGAGGAGACTGAGGATGGGGTATGGGGGGGCTGGGAGGTGGTGTATGAGTTGATGAGGAGACTGAGGATGGGGTACAGGGGGGGGCTGGGAGGTGGTGTATGAGGTGATGAGGAGACTGAGGATGGGATACAGGGGGGGGGCTGGGAGGTGGTGTATGATGTGATGAGGAGACTGAGGATGGGGTATGGGGGGCTGGGAGGTGGTGTATGAGGTGATGATGAGACTGAGGATGGGGTACTGGGGGGCTGGGTGGTGGTGTATGAGGAGACTGAGGATGGAGTGCAGGGGGGGCTGGGTGGTGGTGTATGAGGTTATGAGGAGACTGAGGATAGGGTACGGGGAGCGGCTGGGTTGTGATGTATGAGGTGATGAGGAGACTAAGGATAGGGTACGGGGGGCTTGGTGGTGGTGTATGAGGAGACTGAGGATGGGGTGCAGGGGGGGCTGGGTGGTGGTGTATGAGGTTATGAGGAGACTGAGGATAGGGTACGGGGGGCGGCTGGGTTGTGATGTATGAGGTGATGAGGAGACTAAGGATAGGGTACGGGGGGCTTGGTGGCGGTGTATGAGGTGATGAGGAGACTGATGATGGGGTACGGGGGGGCTTGGAGGTGGTGTATGATGAGAAGGAGGATGGGGTGCAGGGGGGGCTGGATTTGGTGTATGAGGTGATGAGGAGACTGAGGATGGGGTACTGGGGGGGCTGGGTGGTGGTGTATGAGGTCATGAGGAGACTGAGGATGGGGTGCAGGGGGGTTGGGTGGTGGTGTATGAGGTGATGAGGAGACTGAGGATGGGATATGGTGGGGCTGGGTGGTGGTGTATGAGGTGATGATGAGAATGAGAATGGGGTACTGGGTGGGCTGGGTGGTAATGTATGAGGTGATGAGGAGACTGAGTATAGGGTATGAGGGAGGGGGGCTCGGTGGTGGTGTATGAGGTGATGAGGAGACTGAGGATAGGGTACTGGGGGGCTGAGTGGCGGTGTATCAGGAGACTGAGGATTGGGTATGGGGGGGCTGGGAGGTGGTGTATGAGGTGATGAGGAGACTGAGGATGGGGTATGACTCTGTCCATTTTGCCCCATATGAAGCAAAACACTGTCTGGTTGATGGCCTTGCAAACGGTGGTATGGGGAGGCCAGGCCTGTGCGGTATACTGGAGCACAGGCAAAACTTCACTCTGCAGGACAAGTGCCTTGCCTTCAATTGAGAGCTTTCTGGAGCTCTACAGTCCGATTTTAGAGTTCATCTTTCCTAGTCGGTCCTCTGCCGAAGTCCTCGCAGGTCTGGACGAGTGCAGTCACCGAACGCTGGTCAGCGCAGAAGACGGTCATGTCGTCCATGTAGAGCGAGCACTTGACCTCGTAGCGATCTGGTCCTGGTGCGGTGATCCCTCTGATCTCTCCATTCTGCCGGATAGTCTCAGCGAAGAGCTCTATAACACAAACAAAAAGAAGAGGTGAAAGAAGGCAGCCTTGTCTAACCCCTGATGGGAAAGGATGGGAAAGGGGTTAGTCTTCCAGCCATTCACCAACACCGTGCTGTAAATATCAAAATACATGACGTTAACAAAAGAGCAACACATCTTCCCCAGACCTAGCCTGCGCAAAGCCCTGCCCATAAATGCGTGGGAGACATGGTCGAACACCTTCTCCTGATCTAAGCTGACCAGGGCGGCGCGGCCACCGCTGTCCTGGATGTAATGGACCGTGTCTCTCACAAGGGCAAGGCTCTCAGCAATCCTGCGACCAGGAATGCCGCAGGTCTGGTTCGGATAGATGATCTGCCCGATGACAGATTTCAACCTGTTGGCCAGCACCTTGGCGAGGATCTTGTAGTCCACGTTCAGGAGAAAGATGGGACGCCAGTTTTTCAGGTCACATCTCTCCCCCTTCCGCTTATACAAGATCGTGATCATCCCCTCCCTCAACGACGGAGGCATTCTGCCCCCCACCACCATCTCCATGTACACCTCCAACAGGTCCGGACAGATCAGGTCACCCAGCACTACATAGAGCTCGGCCGGGAGACCGTCACTGCCCGGGGTCCTGCCAGGCTTAAAGGATTTAGCGGCAGAGAGCAGCTCCCCCACTGTCAAGGGATCATCCATAGCTGCCGCACCTGCGGGATCAACCACGTTAGTGATACCTGACAGGAACCCCTCGGCGGCTTCGGGGTCGGATGACTTGGGGGCGTAGAGGTTGCTGTAGAAGTCGGAGACAACCCCCACTACCTCCTCCTTGCCCCTTCTCATGTATCCGGTCTCATCTCGTAGCTCAGTCAGGGGCGTGTGGCCAGCATGGAGCTTCCTGAAAAAGAAAGAGTTACACTTCTCACCCTTCTCCAGGTTCTCCACCTTGGAACGAAAGACGATTCGCTTGGATCCCTCCTCAAAGTGCCTTTTCAAGCTCTTTTTGGTCTCCTCCAGCTCCTCCCTGATGTCCTAGCCACACTGGAGCAGGTCCTGCAGGGACTGCAGCTCGCGCTGCAGCTTCCTGAAGTCCCACTTCTTCGCACACGCCTGTTGTCTGCCTTTTGCCTGAAAGAAACAACGGAACTCGACTTTAACATATTCCCACCAATCGCTGATGCAGTTAAACAGACATTTGTCATTACGCCATACAAGGTATGCATCCCTAAGTTCCTCCATGACCTCCCTCTGCTCCAACAGGGCACAATTCCACTTCCAGGAGCCTGGGCCAGGTGGGAATCCATGGCCCAGAGTCCCCCGGAATCGAATGGCCCTGTGGTCAGAGAAGAAGCAGGGGATCATAGAGTACGACACCTTTCTGACTGCTCTCGAAGTGAAGATGAAGCCTATCCGAGAATGGAGCGAGCTATCGGGGCGGCTCCACGTATAGTTTACGGAGCCGTTCCCGATGGACCCAACAACGTCCTGCAAGGATGCCTCTGTCATCATCTCAATCAACAGCTTAGATGTCACGTCCAGGTTGGCAGATGTGCCAGAACTGCGCCCGTCTACCTCAATGGGGCAGCTGAAGTCACCACCCAACACTACTGCCCTAGTGGTGGCGAGCTCAGCCCGCAGGGCCTGGAGAACCTCCAGTTGGACATCCCTCTCAGGGGAGGCATACATGTTGATGAGCCGCACGAGCTCACCCGCCCAGGAACCGTCTGCGACGAGAAGTCACAGACGAGCTCCCGGATGGAATCAAGTGCAAAGTTGCCTCCCCTGATCAGGATGGCCACCCCCGCAGACCTACTGTCACCCCCCACCAGACCAGTAGGAAGGGCGGTGCGGCCACTGCCTGGCCAGATGGTTGTAAGACCTAGAAGCAGACAAAGCACATTCCTGCAGGATGTAAACATCACACCTCTGAGAATCTAAGAACGTAAGGACAGTCTGAAATCTAAACCTAGCTCTAATACTCCTCACATTAATGCAGAAGATGTTGAGATCAGCCATGGGAATAAAAAGAGAGGTTAGTTCAGATACTAGTTACCACTCTGGTCGGGCGGGTCCTCTTCTCTGGCGCCTGTCGGCTCGTGTGGCTTCTCATAGCGCCCTTCCAAGAACTCGTCGTTGGCCGGAGTGTCTAGGATTTTCTTGACTTCTGGGTCCTGCAGCAGCTCCTCCATAGACTGAGCTTGGACTTGCTCCTCTTGGACCTGTTCCACTTGGGCCTGCTCCAGCTCCTCCTCTCCATCTGAAGCTTGAAGGCTCTCGCAGACCTGCTCCTCCATCTCCTCCTCTTCATCTGAAACTTGAGGGGTCTCGAAGGTCTAGATAATCTTTCTCTTGTGGGACTCATCTGATGTATTTTTTTTTTCAACTATAATTTTTATTGAGCGAAAAAGACAAAAGGGAATGAAGTCCACTCGCAGGTGGGGCGTTTGTAGTATGCTCAGTTTTTGCAATTCAAAACAAAACAGAACAACAAATGAGAAATAGTATACACGATTTCTGTTAACCTGACACATGGGGAGGGGGACGGCATGAAAAGGAGAGGGAGGGGGGGGCATCACAGCATCTCGGGGGGGGGGGGGGGAGAAAGGGGGACATATATGATGAGCGAGAAGGTTAAGTGGAGGGGGGGGGGAGAGGGAGAAGCTGGAGTAATGCCACTATAAGCAACAATCAATTTCAGGTGGGGATAAGTGAGCAGAAGGGTTGGGTAAATGGGGGATTGGGGGATGGGGTAGTAGGCAGTAGCTGAGTGAGGGGGAAAGGAAAAAAGGGGGGGCTGTAAGTGAATGAAGAGAAGAAGGTAAGCGAGAGAGAAGGAATAGGGGGTCAGGGTGGAAAGAGGGTAAACGAGGAAGATGAAGGTGGGGTGAGTAGGGCAGGGGGATAAGGGCAGAGAGCCTAAGGGGGGGGGTAAAGCGGGGGGGATGAGGGGAGAGGGCGGGCCTCAGCAGCCATGGAATCTCATGAGGAATAGGGGGAGTTTAGCCAAGGCTGCCAGGTCTTGAGGAATGAGTCATAGGATCTATTTACACGACTGGACATTACCTCAAACCTGCAGATCTGGGAAATTTTGGTGTACCAATCCTGCATTGAGGGGAGCGAGGTTTGCAACCAGTGTAAGGGAATCAGTGACTTAGCAGCCGCCAGAAGTTGGGAGATCAGAGTGTCGGATGTGGGGGTATAGGAGATGGAGGGGCACCCCAGCAGGACCGATTCCAGTGTGAGTTGAATAGTGGTACCAGTAATGTCGGCCAGCTTGGCCTCCACCTCCTTCCAGAACAAGGCTATGCTGGGGCAATGCCACAAGACATGTGAGTGTGTGCCTACCTGGGCTTTGCATCTCCAGCATAGACCAGGGGGGGCGAGACCATGGGCATGTAGGAACTGAGGCACCTTGTACCAGCGGGAGAGGATCTTAAAGTGATTTTCTTGCAGACGGACACATCTGGAAGGGCCCATCGTGAAGGAGAGAATACGATCCACCTCCATGTCACTCAGGGGGAGCTGAAGCTTGGTCTCCCACGAGGCCAGGTAACCCGGCCTTCCCCGAGGCCTCGCCCGCCTCCAGGCTAATTTTGAGTCAGTAAGCCTCCATGGCCTATCCCCTGTGGAAAGCAAGAAGCTTTCAAATTCAGTAAGCGCTATGAGGGGCAAATGTTTTTTGGCGAAAGCAGTACAGCATAAGACGATATGGTTTAGGTGCAGGAAGGTCAGATTTACCTCAGGGAATAGTTGGCATATATCCCCTGCGGCCGGAACCCCACCGTCAGAGAACAACTGCGAGACTGGAACCCCTGATAACCTCCTCCGCAAAGGAGTAAAGGTGGGTGAATCCATCCCCATGACCACAGGTATAAGATGCGAAGGAAGAAGAGGAGAAATTCCAGGGGTGAGGAAAGGCGAGAGAAAGGACCAGGAGGAGATAATGCCCTCAATTAATAAATGATTGCTTTTTGCATTATATTTGGCGTGGGACGCAGGGGGCAACCAGACATTTGCTAGTGGGTCAGCATCAGCAGGCGCCTGGGGGAGAGTCAAACCACGCGGCGCATGAGATGGGTGGGTGTACCATACCCATCGCTGGAGCTGAATCCCCCTATAAAGGTCACGGACATCCGGCAGCCTGATGCCCCCCTCCGACCTCAGGCGGGTGAGCAGTGTATGTGACATGCGGGGCTTTTTTCGCTTCCATATGAATCCGGGAAAAAGCCTTCTAATTGCAATGAAAAAGCGAACAGGAAGTGCTATGGGAACCATGGTGAGTTTGTATGTGATTTTGAGGAGGACATAACATTGGATGACATTGCGTCTACCTAACCAAGAGATCAGGGGCAAATCATATTCCTCCAGAATATTTTTGATGTCTGTCAATAATGGGGCAAAGTTGGCATCGTATAAAGAGGCAGTTTGTGCAGTGATATGTACTCCCAGGTATTTAATATGCGCATCTGACCATTTAAAATCAGATTGAGAGCGGAGCAGCCGGGATGTTCTAGGGGGCAAGGTAATGTTCAATAGTTCCGACTTCGATACATTCACCTTGAAGTTGTAAACTGCACCAAAGTCGTCAAATAGTTGAACCAGGGGGGGTAGGTCCTCCAGAGGGCTCGCCAGTAGGAACAAAAGGTCGTCAGCAAATGCCAGCACTTTCATTTCGGCGCTCGGTGTGTGGAATCCCCTGAGACCTGACCACTGGCGCACCCTCTGCAGCAATGTCTCCATCACAAGGATGAACAGAGTCAGGGACAGGGGGCAGCCCTGCCTGGTGCCGTTTTTTATATGGAAGGGGGATGAGATGGAGTCATTTACCAGTAGGGAAGCGGAGGGGGAAGAGTATAGGGACATAATTGCAGAAATAAACCAGTCTGGAAACTAAAACTTCCTTAGGGTCGCCGCCATGAATTGTCAATCAACTCTGTCAAAGGCCTTCTCGGCGTCTACTCCAAGAAGAGCCAGAGGCCGTCCAGAGAGCTGTGCCTGAGAGATAGCCTGCAAGAGCTTTTCAGTGTTGGTACGGCCTTCTCTACCTGGTACGAAGCCGGCCTGCTCCTCGCCTATTAGGTGGGGGAGTAATTTTTTGATGCGGAGGGAAAGGAGTTTTGCCCACAGCTTAAGATCCATATTTAATAGTGAAATCGGGCGAAAGCTGCCACAATCACTCGGATCCTTCCCCTCTTTGGCCAGTAGGGTGATGTGTGCCTCTAAGGATTGCCTAGGTAATTGGGAGCCCTCAAACAGCGAGGTGCACCATTCAGTCAAATGGGGGGTCAGTACGTCTCGGTACCTCGTATAGTACTGGAGGGGGAGGCTGTCAGGGCCCGGGCTCTTGCCTGGAGGGAAAGAGGTCAGAACACGCCCAACCTCATCATCAGTGATGGGGGCTAACAGGCTCTCGGCCATCCCCTCCTCCACACGAGGCAGGGAGAGGTGTTGTAAGAAGTCCTCAATGAGTGAGGTCTTCGTTGAAGGTGTAGGGGAATCTATTGTGGCATCTAAATTGTACAATTTAGAGTAAAACTTCTGGAAAGCCACCACAATAGCCTCAGTTGTGGTGCAAGAGTCGCCCCGTTCGTCCCTAACATGGTGGATATGCTGTTTCGCCTTAGCTTTCTTAAGCAGGGACGACATGAGCTTGCCTCCTTTATTACCATGAGTGTACAAGCGGTGTCTAAAGTTAAGATATGCCTTAGAGGATTTATAGTTTAGGAGTGACAATAATTGTTCCCTAAGTGAACGGAGGTCATCCTGAACGGGGCCAGTGCATGTGGTCTTGTGTAATCTTTCTAAGCTAGCTATTTTAAGTAGGAGAGTGTCTATCTCTTTCTGGTATGTCTTTTTCAATTTTGAGCCCCAGGCGATGAAGATCCCCCTGATGTAGGCTTTATGGGCCTCCCAGACTATAGGGGTGGGCAGTCCCGACCGACCATTAAGGTCAAAGGTAAGGGGAGAAGGAGGTAGGGAGGGAGGGGGGGGGGGTAGAAGTAATTGAGTTAGGAGAATGGGAATGTAAGGGTGATGGGATAAGAAGGCGAAGGGATGGTGCATCCTTCAGAAAGGATGGAAAGCGAGGTGAGAAGAAGAGAAGGGGGGGGGGCAGAGGTAGAATTAAGGAGAGTCAGGGAGGGGGGGTGTGAGGAGACAGGGTGAAGTCCTCGTATCCACGCTGCAATCCCGGGCACTAAAATTCTCTCAATCCCCCACGCAGAGGTAAGGTGGGCAAAACAAAATAACAGGAGAGTTCTAGTTACAGCATCAATTGGGAAAAGTCACCGGTCAGCCATCCATATAGGCTGGAGAAGAGGGCCATCAAAAAAGTCAGAAGGGGTTACTTATCTCAACCCTCTGGGGCAGGCGTCTTCACCGGGGTCTTCTTCTGCTTCGGAGACTTGGAGCGAGCGACCATCTTCCACTCTCCCAAGTTCGGCAGCTGCGGGAGCGGCACATGATCTGACAGCGGCATCCACGATGGTACCTCAACAGGGACGATGTCCAGGACTCGCCAGGCGCTCTGCAGGTCGTCAGGGGTCCTAATGGTGATCATCTTCCCTCCTTTTAGAACCGAAAGCCCGAACGGGAACAACCAGGCGTACGTCAGGTTTTTCTCCCTGAGTTTTTCGAGGAGGGGGCGCATGATGCTTCTCTTCATCAGCGTAGTAGGAGCAATGTCCTGATATAGGGAAATGTATTCTGCTCCGTAGTGGATGGGTCTCTTTTCCCTCGCAGCTTGTAAGATGGCAGCAGTATCCACAAACGACAAGAGACCACAGATAACATCCCTGGGGGGTTCAGCTGGCTTCGGCCGAGGCCGGAGGGCCCTGTGAATGCGCTCTATGACGATGGAGCCAGCGCGCTCGTCCCCCAGCAATCCAGCAAAGATCTCACGGGCAATTTTAGGCAGCGCATCAGGCGCCCAGGATTCCGGAAGTCCTTTGAAGCGAATATTTTTCCGCCTGCTGCAATTTTCCTGGTCTTTGATCAAGGTAAGGGCATTATTGACATGCGTCTCCATGGCTTCGGTTCTGGTGGCAAGTGCAGCAGAGTGTGTAGCGAACTCCGTGCATGCCGACTCGAGGGCCTCCGTGCGAAAGCTGATGGCCCGAACCTCCGATTTGATTTCCGCCAGGTCCGCTCTCACTGGCTTCAGGGCTTGTGTTAGAGCCTTCTTCATGAATGATTTGAAGAAGGCTGGCGTAATAGCCGCCACTCCGCCAACCTCCGAATCGCTGTCCTGGCCTCCTTCTTCTTCAGGGTTACAGCGTGTGGTGGGATCAGGCGCCATCTTGAGCGCTCGTGCATGAGACCGATCGGAGCGTTTAGCAAAGAAAGTCGTAACGGCTGCTTGGCTTTTCTGTTTGGGCATCGCAGGTGGGTCACCAGGTATATAGCGACCAATTTTCACCATTCCTGGTGAGATAAAGTGGGAATAAAAGGGTGCTCAGGAGGTGCGAGGCAGGAGCGCTCAGACTCGCACAACCATACCAGTCCGCGGCCAGACTCCGCACTCCACTCATCTGATGTATTGTCCCTTCCTTTCCTCTTCCTCTGTATGGTACCTGGGGGAGGAAGCAAAGGAAAATCCTCCAAAGAGCGGGCGCCAGCAGCTGGAGGGGGGTTAGGTGCTGCTGAGCCAGGGGAGAAAGGAGGCTGGGTGGGGCGGGGGGCAGGAGAGAGTGCCCGGGCAGGGGAGGACGGGGCAGGGGTGGGCCGGGGTGGGGTACGGGGGGCAGGGGTGGGATGGGATACGAGTGGTCTGCTTGGTCCTGGCCATGATCCTCTGTACACGTACACAGCGGAGAAGTGATGGGAAGAGAGGAAAGAGCAGAATATTTATACTCCTAGCCTGATCCTTATTGGCTCATGTAAACCACACCCCTTCTTCCCATTGGCTGATTCATACAAAATAGAGCCCGCCAAAACACATGAGACATCTGTACTGGATCTTTGTTCTGAAGCGGCGGGGCCCATCCTCAGCGATGATAGCGCCCCCCATGTATGACACGATGCCGGGTCCCGGGCGTTCACACTGATTCCCCGCTCCTCGCATACAGACTCCTTTATGCCTACATTTCCTCTGAGCTCTATCTGCTTCACTATTTCCAATCTCTATATACATGGGGCAGTACAGTAGAGTGACCCCATGATCGAACAAAATGCCCAGTAATTCTCAGAATGGGTTAGTAACTTCATATGTGCACAACCTATTAAGTAGAGTAGAGGGTTAAAATCAGCACAATGTTTCTGGTTAATCAATATTAATAATTTCCAATAAATATTTTCTATCAGTCACTGCACGAAATTCTTACAGTTTCAGGATAGACAAATCAGTTACAGTGAGTGTTACAATAGCGACACCTGGTGGTGAGAGCTTTGTATTCTAACCTTTGCATGTTGCCAGATTGTAACAAGTCTTTACATTTCCTCAAGAACTGACACTAAAATTGTTACAGAGGCGCAAATAGATACAACTAGATGTTATATGAACACCACAATACCAGGCTCTCTAATATGGAGAATATAGTCAAGCCGGGAGCTTGTGTCTCTTCTTGAGGATCTAGGACAAAGGCATATGCATTGTAATGTGTATGTGTGTGTGTGTATATATATATATATATATATATATATATATATATATATATATATATATATATATATATATACACATACACACACACACACACACACACATACACATTTCTCACCCACTCTAATTTGTTTTATATAAAACGCAGGTTATACTACAGTGTATGTAATGAGTATTTAAAAGCTAAATTTTAATAATCGGTTCAAAGGTTTTGGGGTAAAATTAAGAGGTCAAAGTGTCTCCTGATGATATGCATGATTGGCAATGCGCCCCAGGACTTCTGTAAACCCTCGGCCTCCTCCCCTTACATCCTGGGCTCTAATCCCTCAGTATATCTGCGCTCCTGTCCTGTTCTGCCCCAGTAAACCCCAACAGGATTCCCCAAATACACCAGACTATGATGGCGCTTCCTTCTCTTCAGGATCTCTGCTGTCTGGAGGAAAATACACGGGCTCCGGGGAGTGTTAGGTCGGTAAGAGAGGAGGAAGATGCCGCAGGTATAAGATATGATCCGACTGAAGCTCTGGATGTGGAAATGGTGGGGTCGGCGGGTGATCTCCGGGCTGCTCAGCGGTGAGAAGAGAGCGGGAGAAAGGAGACAGGGATAGCGGGAACCGGCGAGGACAGCGGAGGGAGCGGAGAGCAGTGAGGGGGTCAGAGGGGCTGAAGATGAAGAATAAGGGAAGAGAACAAAGGAGAAGATTCTGAGAAGGAAAGTAATAATCCTGATCCAGATACAAGACGATCCGGACTTTCTGTAGGATCCTTCACAGACTGAATTGTATCCGCAGATCCCTCGTCTATTCAGTGATGATCTCTGGGATCTATTACAGAATTGAAGATTCCTATCTATTATTATGTATAGACGATATAACATTATAGTGACGTCATACACGTCTTGGAGGTAAAGCTCTATACTGCCCATTACTCTATTACAGTCTCTGCTCATTAACCCCTAATTCTCCTGAGAAGTCTCGTTGAGAGCAGGAAGGGGAGTTACAAAAGTATACAATGTAACAACAATGTATTAATAAGAATAAACAAATGAATAAATAACTAATGTATCAACGTGGAAACTAACAGACAGGAGTCCATCATAAAGAGTGAATAAGATGTGTTGGTCCTGGAGAGACTGCACAAAACAAAGAATTTATTACTTTATAATGTTGCCCCGTTGTGGATGGGCTGTGGTCTGGTGTCATCTATATAATACATGACATGGACATTCTGTAACACAGTAGGTGACATGTCCCTAATGTACATGGGCCGTGACGTCATCGTTCTCTCTGCACATTTACAATGGAAGTATAAATGACATCATTCTATCAGAGACAGGAGGATTTATGGTTATAGAGAGTTATACCGTGTTATATCCCGTTCCGAACCTGTAGGGTGGAGTCTAGTTTGTGGACTTACCTGTTACATCTGTATGAATTCACATTGTTATCTATATAAACCATTTATATTAATATGATGCATTATAATTCCGTGCATTGTATAAGGTAAACATAATATTTTATTACATTATTAATTAGAAGATAATAAAGAAGAGTTTTATTGTCCGCCCGGGCTGGAGTTCCTCTTGGATGTCGGCAGTCTGATGCTTGCTGTGCGGCTCTCCACCTTTCCCGAGCACAGGAGCTGGGATTCAGCAGGCGGACTGGCTTCATACAATTGTTGTGTGGAATACAAATATGACATGGAAGTATCAGTGCAGCGGCCGGGATAGGGCTTTCTCTCCCAGGTATAATGTTCTCTGTTATCAGGACCATATATACAACCAATATAAGAATCCCCGATGTCATCCTGGTAATATACAAGCAGGTCCTGTAATGGAGATAATCTGTGAGAGAAATCACAATAGGATCCTCGGGGTCATCACTTAACAGACGAGGGATCTGGGGATAGAAGACATTCTGTGAGGTGGAAGGATCCTACAGAGAATACGGAGTCTCTTGTATCTGGATCAGGATTCTGACTTCTTTGTTCTCTTCACTTCTCCTTCCATCTTCAGCCCCTCTGACCCCCGTCACTGCTCTCCGCTCCCTCCGCTCTGTCCTTGCCGGTTCCCGCTATCACTGTCTCCTTTCTCACCGCTGAGCAGCCCGGACACGATCCTCCGACCCGACCACTTCTACTTCCAGAGCTTCAGTCGGGGACCGGATCAGATCTTATAACTGCGGCATCTCCTTCCTCAGTTCCCGGCCCGAACACTCCCCGAAGCCGGATCAGCTGTGACAGCTCCTGCCCGGTGGCTTCAAAACACGTTGGAGATTACAAAGAATAACAACAGGGAGATCACATAATTCCCCATCATGGAGAATCTGTATCCCCTTCCCCCTGACCTCCTGCACAGCCGGGATGTGAGAGAATATCCCCAGGGGTAGGAGCCCCAGCTCTAGGTCCAAATCCTCCTCCTCCCCCCCGCACCCGGGCCAAGTGCTCTCTGCAGACATGAGGAGACATCTGCGGGTGTTATGGGTCGGGAAGCTGTAAGGAAGATGAAGGAGAGAACAGTCATCACATCTACTTGTAGACAACTCCCCCCATCATCTCCGGGTCAGTAAATGGACACGTTGTCCGTATTATATCTATATATCAGGACAGGGAGCCGGCAGTGAGCGGAGGCGCCGCCTGTGTTACCCTCCGGGGCTCTCAGCAGCTCCAGGCCGTCTCCGCATCGTACAATCAGCTTCCTGGACGGTAGATGTTGTATTAAAGATCCGTGTGATGGTGACCGGTGCCGGGAATAGAAGGAACGATCCCCAGCAGCAGATTTATATTCCCGGATACACAGTGATGTGCAGATCGGGAAGACTGTGGCGGAGATCCCGGGGCCTCCTCCCGGCTCCTCCCCGGCACCTCCGCCAGTGACGGGTATAAACTGCTAGGGGGAATGTTGGGGAGGAGGAAGACACGGAGAAGGGGATCTCTCCTGTCCGGTTCTAGCCGGTAAAGATCTTTTATCCCGGGCAGGGAAGCACAAGGTTGTAGCGGAACTTTGGCCGGGTCCAGACGGGATGGGGCGGGGCCTGTTCTCTGTGTCAGCCAATAGCAGCTCCGGACGGTGACATCTCAGCAGCCAATCATTGCGCAGCCGCTGCACATATAAGAGGCGCCAGCAGCTCCGGTCTCAGCATTTATCGTTCACGATATTTCTGTAGTTTTGATTTCTAAGATGGCAGAAACCGCACCAGCCGCTGCTCCTCCCGCCGAACCGGCCGCAAAATCCAAGAAGCAGCCGAAGAAATCAGCCGCAGGGGCCGCCAAGAAAAGTCACAAACCCTCCGGTCCCAGCGTGTCCGAGCTGCTCGTTAAAGCCGTGTCCGCCTCTAAGGAGCGCAGTGGGGTGTCTCTGGCCGCCCTGAAGAAGGCTCTGGCTGCCGGAGGATACGATGTAGACAAGAACAACAGCCGCCTGAAGCTGGCCATCAAGGGGCTGGTGACCAAGGGAACCCTGCTCCAGGTGAAAGGCAGCGGCGCCTCCGGATCCTTCAAGATCAACAAGAACCAGCAGGAGACTAAGGACAAGGCGGCCAAGAAGAAGCCGGCGGCTGCGGCCAAGAGACCTGCAGCAGCTAAGAAAGCGACCAAATCCCCTAGGAAGCCAAAGAAGGCTCCGAGCGCGGCCAAGAGCCCGAAGAAAGCCAAGAAGCCTGCAGCGGCCAAGAGCCCGAAGAAAGCCAAGAAGCCTGCAGCGGCCAAGAGCCCCAAGAAGCCGAAGGCTGCTCCTAAGAAGGTGGCCAAGAGCCCGGCTAAGAAGGCGGCCAAACCCAAAGCTGCCAAGAGCCCGGCTAAGAAGGTGACTAAAGCCAAGAAGAGCGCGGCTAAGAAATAATCGGGAGACTCGTCCTGTACTTATCCCACAAAGGCTCTTTTCAGAGCCACCACCTCCTCCAGACAGAGCTGTACGATCAATGCCCGTGTCACCCCCGGGATACATAAAGGATATAATACAGTGATATAAATCCCTTCTATATTATCATCACTTTATTATATTTTATCAATCCCAATACATCTGCCTTTACTAATTCTAGATCCCCTTATGAACACTCAGCTGAGTCTGATCTGTAACCAACCATTGTATCTTTCTGCCGCTGTAACACTTGTAGGGTCAGCGCTTGGGGGAAGTATAAATATTGTTACAAATCGGCAACAAAAAGATGATAAATCTCTCCACCAGGTGTCACTATTGTAACACATTGTAGATCCTATGTATAAACTATAAGGATTTACACTGCTGTGATAGACGCCCTAAGGATAAACGGGATTATGGAAATTATTGACTTGCCAGACATTGGGGGATAAATGTAACCCTTTGGGTAATAGGTTGTGCACATATTATTTCCCCCATCCTGAGGGTTAGTTTGCTGCTTAGTTTTATTACTATATAAAGTCATGCAGTCCCGAATAGAGTCTGAATATAGGGGAGCGGCAGGCAATGTGTGAACACCCGAAATGCGGTACCGCATCATGTCTGAGGGGACACGGGGGAGGGCGCTATTATCGGGAGTTACGACAATCCGCAGGGAAGGGCAGAATAGGGCGAGGATGGGTCCTGCCTCTTTCTAACAAAGATCAATTGTTGACGTCACATGTATTTTGGCGGGCTCATTGGTTGTAAGAATCAGCCAATGGGATGCAGGGGTGGGGTTTACATGAGCCAATGGGGATGAGACCAGGAGTATAAATGTTCCGCTCTTTCCGCTCTTCTCATCACTTCTCCGCTGTGTACGTGTACAGAGAATCATGGCCAGGACCAAGCAGACCGCTCGTAAATCCACCGGAGGGAAAGCTCCCCGCAAGCAGCTGGCTACTAAGGCCGCCAGGAAGAGCGCTCCCGCCACTGGTGGGGTGAAGAAGCCTCACCGCTACCGTCCAGGTACAGTGGCTCTCCGTGAGATCCGCCGCTACCAGAAGTCCACCGAGCTGCTGATCCGGAAGCTCCCCTTCCAGCGCCTGGTAAGAGAGATCGCCCAGGACTTCAAGACCGATCTTCGCTTCCAGAGCTCGGCGGTCATGGCCCTGCAGGAGGCCAGCGAGGCTTACCTGGTGGGACTCTTTGAGGACACCAATCTGTGCGCCATCCACGCCAAGAGGGTCACCATCATGCCCAAAGACATCCAGCTGGCCCGCAGGATCCGTGGGGAGAGAGCTTAGATCTAATCGGGACCCGCATACAACACAAAGGCTCTTTTCAGAGCCACCAAATTGTCTATAGAACGAGCTGATTCCTGATCCTCTCCATTGTTCTGCTCCTATACTCCGCCTGTCCTCATAAGCAGGATCCCGGGATTGTCCTCTGCAGTTAACCCTCAGTGCTGAGTTATGTTCAGTTACTATAGTGATGTAGATCGTGTCCCCCGCAGTGTAATGCGCCTGTGTGTGATCGGTGCTGCTGGCTTCAGTCTCCCGACACTTGGGATCGTAATTGGTGCATAGAGGGGAAACGAGCGGACACTAAAGGGTTAACTCTAGGTGGAGTTATAGACACGAATGTTCGCTCATTGGATGATCAACGCAGTTAACTTGAAATTCCCGCTCTTCTGATCGTTTCTCCCTTTGTCTCGTCCTCTTCCCTGTACACGTGACTACATTCCTCTGGTTTCTGTAAATAGGAAGAAAAAGGCGGCGGATGGGAAACTGTTGGGGCCGATCAGGGGGATTCTAGTGAGGCTGATGCGGTAGGAGAGGGGACACTATGTCCGGGGCTGACATCACAATGGTGGGTGAATTCGGGGTCGTCCCTGTCCTATTCCAGACCTGATACCGATCACACCCTGCAGCCTGACACTGCTGAGAATGCGGCGGGGAAAGCTATCCTGTATTTTATACATTGTCATTTTGTTATTTAATGTAATAAATTCCGATATTATGTCACTCTGCTGCAAGAGATCGCCCAGTGTGAACACTAACCGTGCGGTTGTTTTACAATCCATTTTACTTGTCAGCGATCACCGTGTATTTAGACCTGATGAAGTCTTAGTGGGGGGGGGGAGAGATTCCTGGGCCCGTCATTGATGAAATCCTTCCCGATCTGGATATAACGCGTGTCAGTGTGAGGAAAGTTACAGGGGAGAGAAAAAAAAGAAATAAAAAATTATATATATAATATACGTACACACACACCATTTATCATAAAAGTAATCTCAGGACCCTGTGGTTACTAATATTATTGGTTAAAATAGACCCCACCGATCTCTCCCCTTCAGGCTTCCATGCGCGGCCGATTTATTCACAAGCTGAGCCGAGATAGGGTGAGCGGTGAGTGTACACCGGCCTTTTACTATTAGTTCAGGACTATAATTTACGAATATTGCGCATAGGACTCACATTTTAATTGGTAGCATACACACAGTGCGATATCATACATCGTGTCCAACCAAAACTATTCAAATGGTGTTTCATGTTTCTTTATTGGAATTAATATTGAGACATTTTCTTAGTAACAAAGTTTTTCCTAGTGTCTCATTCGTTAAATCACAACAAAATCTAGCGGGATTGTTACTTTTTATAACAGATCGGTGAAGTGAAGGAAATTCTGAGCTGTCTGTTTTATTAGTGCAATAATGGGTTAAGTATTTAATGTTTATGTGATTACTATCTATTTTAACCAATAATTCTAGTAGCTAAAGGGCTCTGAGATGACTATTATGTTTCATGATCAATGTTATTGTACTCCGAGCGACCCAGCTGAGAATATTTAGTTTACTACAACTTCCCTCATTTTATTCTTAATTATATTTGTGTCATTTATATTTTTATTTATTCATTATTCTCATTCTACAGCGATAGTTGTAGAATGAGCGGGAAAATAAGTTTTATAGCCGGATACTGAGCGCTTATTGGCTGATCTCTGGGGCGATTATTCCCGGGCACTGTATACAGCGAGTGCCGGGATCTTTATGTAACCAGCGATGGAGAAGCGATGACCCCCTGATCGGCTGGATGGAAGCCTCGCTGTGTATTGCGGCTGGAGATCCGATGTGTTCAGGAGCTTCCATTACACAGGAGGCTACAGTATAGGGGGCGCCATCTCTACACTGCGGTCCTGTCTATTGTAGAGGATCCGTAAACTACATCGTGAGAACAATCTTAAAGCGTAGTAGTTACAAAAGAGAATTACCCCCTCACATACCAACTACATTCTGCACAACCCGCACGGTGTCCTATATTAGATAAAATGTGCAGGATGTTCTGTTTAGTCCCTATAACAGCCCAGATCCCTATCACACCCGAGATCAGCGGTGCCAGCTCTGTAGGAGACAATGTGGTGGCTCTTAGAAGAGCCTTTGGTGTTCGGGATGATCTGGGATAAGCGGTGATCACTTGCTCTTGGCCGCTTTGCTGCTCTCGGTCTTCTTGGGCAGCAGCACGGCCTGGATATTGGGCAGGACGCCTCCCTGGGCGATGGTCACCCCACCCAGCAGCTTGTTCAGCTCCTCGTCATTGCGCACGGCCAGCTGCAGGTGACGGGGGATGATGCGGGTCTTCTTGTTGTCCCGGGCGGCGTTACCGGCCAATTCCAGGATCTCAGCAGTTAAATACTCCAGCACAGCGGCAAGGTAGACCGGAGCACCGGCGCCCACCCTCTCGGCGTAGTTCCCTTTGCGGAGAAGCCTGTGTACACGACCGACGGGGAACTGGAGTCCTGCCCGGGATGAGCGGGTCTTTGCCTTAGCCCGAACCTTCCCTCCTTGTTTGCCACGTCCAGACATAATGATAAGTAAAACCTAAAACGCTCAAAAGAAGCCTTTCTGTGATGTAACCGTAATTTCCTTTCTGCTGCTTTTTATAGGTTTCTGCTCCGCCCTCCGGCTCCTGTGATTGGGTAGATTTGAATCCGGCCAATGGTGACGAGAATTAACGAGACACCAATAAACTGCACTGGGTGGGGCTTATGACGCTCCCACAGGTCACATGATTTGCTCCTCCAGTAGAACAGCGAGCAGACAGCATTTCTCATTTGCATGGGCTGCCTATAAATACGGCTGCGGTGGGAGGAGGAGGCATCATTATTCTCTCTGTTCTAGTGAAGGATTATTGTGTTTGATCATAATGCCTGATCCCGCCAAGTCTGCCCCAGCGCCCAAGAAAGGCTCCAAGAAAGCCGTGACCAAGACTCAGAAGAAGGATGGTAAGAAGCGGAGGAAGACCAGGAAGGAAAGCTATGCCATCTACGTGTACAAGGTGCTCAAGCAGGTCCACCCTGACACCGGCATATCCTCCAAGGCCATGGGCATCATGAACTCCTTTGTCAACGATATCTTCGAGCGCATCGCAGGGGAAGCCTCCCGCCTGGCTCACTACAACAAGCGCTCCACCATCACCTCCCGGGAGATCCAGACCGCCGTGCGCCTGCTGCTGCCTGGAGAGCTGGCCAAGCACGCCGTGTCCGAGGGCACCAAGGCAGTCACCAAGTACACCAGCGCCAAGTAACCTGCTCCGCCTCCTGCTGTCACCCCAAAGGCTCTTCTAAGAGCCGCCACATTGTCTATAATAGAGCTGGGGCTTCTATCTGCTACAATTATCTTTATTTGTGACCGAGTTTATACCGGTGCAGCCGCTTTATACTGTATATATTGTGCTGCTCCGGGATCGCGGTCTGTGATATATAATCTGACTGCAGGTTACATCAGTACCGTATATATACGTCATATGGTAACGGCAGAATAAGTAATTGTGTCTCCTGCACTGACCGGACATATAAGTATCACAGTGGTGATCGGTATCGCCGGGATTCCCGTAGCTTTTCTGCGGTTCCGTTTAGATGCCGGGACATCTATACAAATCGTGAGATTCAGGTCCTTGTGTCTCCCGGAAACGATCAGATCTCTTATCAGTTCAGTCCTGTATACATATTCCCACCATCAGATCTGATCGCGAACAGACTGGGCAGGAAACAATCGATCAGACACATTACAGGGAGGGTCTGCGCCATCTCTAGTCCCAGGAAGATCTCATCCCCCCCATGTATCTATCGGCTCCTCGTGGACAGTGATTTCCCGATCTTGCTGATCGCTTCTCCCGATATTTTACTCTTCATCCATATAAAATGTGAAACAATAAAGTGAGAAGAGAGGAAGATGGACGGAGATTATACCTGATCGTTTATAGATTTGCAGAGATCGTCCGGGAAATTCTCTCCTAGACCTCCGGCCCCTGATTGTTATTGCGGTAATAATCTGCTGGGTGTGATCAGGGGTCTATGGGGGATGAGATCTTCCTGGGACTAGAACTGACAGTAACTTTCTTATATATCCATATAAACAATAAATGTACAATGTAATAAAAATAGAAAACAAATAAAAGGGGTAAAATACAACTGGATCACTGGATGGTAAAAGGCAGAAATGCAAATCAATAAAACATCCAGTAAATAGATGATGCGGCTCCTCTGATCAGATGTACAGGGGATAAAGCTGCTGTGCGGAGATCAGTAGTGTGTACTGGGCTGTAGGATAAAATGTATGAAATAACACAGGGAACCAACCGTGTGCACAGACTGATGGTTACAGCCGCCGACCGGGATCCCGTCGATACAGGAGAGATCTAGTGTTGAGCGGCATAGGCCATATTGGAATTCGCGAATATATGGACGAATATTCGTCATATATTCGCGAATATTCGTATAGTCGTAATATTCTCGTTTTATTTTCGCATATGCAAAAATAACATATGCGAAAATTAGCACATACAAAATTCGTATATGCGCAAATTTGCATATGCGAAAATTCGCATACCAGTCTCACACAGTAGTATTAGAGCCTTATTTACACCACACAAGCTGGAAGCAGAGAGGGATGATCACTGTGATGTGTACTGTGAAACAAAAACAAAAAAAAAAAAACGAATATTCGTAATTACGAATATATAGCGCTATATCAGTGAATATGCGATATTCGCGAATAAAATTCGTATTGCGAATATTCGCGAGCAACACTAGAGAGATCTCGGTTTAATCCTTGGTGGGAAACTATATATTTTTTCTATTCTGTTCAGATGATTAATATTAGCGCTTCAAAGCCTCAATTATAATGTTTCTAAATAGAATAATTACTGATGTAACAACAAAGTGAACTGATCAAAGACAAAACACCTGAAAGGTCACTGCAGGGGTTAATAGGATATGAAGATTGGCAGTGAGTTTACGTGAAGACAGATGGAAACTATACTACAAACCACCACTAGAGGTCCCCAGAGGACAGGAGATGAGGCTGATGGATTCAGTCCTCATTGTGAATGCAGTAAATGCTTCTGAGGCTTCATCCAGACCGGATGATATTTGTGTTATAACTTTTAGATCTAAAACATTTCCAGGCGCTTCCAGTTTTTCAAATCTGTTAGATTAATGGGCTGGTACCTGTTTACTTGGAGGGATATAAGTGGAATCTCATGTGTTAGGCACAATAGTGTGAGGCAATCTGCTTCATCAGTTCTCTTATGTTCATTTCATCCCAAAAGCAAAGAACTACACAGCTCAAAAACATAAAGGGAACACTCAAATAACACAATGTAACTCCAAATCAATGACACTTCTGTGAAATCCCACTGTCCACTCAGGAAGCAACACTGATTGCAGGGGCATACCTAGAGCATTTGGAACCCAGGGCGGACCATTTGTTTGGCACCCCCCCTCTAATTACACCCCCTCCTTCCCCCCAATTACACCCCCTCAACCCCTTGGGGACCGAGCCCATTTTGACTCTAAGGACCAGAGCATTTTTTGCAATTCAAACCACTGTCACTTTAAGCATTAATAACTCTGAGATGCTTTTACCTTTCATTCTGATTCCGAGATTGGTTTTACGTGACATATTCTACTTTAACAAGGTGTTTCACAAGAATAGCAGCAAAGTGGAGGAGAAAAATCAAAGTCTGCATTTTTTACACTAACATATTCTTGTAGACCCATATTTTTTTTTTTTTTTTATTTTTTACAAGGGGGTAAAAGGAGAAAAAATCCCCCAAAATTTGTAACCCAATTTTTCTCGAGCAAGAAAATACCTCATATGTGGATGTAAAGTGCTCTGTGGGTGAACTAGAGGGCTCAGAAGAGAAGGAACGACAATGGGATATTAAAGAGCAAATTTTGCTGAAATGGTTTTTAGGGGGCATGTCACATTTAGGAAAACCCCATGGTGCCAGAGCAGCAAAAAACACCCCACATGGCATACTATTTTGGAAACTACACCCCTCAAGGAACATAAAAAAGGGGTACAGTGAGCATTTACACCACACTGGCGTTTGACAGATCTTTGTAACAGTGGGTTGTCCAAATGAAAAATTACATTCTTCATTTTCACGGACCACTGTTCCAAAAATCTGTCAGACACCTGTGGGGTGTAAATGCTCACTAAAACCCCTTGTTAAGTTCCATGAGTGGGGAAGTTTCCGAAATAGGGTCACATGTGGTTGTTTTTGTTTGCATTTATTTCAGAACCGCTGTAACCAGCAGCCACCCCTGTGCAAATCACCAGTTTAGGCTTCAAATGCACATAGTGCGCTCTCACTCCTGAGCCTTGTTGTGCGCCCGCAGAGCATTTTACGCCCACATATGGGGTAGTTCCGTACTTGGGAGAAAGTGTGTTACAAATTTTGGGGGTCTTTTTTCCATTTACCTCTTATGAAAATGAAATGTATGGGGCAACACCAGCATGTTGGTGTAAAAAAAAAAAAAAAAACAATTACACTAACATGCTGGTGTAGACCCTAACTTTACATTTTCATAAGGGGTAAAAGAAGAAAAAGCCACCAAAAATTTGTAGCGCAATTTTGCTGTAATAGTTTTTGGGGGGCATGTTGCATTTAGGAAGCCCCCATGTTGACAGAACAGCAAAAAAAAAAAAAAAAAAACACCCCACATGGCATACTATTTTGGAAACTACAACCCTCAAGGAACGTAACAAGGGGTACAGTGAGCCTTAACACCCCACAGGTGTTTGACGAATTTTCAATAAAGTTGGACGTGAAAATGAAAAAATATTTTTTTTTCCCTAAAATGCTGATATTACCCCAATTTTTTTATTTTCACAAGGGGTAATAGGTGAAAATGTCCTCCAAAATTTGAAACTCCACTACTCTCGAGTAAGGAAATATATTATATGTGGATGTAAAGTGATCTGCGGGTGCACTAGAGGGCTCAGAAGGGAAGGAGCAGCATTGGGCTTATGGAAAGCAAATTTTGCTGAAATGGTTTTTGGGGGGCATGTCCTATTTAGGAAGACCCCATGGTGCCTGAACAGCGAAAAACACCCCACATGACACACCATTTGGGAAACTTAACCCCTCAAGGAACATAAAAAAGGGGTACAGTGAGCATTTACACCCCACTGGCGTTTGACAGATCTTTGTAACAGTGGGCTGTCCAAATGAAAAATTACATTCTTCATTTTCACGGACCACTGTTCCAAAAATCTGTCAGACACCTGTGGGGTGTAAATGCTCACCAAACCCCTTGTTACGTTCCATGAGTGGGGAAGTTTCCGAAATGGGGTCACATGTGGGTGTTTATTTGTTTGCGTTTATTTCAGAATCACTGTAATCAGCAGCCACCCCTGTGCAAATCACCAGTTTAGGCCTCAAATGCACATAGTGCGCCCTCACTCCTGAGCCTTGTTGTGCGCCCGCAGAGCATTTTATGCCCACATATGGGGTATTTCCGTACTTGGAAGAAAGTGTGTTACAAATTTTGGGGGTCTTTTTTTCCCTTTACCTCTTATATAAATGAAAAGTATATGGCAACACCAGCATGTTGGTGTAGAAAAAAAAATAATAATAATTACACTTCTTTCAGAAGATATGAAGGCTTTGGGAGGATTATGATGATTCTCTGAATAACCACTGATGCGCCATGGCCATGCGAGATTCTCTCTTTATTTTATAGTCTTTCTTTTATTTTTTATTTAAATTTTTTATTTTATCATTATTTCTCTTTTCATTTTACTTTCTTTCCCTTTCTCTCCTCCTACTTCATCTCTACAGTGTTTCTCCTTTATATATAAGGTTGCAAATTTCACTTTATATATTGTAAAGTGCTCATGCTCACTGTACATATGTCGTATTTTTCTTCTGTATTAAAATACAATATTCTTTAAATAAAGAGTTATACAAAAAAAAATTACATTAACATGCTGGTGTAGACCCCAACTTTACATTTTCATAAGGGGTAAAATGAGAAAAAGCCACCAAAAATTTGTAGCGCAATTTCTCCTGAGTACAGAAATACCCCATATGTGGCCCTAAACTGTTGCCTTGAAATTCGTCAGGGCTCCGAAGTGAGAGAGCGCCATGTGCATTTGAGGCCTAAATTAGGGATTTTCATAGAGGTGGACCTGGATGCAAGCATTACACTTGTTTCCTCTACTAAAAATACTGTATGTCAGTTTTCCCCAAACAGGTTGTCTCCAGCTGTTGCAAAGCTCCCAACATTCCTGGACAGTCAATGGCTGTCGGGCAATGCTGGGAGTTTTTATTTTGCAACAGCTGTAGGCTCCGTTTTCTAAAATCTGACGTACAAGACGTTTTTTTTATATATATTTTTTTTTGGGGGGGGCACAGTGTAAGGGTGTAGTGTATATGTAATGTTTTACTCTTTATTTTGGGTTAGTGAAGTGTAGTGTTTTTAGGGTACATTCACACGAGCGGAGGTTTACAGTGTGTTTCTCTCAAACTTTTAGCGGGAAACATGCTGTAAACCCCCGCCCGTGTGAATGTACCCTGTACATTAATGTTGGGGAGGGGGTTGGTGGGGGACTACAACTCCCAGCATGCACTGACAGACCGTGCATGCTGGGAGTTGTAGATATGCAACAGCTGGAGGCACACTGGTTGGGACTGGGAAACACTGAGTTGAGTAACAGAATACCGCAGTGTTTCCACACCACTGTATGTTTCCTAACTCAGTGTTTCCCAACCCGTGTGCCTCCAGCTGTGGCAAAACTACAACTTCCAGCATGCATGGTCTGTCAGTGCATGCTGGGAGTTATAGTTTTGCAACAGAAGGAGGCACACAGGTTGGGAAATACTGAGTTAGGAAAAATACAATGTTTCCCAACTAGTGTGTCTCCAGTTGTTGCAATACCACAACTCCCAGCATGCCCAGACAGCTGAAGGACATGTTGGGAGTTATAGTTATGCCACAACTGAAGGAGAACAGTTTAGAGACAACTGTGTAGTGGTCTCCAAACTGTAGTCCTCCAGATGTTGCAAAACTTCAAAGCATGCCAAGACTGCCCAGGCATGCTGGGAGCTGTAGTTCGGCAACAACTGAAGGGCCAGATGTTGCCAAAGTACAACTCCCAGCATGCCTGGACAGTCTTGGCATGCTTTGAATTGACATCTGGAGTGCTACAGTTTGGACACCACTGTTTAGTGATCTCCAAACTGTGCCCTTCCAGATGTTGCAAAACTACAACCCCCAGTATGCTGAGACTTTCTAGGCATGCTGGGGGTTGTAGTTCTGCAACATCTTCTCGGTCTGGATAAGACCGCCATGGGAATTTCTTAACATCTGCAGGACAAACATGTCAGACTCAGACTCTGTGTAGAGGAGGGCATTGTTTCAGTGCCCTCCTCTACACAATCTTTCCATCTATAGGCCCACAAACTGTAATAATGCCCTCCTTGGTGTCCTTCAAAGTAAAAGGACAGGTAGGTAGCTGGGTAAATAGGAAACTAGGTAGGTAGATCAGGAAGCCAGATTTATAGTTAGGTGACAAGCCAGGTAGGTAGGGGGCTAGCATGGTAGTTAGGCAGCCATGTAGGCCAGGAATGTACATAGTTAGGTAGCTGGTTATGTAGGTAGTTAGATAGCCTGGTATGTAGGTAAGTAGTCAGGCATCCAGGTATAAAGTTAGGTACTCCCCCCGCTTCCCCCTTTACCTGTAGGTATAGGCAGCAGAGTTAACCCCCCTTTCCCTGTAGGTATAGATAGCAGAGTTACCCCCCCCCCCCTTTCCCTGTAGGTATAGACAGCAGACTTAACCCCCCCTTCCCCATCAGTATAGGCAGCAGAGTTAAAACCTCTCCCCAATAATTATTGAAACAGAGTTCACCCACATTTCTTCTTAGGTATATGCAGCAGAGTCCCCCCACCCCCTTTCCCCATAGGTACAGGCAGCATTACCCCCCCCCTTTCCCCATAGGTATAGGCAGAGTTATCACCCCTCTTCCCCATTGGTATAGGCAGAATTACCCCCCTCTTCCCCATAGGTATAGGCAGAGTTACCCTCCCCTTTTCCCCATAGGTATAGGCAGAAATACCCCTCCTTCCTCCCCTTTCCCCATAGTTATAGGCAGGGTTACCCCCCTTTCCCCATAGGAATAGGAAGAGTTACCCCCTCCTCCCCACTTTCCCCATTGGTATAGGCAGAGATACCCCCCTCTTCCCCATAGGTAGAAGCAGAGTTACCCCCCCCTCTTCCCCATAGGTATAGGCAGAATTACCCCCCTTTTCCCCATAGGTATAGGCAGAGTTACCACCCCCTTTTCCCCAAAGGTATAGGCAGAGTTACCCCACTTCCTCCCCTTTCCCCATAGTTATAAGCAGAGTTACCCCCCTTTCATTATAGGTATAGGAAGAGTTACTCCTCCTCCCCACTTTCCCCATAGGTAAAGGAAGAGTTACCCACCTCTTTCCCATAGGTATAGGCAGAGTTACACCCCCCTCTCTTTCCCATAGGTATAGGCAGAGAAACACCCCCCCCTCTTTCCCATAAGTATATGCAGAGTTACATCCCCCCCCCCTCTTTCACACAGGTATATGCAGAGTTACCCCCCTCCCCCTCTTCCGTATAGGTATATGCAGAGTTAAACAAAATATATATGTATGCTCACCTGATGTCCCACGCATGGTTCTCCTCAGCAGAAGGGGCCCACGTCTTCTCCCCTACACAGTACAGGTGCCGATGAGTGAAGTCATCAGTGCCTGTACTGCGTGCTGCGTGGGGACGGAGGTCATGTCTCCTCTGTGTAAGCTGCAGCTGTGTATCACACATACCGGAGAAGGCAGCGATGTCTTCTGGGGATCTGGGGAGTGTCCCGGATCCTCAGCAGCGGCAGCGGTGGTGGGCCCTTAACCCGGTCGGGTCCTTGGACGACATCCAATCGGACCGGCCAGTCAGTCCGCCCCTGGCATCCACCTGTGAGTGGCACCCGGGGCGGGCCGCCCCCCCCCCCCCCCTTGGTATGCCACTGACTGATTGACAATGAATTGGACATTAAAGTAATTAGCAAGATGCCCCCAATAAAGAAGTGGTTCTGCAGATGATGACCACATACCACTTCTCAGTTCCTATGGTTCCTGGCTGATGTTTTGGTCAGCCAGGAAGCATAGTAACCACTCTAGTGGTAGTGTGGTGAACCACAATGAATGGCGGGACCACGGGGTGTAGCGGTGTAGGTGGATGGTATTAACCTCAGGGGCAAGGTGTTATTAACCCCTAATGTTTGTTACGCCAGAGTGTTTTTTTTCCCCTCTTTTGCGGGGGGGGGGGGGGGGGGGGGGGGGGGGGGTGGAGGGGTTGGGGGTGTATCAGGAACCACCCAAATGATATCTCCACTATCCCAATGGCTAGTGCACGACCGGGTTATGGTTTAACGGAGGCTTTACTGAGGTCAGACAGTTGTTATAGTCTCTACAGCTCGGCCAGAATCCCAGAGAGTTGGCCAGAAACACGGAAGGACCCAGCAGCTTGCTGGGACTAATTATACTTGTAACAGACTGTAGATTCTTGACTTTAGGCTTGACTAGACTGTAGGCAGTGGCAGCAGACACAGACTTGACTTACTTGAAGTGACTGTAGATTTGAGGCCTTCCAGGTAGCTGGACACTAGCACTGAGACATCTGGTCTCCACTTTTCCACAGCTAGAGTGATGGTAGAAGAGCTCAGAGATCTTGTGCTGGTAGAGAGTGATTGTAATGGCTGACCCTCTTATAAATGGGGGCTGAGCAAGAAGCCCATAGGTCAATATGCAGGTCATGTGTTAAAAAAAAATTGAAAAAACAATGCCATTTTTGGCTTCTGCTTCTACGCAGTGCACTTTTCGGTAAAAAATACACCTTATCCTTATTCTGCAGGTCCATACAGTTACAAAGATACCCAATTTATGTAAGTTTTAGTTTATTATACAGGTATCCCTCAACATACAATATTAATCCGTTCCAAATGAACAATCGTTTGTTGAAACCATTGTATGTTGAGGGATCTGTGCAATCCCAGATCTGTGCAATGTAAAGGTTTTCTATCCGAGTATGGAGGTACCCCATAAGTGGACCTGAAGTGCACTATGGGCGAACTATAATGCTCAGAAGAGAAGGAGTAATTTTTGGCTTTTTGAGAGCAAATTGTGCTCGGGGGGCATATCGCATTTAGGAAGCCCCTATGGTGCCAGGACAGCAAGAAAAACCCACATGGCATACCATTTTGGAAACTAGACCCCTTGAGGAACGTAACAAGGTATTAAGTGAGCCTTAATACCCCACAGGGGTTTCACGACTTTTGCATATGTAAAAAATGTTTGTGTTTTTTTCACTAAAATGTGTGTTTCCCCCCAAATTTCACATTTTTGCAAGGGTTAATAGCAGAAAAGACCCCCCAAAATTTGTAACCCAATTTCTTATGAGAATGGAGGTACCCCATAAGTGGACCTGAAGTGAACTGCAGGGGTGCTACGATGCTCAGAAGAGAAAGAGTCACATTTGCAAACTTTGCTGAAATGGGGGGGACATGTCGCATTTGGGAAGCGCCTATGGTGCCAGAACAGCAAAAAAAAAAAACACATGGCATACTATTTTGGAAACTAGACCCCTTGAGGAACATAACAAGGGGTAAAGTAAGCCTTAATACCCCATAGGGGTTTCACGACTTTTGCATATGTAAAAAAATATATATTTTTTTTCACTAAAATGTTTTTTTTTTTTTTCCAAAATGTTACATTTTTACAAGGGTTAATAGCAGAAAAGACCCCCCCCCCCCCAAATTTGTAAATACATTTTTTTGGAGTAAGGACATACCGTATATACTCGAGTATAAGCAGACCCGAGTATAAGCCGAGACCCCTAATTTCAACCCAAAATCCCAGGAAAAGTTATTGACTCGAGTATAAGCCTAGGGTGGGAAATACCTCATCCCCCCCTGTCATCATCCAGACCTGTCATTAACATCCTCATCATCCCCTTGTCATCATCCCACACATCCCCCCTTCATCATCCCCTTGTCATCATCCCACACATCCCCTTATCATCCCACACATCCCCCCTTCATCATCCCCTTGTCATCATCCCACACATCCCCTTATCATCCCACACATCCCCCCTTCATCATCCCCTTGTCATCATCCCACACATCCCCCCTTCATCATCCCCTTGTCATCATCCCACACATCCCCTTATCCCAAACATCCCCCCCTTCATCATCCCCTTGTCATCATCCCACACATCCCCCCTTCATCATCCCCTTGTCATCATCCCACACATCCCCTTATCATCCCACACATCCCACCTTCATCATCCCCTTATCATCCCACACATCCCCCCTTCATCATCCCCTTGTAATCATCCCACACCCCCCCCCCTTCATCATCCCCCCCCCCCTTCATCATCCCCACACCCCCCCCCCCTTCATCATCCTCTTCTCATCATTCGCCCTCAGTGGTCTTCAACCTGCGGACCTCCAGAGGTTTCAAAACTACAACTCCCAGCAAGCCCGGGCAGCCATCGGCTGTCCGGGCTTGCTGGGAGTTGTAGTTTTGAAACCTCCGGAGGTCCGCAGGTTGAAGACCACTGCGGCCTTCAACATGCGGACCTCCAGAGGTTTCAAAACTACAACTCCCAGCAAGCCCGGGCAGCCATCGGCTGTCCGGGCTTGCTGGGAGTTGTAGTTTTGAAACCTCCGGAGGTCCGCAGGTTGAAGACCACTGCGGCCTTCAACATCATCCAGCCCCCTCTCACCCCATTTAGTTCTGAGTACTCACCTCCGCTCGGCGCTGGTCCGGTCCTGCAGGGCTGTCCGGTAAGGAGGTGGTCCGGTGAGGAGGTGGTCCGGGCTGCTATCTTCACCGGGGGCGCCTCTTCTCCGCGCTTCCGGCCCGGAATAGAGCCGTTGCCTAGACAACGACGCATCTGCGTCGTTGTCAAGGCAACGTGACTATTCTGAGGCCGGGCCCGAAGCGCTTAGAAGAGGCCTCCCCGGTGAAGATAGCAGCCCGGACCACCTCCTCACCGGACCACCTCCTTACCGGACAGCCCTGCAGGACCGGACCAGCGCCGAGCGGAGGTGAGTACTCAGAACTAAAGGGGGTGAGAGGGGGCTGGATGATGTTGAAGGCCGCAGTGGTCTTCAACCTGCGGACCTCCGGAGGTTTCAAAACTACAACTCCCAGCAAGCCCGGACAGCCGATGGCTGCCCGGGCTTGCTGGGAGTTGTAGTTTTGAAACCTCTGGAAGTCCGCAGGTTGAAGACCACTGCGGGTGGGGGAGTTCACTCGAGTATAAGCCGAGGGGGGTGTTTTCAGCACGAAAAATCGTGCTGAAAAACTCGGCTTATACTCGAGTATATACGGTACCTTGATTTTTGATGATTTTCGCTCCGTGGGTGCACACCAGGTCTTGGAGTGGGAGGTCAGTCAGAGGCCTTGAGCTTATTATAGCAGCCAGGATGTGGGACCCCTCCTCAAGGAGCGTTAATGGGGGGAGCACTGAGCCCTAAAATAGGGGAACACTATGGGGGACAACGGGCCGTAACTGGGGTAGACAAATGGGGTACAGAGGCCCGTAATATGGGGTACAGTGGGCCAGAAAACTATAAATCATAAAATAATAAAACAGCATATGTTCCCAGAATGATGACCCAGAGCATAGCCAAAACTAAAAAAAACTATGCCCTCCCCAAACCCTATGCTCTGAATCATCATTCTGGGAATGTGATGTGTGTGGCCGTCCCTAACCAGTTGCCTAAAATGCGCACCCGCTCAGGTGGAGAGAGAGCGCTGCGCAATTAAGGCAACATAAAAAGTCCCCGATGATAGTGAGTCAGTGACCTATGACCCATTTCTGAAAAAACACCCCCAGAGGTCTTATCAGGTTTTTTTTCCAGATTTTTTTTTGCAATTTAGTGATTTATGGGGTTAACAATTTTGAATGTACTCTGGACTTGGTACATTGTTCAAATTATGGAAAATTGAAATGAAAAGGGAAAAATTAGTACTCCATGAAAGTGTGATACTCCCTGAAGCAGCCTATGCAGAGGCCCGGATTATCGGGGCAAGTGTTGCACTGATAGGTGGTGTCCTTCCGTCTCTGCATTTTTTCTGGCGCCTATAACTCCAGACCCTTGGGAAGTCCGGCCTGCTCTTTCCCGGTCAGCGAAGATCAGGAACCTTAGGACTTCTTCTTGGTACTGGAGGAATGTCCCTGTGTTGCCAGCGTACTGGGATAGTACAAAAGCGTTGTACATGGCAACCTGTACCAAGTAGACCGCAACTTTTTTGTAGCATGCCCGTGTTTTCCGCATGGCGTTATATGGCTTGAGGACTTGATCTGAGAGATCAACTCCCCCCATATACCGATTGTACTCCAGAATACAATCGGGCTTGAGGACCGGTCCCACGGTACCTCCCACAGGGACAGGGGTGCTGCCGTTCCCATGAATAGTGGTGAGTATAAGGACACCCCTCTTATCCTTATACCTGACCAGCAACAGGTTATCATGGGTGAGGGCACGGGACTCACCCTTGGGAATAGGCATCTTAACAAAATTTAGAGGGAGATCTCTCTGGTTCTTCCGCACAGTCCCACAAGTGGACGTGGATCTGGCGGCAAGGGATGTGAAGAGAGGGATGTTGATGATGTGTCCATGGATGCCACGTGGGTGCCAGCTAGAAGAGAAGAAGAGGGGGAAAGTTTAGATGGGGAGACAGAGAGGAGGAGGAGACGAGTTGGAAGCAGGGGGAGGTCGTCGCAAGGAGCTAGTGGCACAGTCAGACAGCATGCATCGGCACCCGGGGTCAGCCAGACGGGACACCAATCAACGCATGCTGTTGCCACCACCAGAATGCCGTCATCGCAGAGCTTAGCAGTGTGGCATTTTTTGTGTGTGTCTGCCTCTCACAACAACGAGGCCATTTGCAACCTGTGCCAGAAGTAACTGAGTCGTGGGAAGTCCAACACCCACCTAGGCACAACTGCTTTGCAAAGTACACAAGCAGCACACAAAGTCAAAGCCGCCATCCTCCTCCTGGTCCAGCATCTTCAGCCAGGTCAACCACTGCTGCCCTCCTTGCCCCCTCTCAACCATCCGCCTCTCCTTCTCTCGCCTTGAGCAGTTCCTGCTCATCTGCCCACAGGAGATGTTTGAGCGCAAGAAGACAATGTCTCAAAGTCACTCTCTAGCCCGGCATCTGACAGCTGGCTTATCGGAACTGCTAGCCCGCCAGCTTTTACCATACAAGCTGGTGGAGTCTGAGGCCTTTAAAAAAATTTGTAGCCATTGGGACACTGCAGTGGAAGGTACCCGGACAAATTTTTTTTGCACAAAAGGCAATCCCCAACCTTTACTCCATTGTGCAAAAGGAAATTATGGCATGTCTGGCACACAGTGTAGGGGTAAGGGTCCATCTGACCATTGATACCTGGTCTGCAAAGCATGGTCAGGGCAGGTATATCACCTACACTGCTCATTGGGTAAACCTGGTGACAGCTGCCAAGCATGGGATGCATGGCTCTGCAGAGGAGTTGGTGACACCGCCACGACTTGCAGGCAGGCCTGCTGCCACCTCCTCTACTCCTCCTACTCCATCCTCTTCCATAACATCCTCGTCCGAGTCCTCTTCCACTGCTGCATCTTGCTCCACATCACCGGCAACCCCCCAGCTCCCCAGGTGCTATTCCACATCCCGGATACGGCAGTGTCACGCCATTTTGGGATTGACTTGCCTCAAAGCAGAGAGTCACACCGCACCAGCGCTCCTGTAAACCCAGAGCACGGGTGGACCAGTGGCTGACTCCGCACCAACTGAAGATCGGCAAGGTGGTTTGTGACAATGGAACAAATTTGTTGGCGGCATTGAGGTTGGGCAAGTTGACACATGTGCCGTGCATGGCACATGTGTGTAATCTGATTGTACAACGCTTTGTGCTCAAGTACCTAGTCTTACAGGATGCCCTGAAGCAGTCCAGGAAGATGTGTGGCCATTTCAGGCGTTCCTACACGGCCATGGTGCACTTGTTAGGTATCCAGCGGCAAAACAACATGCCAGTGAGGTGCTTGATTTGCGACAGCCCGACACATTGGAATTCAACACTCCTAATGTTCGACCGCCTGCTCCAACAAGAAAAAGCCATCAACAAATATTTTTATGACCGGGGTGCTAGGACATCTGGGAATTGTTTTGCCACGTTACTGGAGGCTCATGCGCAATGCCTGTAGGCTCATGCGTCCTTTTGAGGAGGTGACAAACCTGGTCAGTTGCACCGAAGGCACCATCAGCGACATCATACCATTTGTTTTCTTCCTGGAGCGTGCCCTGCAAAGAGTGCTGTATCAGGCAGTAGATGCACATGAAGAGAAAGAGTTGTGGACACCATCACCACCAGAAACAGACTTATCAGCATCGCTTGCTGGACCTGCGGCAACGCTGGAAGAGGATTGTGAGGAAGAGGAGTCAGAGGAGGAATGTGGCTTTGAAGAGGAGGAGGAAGACCAACCACAGCAGGCATCCCAGGGTGTTCCTTGTCACCTATCTGGTTACTGTGGTGTTGTACGTGGCTGGGGGGAAGAAGATTATACCTTCCCTGACATCTCTGAGGACGAGGAACGGGACATGAGTAGCTCGGCATCCGTCCTTGTGCATATGGGGTCTTTCATGCTGTCGTGCCTGTTGAAGGACCCTTGTATAAAAAGTATGAAGGAGAACGACCTGTACTGGGTGTCCACGCTACTAGTCCCCCGGTATAAACATAAAGTGCCTGACATGTTACCGGATTACAGCAAGGCGGAAAGGATTCAGCAGGTCCAAAATAAATTAAGAAGTATGCTGTTCACAGCGTATAAGGGTCATGTCACAGCACAACAGGCATCTAACAGGGGAAGAGGTGAAAGTAATCCTCCTCCCACGAACACGCCGGCTGTACAGACATGCTGTTGATGGAGGACATGCAGAGCTTTTTAAGTCCTACACATTGCCAAAGCCCTTCGGGGTCCACCATCAGAGAACGACTTGACCGACAGGTAGCAGACTACCTGGCCTTAACCGCAGATATCGACACTCTGAGGAGCGATGAACCCCTTGACTACTGGTTTTGCTGGCTTGACCTGCGGCCTGAGCTATTCCAATTTGCGCTCAAACTTCTGGCCTGTCCCGCTTCAAGTGTCCTGTCAGAAAGGACCTTCAGTGCAGCAGGAGGTATTGTCACCTTGGTCAAAAAAGTCTGGATTACCTCACCTTTCTTAAGATGAATGAGGGATGGATCCCGAAGGGACTGACACTAGGTGATACATTTGACTGAACAAGGCCTGATCAGATGACCTGCCTTGGCCTAAAAATGGTCCACACGCTGCTGTATTTGAACTCTGAATGCTGGATAACTTGCGTGACTTATCCGCCACCAACTAGGGTTCAAGCTGCAATGTTTTAGGGCACTTTCTGCCTGGCAACAGTGGCGTTGCGACCCGGGTGCAGGGGGTGTGGCCCGTACCGGGTGACACCAACCTAAGGGGGTGACACCAAGACCCTCCGCAGCACCCAGCCCCCCCTCCTCAGCTACACCGACACCCCCCATCTTTGCCCAACCAGCCTCCCGTCCGTCAGCACCCCCCCCCCGCCTTCACCTGCGCTGTGTGTGCGGTGCGCCCGTCCGTCAGCAACCCCCCCTTTCACCTGCACTGTGCGCCCGTCCGTCATCACACCCCCCCCTCACCTTCACCAGCACTGTGCCCGGCCTCCGCTCCCACGTCTGCGCCGGCCTTACGTCACACCGCATGGCCGCATAGGAGGACGTCAGTTACGTCACTCGCAGGGCGCCCGGTGAGAAGGAACGCTGCGCTGGATGGGTGAGTGTGTGTGTGTCTGACTCTCTGTCTGTCTCTATCTATGTTTGTGTGTGTGAGACCGTGTGTATGTGACTGTGTGACTCTGTGTATGTGTGACTCTCTGAGTGTGTGTGACTGTGTGACTCTGTGTGTGTTTGTGCGACTCTGTGTTTGTGTGACTGTGTGTGTGTGACTGTGTGACTCTGTGTGTGTGTCTGTGTGAGTGTGTGTCTCTCTGACTGTGTGTGAGTGTGTGTCTCTCTGACTGTGTGTGAGTTTGTGTGTGTGTCTCTCTGTGTTGTATGTTTTTTTTTTATTTGTGTGTGTGTGTGTGTGTTTGTGTGTGTGGGGGCGGGGGGGGGGGGGTTGTACCAGCGATCTAATGTGGGGAGACTTTGACCCATTGTGGGGAACCTGCAAGGGATCCTGCGGCCTAATGTGGGGAAACTACTACCAAATGTGTGAAGTCTATGCTACCAAATGTGGGGAGTCTATGCTACCTTATGTGGGGAATCTGTGCTACCTAATGTGGGGAATCTGTGCTACCTAATGTGGGGAAATTTCTACCTAATGTGGGGAATCTGTGCTACCTAATGTGGGGTAACTGGTACCTACCTAATGTGGGGGAACTGGTACCAAATGTGGGGAATCTATGCTGCCTAATGTGGGGAAAAGATGCTACCTAATGTGGGGAAACTGCTACCTACCTAATGTGGGGGAACTGCTGGCCAGTAGCACCCTCATCATCCTCCAGCAACACCCCCCCAGTAGTAGCACCCCCATCATCCATTAGCAACACCACCAATACCCCCCTCCCGTGGTAATAGCATCAGCTAACGGATGTTGAGGGGTGTTACTGCGGTTGTGGTATTATATTCAGAGGGTGCACTGTATGGCAACGTTATATTCAGAGGGCGCAGTTTGTGGTAGTATTATATTCAGAGGGTGCAGTGGGTGGTAGTATTATATTCAGAGGGCGCAGTTTGTGGTAGTATTATTAGAGATGAGCGAACTTACAGTAAATTTGATTCGTCACGATCTTCTCGGCTCGGCAGTTGATAACTTATCCTGCGTAAATTAGTTCAGCTTTCCGGTGCTCCGGTGGGCTGGAAAAGGTGCATGCATTCCTAGAAAAGAGTCTCCTAGGACTGTATCCACCTTTTTCAGCCCACGGGAGCCCCTGAAAGCTGAACTAATTTATGCAGGAAAAATCATCAACTGCCGAGCCGAGAAGTTTGTGATGAGTTGAATTTACTGTAGTTCGCTCATCTCTAAGTGTTATATTCAGAGGGCGCAGTGGGTGGTAGTATTATATTCAGAGGGTACCGTATGTGGCGGTATTATATTCAGGGGTACAGTATGTGCAGATTTATATTTAGGGGTACAGTATGTGGCAGATTTATATTCAGGGGTACAGTATGTGGCCAATTTATATTCAGAGGGTACAGTATGTGGCAGATTTATATTCAGAGGGCACAGTTTGTGGTAGTATTATATTCAGAGGGCGCTGTGGGTGGTAGTATTATATTCAGAGGGTACAGTATGTGGTAGTATTATATTCAGTGGGTACAGTGTGTTGCGGTATTATATTCAGGGGTATAGTATGTTTCAGATTTATATTCAGGGGTACAGTATGTGGCAGATTTATATTCAGAGGGTACAATGTGTGGCAGATTTATGTTCAGAGGACACAGTGTGTGATAGTATTATATTCAGAGGGTACAGTATGTGGTATTAATATATTCAGAGGGTACAGTGTGTGGCGGTATTATATTCAGGGGTACAGTATGTGGCAGATTTTTATTCAGAGTGTACAGTATGTGTTGGTATTATATTCAGAATGTACATTGTGTGGTAGTATTATATTCAGTGGGTACGGTGTATGGAAGGTTTATAATCAAAGAGTATAGTGTATAGTAGTATTATATTTAGAGGATACAGTGTCTGGCAGGTTTATAATAATACTTGTTTTCATATAGAGGATGAGAATGCGCTGACATAGTGAGGAGACGTCTGGGCGTCACATTCTGCAGAGAGAAGTTTTAGCTGGAACAAGTCTTGGCGGTATGTACCATCCGAATTAGATAAGGGAAGACTATAGAGAAGACGTCACCTATAGTCACTGATATCATTGTACATTCTGCTCTCTATGTCCTATCAGAGCTGTAGTCGCTTGTCAGTTCTACAGTTATGGTGAGTGAAACTACAACTCCCAGCATAACCTCACTACTGCTCAAAGGGGTACTCTACTGGAAAATATTTTTTTTTAATCAACTGGTGCTACAAAGTTAAACAGATTTGTAAATTACTTCTATTTAAACATAATCCTTCCAGTACTTATTAGCTGCTGTATAAGCGATTCACAGGAAGTTATTTTCTTTTTTAATTTATTTTCTGTCTGACCACAGTGCTCTGTGCTGACACATCTGTCCATGTCAAGAACTAACCATAGTAGGAGCAAATCCCCATAGCAAACCTATCCTGCTCTGGACAGTTCCTGACATGGACAGAGGTGTCAGCAAATAGCACTGTGGTCAGACTGGAAAGAACTACACAACTTCCTGTGGAGCATACACCAGCTTATAAGTACTGTAAGTATCACCATCTCATTCACACAAACCAAACTTCTATTTATTTATTTTTTTACCAAATATTCACAAATCACTTACCAAACCTCCTGGATGTCCTATTATTTCATGTACAAACTCTGCAACCAGTAATCTTGCACGTTACCTGGATCTATGTCTTTAGGACTATAATGAGTTCTGTATCAAGGTATGAGCCGCTCACCACATACATGCCCTCCTCACCACCTGTGCCGTGGACCGGCTGGTACCGCCTCCAGCCTATTATTAGACAAGAACAAAGGCGAGGTCCGGCACCTGGATGGTTGCAGATAAAAGCTTGCATTATTTTATTGAAGATATCGCAGTACAAGGCAAAACGTCTGACACGTTTCGCACATGACCATGCTTAATCGTATGTCTACGATTAAGCACGGTCACGTGCGAAACGCGCCAGACGTTCTGCCTTGTACTGCAATATCTTCAATAAAATAACGCAAGCTTTTATCTGCAACAATCCTGGTGCCGGACCTCGTCTTTGTTCATATATATATATATATATATATATATATATATATATATATATATACAGTGGTCCCTCAACATACAATGGTAATTCGTTCCAAACGAGCCATCGTTTGTCGAATCCATGGTGTGTTGAGGGATTCATATAATGTAAAGTATAGGAAGCTGTGTCACCTGTCCCCGCTGCTCGCGATGGTGACCCCGGGCCTCCGCTGTCTTCTCCTGGTCTTTTCCGGTCCTCTGCTGTCTTCTCCGGTCCTCTCCTGGTCTTCTCCGCTGTCTTCTCCGGTCCTCTCCTGGTCTTCTCCGCTGTCTTCTCCAGTCCTCTCCTGGTCTTCTCCGGTCCTCTCCTGGTGTTCTCCGCTGTCTTCTCCAGTCCTCTCCTGGTCTTCTCCGCAGTCTTCTCCGGTCCTCTGCTGTCTTCCGCAAGGCCTTACTAGGCCTGCGTAGCGATTTCATTACGCCGCTGAGTACGCCATTCCTATTGGATGGCGTGCGCAGCAGCGTATTGACGTCATTGGAGAGGGCCGAGAAGACACCGGAAGACCAGCGCTGGACCCAGAGGGCGCCCTGGAGCATCGTGGAGGGGTAAGTAATACTTACCGCACCACACGAGGAACATTAAGCTGCAATCCGGCAGCAGCTTAAGCATTTTGCGCTGCCGGAGAGCACTTAATGCGATGGCCCCGACATAAAAAAAGCATCATATGTCAATTTGATCATATGTCGGGCCATAGTAGGTCGGGGGGTCACTGCATATATAGATAGGTAGATAAAGTCATCAATAGTGTTGAGCGGCATAGGCCATATTCGAATTCGCTAATATTCGCGAATATATGGACGAATATTTGTCACATCTTTTTGAATATTCGAATATTCGTTATATTCTCGGTTTATTTTCGCATATGCGAATATACACGTAAGCGAAAATTAGCATATGTGAATATTCGCAAATACAAAGTTAGCACACAAGAAAATTCGCACATGCGAAAATTGGCATATGCTACTTTTCGCATATTCAGCCTTCTTTACACCACACAAGCTGGAAGCAGAGAGGGGTGATCACTGTGATGTGTACTGTGAAGACAAAAAAAAAAAAAATAATAAAAAAAAAAAAAGAATATTCGTAATTACGAATATATAGCGCTATATTCGCGAAAAATATTCGAATTGCGAATATTCGCGAGCAACACTAGTCATCAATATATAGAATCTAGGCTAAGGGAGTGTTCAGTCCTGTTTTCTGTTCATTGTGCAACAGCGACATCTACTGTCAGTTTACTGCAATCACATTACTAGATATCATGTTCCCGCTAATTCTGTTTCTTTTGCGGTCACCTCATTATTCTATAAATGATTACATTCTAATAACATCTACTGATCAACAATCACAACGTTAACCCTTTAACCACGAGAGATACATGAGATCTGATCTCACTGCTGGTCTCATAACTCAGTCCCGCTTCGCTTCCCGTTCGGCCTGGATTTCTATTGATCTTTTCCACATTGAATCAGACTTTTTATTACATTTTTCCTTTTATCGTTATTTTATGTAAATAGTTATTGTATATGATCTTACTCTGCTGTAAAATATCGTCCAATGAGAACTCTGACCGGAGTCTTAGCGATTGTTTTATAAACAATTTAACCCCTCAGCATTCAAGGGATGTTTAGACCTAATAAAGCGCTTAGTGTGAACAGCAAACGTCTCCTCTATTAGTTGTTTTTTTCTAGAATAAAGCGATTCTTATTCTGCGTTATACATTGGGATATCTGATCTTCTATACCAGTGTGGAGAGATCCCAGTGTCCGTCCTTCATGAAGACTTCGGCCGGAGAACTTCTGGAATGTAATCTTATCCATCTAGATTTGGAATTAACGCTTGATCGTGTGAATATATCGCTAATAACAGAGTAGCTCAGTAATAGTCCGGTCCCTGACTTTGCTATTACGGTGCAGAGCTGGATTGTTGTAATAATCTGCTGGGTGTGACCAGGGGTCTATGGGGGATGAAGCTTCAGACATAGAGCTGATGTGATGAGCGGCTTTTTCTTCCACAGAGATGACTGCGGTTTCGTTACATTGTAGAGACTTGCGGTACCTGCTGTGCCCCGAGCACAGATTATTAGGTCCCGTCCATCCCTATAGGACTCGTTTCCTTGTAGAATCTTGGCGGCCCCGATAATCACTGAGATACACAGATGTCCCTGTCAGTGATGTCCCCGTCAGTGGTCCCAGCCATTGGACACCGCAGTCTCCTTACAGCTGTGAATTAATGTCTTTGACTGATATAATGAAAATAAAACAAGGAACAGAAAATGTGGACACTAAAGAGTTAATGTACGGATCTATAGCTCTGATACTTAGTACCGATCGGATGATAACGGAGCTTTGGGGATTTTTTCTTTTCTCCTCCTCATCCATGTAATAACAGGAGCCCCCTCATTGGTGCTTATTCCCGGTGACTGTATACGGAGAGTGCCGGCATCCGCAGCCTGAGAAGGAGCCGCCTGTATATGAGATCACATAACACGGGACAATTGTCTTCTCTCCCAGAGCGGAGAATTACAGGGTGAGCGGGAAATTCAAAATCAACTAAGCTTTTGTGTTCAGCCAATCAAAAGAGAAGGGGAGGGGCCGGGAATGTAAATTATTAAAGGAAACGCCCATGATGACGTCATCTTGTTTGAGTTCTCCGTCTGGTCCGCCATGTGCTATATAAACCAGGACTCCGCTCCTCAGACATAATTCATTCTATTCTCAATCAGCAGGATGTCGGGACGCGGTAAAGGAGGGAAAGGTCTCGGTAAGGGCGGAGCCAAGCGGCACAGGAAGGTGCTCCGGGATAACATCCAGGGCATCACCAAGCCTGCCATCCGCCGTCTAGCTCGCAGGGGAGGTGTGAAGCGCATCTCCGGCCTCATCTATGAAGAGACTCGCGGTGTCCTGAAAGTCTTCCTGGAGAACGTCATCCGTGACGCCGTCACCTACACCGAGCACGCCAAGAGGAAGACCGTCACCGCTATGGACGTGGTGTACGCCCTCAAGCGCCAGGGCCGCACTCTCTACGGCTTTGGAGGTTAATTCTAATCCTGAAATCATCTCCTCCCCCCAAAGGCTCTTCTCAGAGCCGCCCACATGTTCTATAGAAAGGCTACAATTCCTTGTGTCTTCCCTACTGAGTGGTTGTGTGGTCGGTGTTGTGCTTTGGTGGTTGCGGTGTTTTTTTTCCCTCAATTCTAACTTAATCAGAGAAGGAGCGGGAAATACCGGCAGACTATCTGCCCCGGGAGATTTCCACTAAATGTTCTGACTACTGCCCTCACCATCTACATCATTCTTCCCCTCCTCCAGATTTCATTACTTCCCTCCCCCACCAAATCACTATCTCCCTAAAGAGTCCGTGTTATAGAGGATGCAGATCTCCTGATAACGGGATATAAATGCGTCTTATCCGGATACCACTGGATAGACGAGTCTTCGCTCTATAGCACCTGTAAGTTAATTAATGGAGCAGTTCACACCGAACTAAATTGCTGCGGCTTTATTCTAGTGTAGATGCAGGTTCCTCTATATCACTCCTCAGCACGTTGCAGGCTGGCGCAGTGTGCGCTTCTCCCTGTGATACCGATCCTCACTGATGTCCCGGACTGTGATAGCGGCACAAACCCCCATACACCGGACTATGATAGCGCTATGTTCTACTACCCAGCGGGAACAGCGAGAATCGGAGTCCCGGTGATCACTGACTGTTCCTCTAACAATTCCTGTATAAAGTTTTGGCAATGATTCCGGAGAAATAATTGTAGAAATGAGCGGGAAACTCCCAATATGTATAACACTACATGTCCGCCAATTATTCCTCAGCTTAATAACTATACATATCATCCAGCATCATGAGCGGGGAGAGGTACCGGTCCCCGCCACTCACCCCTGGCAGGTGCATGTTAATCTGGTTTACACAGACTAATAGGGGCAGATTTGGAGCTGATGGTATCGTCTATTATGGATCTTTATCCCTGCGCCCGGATACATTGTTATATCTCCATCAGTCGGTGACATTTGGGGAGCTATAGCCCTGAGCGTTGTAATTGTCTCATTATTGTAGTGCACATGCCGCTAAAGGGTTAACAATGAGCCGTGCGCGCGGTCCCGTCCGATGCCTAATGCTCATTGGCTGATCACAGGATGTTCAGGATTTGAATTTCCCGCTTCCCCCAGACCCGATAACAATGGAGAGATCTCCCCGAGATGTAGAGCCTGATTCAGTGTCTGACTACTACCCTCATCATCCTTGTTTCTCTATTGTACCCCCTAGTCAGTGCACAAAGATTATGGCAGCAGGATGCGCGTCTCATTATAAACCCCGGCGATTCCGATCAATAGATTCCCCGGTCAGTAAATTAGGATTTATAGCGTTACCGCAACAATCCACTCCAGTAAGGCTGTGTGATCGATCAGGACCGCGGAGATTATAGAAGAAATAATCGGGGAATCTGGTGGAGGAGATACTGATCACAAGACAGATCGGGCAATGGGTTAACTACGGAGAACTGATCTACAGCGCCCCCCGCTCCACCACAGGAGAATATACATCCTGCAGTCAGTGAGAACCGCAGCCGCCGCTCTGATCTCACCCGATCCCGGAGCAGAATATATATAGTCTCAATAGACTGTACTGACAGAATAGCGGCCACATATACAGAAGAGAATACGGGGAATACAGACAGGAGAAGCCCCAGCTCTATTATAGACAATGTGGCGGCTCTTAGAAGAGCCTTTGGGGTGACAGCAGGAGGCGGAGCAGGTTACTTGGCGCTGGTGTACTTGGTGACGGCCTTGGTGCCCTCGGACACGGCGTGCTTGGCCAGCTCTCCAGGCAGCAGCAGGCGCACGGCGGTCTGGATCTCCCGGGAGGTGATGGTGGAGCGCTTGTTGTAGTGAGCCAGGCGGGAGGCTTCCCCTGCGATGCGCTCGAAGATATCGTTGACAAAGGAGTTCATGATGCCCATGGCCTTGGAGGAGATGCCGGTGTCAGGGTGGACCTGCTTGAGCACCTTGTACACGTAGATGGCATAGCTTTCCTTCCTGGTCTTCCTCCGCTTCTTGCCGTCCTTTTTCTGAGTCTTGGTCACGGCTTTCTTGGAGCCTTTCTTGGGCGCTGGTGCAGACTTGGCGGGATCAGGCATGATTATCAATCTCAAGAATTCCTAACTTAAACAAAGAGGATAATGATGTCGCTTACTCCCTCTGCAGCCGTATTTATAGGCAGCCCATGCAAAAGAGCAATGCCGTCAGCCTCTTGCTCTACTGGAAGAGCAAATCATGTGACCTCAGTGCTGTCATACGCCCCGCCCAGTGCCGCCTATTGGAGAGTCTTCAATTCCAGTTTCATTAGCCGGATTCAAATCTACCCAATCACAGGAGCCGGAGGGCGGAGCTGAGAACTATAAAGCCAGCAGAACGTGTGGGAATGATCACATTATTCTGAAATAAGTTGTCATGTCTGGACGCGGCAAACAAGGAGGGAAGGTTCGGGCTAAGGCCAAGACCCGCTCATCCCGGGCAGGACTCCAGTTCCCCGTCGGTCGTGTGCACAGGCTTCTCCGCAAAGGGAACTACGCCGAGAGGGTGGGCGCCGGTGCTCCGGTCTACCTGGCCGCTGTGCTGGAGTATTTAACCGCTGAGATCCTGGAATTGGCCGGTAATGCCGCCCGGGACAACAAGAAGACCCGCATCATCCCCCGTCACCTGCAGCTGGCCGTGCGCAATGACGAGGAGCTGAACAAGCTGCTGGGTGGGGTGACCATCGCCCAGGGAGGCGTCCTGCCCAACATCCAGGCCGTGCTGCTGCCCAAGAAGACCGAGAGCAGCAAAGCGGCCAAGAGCAAGTGATCACCGCTTATCCCAGACCATCCCGAACACCAAAGGCTCTTCTAAGAGCCACCACATTGTCTCCTACAGAGCTGGCACCGCTGATCTTGTCTGATAAGGATTAGATTTCTTATGACATGTTCTTTATACGGGGTTATAGTAGAACTGATGAGTTTCTTTCATTAACAGTATGAGAGGGATTGGACACCTTCACTTTTATATAAAAAAAAAAAAAAAAAATAACTACCAGAAAACTTCCTATAGCAGAATGTGACCCTCAGCACAAGGACAGTTTCCTCCTCACTCCATCCCCGCTACCCTCACTTAGGGGGACGGGTACAGTTTCTACATATGGATTTTGAGGTGCAGCCAGCCTTTCCCCGCGACAAAGACAGTAATGTAATCACGTGTACAGGGACGAGACAAAGCGAGAAAGTCAATCTCCAATGAGCGTAAACTATCGGGGTTATTGCTCCACCTACAAAGTTAACCCTTCATTGTCCCTCGTTATTTATGCTCTGTTTCCCCTTCAGTCCCCGGAGCGCTCTCTGCTTCACTAGTCCCAATCCCTATATACGCTTACACGGTGCACTATAGTAGAGCGCCCCCATATTTAGTCTCCATTCGGGGCTGCATTGGCTTTATATTACGTTTACAAGAAATAAGCCCAATAATTCTCCAGATGGATAAAACGCCATGTGCACAACCTATTAACTAAAGGGTTACATTAACCCCCAAATCTCTGGTAAATTAATTGTTTCCTTATATCTATCCATAGATCGTCTATCGCAGCAGTATAAATCGTTAGTTTATACAGATCAGATACATTGTGTTACAATAGCGACACCTGGTGGTGAGAGCTTTGTATTCTAATCTTTACATGTTACCAAATAGTAACAAGTATTTCCCAGGTGCTGATACAAATTACAGAGGCGCAAATAGATACAACTGTGGATGGTGACTAAAACTTATAATAACAGCACAATAATTTCAGCTGCTCTTATACACCCTGCTTATCCTATACCAGATATAAGTGTCCTAAGGGGATCTAGAACAAATAAATGCATCTGCATTGTCCTCGATATAACATAAAGTGATGTAATGTAGAAGGTTTGTATATTAGGGTGAGGAGTGACATATTTATCGCCAGGATCCTGAATTATATCTCTTTGTTGGAGCTGCGGGGCAGGAGCTGTCACCTCTGACCGGGCTTCGGGAGTCTTCGGGCCGCCAGGAGAGGAGAGATGCCGCAATATAGAACATGATCCGGCGAGAAAGAGGAGGGAAGCGGGTGTCGGCTAGTAATGTATTCTCCGCATTGTACAGTGTTAGTACAGAACTCCCGGGCAGCGATCATAATCTGGGCCATGTAATGTTATACTACGGTCCCTCCACATGTTTAGGGGAAGGAGTCTCCACATCTATTATATTCATCGCTCTGTATAGAATCACATCTCCCACCTGATCTGCTACTAGTTCCCCCATCACTGAACACATCGGCCGATCTATATTTACAGCAAAGGAAACTATGGAGCTACTAAACTAAACACTTTGAGCACCATATACCGGAGCCACAGCTCGGGCCATTGAGATAAGATCCTTGCAAATCCCAAAATCGGGTTTCCTCTTCAATATGCAGCTTCTATATCTTAACCACGATTATTGTACAGACAAGGACAATACACTACGACAGATTTCCGATAACACAAAGCAGTGTAAACACAGAATTTTAGCTTTTCTATAGAACATGTGGGCGGCTCTGAGAAGAGCCTTTGGGTTGATGAGATGGAGCCGAGTAGAAGCAGAATTAACCTCCGAAGCCGTAAAGAGTGCGGCCCTGGCGCTTGAGGGCGTACACGACGTCCATAGCGGTGACGGTCTTCCTCTTGGCGTGCTCGGTGTAGGTGACGGCGTCACGGATGACGTTCTCCAGGAAAACCTTCAGGACACCGCGAGTCTCTTCATAGATGAGGCCGGAGATACGCTTCACACCTCCCCTGCGAGCTAGACGGCGGATTGCAGGCTTAGTGATGCCCTGGATGTTATCACGGAGCACCTTCCTGTGCCGCTTGGCTCCGCCCTTACCGAGACCTTTTCCTCCTTTGCCGCGTCCCGACATCCTGCTGGTTGAGAATTGAATGAACAACGTTTGAGGCGCGGAGTCCTAGCTTATATAGCACATGTGCGGACCAGAAGGAGAACTTCAACAAGATGACGTCAACATGGGCGTTTCCTTTTACTGAATTTACATTACCGGCCCCTCCCCTTCTCTTTTGATTGGCTGAATACAGAATCGTTGGTGATTTTGAATTTCCCGCTCACCCTGTAATTCTCCGCTCTGGGAGAGAAGACAATTGTCCCGTGTTATGTGATCTCACGTTCAGGCGGCTCATTCTCAGGCTGCGGATGCCGGCACTCTCCGTATACAGTGACCGGGAATAATCACCAGGGCCCGTCCTGACATCTCCTGTTCTTATATAGAGGAAGAGGAGAGAAATCACCAAAGCTCCGGTATCAGCCAATCGATACTATGTATCAGGACTATAGCTCCGTACAGTGTTAACTCTTTAGTGTCCACATGTTCTGTTTCTTGTTTTATATCTGTACGGAGACTGCGGTGTGTAATGGCTGGGACTGTATATATTATATATAATTACACTGCAGTCACCATTCTATGTCCATTCTGATCTCTCACATATTGCCTCCGTTCATTCTCATCCTACATCGTCATTGACTTATATTTACCCATGAAATTAGATACTAACGAACTCTTAATTAATTACATCCAAATGTTCTCTTTGTAGCGTCAATCATCCTATTTAGTTCTATTAAGTTCATTGATGTTACTTTGATTAATTGGTCTTTTCACTCTCATTCCTAAATGTCATCTCCTGCCGGGGCTCGTTCCTACGATCGGTCTCCTATACGGTATAATATATTGGGTTACATAGAAAACTATTTACTGCCATGTTGTGGTAGCTGAACACAGTACAAGAAAAAAACTTTTGAATAGTCTTTACATTCTTCAGCCTTACCACTAGGTGGGGACAAAGTACAGTGCAGCCTCTTCTAGGGATTCAGGCGAGAAAGGAAAAGTGTTGAACAGTGTCTTCTGCCATCTAGTTGCCGCAGAGCAGATTTCAGCGAAGTTCAATATAAAGTTACTAATTTTGGCCAAGTTTCTTTTCTCATTCTGCTATAATTTTAGCCCTTAATTAATTTGATTGTAATAGTGTTTAATAGAAATATGTATTTTTTGTTACAATTTTTTTTTCCAATCTCCTTTTTACATTAACCCCTCAATGATGTTGTATTTTTTTTTATATATTTGTTTTCTCTTTTAACTTTTCACAAAAAAAAAAAAAAAAAAATCTATATCTCTGTCAATGTTTCATCTACAGACCCATATGAAGGCTTGTTATTTGTGAGACCAACTACACTTTGTAATGGCATCCTTCATTTTACTACTAAGTCTACAGCAAAGCCAAAAAAAAGAGAAAATTATAGGGTGAAATAAACAAAAAAAAGTAAAATAAAAAGTTTAAAAATGATTATTTATTATTATTATTTTTTTTTTTTTTGGGGGGGGTCCAAGTTTAAGGGGGAGGGGAAGTGATGGCTGCACATTCACATGTCATACATTGTAATTTTCATACTTGTGCTGAGAAGCAATAGAACAATCAAGTGTTACTATACATTTCACTCAAACTGTACAAGCCAACTCGTCACTTCACGGTCACCTGATTCAAGTGAGTCCCTAACTTAACAACTTCTCCTTTTAATGACATGGGTGGGTGCTGCGGAGCATCTTGGTGTCACCCCATTAGGTTGGTGTCACGCCAGTGTGAGGTGATGAGGAGACTGAGGATAGGGTACGGGTTGGCTGGGTTGTGATGTATGAGGTGAAGAGAAGACTAAGGATAGGGTACGGGGGGGGGGGGGGGGGTTGGTGGCGGTGTATGAGGTGATAAGGAGACTGAGGATAGGGTACGGGGGGGGGGCTGGGTGGTGGTGTATGAGGTGATGAGGAGACTGAGGATAGGTTACAGGGGGGGCTGGGTGGTGGTGTATGAGGAGAATGAGGATGGGGTGCAGGGGGGCTGGGTTGTGGTGTATGAGGTGATGAGGAGACTGAGAATGCAGTATGGGGGGCTGGGTGGTGGTATATGAGGGGATGAGGAGACTGAGGATGGGGTACTGGGGGGGCTGTGTGGTGGTGTATGAGGTAATGAGAAGACTAAAGATAGGGTACAGGGGGGCTTGGTGGTGGTAAATGAGGTGATGAGGAGACTGAGAATGGGGTACGGGGGGGCTGGGTGGCGGTGTATGAGGTCATGAGGAGACTGAGGATGGGGTGCAGGGGGGTTGGGTGGTGGTGTATGAGGTGATGAGGAGACTGAGGATGGGGTATGGGGGGGCTGGGTGGTGGTGTATGAGGTGATGAGGAGACTGAGGATGGGGTATGGGGGGGCTGGGTGGTGGTGTATGAGGTGATGAGGAGACTGAGGATGGGGTATGGGGGGGCTGGGTGGTGGTGTATGAGGTGATGATGAGACTGAGAATGGGGTACTGGGTGGGCTGGGTGGTAATGTATGAGGAGACTGAGGATGGGATACGGGGGGGGGGGCATGGGAGGTGGTGTATGATGAGAATGAGGACGGGGTGCAGGGGGCCTGGGTTGTGGTGTATGAGGTGATGAGGAGGCTGAGGTTGGGGTACTGGGGGGGGGGGCTTGGTGGTGGTGTATGAGGAAACTGAGGATGGGGTGCAGGGGGGAGCTGGGTGGTGGTGTATGAGGTTATGAGAAGACTGAGGATAGGGTACGGGGGGCGGTTGGGTTGTGATGTATGAGGTGATGAGGAGACTAAGGATAGGGTATGGGGGGCTTGGTGGCGGTGTATGAGGTGATGAGGAGACTGATGGGGTACGGGGGGGCTTGGAGGTGGTGTATGATGAGAAGGAGGATGGGGTGCAGGGGGGCTGGGTTTGGTGTATGAGGAGACTGAGGATGGGGTACTGGGGGGGCTGGGTGGTGGTGTATGAGGTCATGAGGAGACTGAGGATGGGGTGCAGGGGGGTTGGGTGGTGGTGTATGAGGTGATGAGGAGACTGAGGATGGGGTATGGGGGGGCTGGGTGGTGGTGTATGAGGTGATGATGAGAATGAGAATGGGGTACTGGGTGGCAATGTATGAGGTGATGAGGAGACTGAGGATAGGGTACTGGGGGGCTGAGTGGCGGTGTATCAGGAGACTGAGGATGGGGTACAGGGGGGGCTGGGAGGTGGTGCATGATGTGATGTTGAGACTGAGGATGGGGTATGGGGGGCTGGGAGGTGGTGTATGAGGTGATGAGGAGACTGAGGATGGGGTACAGGGGGGGCTGGGAGGTGGTGTATGACGTGATGAGGAGACTGAGGATATGGTACTGGGGGGCTGAGTGGCGGTATATCAGGAGACTGAGGATGGGGTGCAGGGGGGTTGGGTGGTGGTGTATGAGGTGATGATGAGAATGAGAATGGGGTACTGGGTGGGCTGGGTGGTAATGTATGAGGTGATGAGGAGACTGAGTATAGGGTATGAGGGGGGGGCTTGGTGGTGGTGTATGACGTGATGAGGAGACTGAGGATATGGTACTGGGGGACTGAGTGGCGGTATATCAGGAGACTGAGGATGCGGTACGGGGGGGGGCATGGGAGGTGGTGTATGATGAGAATGAGGACGGGGTGCAGGGGGCCTGGGTTGTGGTGTATGAGGTGATGAGGAGGCTGAGAATGGGGTACTGGGGGGGTTGGGTGGTGGTGTATGAGGTGATGAGGAGACTAAGGATGGGGTATGGTGGGGCTGGGTGGTGGTGTATGAGGTGATGATGAGAATGAGAATGGGGTACTGGGTGGGCTGGGTGGTAATGTATGAGGTGATGAGGAGACTGAGTATAGGGTATGAGGGGGGGGGCTGGGTGGTGGTGTATGAGGTGATGAGGAGTCTGAGGATAGGGTACTGGGGGGCTGAGTGGCGGTGTATCAGGAGACTGAGGATGGGGTACAGGGGGGGCTTGGAGGTGGTGTATGAGGTGATGAGGAGACTGAGGATGGGGTATGGGGGGGCTGGGAGGTGGTGTATGAGGTGATGAGGAGACTGAGGTTGGGGTACTGGGGGGCTGGGTGGCGGTGTATGAGGAGACTGAGGATGGGATACGGGGGGGGGGGCATGGGAGGTGGTGTATGATGAGAATGAGGACCGGGTGCAGGGGGCCTGGGTTGTGGTGTATGAGGTGATGAGGATGGGGTACTGGGGGGGGGGGGGGGGCTGGGTGGTGGTGTATGAGGAGACTGAGGATGGGGTGCAGGGGGGGCTGGGTGGTGGTGTATGAGGTTATGAGGAGACTGAGGATAGGGTACGGGGGGCGGCAGGGTTGTGATGTATGAGGTGATGAGGAGACTAAGGATAGGGTACGGGGGGCTTGGTGGCGGTGTATGAGGTGATGAGGAGACTGATGATGGGGTACGGGGGGCTTGGAGGTGGTGTATGATGAGAAGGAGGATGGGGTGCAGGGGGGGCTGGGTTTGGTGTATGAGGTGATGAGGAGACTGAGGATGGGGTACTGGGGGGGCTGGGTGGTGGTGTATGAGGTCATGAGGAGACTGAGGATGGGGTGCAGGGGGGTTGGGTGGTGGTGTATGAGGTGATGATGAGAATGAGAATGGGGTACTGGGTGGGCTGGGTGGTAATGTATGAGGTGATGAGGAGACTGAGTATAGGGTATGAAGGGGGGGGCTGGGTGGTGGTGTATGACGTGATGAGGAGACTGAGGATATGGTACTGGGGGGCTGAGTGGCGGTATATCAGGAGACTGAGGATGGGGTACGGGGGGGCATGGGAGGTGGTGTATGATGAGAATGAGGAAGGGGTACTGGGTGGGCTGGGTGGTAATGTATGAGGTGATGAGGAGACTGAGTATAGGGTATGAGGGGGGGGGCTGGGTGGTGGTGTATGAGGTGATGAGGAGACTGAGGATAGGGTACTGGGGGGCTGAGTGGCGGTATATCAGGAGACTGAGGATGGGGTGCAGGGGGTGCAGGGGGGTTGGGTGGTGGTGTATGAGGTGATGATGAAAATGAGAATGGGGTACTGGGTGGGCTGGGTGGTAATGTATTAGGTGATGAGGAGACTGAGTATATGGTATGAGGGGGGGGCTGGGTGGTGGTGTATGACATGATGAGGAGACTGAGGATATGGTACTGGGGGGCTGAGTGGCGGTATATCAGGAGACTGAGGATGGGGTACGGGGGGGGGGGGCATGGAAGGTGGTGTATGATGAGAATGAGGACGGGGTGCAGGGGGCCTGGGTTGTGGTGTATGAGGTGATGAGGAGGCTGAAAATGGGGTACTGGGGGGTTGGGTGGTGGTGTATGAGGTGATGATGAGAATGAGAATGGGGTACTGGGTGGGCTGGGTGGTAATGTATGAGGTGATGAGGAGACTGAGTATAGGGTATGAGGGGGGGGCTGGGTGGTGGTGTATGAGGTGATGAGGAGACTGAGGATAGGGTACTGGGGGGCTGAGTGGCGGTGTATCAGGAGACTGAGGATGGGGTACAGGGGGGGGCTTGGGGGTGGTGTATGAGGTGATGAGGAGACTGAGGATGGGGTATGACTCTGTCCATTTTGCCCCATATGAAGCAAAACACTGTCCGGTTGATGGCCTTGCAAATGGTGGTATGGGGAGGCCAGGCCTGTGCGGTATACTGGAGCACAGGCAAAACTTCACTCTGCAGGACAAGTGCCTTGCCTTCAATCGTGAGCTTTCTGGAGCTCTACAGTCCGATTTTAGAGTTCATCTTTCCTAGTCGGTCCTCTGCCGAAGTCCTCGCAGGTCTGGACGAGTGCAGTCACCGAACGCTGGTCAGCGCAGAAGACGGTCATGTCGTCCATGTAGAGCGAGCATTTCACCTCGTAGCGATCTGGTCCTGGTGCGGTGATCCCTCTGATCTATCCATTCTGCCGGATAGTCTCAGCGAAGAGCTCTATAACACAAACAAAAAGAAGAGGTGAAAGAGGGCAGCCTTGTCTAACCCCTGAAAGGATGGGAAAGGGGTTAGTCTTCCAGCTATTCACCAACACCGTGCTGTAAATATCAAAATACATGACGTTAACAAAAGAGCAACACATCTTCCCCAGACCTAGCCTGCGCAAAGCCCTGCCAATGAATGCGTGGGAGACACGGTCGAACGCCTTCTCCTGATCTAAGCTGACCAGGGCGGCGTGGCCACCGCTGTCCTGGATGTAATGGACCGTGTCTCTCACAAGGGCAAGGCTGTCAGCAATCCTGCGACCAGGAATGCCGCAGGTCTGGTTCGGATAGACGATCTGCCCGATGACAGATTTCAACCTGTTGGCCAGCACCTTGGCAAGGATCTTGTAGTCCACGTTCAGGAGAAAGATGGGACGCCAGTTTTTCAGGTCACATCTCTCCCCCTTCCGCTTATACAAGATCGTGATCATCCCCTCCCTCAACGACTGAGGCATTCTGCCCCCCACCACCATCTCCACGTACACCTCCAACAGGTCCGGACAGATCAGGTCACCCAGCACTACATAGAGCTCGGCCGGGAGACCGTCACTGCCCGGGGTCCTTCCAGGCTTAAAGGATTTAGCGGCAGAGAGCAGCTCCCCCACTGTCAAGGGATCGTCCATAGCTGCCGCACCTGCGGGATCAACCACGTTAGTGATACCTGACAGGAACCCCTCGGCGGCTTCGGGGTCGGATGACTTGGGGGCGTAGAGGTTGCTGTAGAAGTCGGAGACAACCCCCACTACCTCCTCCTTGCCCCTTCTCATGTGTCCGGTCTCACCTCGTAGCTCAGTCAGGGGCGTGTGGCCAGCATGGAGCTTCCTGAAAAAGAAAGAGTTACACTTCTCACCCTTCTCCAGGTTCTCCACCTTGGAACGAAAGACGATTCGCTTGGATTCCTCCTCAAAGTGCCTTTTCAAGCTCTTTTTGGTCTCCTCCAGCTCCTCCCTGATGTCCCAGCCACACTGGAGCAGGTCCTGCAGGGACCGCAGCTCGCGCTGCAGCTTCCTGAAGTCCCACTTCTTCGCACACGCCTGTTGTCTGCCTTTTGCCTGAAAGAAACAGCGGAACTCGACTTTAACATATTCCCACCAATCACTGATGCAGTTAAACAGACATTTGTCATTACGCCATACAAGGTACGCATCCCTAAGTTCCTCCATGACCTCCCTCTGCTCCAACAGGGCACAATTCAACTTCCAGGAGCCTGGGCCAGGTGGGAATCCATGGCCCAGAGTCCCCCAGAATCGAATGGCCCTGTGGTCAGAGAAGAAGCAGGGGACCATTCTGACTGCTCTCGAAGTGAAGATGAAGTCTATCCAAGAACGGAGCGAGCCATCGGGGCGGCTCCACGTATAGTTTACGGAGCCGTTCCTGATGGACCCACCAACGTCCTGCAAGGATGCCTCTGTCATCATCTCAATCAACAGCTTAGACGTCACGTCCAGGTTGGCGGATGTGCCAGAACTGCGCCCGTCTACCTCAATGGGGCAGTTGAAGTCACCACCCAACACTACTGCCCTAGTGGTGGCGAGCTCAGCCCGCAGGGCCTGGAGAACCTCCAGTCAGACATCCCTCTCAGGGGAGGCAAACACGTTGATGAGCCGCACGAGCTCACCCGCCCAGGAACCGTCTGCGACAAGAAGTCTGACACAGACGAGCTCCCGGACGGAATCAAGTGCAAAGTTGCCTCCCCTGATCAGGATGGCCACCCCCGCAGACCTACTGTCACCCCCACCAGACCAGTAGAAAGGGCGGTGAGGCCACTGCCTGGCCAGATGTTTGTAAGACCTAGAAGCAGACAAAGCACATTCCTGCAGGATTTAAACATCACACCTCTGAGAATCTAAGAACTTAAGGACAGTCTGAAATCTAAACCTAGCTCTAATACTCCTCACATTAATGCAGAAGATGTTGAGATCAGCCATGGGAATAAAAAGAGAGGTTAGTTCAGATACTAGTTACCACTCTGGTCGGGCGGGTCCTCTTCTCTGGCGCCTGTCAGCTCCTGTGGCTTCTCATAGCGCCCTTCCAAGAACTCGTCGTTGGCCGGAGTGTCTAGGATTTTCTTGACTTCTGGGTCCTGCAGCAGCTCCTCCATAGACTGAGCTTGGACTTGCTCCTCTTGGACCTGTTCCACTTGGGCCTGCTCCATCTCCTCCTCTCCATCTGAAGCTTGAAGGCTCTCGCAGACCTGCTCCATCTCCTCCTCTTCATCTGAAACTTGAGGGGTCTCGAAGGTCTAGATAATCTTTCTCTTGTGGGACTCATCTGATGTATTTTTTTTTTTCAACTATCATTTTTATTGAGCGAAAAAGACAAAAGGGAATGAAGTCCACTCGCAGGTGGGGTGTTTGTAGTATGCTCAGTTTTTGCAATTCAAAACAAAACAGAACAACAAATGAGAAATAGTATACACAATTTCTGTTAACCTGACACATGGGGAGGGGGACGACATGAAATCACAGCATCTCGGGGGGGGCGGGGAGAAAGGGGGACAAATATGATGAGCGAGAAGGTTAAGTGTAGGGGGGGGGGGGGAGAGGGAGAAGCTGGAGTAATGCCACTATAAGCGGCAATCAATTTCAGGTGGGGATAAGTGAGCAGAAGGGTTGGGTAAATGGGGGATGGGGTAGTAGGCAGTAGCTGAGTGAGGGGGAAGGGAAAAAGGGGGGGGGGCTGTAAGTGAATGAAGAGAAGAAGGTAAGCGAGAGAGAAGGAATAGGAGGTCAGGGTGGAAAGAGGGTAAAAGAGGAAGATGAGGGTGGGGTGAGTAGGGCGGGGGGATAAGGGCAGAGAGCCTAAGGGGGGGGGGTAAAGGGGGGGATGAGGGGAGAGGGCGGGCCTCAGCAGCCATGGAGTCTCATGAGGAATAGGGGGAGTCTAGCCAAGGCTGCCAGGTCTTGAGGAATGAGTCATAGGATCTATTTACACGACTGGACATTACCTCAAACCTGCAGATCTGGGAAATTTTGGTGTACCAATCCTGCATTGAGGGGAGCGAGGTTTGCAACCAGTGTAAGGGAATCAGTGACTTAGCAGCCGCCAGAAGTTGGGAGATCAGAGTGTTGGATGCGGGGGTATAGGAGATGGAGGGGCACCCCAGCAGGACCGATTCCGGTGTGAGTTGAATAGTGGTACCAGTAATGTCGGCCAGCTTGGCCTCCACCTCCTTCCAGAACAAGGCTATGCTGGGGCAATGCCACCAGACATGTGAGTGTGTGCCTACCTGGGCTTTGCATCTCCAGCATAGACCGGAGGGGGCGAGACCGTGGGCATGTAGGAACTCATGCACCTTGTACCAGTGGGAGAGGATCTTAAAGTGATTTTCTTGCAGACGGACACATCTGGAAGGGCCGATCGTGAAGGAGAGAATACGATCCACCTCCATGTCACTCAGGGGGAGCTGAAGCTCGTCTCCCACGAGGCCAGGTAACCCAGCCTTCCCCGAGGCCTCGCCCGCCTCCAGGCTAATTTCGAGTCAGTAAGCCTCCATGGCCTATCCCCTGTGGAAAGCAAGAAGCTTTCAAATTCAGTAAGTGCTCTGAGGGGCAAATGTTTTTTGGCGAAAGCAGTACAGCATAAGACGATATGGTTTAGGTGCAGGAAGGTCAGATTTACCTCAGGGAATAGTTGGCATATATCCCCTGCGGCCGGAATCCCACCGTCAGAGAACAACTGCGAGACTGGAACCCCTGATAACCTCCTCCACAAAGGAGTAAAGGTGGGTGAATCCATCCCCACGACCACAGGAATAAAATGCGAAGGAAGAAGAGGAGAAATTCCAGGGGAGAGGAAAGGCGAGAGAAAGGACCAGGAGGAGATAATGCCCTCAATTAATAAATGATTGCTTTTTGCATTATATTTGGCGTGGGACGCAGGGGGCAACCAGACATCCGCTAGTGGGTCAGCATCAGCAGGCGCCTGGGGGAGAGTCAAACCACACGGCGCATGAGATGGGTGGGTGTACCATACCCATCGCTGGAGCTGAATCCCCCTATAAAGGTCACGGACATCCGGCAGCCCGATGCCCCCCTCCGACCTCAGGCGGGTGAGCAGTGTATGTGACATGCGGGCCCTTTTTCGCTTCCATACGAATCCGGAAAAAAGCCTTCTAATTGCAATGAAAAAGCGATCAGGAATTGCTATGGGAACCATGGTGAGTTTGTATGTGATTTTGGGGAGGACATAACATTGGATGACATTGCGTCTACCTAACCAAGAGATCAGGGGCAAATCATATTCCTCCAGAATATTTTTGATGTCTGTCAATAATGGAGCAAAGTTAGCATCGTATAAAGAGGCAGTTTGTGCGGTGATATGTACTCCCAGGTATTTAATATGCGTATCTGACATTTAAAATCAGATTGAGAGCGGAGCAGCCGGGATGTTCTAGGGGGCAAGGTAATGTTCAATAGTTCCGACTTCGATACATTCACCTTGAAGTTGGAAACTGCACCGAAGTCGTCAAATAGTTGAACCAGGGGGGGTAGGTCCTCCAGAGGGCTCGCCAATAGGAACAAAAGGTCGTCAGCAAATGCCAGCACTTTCATTTTGGCGCTCGGTGTGTGGAATCCACTGAGACCTGACCACTGGCGCACCCTCTGCAGCAATGTCTCCATCACAAGGATGAACAGAGTCGGGAACAGGGGGCAGCCCTGCCTGGTGCCGTTTTTTATGTGTAAGGGGGGTGAGATGGAGTCATTTACCAGTAGGGAAGCGGAGGGGGGAGAGTATAGGGACATAATTGCAGAAATAAACCAGTCTGGAAACTAAAACTTCCTTAGGGTCGCCTCCATGAATTGCCAATCAACTCTGTCAAAGGCCTTCTCGGCGTCTACTCCAAGAAGAGCCAGAGGCCGTCCAGAGAGCTGTGCCTGAGAGATAGCCTGCAAGAGCTTTTCAGTGTTGGTACGGCTTTCTCTACCTGGTACGAAGCCGGCCTGCTCCTCTCCTATTAGGTGGGGGAGTAATTTTTTGATGCGGAGGGAAAGGAGTTTTGCCCACAGCTTAACCTCTTCAGGACCCATGACGTATGCATACGTCATCACACCCTGGGTCTTAACCCCTTAAGGACATAGGGCGTATCCATACGCCCCCGTTTCCAAGTCCTTAAGGACCGAGGGCGTATGGATACGCCCTGAGCATTTCCGGCCCCCACCGCTAGCCGGAGGGGAGCCGGGGCCGGATGCCTGCTGAAATCGTTCAGCAAGCATCCCGGCATATCGCCCAGGGGGGTCAATTCAGTCCAGCGATCTGCGGCGGATTCCGGGTCAATCAGGTCTCCAGTGACCCGATGACCCGGAATTACTGGCTGATCGGGGCCGTCAGAGACGGCCCCGAACAGCCAGAGCCTGCAGGAGTGAGGTGGCACTGGTGCCACCTCACGATCGCCCTGATTCGTCGGCCGGATTACCGGCCGACCAATCAGGGTGCCTGCTGCGGGTGTCACTCCCACAACCCGTTCCGCCCCTCTTCCGGAGGACGTGAGCGGGTGCGGGAAGACGACCCCGGGTGCTGGGGACCCCGATCCCCGGCGCCCCTGTTGGGATCGGGGCCCCAGGAGCGACGGCGGTGGTGAGGGACTGACCTGCAGTGTGGATCGTTGGAGGTGAGTGACAGCCTCCTGCTGTTGCTTAGCAACAGCTCCCAGCATGCACCAAGGGCATGCTGGGAGCTGTAGTTATGCAACAGCAGGAGGCAGACCACCACAACTCCCAGCATGCCCTTATGGGCATGCTGGGACTTGTAGTTTTGCAACAGCTGGAGGCACATTCTTTCTATGGAAAAGTGTACCTTCAGCTGTTGTGTAACTACAACTCCCAGCTTGCACAATCAGCTAAAGTGCATGCTGGGAGTTGTAGTGGTGCATCTGGTGGTTGCATAACTACAACTCCCAGCATGCCCGTTGGCTGTCGGTGACTGCTGAGAGTTGTAGTTTTGCAACAGCTGAAGGCACACTGAGTTAAGTAGTAAACCAGTGTGTCTCCAGCTGTTGCATAACTACAATCCCCAGCATCCCCAGCCAATGTAGTATGCCCCCGGCTGTTGCATAACTACAAGACAATTTAGCCGAACAACAAAAACGGCAAAACAATATGTGCCGTATGTAGGTCCCGGGGGTACCAATAAATAGCCAAAAACAAAGAGACCCACAATACTAATATTATTTCAAAAAGTATAACAATCTTTATTAGACAATAAAAAACAGTTTTTAAAAAATTAGAAAAAGGCAAAGGATGACCTTACACAGGAGACAACAGGTGCCAGTGGGCCTGGTATGGGTAATGTGGGTATTCAATCAAGAGTATACATAATATAAGGCTAGCGTAGCTGCATGTTTACAATATCGTAACAATAGGTATAATATCTAACATACATTGAGGTAACAATGCTTCCTATGTTACCTCAATGTATGTTAGATATTATACCTATTGTTACGATATTGTAAACATGCAGCTACGCTAGCCTTATATTATGTATACTCTTGATTGAATACCCACATTACCCATACCAGGCCCACTGGCACCTGTTGTCTCCTGTGTAAGGTCATCCTTTGCCTTTTTCTAATTTTTTAAAAACAGTTTTTTATTGTCTAATAAAGATTGTTATACTTTTTGAAATAATATTAGTATTGTGGGTCTCTTTGTTTTTGGCTATTTATAACTACAAGACCCAGCATGCCCTTCCGCTGTCCGTACATGCTGGGGGTTGTAGCTTTTGCAACAGCTGAAGGCACACTGGTTGCAAAACACTGAGTTTGTTACCAAACTCGGTGTTTCACAACCTGTGTGTCTCCAGCTGTTGCAAAACTACAACTCCCAGCATGCACTGATAGACCGTACATGCTGGGAGTTGTAGTTTTGCAACAGCTGGATGTCCCCCCCCCCCAATATGAACGTACGGGGTACACTCACATGGGCGGAGGATTACAGTAAGTATCCGGCTGCAAGTTTGAGCTGCAGCAAATTTTCTGCCGCTGCTCAAACTGCCAGCGAGAAACTACTGTGAACCCCCCGCCCGTGCGACTGTACCCTAAATCACTACACTACACTAACACAAAATAAAATAAAAAGTAAAAAACACTACATATACACATACCCCTACACAGCCCCCCTCCCCAATAAAAATGAAAAACGTCTGGTACGTCACTGTTTCCAAAACGGAGCCTCCAGCGGTTGCAAAACTACAACTCCCAGCATGCACTGATAGACCGTACATGCTGGGAGTTGTAGTTTTGCAACAGCTGGATGTTCCCCCCCCCCCCAATATGAACGTACGGGGTACACTCACATGGGCGGAGGATTACAGTAAGTATCCGGCTGCAAGTTTGAGCCGCAGCAAATTTTCTGCCGCTGCTCAAACTGCCAGCGAGAAACTACTGTGAACCCCCGCCCATGTGACTGTACCCTAAAAACACTACACTAACACACAATAAAATAAAAAGTAAAAAACACTACATATACACATACCCCTACACAGCCCCCCTCCCCTCCCCAATAAAAATGAAAAACGTCTGGTACGCCACTGTTTCCAGAACGGAGCCTCCAGCTGTTGCAAAACAACTACTCCCAGTATTGCCAGATAGCCACTGACTGTCCAGGCATGCTGGGAGTTTTACAACAGCTGGAGGCACCCTGTTTGGGAATCACTGGCGTAGAATTCCCCTATGTCCACCCCTATGCAATCCCTAATTTAGGCCTCAAATGCGCATGGCGCTCTCACTTTGGAGCCCTGTCGTATTTCAAGGCAACAGTTTAGGGACACATATGGGGTATTGCCGTACTCGGGAGAAATTGGGCTTCAAATTTTGGGGGATATTTTCTGCTATTACCCTTTTTAAAAATGTTAAATATTTGGGAAAACAAGCATTCCCTTACGTCCTAAACAGCAGCACAAGTGGTGAAGTGGGGTGTTCTGCCCCTGTGAAGCTGGCAGGACGGTGGGATTTTTAATTCCGCCCAAGCAATTTAAATTAATTAGCCCCCCCCATAAAAGGCCTCCTCCCCTAGGCCATCTTGCTTTTTTTCTGTCCTGTGTAAGGACAGCAGGACGGTGCAGGCTCCTTTGGAGCCTGCCTGGATGTCTCCCCTGTATTGGGGAGATATTTTTGGGGCGCAGTACCTTTTTCAACTGCCCCCTGTTTTTTTCTTTTTATATTATCTGGGCCTCCGGCCTGGTTTATCTTAAAACTATTTGTTTTGACTATTTTATGTTGCTATAGGGATCCGGTGATCCCTCATAGCATTAGGGATGCCGCCGCAGGTTTTTTCTTACCCGCCTGGCGTCCCACGTGTCCCGGCGCACGCTCGCCTCCATTACACTGTGCGAGCCGTGGACCGGAAGTACGTCATCTGACGACTTCCGGTCCCGGCCTCACTTTCTTCAGCGCTTTGCGCTGCCTTTTAAGTTTTATATTTAGGTGAAAATTCAGGCGTGAGCCCTTTCCTAGTTAGGGAAGGGCTCAGTGGATAATTTTTATTAAAATTCCCTTCCGGGTGTTTCAGCCTATTGCAGGCTGGTCTTTCTCTGAAGGGGGCAGGGCTTCCGGGCCCCTTCCCATATAAAGACAGCTGAGACCTTCATTCAGTCTCTGCTGCCATCATAGCTAGTCCTATTTACAAGCCTAGCATTAGTGGTTAGAGCTCCTATCTGCATTATAGGTATCTCTCCCTCTCTATTTGGCGTTAGGGCGATAATAATTTTATTTATTATCCCTAACTTATTTTCTTTCTTTCCAGAGTCATGTCTACTCCTTCCTCTAGTGACCCACACTCTGGTGGTCGTAAGGCTAGCGCCAAAAAAACGCCATCTAACTTGCGCCAATTGCGGCACTCCGCTTCCGGACGCTTACGAATATAACAGGTGTCCCGGTTGCCGTCCACCCTCTAATCCAGCTGAACCTACTGTCCAGGACATGTTCAACTGGATGAAGGAGTTTATGGGAAATTCCATATCTGAAATTAAGAGTGCTCTTGTTCCCAAAAGAGCTAGAACTGAATCCACTCCTCCTTCTGTGGCGGAAGAATCCGTTATGTCGGTCGATGTATTGGACCAGAGGTCATCTGTACAGTCTGAACAGCCTGTTGAGGTGAAGATGTTTCCGCCTCTTTTCCCTGCGGAAAAGACGCAGAGATTACTTAGGTCCATCCGGTCAAGGGACCAGGATGTTGACCAAGGGGAAGCCTCTGCATCCACCTCTAGAGAACCTTGGGTTTTCAAGGTGAATGATGCACGCAAAAAGATGATGAAGGCTGAGTGGAAGCACCCAGATAAACCTGCGCTTGTCACTCGTACCTTCAAATTGATGTACCCTCTCTCGGACGCGGAATCTGATTCCTGGATGCCACCTCCTAAGGTTGATATGGCAGTAAATAAACTGTCCAAGAGAGTCTTGGTTCCCGCGGATGATGGAAGCAACCTCCAGGACCCGCTTGATAGGAAGGTGGATTCCCTTCTCAGACGGACATATTCGGCAGCATCAGCGTCTGCCTCTGTGGCTATTGCCTCGGGAGAAGTGTCTGACTTCGTGAAGGAGCGTGTGGAGCGCATACAGACTGAGATTGACAACAATGTCCCCAGGGAAGACATCTTGGACAGCTTCAAGACACTCCTCCTTGGTATAGACTTCCTCTGCGAGGCCTCCCAGCAAAACCTTAAGCTAGCTGCCAAGTCCATGGCACTCGCTTCTGCTAGCAGACGTCCCTTGTGGTTACGCCCTTGGGTAGCGGACAACACCTCCAAGTTTAACTTGTGTGGGATGCCTTTCGAGCCTACTTGGCTATTTGGTTCTGAGCTGGATCGCATAATGGAAGGTTATGCTGACAAAAAAGGCAGGTGCCTTCCTGTTCAGGCCTTTCGGGGTAAAGGTAGAGCAAGAGGGGGGAAGTCCCAGGGCCCTCCTAGATCCCAGAGACGTCAGTCCTTTCAAAAACGTGGTGGAGGTCGCGGCCGCGGTAAAGACCGGAAGGCCGAGCTATGACTCTCCACTGACATCCACCAACGTTTTCCCTCTCCCTTCCCCTCAAGTGTTTGTTGCAGAGAATCTATCTGCCCATCCTCCTCCAGTAGGAGGACGTTTAAGTTTATTCCTTACAACCTGGATGCAAGAAATCCAGGATCCCTGGGTTCTGAAGGTTATTCAGTCGGGGTACAGGATAGAATTTACCTCCCCTCCCCCAAGGAAGTTTGTCTTAACAAAGTTACTTCCTCAGCTAAAACAGGCTGTCATAGAAACCTCAGTTCTCCAATACTTGGAAAAGCAAGCTTTGGAAGAAGTTCCCCCAGATCAAAGAGGATCTGGCGTCTACTCCCCAATATTTTTGGTTCCCAAACCAAATGGCGACTGGCGCATGATAATAGACCTGCGCTACCTAAACCGATTTATAAGGAAAAGGCGGTTCAGAATGGAAACCATTCGCTCGGTGGTCAGTATCCTGAACCCACAAGATCTCATGGTCACTATAGACTTGAAGGATGCATACCTTCATGTCCCTATATTTCCTGCCCACAGGAAGTTCTTAAGAATCGCCATCACCATAAAAGGTATGGTAAGGCATTTCCAATTTGCTGTTCTACCGTTCGGCATTACCTCCGCTCCCCACACCTTCACAAAGGTGGTGGCTCCAGTTGTCTCTGCTCTAAGACTAAAAGGCCTAGAGATTGTTCCTTATCTAGACGACTGGCTTTTAAAAGCCGCAACTCTAGACATTCTTCAAGCTCATCTTCAACTGACCCTGGATTTTCTTCAACACCTAGGGTGGCTCATAAATTGGGAAAAATCCGAGATCATTCCATCTACCTCAAGAAGGTTCCTGGGGTTTGTCCTAGACTCCTCTCGGATGACGCTGTCTCTCACCCCAGAAAGGAGAGAGCGCGTCATAAGAGCCGCAGAGTTTTTGTCGGTACCTCGCAGAGTGCCCATCAGAACTCTAATGAAGATGTTGGGCCACATGTCAGCGTCTGCAGAAGCAGTCCCCTGGGCCCTGTGGCACCTCCGACCTCTCCAAGATCAGGTCTTGACTGCCTGGAATTGCAACCCCAGTGGGTTGGACAAAAAATGCACCCTGTCGTCCGAAGTCCGTGCCTCTCTCAGGTGGTGGACAAACCTGACAGATGGGAAGTCCTTGATTCAACCTCTGTGGATCACTCTGACCACGGACGCCTCCCTTCTAGGGTGGGGAGCCCATCTGGACGACCATCCGGTTCAGGGTACCTGGACCCCTCAGGAAAGGTTACTCTCATCCAACATGAGAGAACTGAGAGCAGTTCGTCTTGCGCTCCTCCACTTTGCTCCCCATATCTTAGGGAAAGCAATAAGAGTCCGGTCAGACAACACCACTGTAGTGGCTTATATCAACAGACAGGGTGGCACAAAGTCCCAAGTGCTCCTCAGGGAGACCGGACTTATTCTATCGTGGGCAGAGCTCAACCTATCCCACCTTGTTGCTGTCCACATCAAGGGGGATCTCAACGTAGTGGCAGATCGTCTAAGTCGCAGGCTTGCAGTCCAGGGAGAATGGTCTCTCAACGAGAAGATCTTCAGGAGGATAACCCTGAAGTGGGGTACACCAGAAATAGACCTCATGGCAACCCGGCTGAATGCCAAAGTGAGCAAGTTTTGTTCCCTTTACAAGGAGGACAATCCGGTGGCGATAGACGCTCTGTCCATCCCATGGAGGTTCAGGCTGGCCTACATATTCCCTCCACTTTCCATGATACCCAGGGTATTGATGAAAGTCAGGCAAGACCAGACCTCAGTGATTGCCATCATCCCATTCTGGCCGAAGAGGTCTTGGTTCACCCAACTCATGAGGATGAGTCAGGGGTGTTATTGGAGGCTTCCCCACGTGCAGAACCTTGTGTCTCACAACACAGGCTCCTGCCTAGATCTGAGGAGACTCAATCTGACAGCCTGGAGATTGACAGGACCCTACTAAGGAGTGGGCTTCCTGCGGAGGTCTTGAGAACTATTGCACACTCTAGAGCAGAGTCTACAAACAAGGTTTACTCCAGGATAAAGAAGATTTTCCTTCAATGGTGTGCAACGAAAGAGGTAGTTACCTCAGATCCTCCTCTTTCTGCAATACTGCGTTTTCTCCAGGATGGCCTTGACAAGGGTCTTAGCCCATCCACCTTAAAGGTTCAGGTCGCAGCACTCTCTGCCTTCCTAGGCAGGTCTCTATCACAAGAATCCCTAGTTAGAAGATTCCTCAAAGGGGCTGAAAGACTTAAACCTACAGTTCTCAGACCTATTCCCAGTTGGGATTTAACCACTGTTCTCAGGGGGTTATGCTCTCCCCCCTTTGAACCTCTGGAAGAAGTAGACTTTAGGTATTTATCCCTTAAAGTCACTTTTTTATTGGCCATAACCTCAGCCAAGAGAGTGGGTGAGCTTCAGGCCCTTTCGGCTTTCGAGCCTTATACTGTTTTTCTACAGGACAGAGTCCTGTTGAGGTTTTTACCTACCTTCCTTCCTAAGGTTCCGACTTTCTCCAATACCAACCAGGTTATTTCTCTTCCAGTTCTACTGCCTAATCCATCCTCTCCTGAAGAAGCGGTTGACCACACTCTGGACATCTCTAGAGCTCTCAGAGTCTATATCTCAAGAACTGGAGAATTCAGGAAGTCGGAACACCTCCTTGTTTCTTTTTCTGGAAAGAACAAGGGCTTGAAAGCCTCTAAACCTACCCTAAGTAGGTGGATTAAGGAGGCAATCCGAGAGACCTTCATAGTCCAGGAGCTAACTCCTCCTGCCTTTGTCACTGCCCATTCCACTAGGGCAGTCTCTACTTCCTTTGCTGAGAAAAGGTCTGTTCCTCTGGAACAGATTTGTGCTGCTGCTTCTTGGAGCACCCACAATACTTTTTTGAGTCATTACAGGGTTAATGCCAAACGATCGGAAGAGTTGGCCTTTGGGCAGTCAATCCTAAGTGCCACTCTGCCGTAGTCCCTCCCTATTTGTGTTGTTACTCGCTAAGTCCCCACTTGTGCTGCTGGTTAGGACGTAAGGGAAGCGTTAATTTTTAACGTAAATTTGTTTTCCCTTAGTCCTAACAGCAGCACACAAATTTCCCACCCTAAACTTTTTTGTTACTTGTTATTAAGCGAGATGGCCTAGGGGAGGAGGCCTTTTATGGGGGGGGGGGGGGGGGGCTAATTAATTTAAATTGCTTGGGCGGAATTAAAAATTCCACCGTCCTGCCAGCTTCACAGGGGCAGAACACCCCACTTCACCACTTGTGCTGCTGTTAGGACTAAGGGAAAACAAATTTACGTTGAAAATTAACGCTTTTAGGTAAAAAAAAATTTTTTTTTTTTACATATACAAAAGTCATGAAACACCTGTGGGGTATAAAGGTTCACTTAACCCCTTGTTACGTTCCCCGAGGGGTCTAGTTTCCAAAATGGTATGCCATGTGTTTTTCTTTGCTGTCCTGGCACCATAGGGGCTTCCTAAATGCGGCATGCCCCCAGAGTAAAATTTGCTTTCAAAAAGCCAAATGTGACTCCTTCTCTTCTGAGACCTGTAGTGCGCCAGCAGAGCAATTTTCACGCCCATATGGGGTGTTTTCTGAATCGGGAGAAATTGTGATTCAAATTTTGGGGGGTATTTTCTGCTATTACACTTTTTAAAAATGTAATATTTTTGGGAAACTAAGCATTTTAGGTAAAAAAAAAAAATTTTTTTACATATGCAAAAGTCGTGAAAAACCTGTGGGGTATTAAGGTTCACTTAACCCCTTGTTACGTTCCCCGAGGAGTCTAGTTTTCAAAATGGTATGCCATGTGTGTTTTTTTGCTGTCCTGGCACCATAGGGGCTTCCTAAAGGTGACATGCCCCCCAAAAACCATTTGTCGCTCCTTCCCTTCTGAGCCCTCTACTGCGCCCGCCGAACAATTAACATAGACATATGAGGTATGTGCTTACTCGAGAGAAATTGGGTTTCAAATACAAGTAAAAATTTTCTCCTTTTTACCCCTTGCAAAAATTCAAAAATTGGGTCTACAAGAACATGCGAGTGTAAAAAATGAAGATTTTGAATTTTCTCCTTCACTTTGCTGCTATTCCTGTGAAACACCTAAAGGGTTAATACACTTACTGAATGTCATTTTGATTACTTTGGGGGGTGTAGTTTTTATAATGGGGTCTTTTATGGGGTATTTCTAATATGAAGACCCTTCAAATCCACTTCAAAACTGAACTGGTCCATGAAAAATAGCGAGTTTGAAAATTTTGTGAAAAATTTCCAAATTGCTGCTGAACTTTGAAGCCCTCTGGTGTCTTCCAAAAGTAAAAACTCATAAATTTTATGATGCAAACATAAAGTAGACATATTGTATATGTGAATCCCAAAAAAAAATATTTTGAATATCCATTTTCCTTACAAGCAGAGAGCTTCAAAGTTAGAAAAATGCAAAATTTTCATTTTTTTCATCAAATTTGGGGATTTTTCACCAAGAAAGGATGGAAGTTACAATAAAATTTTACCACTAAGTTAAAGTAGAATATGTCACGAAAAAACAATCTCGGAATCAGAATGATAACTAAAAGCATTCCAGAGTTATTAATGTTTAAAGTAACAGTGGTCAGAATTGCAAAAAACGCTCCGGTCCTTAAGGTGAAAAAGGGCTCGGTCCTTAAGGGGTTAAGGACCCATGACGTATGCATACGTCATGTCTTTTCCTGGTCTCCGCTGCTCACCCGGCGGAGATCGGAAGCGGATCCCTGCTGAAATCCTTCAGCAGGGATCCAGGGCAAACGCCGAGGGGGGCCATGTAGGTTTGCAATTAGCCCTTGCGATTAGCCCTTGCGATTTGCGGTGATACCGGGCTGATCGGGTCTCTGGGACCCGACCGCCCGGTAATTTCGCATGATCCCGGCTGTCACAGACAGCCAGGACCATGCTGAAGCCTAGGAGCGAGGTGGCAAGCCTGCCACCTCCTCCGATCCCCTGCAATTCTTCGGTTAGTTAACCGACCAATCACAGGGGGAGGGGGGGGGGGAGCGGTTACTTCCTCCCGTCCTGCCCGGCCCCTTGAAGTCCGGAGAGGACGGGAGGAAGACCGGAGGACGCGGCGGGGGACGGGGGAGTGCTGGGGACCGGCCCCGGTACTTACCTCGTCCCTGAAGACACGGATCCCGGCAAGGAAGATGGCGGCGACAGGTGAGTAGATCTTCAGCCGCGGTCGGGCCCTCTACAGCAATGCACGTCACCGTAAAGCGACATGCATTGCTGTAATGGGACCCTATATACTACAACTCCCAGCATGCCCAGACAGCCCTTGGCATCTGGGCATGCTGGGAGTTGCAGTTTTGCAACATCTGGAGGTCCACAGTTTGGAGACCACTGTGCCCTTCCAGATGTTGCAAAACTACACATCCTCAGCATGCCCTTACTGTCCAGGCATGCTGGGAGTTGTAGTTCTGTAACATCTGGCCCTTCAGATGTTGCAGAACTACAACTCCCAGCATGCCTGGACAGTTTTGGCATACTGGGAGTTGAAGTTTTGCAACATCTGGAAGGGCACAGATTGGGAACCACTGTATTAGTGGTCTGCAAACTGTAGTCCTCCAGATGTTGCAAACTACAACTCCAAGCATGCTGGGAGTTGTAGTTCGGCAACATCTGGCTCTAAAGATGTTGCCGAACTACTACTCCCAGCATGCCTGAGAATGTTTGGGAGTTGTGGTTTTGCAACAACTGGAGGCACACTGGTTGGGAAACATTGTCTGTTTCTTAACTCAGTGTTTCCCAACCCGTGTGCCTCCAGCTGTTGCAAAACTATAACTACCAGCATGCACTGATAGACTGTGCATGCTGGGAGTTGTAGTTTTGCAACAGCTGGAGGTCCCCACCTTGTGAATGTACAGGGTACATTCACATGGGCAGGGGGCTTACAGTGAGTATCAGGCTGCAAGTTTGCGATGCAGCAAATTTTGCGCCGCAGCTCAAACTCGCAGCGGGAAAATTGCTGTAACCCCCCCTGCCCGTGTGACTGTACCCTAAAAACACTACACTACACTAAACACAAAATAAAATAAAAAGTAAAAAACACTACATATACACATACCCCTACACAGCCCCCCTCCCCAATAAAAATGAAAAATGTCTGGTACGCCACTGTTTTCAAAATGGAGCCTCCAGCTGTTGCAAAACAACAACTCTCAGTATTGCCGGACAGCCGTTGACTGTCCAAGCATGCTGGGAGTTTTGCAACAGCTGGAGGCACCCTGTTTGGGAATCACTGGCGTAGAATACCCCTATGTCCACCCCTATGCAAATCCCTAATTCAGGCCTCAAATGCGCATGGCGCTCTCACTTCGGAGCCCTGTTGTATTTCAAGGCAACAGTTTAGGGTCACATATGGGGTATCGCCGTACTCGGGAGAAATTGCCTTACAAATTTTGGGGGGCTTTTTCTCCTTTCACCGCTTATGAAAAGGTGAAGTTGGGGTCTACACCAGCATGTTAGTGTAAAAAAAATATTTTTTTTTTACACTAACATGCTGGTGTTGCCCTATACTTTTCAATTTGACAAGAGGTAAAAGGGAAAAAAGCCCCCCAAAATTTGTAATGCAACTTCTCCCGACTATGGAGATACCCCATATGTGGGCGCAAAGTGCTCTGGGGGCGCACAACAAGGCTCAGAAGGGAGAGTGCACCATGTACATTTGAGGTGATTTGCACAGGGGTGGCTGACTGTTACAGTGGTTTTGACTAACGCAAAAAAAAAAAAAAAAAAAAACACATGTGACCCCATTTCGGAAACTACACCCCTCACGGAATGTAATGAGGGGTGCAGTGAGAATTTACACCCCACTGGTGTCTGACAGATCTTTGGAACAGTGGGCTGCACAAATAAAAAATGTTGCACAGCCCACTGTTCCAAAGATCTGACAGACACCAGTGGGGGGTAAATGCTCACTGTACCCCTTGTTACGTTCCTCAAGGGGTCTAGTTTCCAAAATGGTATGCCATGTGGGGGTTATTTTGCTGTTCTAGCACCATTGGGGCTTCCTAAATGTGACAAGCCCCCCCCGAGCAAAATTTGCTCTCAAAAAGCTAAATATGACTCCTTCTCTTGTGTGCATTGTAGTTCGCCCGTAGTGCGCTTCAGGTCAACTTATGGGGTACCTTCATACTCGGAAGAGATGGGGTTACAAATTTTGGGGGTATTTTCTGCTATTAACCCTTGCAAAAATGTGAAATTTGGGGGTAAACACACATTTTATTGACATTTTTTTTATTTTTTTTTTACATATGCAAAAGTCGTGAAACACCTGTGGGGTATTAAGGCTCACTTTATTCCTTGTTACGTTCCTCCAGGGGTCTAGTTTCCAAAATGGTATGGAATGTGGGTATTTTTTGCTGTTCTGGCACCATAGGGGCTTCCTAAATGCGACATGCCCCCGAGCAAAATTTGCTCTCAAAAAGCCAAATATGACTCCTTCTCTTCTGAGCATTGTAGTTCGTCCATAGTGCGCTTCAGGTCAACTTATGGGGTACCTTCATACTCGGAAGAGATGGGGTTACAAATTTTGGGGGTATTTTCTGCTATTAACCCTTGCAAAAATGTGAAATTTGGGGGTAAACACACATTTTATTGACATTTTTTTTATTTTTTTTTACATATGCAAAAGTCATGAAACACCTGTGGGGTATTAAGGCACACTTTATTCCTTGTTACGTTCCTCAAGGAGTATAGTTTCCAAAATGGTATGCCATGTGTTTTTTTTTTCCTGTTCTAGCACCATAGGGGCTTCCTAACTGCAACATGCCCCCCAAAAACCATTTCAGAAAAACGTACGCTCCAAAATCCCCTTGTCGCTCCTTCCCTTCTGAGCCCTCTACTGTGCCCGCCGAACACTTTACATAGACATATGAGGTATGTGCTTACTCGAGAGAAATTGGGCTACAAATATAAGAATACATTTTCTCCTTTTACCCCTTGTAAAAATTCAAAAATTGGGTCTACAAGAACATGCGAGTGTAAAAAATGAAGATTGTGAATTTTCTCCTTCACTTTGCTGCTATTCCTGTGAAACACCTAAAGGGTTAAAATGCTGACTGAATGTCATTTTGAATACTTTGGGGGTGCAGTTTTTATAATGGGGTCATTTGTGGGGTATTTCTAAGATGAAGACCCTTCAAATCCACTTCAAACCTGAACTGGTCCCTGAAAAATTGTGATTTTGGAAATTTTGTGAAAAATTGGAAAATTGCTGCTGAACTTGCTGAAATTTTGGGATTTTTCACCAAGAAAGGATGCAAGTTACCATAAAATTTTACCACTATGTTAAAGTAGAATATGTCACGAAAAAACAATCTCGGAATCAGAATGATAACTAAAAGCATTCCAGAGTTATTAATGTTTAAAGTGACAGTGGTCAGATGTGCAAAAAATGGCCAGGTCCTAAGGTGTAAAATGGCTGGGTCCTTAAGGGGTTAAGATCCATATTTAATAGTGAAATCGGGCAAAAGCTGCCACAATCACTCGGATCCTTCCCCTCTTTGGCCAGTAGGGAGATGTGTGCCTCTAAGGATTGCCTAGGTAATTGGGAGCCCTCAAACAGCGAGGTGCACCATTCAGTCAAATGGGGGGTCAGTACGTCTCGGTACCTCGTATAGTACTGGAGGGGGAGGCCGTCAGGGCCCGGGCTCTTGCCTGGAGGGAAAGAGGTCAGAACACGCCCAACCTCATCATCAGTGATGGGGGCTAACAGGCTCTCGGCCATCCCCTCCTCCACACGAGGCAGGGAGAGGTGTTGTAACAAGTCCTCAATGAGTGAGGTCTTCGTTTTACAGGTGTAGAGGAATCTATCGTGGCGTCTAAATTGTACAATTTAGAGTAAAACTTCTGGAAAGCCACCGCAATAGCCTCAGTTGTGGTGCAAGAGTCGCCCCGTTCGTCCCTAACATGGTGGATATGCTGTTTCGCCTTAGCTTTCTTAAGCAGGGACGACATGAGCTTGCCTCCTTTATTACCATGAGTGTACAAGCGGTGTCTAAAGTTAAGATATGCCTTAGAGGATTTATAGTTTAGGAGTGACAATAATTGTTCCCTGAGTGAACGTAGGTCATCCTGGACGGGGCCAGTGCATGTGGTCTTGTGTAATCTTTCTAAGCTAGCTATTTTAAGTAGGAGAGTGTCTATCTCTTTCTGGTATGTCTTTTTCAATTTTGAGCCCCAGGCGATGAAGATCCCCCTGATGTAGGCTTTATGGGCCTCCCAGACTATAGGGTAGGTAAGGGGAGAAGGAGGTAGGGAGGGGGGGTAGGACTAATTGAGTTAGGAGAATGGGAATGTAAGAGTGATGGGATAAGAAGGCGAAGGGATGGTGCAGCTTTCAGAAAGGATGGAAAGCGAGGCGAGAAGAAGAGAAGGGGGGGGGGGCAGAGGTATAATTAAGTGGGCAAAGGGTAGAGAAGAGGAAGGGAGACAAATGATGCATGGATGATGAAAAGCGAAATGAATAGGGGATAAAGGTAATAGTAGAGGTACAGATATAACACCTAAGGGAGATAAAGTAAGCTCTGTTGGCCACCAACAGTGAAAGGGCCAGACAGTAACTAGGTCACCATGCCGAATTTCAGGGCTAGGAAAATCTCGATCTAGATGAAGGAGGGATCAGTAGCAGTCACCCGTCCGTGGGATTTCATCGGTGGCTCCTCGGAATGCCAGGGCATTCCATGCCAGGGATCTGCCCGGCGCATCTCAAGCAATGCAGACCAGGTATTTGGGATGGGGCAGGAGAGTCAGGGAGGGGGGGCGATGGGGGGGTGAGGAGACAGGGTGAAGTCCTCGTATCCACGCTGCAATCCCGGGCACTAAAATTCTCTCAATCCTCCACGCAGAGGCAAGGTGGGCAAAACAAAATAACAGGAGAGTTCTAGTTACAGCATCAATCAGGAAAAGTCACTGGTCAGCCATCCATATAGGCTGGAGATGAGGGCCATCAAAAAAGTCAGAAGGGGTTACTTATCTCAACCCTCTGGGGCAGGCGTCTTCACCGGGGTCTTCTTCTGCTTCGGAGACTTGGAGCGAGCGACCATCTTCCACTCTCCCAAGTTCGGCAGCTGCGGGAGCGGCACATGATCTGACAGCGGCATCCACGATGGTACCTCAACAGGGACGATGTCCAGGACTCGCCAGGCGCTCCGCAGGTCGTCAGGGGTCCTAATGGTGATCATCTTCCTTCCTTTTAGAACCGAAAGCCCGAACGGGAACAACCAGGCGTACGTCAGGTTTTTCTCCCAGAGTTTTTCGAGGAGGGGGGCGCATGATGCGTCTCTTCATCAGCGTAGTAGGAGCAATGTCCTGATATAGGGAAATGTCATCTGCTCCGTAGTGGATGGGTCTCTTTTCCCTCGCAGCTTGTAAGATGGCAGCAGTATCCACAAACGACAAGAGACCACAGATAACATCCCTGGGGGTTCAGCTGGCTTCGGCCGAGGCCGGAGGGCCCTGTGAATGCGCTCTATGACGATGGAGCCAGCGCGCTCGTCCCCCAGCAATCCAGCAAAGATCTCACGGGCAATTTTAGGCAGCGCATCAGGCGCCCAGGATTCCAGAAGTCCTTTGAAGCGAATATTTTTCCGCCTACTGCGATTTTCCTGGTCTTCGATCAAGGTAAGGGCATTATTAACATGCGTCTCCATGGCTTCGGTTCTGGTGGCAAGTGCAGCAGAGTGTGTGGCGAGCTCCGTGCATGCCGACTCGAGGGCCTCCGTGCGAAAGCTGATGGCCCGAACCTCCGATTTGATTTCCGCCAGGTCCGCTCTCACTGGCTTCAGGGCTTGTGTTAGAGCCTTCTTCATGAATGATTTGAAGAAGGCTGGCGTAATAGCCTCCACTCTGCCGCCCTCTGAATCGCTGTCCTGGCCTCCTTCTTCTTCAGGGTTACAGCGTGTGGTGGGATCAGGCGCCATCTTGAGCGCTCGTGCATGAGACCGGTCGCAGCGTTTAGCAAAGAAAGTCGTAACAGCTGCTTGGCTTTTCTGTTTAGGCATCGCAGGTGGGTCACCAGGTATATAGCGACCAATTTTCACCATTCCTGGTGAGATAAAGTGGGAATAAAAGGGTGCTCAGGAGGTGCGAGGCAGGAGCGCTCAGACTCGCACAGCCATACCAGTCCGCGGCCAGACTCCGCCCCCCACTCATCTGATGTATTGTCCCTTCCTTTCCTCTTCCTCTGTATGGTACCTGGGGGAAGAAGCAAAGGAAAATCCTCCAAAGAGTGGGCGCCAGCAGCTGAAGGGGGTTTAGGTGCTGCTGAGCCAGGGGAGAAAGGAGGCTGGGTGGGGCGGGTAGCAGGAGAGAGTGCCCGGGCAGGGGAGGACGGGGCAGCGGTGGGACGGGATGCGAGCGGTCTGCTTGGTCCTGGCCATGATCCTCTGTACACGTACACAGCGGAGAAGTGATGGGAAGAGAGGAAAGAGCAGAATATTTATACTCCTGGTCTCATCCTTATTGGCTCATGTAAACCACACCCCTTCTTCCCATTGGCTGATTCATACAAACTAGAGCCCGCCAAAACACATGAGACATCTGTGATGGATCTTTGTTCTGAAGCGGCGGGGCCCATCCTCAGCGATGATAGCGCCCCCCATGTATGACACGATGCCGGGTCCCGGGCGTTCACACTGATTCCCCGCTCCTCGGATACAGACTCCTTTATGCCTACAATTCCTCGGAGCTCTATCTGCTTCACTATTTCCAATCTCTATATACATGGGGCAGTACAGTAGAGTGACCCCATGATCGAACAAAATGCCCAGTAATTCTCAGAATGGGTTAGTAACTTCATATGTGCACAACCTATTAAGTAGAGTAGAGGGTTAAAATCAGCACAATGTTTCTGGTTAATCAATATTAATAATTTCCAATAAATATTTTCTATCAGTCACTGCACGAAATTCTTACAGTTTCAGGATAGACAAATCAGTTACAGTGAGTGTTACAATAGCGACACCTGGTGGTGAGAGCTTTGTATTCTAACCTTTGCATGTTGCCAGATTGTCACAAGTCTTTACATTTCCTCAAGAACTGACACTAAAATTGTTACAGAGGCGCAAATAGATACAACTAGATGTTATATGAACACCACAATACCAGGCTCTCTAATATGGAGAATATAGTCAAGCCGGGAGCTTGTGTCTCTTCTTGAGGATCTAGGACAAAGGCATATGCATTGTAATGTGTATGTGTGTGTGTGTGTATATATATATATATATATATATATATATATATATATATATATATATATATATATATATATATATATATATATACACATACACACACACACACACACACACACACACACACACACACACACATACACATTTCTCACCCACTCTAATTTGTTTTATATAAAACGCAGGTTATACTACAGTGTATGTAATGAGTATTTAAAAGCTAAATTTTAATAATCGGTTCAAAGGTTTTGGGGTAAAATTAAGAGGTCAAAGTGTCTCCTGATGATATGCATGATTGGCAATGCGCCCCAGGACTTCTGTAAACCCTCGGCCTCCTCCCCTTACATCCTGGGCTCTAATCCCTCAGTATATCTGCGCTCCTGTCCTGTTCTGCCCCAGTAAACCCCAACAGGATTCCCCAAATACACCAGACTATGATGGCGCTTCCTTCTCTTCAGGATCTCTGCTGTCTGGAGGAAAATACACGGGCTCCGGGGAGTGTTAGGTCGGTAAGAGAGGAGGAAGATGCCGCAGGTATAAGATATGATCCGACTGAAGCTCTGGATGTGGAAATGGTGGGGTCGGCGGGTGATCTCCGGGCTGCTCAGCGGTGAGAAGAGAGCGGGAGAAAGGAGACAGGGATAGCGGGAACCGGCGAGGACAGCGGAGGGAGCGGAGAGCAGTGAGGGGGTCAGAGGGGCTGAAGATGAAGAATAAGGGAAGAGAACAAAGGAGAAGATTCTGAGAAGGAAAGTAATAATCCTGATCCAGATACAAGACGATCCGGACTTTCTGTAGGATCCTTCACAGACTGAATTGTATCCGCAGATCCCTCGTCTATTCAGTGATGATCTCTGGGATCTATTACAGAATTGAAGATTCCTATCTATTATTATGTATAGACGATATAACATTATAGTGACGTCATACACGTCTTGGAGGTAAAGCTCTATACTGCCCATTACTCTATTACAGTCTCTGCTCATTAACCCCTAATTCTCCTGAGAAGTCTCGTTGAGAGCAGAAAGGGGAGTTACAAAAGTATACAATGTAACAACAATGTATTAATAAGAATAAACAAATGAATAAATAACTAATGTATCAACGTGGAAACTAACAGACAGGAGTCCATCATAAAGAGTGAATAAGATGTGTTGGTCCTGGAGAGACTGCACAAAACAAAGAATTTATTACTTTATAATGTTGCCCCGTTGTGGATGGGCTGTGGTCTGGTGTCATCTATATAATACATGACATGGACATTCTGTAACACAGTAGGTGACATGTCCCTAATGTACATGGGCCGTGACGTCATCGTTCTCTCTGCACATTTACAATGGAAGTATAAATGACATCATTCTATCAGAGACAGGAGGATTTATGGTTATAGAGAGTTATACCGTGTTATATCCCGTTCCGAACCTGTAGGGTGGAGTCTAGTTTGTGGACTTACCTGTTACATCTGTATGAATTCACATTGTTATCTATATAAACCATTTATATTAATATGATGCATTATAATTCCGTGCATTGTATAAGGTAAACATAATATTTTATTACATTATTAATTAGAAGATAATAAAGAAGAGTTTTATTGTCCGCCCGGGCTGGAGTTCCTCTTGGATGTCGGCAGTCTGATGCTTGCTGTGCGGCTCTCCACCTTTCCCGAGCACAGGAGCTGGGATTCAGCAGGCGGACTGGCTTCATACAATTGTTGTGTGGAATACAAATATGACATGGAAGTATCAGTGCAGCGGCCGGGATAGGGCTTTCTCTCCCAGGTATAATGTTCTCTGTTATCAGGACCATATATACAACCAATATAAGAATCCCCGATGTCATCCTGGTAATATACAAGCAGGTCCTGTAATGGAGATAATCTGTGAGAGAAATCACAATAGGATCCTCGGGGTCATCACTTAACAGACGAGGGATCTGGGGATAGAAGACATTCTGTGAGGTGGAAGGATCCTACAGAGAATACGGAGTCTCTTGTATCTGGATCAGGATTCTGACTTCTTTGTTCTCTTCACTTCTCCTTCCATCTTCAGCCCCTCTGACCCCCGTCACTGCTCTCCGCTCCCTCCGCTCTGTCCTTGCCGGTTCCCGCTATCACTGTCTCCTTTCTCACCGCTGAGCAGCCCGGACACGATCCTCCGACCCGACCACTTCTACTTCCAGAGCTTCAGTCGGGGACCGGATCAGATCTTATAACTGCGGCATCTCCTTCCTCAGTTCCCGGCCCGAACACTCCCCGAAGCCGGATCAGCTGTGACAGCTCCTGCCCGGTGGCTTCAAAACACGTTGGAGATTACAAAGAATAACAACAGGGAGATCACATAATTCCCCATCATGGAGAATCTGTATCCCCTTCCCCCTGACCTCCTGCACAGCCGGGATGTGAGAGAATATCCCCAGGGGTAGGAGCCCCAGCTCTAGGTCCAAATCCTCCTCCTCCCCCCCGCACCCGGGCCAAGTGCTCTCTGCAGACATGAGGAGACATCTGCGGGTGTTATGGGTCGGGAAGCTGTAAGGAAGATGAAGGAGAGAACAGTCATCACATCTACTTGTAGACAACTCCCCCCATCATCTCCGGGTCAGTAAATGGACACGTTGTCCGTATTATATCTATATATCAGGACAGGGAGCCGGCAGTGAGCGGAGGCGCCGCCTGTGTTACCCTCCGGGGCTCTCAGCAGCTCCAGGCCGTCTCCGCATCGTACAATCAGCTTCCTGGACGGTAGATGTTGTATTAAAGATCCGTGTGATGGTGACCGGTGCCGGGAATAGAAGGAACGATCCCCAGCAGCAGATTTATATTCCCGGATACACAGTGATGTGCAGATCGGGAAGACTGTGGCGGAGATCCCGGGGCCTCCTCCCGGCTCCTCCCCGGCACCTCCGCCAGTGACGGGTATAAACTGCTAGGGGGAATGTTGGGGAGGAGGAAGACACGGAGAAGGGGATCTCTCCTGTCCGGTTCTAGCCGGTAAAGATCTTTTATCCCGGGCAGGGAAGCACAAGGTTGTAGCGGAACTTTGGCCGGGTCCAGACGGGATGGGGCGGGGCCTGTTCTCTGTGTCAGCCAATAGCAGCTCCGGACGGTGACATCTCAGCAGCCAATCATTGCGCAGCCGCTGCACATATAAGAGGCGCCAGCAGCTCCGGTCTCAGCATTTATCGTTCACGATATTTCTGTAGTTTTGATTTCTAAGATGGCAGAAACCGCACCAGCCGCTGCTCCTCCCGCCGAACCGGCCGCAAAATCCAAGAAGCAGCCGAAGAAATCAGCCGCAGGGGCCGCCAAGAAAAGTCACAAACCCTCCGGTCCCAGCGTGTCCGAGCTGCTCGTTAAAGCCGTGTCCGCCTCTAAGGAGCGCAGTGGGGTGTCTCTGGCCGCCCTGAAGAAGGCTCTGGCTGCCGGAGGATACGATGTAGACAAGAACAACAGCCGCCTGAAGCTGGCCATCAAGGGGCTGGTGACCAAGGGAACCCTGCTCCAGGTGAAAGGCAGCGGCGCCTCCGGATCCTTCAAGATCAACAAGAACCAGCAGGAGACTAAGGACAAGGCGGCCAAGAAGAAGCCGGCGGCTGCGGCCAAGAGACCTGCAGCAGCTAAGAAAGCGACCAAATCCCCTAGGAAGCCAAAGAAGGCTCCGAGCGCGGCCAAGAGCCCGAAGAAAGCCAAGAAGCCTGCAGCGGCCAAGAGCCCGAAGAAAGCCAAGAAGCCTGCAGCGGCCAAGAGCCCCAAGAAGCCGAAGGCTGCTCCTAAGAAGGTGGCCAAGAGCCCGGCTAAGAAGGCGGCCAAACCCAAAGCTGCCAAGAGCCCGGCTAAGAAGGTGACTAAAGCCAAGAAGAGCGCGGCTAAGAAATAATCGGGAGACTCGTCCTGTACTTATCCCACAAAGGCTCTTTTCAGAGCCACCACCTCCTCCAGACAGAGCTGTACGATCAATGCCCGTGTCACCCCCGGGATACATAAAGGATATAATACAGTGATATAAATCCCTTCTATATTATCATCACTTTATTATATTTTATCAATCCCAATACATCTGCCTTTACTAATTCTAGATCCCCTTATGAACACTCAGCTGAGTCTGATCTGTAACCAACCATTGTATCTTTCTGCCGCTGTAACACTTGTAGGGTCAGCGCTTGGGGGAAGTATAAATATTGTTACAAATCGGCAACACAAAGATTATAAATCTCTCCACCAGGTGTCACTATTGTAACACATTGTAGATCCTATGTATAAACTATAAGGATTTACACTGCTGTGATAGACGCCCTAAGGATAAACGGGATTATGGAAATTATTGACTTGCCAGACATTGGGGGATAAATGTAACCCTTTGGGTAATAGGTTGTGCACATATTATTTCCCCCATCCTGAGGGTTAGTTTGCTGCTTAGTTTTATTACTATATAAAGTCATGCAGTCCCGAATAGAGTCTGAATATAGGGGAGCGGCAGGCAATGTGTGAACACCCGAAATGCGGTACCGCATCATGTCTGAGGGGACACGGGGGAGGGCGCTATTATCGGGAGTTACGACAATCCGCAGGGAAGGGCAGAATAGGGCGAGGATGGGTCCTGCCTCTTTCTAACAAAGATCAATTGTTGACGTCACATGTATTTTGGCGGGCTCATTGGTTGTAAGAATCAGCCAATGGGATGCAGGGGTGGGGTTTACATGAGCCAATGGGGATGAGACCAGGAGTATAAATGTTCCGCTCTTTCCTCTCTTCTCATCACTTCTCCGCTGTGTACGTGTACAGAGAATCATGGCCAGGACCAAGCAGACCGCTCGTAAATCCACCGGAGGGAAAGCTCCCCGCAAGCAGCTGGCTACTAAGGCCGCCAGGAAGAGCGCTCCCGCCACTGGTGGGGTGAAGAAGCCTCACCGCTACCGTCCAGGTACAGTGGCTCTCCGTGAGATCCGCCGCTACCAGAAGTCCACCGAGCTGCTGATCCGGAAGCTCCCCTTCCAGCGCCTGGTAAGAGAGATCGCCCAGGACTTCAAGACCGATCTTCGCTTCCAGAGCTCGGCGGTCATGGCCCTGCAGGAGGCCAGCGAGGCTTACCTGGTGGGACTCTTTGAGGACACCAATCTGTGCGCCATCCACGCCAAGAGGGTCACCATCATGCCCAAAGACATCCAGCTGGCCCGCAGGATCCGTGGGGAGAGAGCTTAGATCTAATCGGGACCCGCATACAACACAAAGGCTCTTTTCAGAGCCACCAAATTGTCTATAGAACGAGCTGATTCCTGATCCTCTCCATTGTTCTGCTCCTATACTCCGCCTGTCCTCATAAGCAGGATCCCGGGATTGTCCTCTGCAGTTAACCCTCAGTGCTGAGTTATGTTCAGTTACTATAGTGATGTAGATCGTGTCCCCCGCAGTGTAATGCGCCTGTGTGTGATCTGTGCTGCTGGCTTCAGTCTCCCGACACTTGGGATCGTAATTGGTGCATAGAGGGGAAACGAGCGGACACTAAAGGGTTAACTCTAGGTGGAGTTATAGACACGAATGTTCGCTCATTGGATGATCAACGCAGTTAACTTGAAATTCCCGCTCTTCTGATCGTTTCTCCCTTTGTCTCGTCCTCTTCCCTGTACACGTGACTACATTCCTCTGGTTTCTGTAAATAGGAAGAAAAAGGCGGCGGATGGGAAACTGTTGGGGCCGATCAGGGGGATTCTAGTGAGGCTGATGCGGTAGGAGAGGGGACACTATGTCCGGGGCTGACATCACAATGGTGGGTGAATTCGGGGTCGTCCCTGTCCTATTCCAGACCTGATACCGATCACACCCTGCAGCCTGACACTGCTGAGAATGCGGCGGGGAAAGCTATCCTGTATTTTATACATTGTCATTTTGTTATTTAATGTAATAAATTCCGATATTATGTCACTCTGCTGCAAGAGATCGCCCAGTGTGAACACTAACCGTGCGGTTGTTTTACAATCCATTTTACTTGTCAGCGATCACCGTGTATTTAGACCTGATGAAGTCTTAGTGGGGGGGGGAGAGATTCCTGGGCCCGTCATTGATGAAATCCTTCCCGATCTGGATATAACGCGTGTCAGTGTGAGGAAAGTTACAGGGGAGAGAAAAAAAAGAAATAAAAAATTATATATATAATATACGTACACACACACCATTTATCATAAAAGTAATCTCAGGACCCTGTGGTTACTAATATTATTGGTTAAAATAGACCCCACCGATCTCTCCCCTTCAGGCTTCCATGCGCGGCCGATTTATTCACAAGCTGAGCCGAGATAGGGTGAGCGGTGAGTGTACACCGGCCTTTTACTATTAGTTCAGGACTATAATTTACGAATATTGCGCATAGGACTCACATTTTAATTGGTAGCATACACACAGTGCGATATCATACATCGTGTCCAACCAAAACTATTCAAATGGTGTTTCATGTTTCTTTATTGGAATTAATATTGAGACATTTTCTTAGTAACAAAGTTTTTCCTAGTGTCTCATTCGTTAAATCACAACAAAATCTAGCGGGATTGTTACTTTTTATAACAGATCGGTGAAGTGAAGGAAATTCTGAGCTGTCTGTTTTATTAGTGCAATAATGGGTTAAGTATTTAATGTTTATGTGATTACTATCTATTTTAACCAATAATTCTAGTAGCTAAAGGGCTCTGAGATGACTATTATGTTTCATGATCAATGTTATTGTACTCCGAGCGACCCAGCTGAGAATAGTTTACTACAACTTCCCTCATTTTATTCTTAATTATATTTGTGTCATTTATATTTTTATTTATTCATTATTCTCATTCTACAGCGATAGTTGTAGAATGAGCGGGAAAATAAGTTTTATAGCCGGATACTGAGCGCTTATTGGCTGATCTCTGGGGCGATTATTCCCGGGCACTGTATACAGCGAGTGCCGGGATCTTTATGTAACCAGCGATGGAGAAGCGATGACCCCTGATCGGCTGGATGGAAGCCTCGCTGTGTATTGCGGCTGGAGATCCGATGTGTTCAGGAGCTTCCATTACACAGGAGGCTACAGTATAGGGGGCGCCATCTCTACACTGCGGTCCTGTCTATTGTAGAGGATCCGTAAACTACATCGTGAGAACAATCTTAAAGCGTAGTAGTTACAAAAGAGAATTACCCCCTCACATACCAACTACATTCTGCACAACCCGCACGGTGTCCTATATTAGATAAAATGTGCAGGATGTTCTGTTTAGTCCCTATAACAGCCCAGATCCCTATCACACCCGAGATCAGCGGTGCCAGCTCTGTAGGAGACAATGTGGTGGCTCTTAGAAGAGCCTTTGGTGTTCGGGATGATCTGGGATAAGCGGTGATCACTTGCTCTTGGCCGCTTTGCTGCTCTCGGTCTTCTTGGGCAGCAGCACGGCCTGGATATTGGGCAGGACGCCTCCCTGGGCGATGGTCACCCCACCCAGCAGCTTGTTCAGCTCCTCGTCATTGCGCACGGCCAGCTGCAGGTGACGGGGGATGATGCGGGTCTTCTTGTTGTCCCGGGCGGCGTTACCGGCCAATTCCAGGATCTCAGCAGTTAAATACTCCAGCACAGCGGCCAGGTAGACCGGAGCACCGGCGCCCACCCTCTCGGCGTAGTTCCCTTTGCGGAGAAGCCTGTGTACACGACCGACGGGGAACTGGAGTCCTGCCCGGGATGAGCGGGTCTTTGCCTTAGCCCGAACCTTCCCTCCTTGTTTGCCACGTCCAGACATAATGATAAGTAAAACCTAAAACGCTCAAAAGAAGCCTTTCTGTGATGTAACCGTAATTTCCTTTCTGCTGCTTTTTATAGGTTTCTGCTCCGCCCTCCGGCTCCTGTGATTGGGTAGATTTGAATCCGGCCAATGGTGACGAGAATTAACGAGACACCAATAAACTGCACTGGGTGGGGCTTATGACGCTCCCACAGGTCACATGATTTGCTCCTCCAGTAGAACAGCGAGCAGACAGCATTTCTCATTTGCATGGGCTGCCTATAAATACGGCTGCGGTGGGAGGAGGAGGCATCATTATTCTCTCTGTTCTAGTGAAGGATTATTGTGATTGATCATAATGCCTGATCCCGCCAAGTCTGCCCCAGCGCCCAAGAAAGGCTCCAAGAAAGCCGTGACCAAGACTCAGAAGAAGGATGGTAAGAAGCGGAGGAAGACCAGGAAGGAAAGCTATGCCATCTACGTGTACAAGGTGCTCAAGCAGGTCCACCCTGACACCGGCATATCCTCCAAGGCCATGGGCATCATGAACTCCTTTGTCAACGATATCTTCGAGCGCATCGCAGGGGAAGCCTCCCGCCTGGCTCACTACAACAAGCGCTCCACCATCACCTCCCGGGAGATCCAGACCGCCGTGCGCCTGCTGCTGCCTGGAGAGCTGGCCAAGCACGCCGTGTCCGAGGGCACCAAGGCAGTCACCAAGTACACCAGCGCCAAGTAACCTGCTCCGCCTCCTGCTGTCACCCCAAAGGCTCTTCTAAGAGCCGCCACATTGTCTATAATAGAGCTGGGGCTTCTATCTGCTACAATTATCTTTATTTGTGACCGAGTTTATACCGGTGCAGCCGCTTTATACTGTATATATTGTGCTGCTCCGGGATCGCGGTCTGTGATATATAATCTGACTGCAGGTTACATCAGTACCGTATATATACGTCATATGGTAACGGCAGAATAAGTAATTGTGTCTCCTGCACTGACCGGACATATAAGTATCACAGTGGTGATCGGTATCGCCGGGATTCCCGTAGCTTTTCTGCGGTTCCGTTTAGATGCCGGGACATCTATACAAATCGTGAGATTCAGGTCCTTGTGTCTCCCGGAAACGATCAGATCTCTTATCAGTTCAGTCCTGTATACATATTCCCACCAACAGATCTGATCGCGAACAGACTGGGCAGGAAACAATCGATCAGACACATTACAGGGAGGGTCTGCGCCATCTCTAGTCCCAGGAAGATCTCATCCCCCCCATGTATCTATCGGCTCCTCGTGGACAGTGATTTCCCGATCTTGCTGATCGCTTCTCCCGATATTTTACTCTTCATCCATATAAAATGTGAAACAATAAAGTGAGAAGAGAGGAAGATGGACGGAGATTATACCTGATCGTTTATAGATTTGCAGAGATCGTCCGGGAAATTCTCTCCTAGACCTCCGGCCCCTGATTGTTATTGCGGTAATAATCTGCTGGGTGTGATCAGGGGTCTATGGGGGATGAGATCTTCCTGGGACTAGAACTGACAGTAACTTTCTTATATATCCATATAAACAATAAATGTACAATGTAATAAAAATAGAAAACAAATAAAAGGGGTAAAATACAACTGGATCACTGGATGGTAAAAGGCAGAAATGCAAATCAATAAAACATCCAGTAAATAGATGATGCGGCTCCTCTGATCAGATGTACAGGGGATAAAGCTGCTGTGCGGAGATCAGTAGTGTGTACTGGGCTGTAGGATAAAATGTATGAAATAACACAGGGAACCAACCGTGTGCACAGACTGATGGTTACAGCCGCCGACCGGGATCCCGTCGATACAGGAGAGATCTAGTGTTGAGCGGCATAGGCCATATTGGAATTCGCGAATATATGGACGAATATTCGTCATATATTCGCGAATATTCGTATAGTCGTAATATTCTCGTTTTATTTTCGCATATGCAAAAATAACATGCGAAAATTAGCACATACAAAATTCGTATATGCGCAAATTTGCATATGCGAAAATTCGCATACCAGTCTCACACAGTAGTATTAGAGCCTTATTTACACCACACAAGCTGGAAGCAGAGAGGGATGATCACTGTGATGTGTACTGTGAAACAAAAAAAAAAAAAAAACGAATATTCGTAATTACGAATATATAGCGCTATATCAGTGAATATGCGATATTCGCGAATAAAATTCGTATTGCGAATATTCGCGAGCAACACTAGAGAGATCTCGGTTTAATCCTTGGTGGGAAACTATATATTTTTTCTATTCTGTTCAGATGATTAATATTAGCGCTTCAAAGCCTCAATTATAATGTTTCTAAATAGAATAATTACTGATGTAACAACAAAGTGAACTGATCAAAGACAAAACACCTGAAAGGTCACTGCAGGGGTTAATAGGATATGAAGATTGGCAGTGAGTTTACGTGAAGACAGATGGAAACTATACTACAAACCACCACTAGAGGTCCCCAGAGGACAGGAGATGAGGCTGATGGATTCAGTCCTCATTGTGAATGCAGTAAATGCTTCTGAGGCTTCATCCAGACCGGATGATATTTGTGTTATAACTTTTAGATCTAAAACATTTCCAGGCGCTTCCAGTTTTTCAAATCTGTTAGATTAATGGGCTGGTACCTGTTTACTTGGAGGGATATAAGTGGAATCTCATGTGTTAGGCACAATAGTGTGAGGCAATCTGCTTCATCAGTTCTCTTATGTTCATTTCATCCCAAAAGCAAAGAACTACACAGCTCAAAAACATAAAGGGAACACTCAAATAACACAATGTAACTCCAAATCAATGACACTTCTGTGAAATCCCACTGTCCACTCAGGAAGCAACACTGATTGCAGGGGCATACCTAGAGCATTTGGAACCCAGGGCGGACCATTTGTTTGGCACCCCCCCCTCTAATTACACCCCCTCCTTCCCCCCAATTACACCCCCTCAACCCCTTGGGGACCGAGCCCATTTTGACTCTAAGGACCAGAGCATTTTTTGCAATTCAAACCACTGTCACTTTAAGCATTAATAACTCTGAGATGCTTTTACCTTTCATTCTGATTCCGAGATTGGTTTTACGTGACATATTCTACTTTAACAAGGTGTTTCACAAGAATAGCAGCAAAGTGGAGGAGAAAAATCAAAGTCTGCATTTTTTACACTAACATATTCTTGTAGACCCATATTTATTTTTATTTTTTTTTATTTTTTACAAGGGGGTAAAAGGAGAAAAAATCCCCCAAAATTTGTAACCCAATTTTTCTCGAGCAAGAAAATACCTCATATGTGGATGTAAAGTGCTCTGTGGGTGAACTAGAGGGCTCAGAAGAGAAGGAACGACAATGGGATATTAAAGAGCAAATTTTGCTGAAATGGTTTTTAGGGGGCATGTCACATTTAGGAAAACCCCATGGTGCCAGAGCAGCAAAAAACACCCCACATGGCATACTATTTTGGAAACTACACCCCTCAAGGAACATAAAAAAGGGGTACAGTGAGCATTTACACCACACTGGCGTTTGACAGATCTTTGTAACAGTGGGTTGTCCAAATGAAAAATTACATTCTTCATTTTCACGGACCACTGTTCCAAAAATCTGTCAGACACCTGTGGGGTGTAAATGCTCACTAAAACCCCTTGTTAAGTTCCATGAGTGGGGAAGTTTCCGAAATAGGGTCACATGTGGTTGTTTTTGTTTGCATTTATTTCAGAACCGCTGTAACCAGCAGCCACCCCTGTGCAAATCACCAGTTTAGGCTTCAAATGCACATAGTGCGCTCTCACTCCTGAGCCTTGTTGTGCGCCCGCAGAGCATTTTACGCCCACATATGGGGTAGTTCCGTACTTGGGAGAAAGTGTGTTACAAATTTTGGGGGTCTTTTTTCCATTTACCTCTTATGAAAATGAAATGTATGGGGCAACACCAGCATGTTGGTGTAAAAAAAAAAAAAAAAACAATTACACTAACATGCTGGTGTAGACCCTAACTTTACATTTTCATAAGGGGTAAAAGAAGAAAAAGCCACCAAAAATTTGTAGCGCAATTTTGCTGTAATAGTTTTTGGGGGGCATGTTGCATTTAGGAAGCCCCCATGTTGACAGAACAGCAAAAAAAAAAAAAAAAAAACACCCCACATGGCATACTATTTTGGAAACTACAACCCTCAAGGAACGTAACAAGGGGTACAGTGAGCCTTAACACCCCACAGGTGTTTGACGAATTTTCAATAAAGTTGGACGTGAAAATGAAAAAAATATTTTTTTTTCCCTAAAATGCTGATATTACCCCAATTTTTTTATTTTCACAAGGGGTAATAGGTGAAAATGTCCTCCAAAATTTGAAACTCCACTACTCTCGAGTAAGGAAATATATTATATGTGGATGTAAAGTGATCTGCGGGTGCACTAGAGGGCTCAGAAGGGAAGGAGCAGCATTGGGCTTATGGAAAGCAAATTTTGCTGAAATGGTTTTTGGGGGGCATGTCCTATTTAGGAAGACCCCATGGTGCCTGAACAGCGAAAAACACCCCACATGACACACCATTTGGGAAACTTAACCCCTCAAGGAACATAAAAAAGGGGTACAGTGAGCATTTACACCCCACTGGCGTTTGACAGATCTTTGTAATAGTGGGCTGTCCAAATGAAAAATTACATTCTTCATTTTCACGGACCACTGTTCCAAAAATCTGTCAGACACCTGTGGGGTGTAAATGCTCACCAAACCCCTTGTTACGTTCCATGAGTGGGGAAGTTTCCGAAATGGGGTCACATGTGGGTGTTTATTTGTTTGCGTTTATTTCAGAATCACTGTAATCAGCAGCCACCCCTGTGCAAATCACCAGTTTAGGCCTCAAATGCACATAGTGCGCCCTCACTCCTGAGCCTTGTTGTGCGCCCGCAGAGCATTTTATGCCCACATATGGGGTATTTCCGTACTTGGAAGAAAGTGTGTTACAAATTTTGGGGGTCTTTTTTTCCCTTTACCTCTTATATAAATGAAAAGTATATGGCAACACCAGCATGTTGGTGTAGAAAAAAAAATAATAATAATTACACTTCTTTCAGAAGATATGAAGGCTTTGGGAGGATTATGATGATTCTCTGAATAACCACTGATGCGCCATGGCCATGCGAGATTCTCTCTTTATTTTATAGTCTTTCTTTTATTTTTTATTTAAATTTTTTATTTCATCATTATTTCTCTTTTCATTTTACTTTCTTTCCCTTTCTCTCCTCCTACTTCATCTCTACAGTGTTTCTCCTTTATATATAAGGTTGCAAATTTCACTTTATATATTGTAAAGTGCTCATGCTCACTGTACATATGTCGTATTTTTCTTCTGTATTAAAATACAATATTCTTTAAATAAAGAGTTATACAAAAAAAAATTACATTAACATGCTGGTGTAGACCCCAACTTTACATTTTCATAAGGGGTAAAATGAGAAAAAGCCACCAAAAATTTGTAGCGCAATTTCTCCTGAGTACAGAAATACCCCATATGTGGCCCTAAACTGTTGCCTTGAAATTCGTCAGGGCTCCGAAGTGAGAGAGCGCCATGTGCATTTGAGGCCTAAATTAGGGATTTTCATAGAGGTGGACCTGGATGCAAGCATTACACTTGTTTCCTCTACTAAAAATACTGTATGTCAGTTTTCCCCAAACAGGTTGTCTCCAGCTGTTGCAAAGCTCCCAACATTCCTGGACAGTCAATGGCTGTCGGGCAATGCTGGGAGTTTTTATTTTGCAACAGCTGTAGGCTCCGTTTTCTAAAATCTGACGTACAAGACGTTTTTTTTATATATATTTTTTTTTGGGGGGGGGCACAGTGTAAGGGTGTAGTGTATATGTAATGTTTTACTCTTTATTTTGGGTTAGTGAAGTGTAGTGTTTTTAGGGTACATTCACACGAGCGGAGGTTTACAGTGTGTTTCTCTCAAACTTTTAGCGGGAAACATGCTGTAAACCCCCGCCCGTGTGAATGTACCCTGTACATTAATGTTGGGGAGGGGGTTGGTGGGGGACTACAACTCCCAGCATGCACTGACAGACCGTGCATGCTGGGAGTTGTAGATATGCAACAGCTGGAGGCACACTGGTTGGGACTGGGAAACACTGAGTTGAGTAACAGAATACCGCAGTGTTTCCACACCACTGTATGTTTCCTAACTCAGTGTTTCCCAACCCGTGTGCCTCCAGCTGTGGCAAAACTACAACTTCCAGCATGCATGGTCTGTCAGTGCATGCTGGGAGTTATAGTTTTGCAACAGAAGGAGGCACACAGGTTGGGAAATACTGAGTTAGGAAAAATACAATGTTTCCCAACTAGTGTGTCTCCAGTTGTTGCAATACCACAACTCCCAGCATGCCCAGACAGCTGAAGGACATGTTGGGAGTTATAGTTATGCCACAACTGAAGGAGAACAGTTTAGAGACAACTGTGTAGTGGTCTCCAAACTGTAGTCCTCCAGATGTTGCAAAACTTCAAAGCATGCCAAGACTGCCCAGGCATGCTGGGAGCTGTAGTTCGGCAACAACTGAAGGGCCAGATGTTGCCAAAGTACAACTCCCAGCATGCCTGGACAGTCTTGGCATGCTTTGAATTGACATCTGGAGTGCTACAGTTTGGACACCACTGTTTAGTGATCTCCAAACTGTGCCCTTCCAGATGTTGCAAAACTACAACCCCCAGTATGCTGAGACTTTCTAGGCATGCTGGGGGTTGTAGTTCTGCAACATCTTCTCGGTCTGGATAAGACCGCCATGGGAATTTCTTAACATCTGCAGGACAAACATGTCAGACTCAGACTCTGTGTAGAGGAGGGCATTGTTTCAGTGCCCTCCTCTACACAATCTTTCCATCTATAGGCCCACAAACTGTAATAATGCCCTCCTTGGTGTCCTTCAAAGTAAAAGGACAGGTAGGTAGCTGGGTAAATAGGAAACTAGGTAGGTAGATCAGGAAGCCAGATTTATAGTTAGGTGACAAGCCAGGTAGGTAGGGGGCTAGCATGGTAGTTAGGCAGCCATGTAGGCCAGGAATGTACATAGTTAGGTAGCTGGTTATGTAGGTAGTTAGATAGCCTGGTATGTAGGTAAGTAGTCAGGCATCCAGGTATAAAGTTAGGTACTCCCCCCGCTTCCCCCTTTACCTGTAGGTATAGGCAGCAGAGTTAACCCCCCTTTCCCTGTAGGTATAGATAGCAGAGTTACCCCCCCCCTTTCCCTGTAGGTATAGACAGCAGACTTAACCCCCCCTTCCCCATCAGTATAGGCAGCAGAGTTAAAACCTCTCCCCAATAATTATTGAAACAGAGTTCACCCACATTTCTTCTTAGGTATATGCAGCAGAGTCCCCCCACCCCCTTTCCCCATAGGTACAGGCAGCATTACCCCCCCCCCTTTCCCCATAGGTATAGGCAGAGTTATCACCCCTCTTCCCCATTGGTATAGGCAGAATTACCCCCCTCTTCCCCATAGGTATAGGCAGAGTTACCCTCCCCTTTTCCCCATAGGTATAGGCAGAAATACCCCTCCTTCCTCCCCTTTCCCCATAGTTATAGGCAGGGTTACCCCCCTTTCCCCATAGGAATAGGAAGAGTTACCCCCTCCTCCCCACTTTCCCCATTGGTATAGGCAGAGATACCCCCCTCTTCCCCATAGGTAGAAGCAGAGTTACCCCCCCCCCTCTTCCCCATAGGTATAGGCAGAATTACCCCCCTTTTCCCCATAGGTATAGGCAGAGTTACCACCCCCTTTTCCCCAAAGGTATAGGCAGAGTTACCCCACTTCCTCCCCTTTCCCCATAGTTATAAGCAGAGTTACCCCCCTTTCATTATAGGTATAGGAAGAGTTACTCCTCCTCCCCACTTTCCCCATAGGTAAAGGAAGAGTTACCCACCTCTTTCCCATAGGTATAGGCAGAGTTACACCCCCCTCTCTTTCCCATAGGTATAGGCAGAGAAACACCCCCCCCTCTTTCCCATAAGTATATGCAGAGTTACATCCCCCCCCCTCTTTCACACAGGTATATGCAGAGTTACCCCCCTCCCCCTCTTCCGTATAGGTATATGCAGAGTTAAACAAAATATATATGTATGCTCACCTGATGTCCCACGCATGGTTCTCCTCAGCAGAAGGGGCCCACGTCTTCTCCCCTACACAGTACAGGTGCCGATGAGTGACGTCATCAGTGCCTGTACTGCGTGCTGCGTGGGGACGGAGGTCATGTCTCCTCTGTGTAAGCTGCAGCTGTGTATCACACATACCGGAGAAGGCAGCGATGTCTTCTGGGGATCTGGGGAGTGTCCCGGATCCTCAGCAGCGGCAGCGGTGGTGGGCCCTTAACCCGGTCGGGTCCTTGGACGTCATCCAATCGGACCGGCCAGTCAGTCCGCCCCTGGCATCCACCTGTGAGTGGCACCCGGGGCGGGCCGCCCCCCCCCCTTGGTATGCCACTGACTGATTGACAATGAATTTAACATGCTGTTGTGCAAATGGAACAGACAACAGATGGACATTAAAGTAATTAGCAAGATGCCCACAATAAAGAAGTGGTTCTGCAGATGATGACCACATACCACTTCTCAGTTCCTATGGTTCCTGGCTGATGTTTTGGTCAGCCAGGAAGCATAGTAACCACTCTAGTGGTAGTGTGGTGAACCACAATGAATGGCGGGACCACGGGGTGTAGCGGTGTAGGTGGATGGTATTAACCTCAGGGGCAAGGTGTTATTAACCCCTAATGTTTGTTACGCCAGAGTGTTTTTTTTCCCCTCTTTTGCGGGGGGGGGGAGGGGTTGGGGGTGTATCAGGAACCACCCAAATGATATCTCCACTATCCCAATGGCTAGTGCACGACCGGGTTATGGTTTAACGGAGGCTTTACTGAGGTCAGACAGTTGTTATAGTCTCTACAGCTCGGCCAGAATCCCAGAGAGTTGGCCAGAAACACGGAAGGACCCAGCAGCTTGCTGGGACTAATTATACTTGTAACAGACTGTAGATTCTTGACTTTAGGCTTGACTAGACTGTAGGTAGTGGCAGCAGACACAGACTTGACTTACTTGAAGTGACTGTAGATTTGAGGCCTTCCAGGTAGCTGGACACTAGCACTGAGACATCTGGTCTCCACTTTTCCACAGCTAGAGTGATGGTAGAAGAGCTCAGAGATCTTGTGCTGGTAGAGAGTGATTGTAATGGCTGACCCTCTTATAAATGGGGGCTGAGCAAGAAGCCCATAGGTCAATATGCAGGTCATGTGTTAAAAAAAAATTGAAAAAACAATGCCATTTTTGGCTTCTGCTTCTACGCAGTGCACTTTTCGGTAAAAAATACACCTTATCCTTATTCTGCAGGTCCATACAGTTACAAAGATACCCAATTTATGTAAGTTTTAGTTTATTATACAGGTATCCCTCAACATACAATATTAATCCGTTCCAAATGAACAATCGTTTGTTGAAACCATTGTATGTTGAGGGATCTGTGCAATCCCAGATCTGTGCAATGTAAAGGTTTTCTATCCGAGTATGGAGGTACCCCATAAGTGGACCTGAAGTGCACTATGGGCGAACTATAATGCTCAGAAGAGAAGGAGTAATTTTTGGCTTTTTGAGAGCAAATTGTGCTCGGGGGGCATATCGCATTTAGGAAGCCCCTATGGTGCCAGGACAGCAAGAAAAACCCACATGGCATACCATTTTGGAAACTAGACCCCTTGAGGAACGTAACAAGGTATTAAGTGAGCCTTAATACCCCACAGGGGTTTCACGACTTTTGCATATGTAAAAAATGTTTGTGTTTTTTTCACTAAAATGTGTGTTTCCCCCCAAATTTCACATTTTTGCAAGGGTTAATAGCAGAAAAGACCCCCCAAAATTTGTAACCCAATTTCTTATGAGAATGGAGGTACCCCATAAGTGGACCTGAAGTGAACTGCAGGGGTTCTACGATGCTCAGAAGAGAAAGAGTCACATTTGCAAACTTTGCTGAAATGGGGGGGACATGTCACATTTGGGAAGCGCCTATGGTGCCAGAACAGCAAAAAAAAAAAAACACATGGCATACTATTTTGGAAACTAGACCCCTTGAGGAACGTAACAAGGGGTAAAGTAAGCCTTAATACCCCATAGGGGTTTCACGACTTTTGCATATGTAAAAAAATATATATTTTTTTTCACTAAAATGTTTTTTTTTTTTTCCAAAATGTTACATTTTTACAAGGGTTAATAGCAGAAAAGACCCCCCCCAAATTTGTAAATACATTTTTTTGGAGTAAGGACATACCGTATATACTCGAGTATAAGCAGACCCGAGTATAAGCCGAGACCCCTAATTTCAACCCAAAATCCCAGGAAAAGTTATTGACTCGAGTATAAGCCTAGGGTGGGAAATACCTCATCCCCCCCTGTCATCATCCAGACCTGTCATTAACATCCTCATCATCCCCTTGTCATCATCCCACACATCCCCCCTTCATCATCCCCTTGTCATCATCCCACACATCCCCTTATCATCCCACACATCCCCCCTTCATCATCCCCTTGTCATCATCCCACACATCCCCTTATCATCCCACACATCCCCCCTTCATCATCCCCTTGTCATCATCCCACACATCCCCCCTTCATCATCCCCTTGTCATCATCCCACACATCCCCTTATCCCACACATCCCCCCCTTCATCATCCCCTTGTCATCATCCCACACAACCCCCCTTCATCATCCCCTTGTCATCATCCCACACATCCCCTTATAATCCCACACATCCCCCCTTCATCATCCCCTTATCATCCCACACATCCCCCCTTCATCATCCCCTTGTAATCATCCCACACCCCCCCCTTCATCATCCCCACCCCCCTTCATCATCCCCACACCCCCCCCCCTTCATCATCCTCTTCTCATCATTCGCCCTCAGTGGTCTTCAACCTGCGGACCTCCAGAGGTTTCAAAACTACAACTCCCAGCAAGCCCGGGCAGCCATCGGCTGTCCGGGCTTGCTGGGAGTTGTAGTTTTGAAACCTCCGGAGGTCCGCAGGTTGAAGACCACTGCGGCCTTCAACATGCGGACCTCCAGAGGTTTCAAAACTACAACTCCCAGCAAGCCCGGGCAGCCATCGGCTGTCCGGGCTTGCTGGGAGTTGTAGTTTTGAAACCTCCGGAGGTCCGCAGGTTGAAGACCACTGCGGCCTTCAACATCATCCAGCCCCCTCTCACCCCATTTAGTTCTGAGTACTCACCTCCGCTCGGCGCTGGTCCGGTCCTGCAGGGCTGTCCGGTAAGGAGGTGGTCCGGTGAGGAGGTGGTCCGGGCTGCTATCTTCACCGGGGGCGCCTCTTCTCCGCGCTTCCGGCCCGGAATAGAGCCGTTGCCTAGACAACGACGCATCTGCGTCGTTGTCAAGGCAACGTGACTATTCTGAGGCCGGGCCCGAAGCGCTTAGAAGAGGCCTCCCCGGTGAAGATAGCAGCCCGGACCACCTCCTCACCGGACCACCTCCTTACCGGACAGCCCTGCAGGACCGGACCAGCGCCGAGCGGAGGTGAGTACTCAGAACTAAAGGGGGTGAGAGGGGGCTGGATGATGTTGAAGGCCGCAGTGGTCTTCAACCTGCGGACCTCCGGAGGTTTCAAAACTACAACTCCCAGCAAGCCCGGACAGCCGATGGCTGCCCTGGCTTGCTGGGAGTTGTAGTTTTGAAACCTCTGGAAGTCCGCAGGTTGAAGACCACTGCGGGTGGGGGAGTTCACTCGAGTATAAGCCGAGGGGGGTGTTTTCAGCACGAAAAATCGTGCTGAAAAACTCGGCTTATACTCGAGTATATACGGTACCTTGATTTTTGATGATTTTCGCTCCGTGGGTGCACACCAGGTCTTGGAGTGGGAGGTCAGTCAGAGGCCTTGAGCTTATTATAGCAGCCAGGATGTGGGACCCCTCCTCAAGGAGTGTTAATGGGGGGAGCACTGAGCCCTAAAATAGGGGAACACTATGGGGGACAACGGGCCGTAACTGGGGTAGACAAATGGGGTACAGAGGCCCGTAATATGGGGTACAGTGGGCCAGAAAACTATAAATCATAAAATAATAAAACAGCATATGTTCCCAGAATGATGACCCAGAGCATAGCCAAAACTAAAAAAAACTATGCCCTCCCCAAACCCTATGCTCTGAATCATCATTCTGGGAATGTGATGTGTGTGGCCGTCCCTAACCAGTTGCCTAAAATGCGCACCCGCTCAGGTGGAGAGAGAGCGCTGCGCAATTAAGGCAACATAAAAAGTCCCCGATGATAGTGAGTCAGTGACCTATGACCCATTTCTGAAAAAACACCCCCAGAGGTCTTATCAGGTTTTTTTTCCAGATTTTTTTTTGCAATTTAGTGATTTATGGGGTTAACAATTTTGAATGTACTCTGGACTTGGTACATTGTTCAAATTATGGAAAATTGAAATGAAAAGGGAAAAATTAGTACTCCATGAAAGTGTGATACTCCCTGAAGCAGCCTATGCAGAGGCCCGGATTATCGGGGCAAGTGTTGCACTGATAGGTGGTGTCCTTCCGTCTCTGCATTTTTTCTGGCGCCTATAACTCCAGACCCTTGGGAAGTCCGGCCTGCTCTTTCCCGGTCAGCGAAGATCAGGAACCTTAGGACTTCTTCTTGGTACTGGAGGAATGTCCCTGTGTTGCCAGCGTACTGGGATAGTACAAAAGCGTTGTACATGGCAACCTGTACCAAGTAGACCGCAACTTTTTTGTAGCATGCCCGTGTTTTCCGCATGGCGTTATATGGCTTGAGGACTTGATCTGAGAGATCAACTCCCCCCATATACCGATTGTACTCCAGAATACAATCGGGCTTGAGGACCGGTCCCACGGTACCTCCCACAGGGACAGGGGTGCTGCCATTCCCATGAATAGTGGTGAGTATAAGGACACCCCTCTTATCCTTATACCTGACCAGCAACAGGTTATCATGGGTGAGGGCACGGGACTCACCCTTGGGAATAGGCATCTTAACAAAATTTAGAGGGAGATCTCTCTGGTTCTTCCGCACAGTCCCACAAGTGGACGTGGATCTGGCGGCAAGGGATGTGAAGAGAGGGATGTTGATGATGTGTCCATGGATGCCACGTGGGTGCCAGCTAGAAGAGAAGAAGAGGGGGAAAGTTTAGATGGGGAGACAGAGAGGAGGAGGAGACGAGTTGGAAGCAGGGGGAGGTCGTCGCAAGGAGCTAGTGGCACAGTCAGACAGCATGCATCGGCACCCGGGGTCAGCCAGACGGGACACCAATCAACGCATGCTGTTGCCACCACCAGAATGCCGTCATCGCAGAGCTTAGCAGTGTGGCATTTTTTGTGTGTGTCTGCCTCTCACAACAACGAGGCCATTTGCAACCTGTGCCAGAAGTAACTGAGTCGTGGGAAGTCCAACACCCACCTAGGCACAACTGCTTTGCAAAGGCACATGATGTCACATCACAAACGCCTATGGGATCAACACGTCAGTACAAGCAGCACACAAAGTCAAAGCCGCCATCCTCCTCCTGGTCCAGCATCTTCAGCCAGGTCAACCACTGCTGCCCTCCTTGCCCCCTCTCAACCATCCGCCTCTCCTTCTCTCGCCTTGAGCAGTTCCTGCTCATCTGCCCACAGGAGATGTTTGAGCGCAAGAAGACAATGTCTCAAAGTCACTCTCTAGCCCGGCATCTGACAGCTGGCTTATCGGAACTGCTAGCCCGCCAGCTTTTACCATACAAGCTGGTGGAGTCTGAGGCCTTTAAAAAATTTGTAGCCATTGGGACACTGCAGTGGAAGGTACCCGGACAAATTTTTTTTGCACAAAAGGCAATCCCCAACCTTTACTCCATTGTGCAAAAGGAAATTATGGCATGTCTGGCACACAGTGTAGGGGTAAGGGTCCATCTGACCATTGATACCTGGTCTGCAAAGCATGGTCAGGGCAGGTATATCACCTACACTGCTCATTGGGTAAACCTGGTGACAGCTGCCAAGCATGGGATGCATGGCTCTGCAGAGGAGTTGGTGACACCGCCACGACTTGCAGGCAGGCCTGCTGCCACCTCCTCTACTCCTCCTACTCCATCCTCTTCCATAACATCCTCGTCCGAGTCCTCTTCCACTGCTGCATCTTGCTCCACATCACCGGCAACCCCCCAGCTCCCCAGGTGCTATTCCACATCCCGGATACGGCAGTGTCACGCCATTTTGGGATTGACTTGCCTCAAAGCAGAGAGTCACACCGCACCAGCGCTCCTGTAAACCCAGAGCACGGGTGGACCAGTGGCTGACTCCGCACCAACTGGAGATCGGCAAGGTGGTTTGTGACAATGGAACAAATTTGTTGGCGGCATTGAGGTTGGGCAAGTTGACACATGTGCCGTGCATGGCACATGTGTGTAATCTGATTGTACAACGCTTTGTGCTCAAGTACCTAGTCTTACAGGATGCCCTGAAGCAGTCCAGGAAGATGTGTGGCCATTTCAGGCGTTCCTACACGGCCATGGTGCACTTGTTAGGTATCCAGCGGCAAAACAACATGCCAGTGAGGTGCTTGATTTGCGACAGCCCGACACATTGGAATTCAACACTCCTAATGTTCGACCGCCTGCTCCAACAAGAAAAAGCCATCAACAAATATTTTTATGACCGGGGTGCTAGGACATCTGGGAATTGTTTTGCCACGTTACTGGAGGCTCATGCGCAATGCCTGTAGGCTCATGCGTCCTTTTGAGGAGGTGACAAACCTGGTCAGTTGCACCGAAGGCACCATCAGCGACATCATACCATTTGTTTTCTTCCTGGAGCGTGCCCTGCAAAGAGTGCTGTATCAGGCAGTAGATGCACATGAAGAGAAAGAGTTGTGGACACCATCACCACCAGAAACAGACTTATCAGCATCGCTTGCTGGACCTGCGGCAACGCTGGAAGAGGATTGTGAGGAAGAGGAGTCAGAGGAGGAATGTGGCTTTGAAGAGGAGGAGGAAGACCAACCACAGCAGGCATCCCAGGGTGTTCCTTGTCACCTATCTGGTTCCTGTGGTGTTGTACGTGGCTGGGGGGAAGAATATTATACCTTCCCTGACATCTCTGAGGACGAGGAACGGGACATGAGTAGCTCGGCATCCGTCCTTGTGCATATGGGGTCTTTCATGCTGTCGTGCCTGTTGAAGGACCCTTGTATAAAAAGTATGAAGGAGAACGACCTGTACTGGGTGTCCACGCTACTAGTCCCCTGGTATAAACATAAAGTGCCTGACATGTTACCGGATTACAGCAAGGCGGAAAGGATTCAGCAGGTCCAAAATAAATTAAGAAGTATGCTGTTCACAGCGTATAAGGGTCATGTCACAGCACAACAGGCATCTAACAGGGGAAGAGGTGAAAGTAATCCTCCTCCCACGAACACGCCGGCTGTACAGACATGCTGTTGATGGAGGACATGCAGAGCTTTTTAAGTCCTACACATTGCCAAAGCCCTTCGGGGTCCACCATCAGAGAACGACTTGACCGACAGGTAGCAGACTACCTGTCCTTAACCGCAGATATCGACACTCTGAGGAGCGATGAACCCCTTGACTACTGGTTTTGCTGGCTTGACCTGCGGCCTGAGCTATCCCAATTTGCGCTCAAACTTCTGGCCTGTCCCGCTTCAAGTGTCCTGTCAGAAAGGACCTTCAGTGCAGCAGGAGGTATTGTCACCTTGGTCAAAAAAGTCTGGATTACCTCACCTTTCTTAAGATGAATGAGGGATGGATCCCGAAGGGACTGACACTAGGTGATACATTTGACTGAACAAGGCCTGATCAGATGACCTGCCTTGGCCTAAAAATGGTCCACACGCTGCTGTATTTGAACTCTGAATGCTGGATAACTTGCGTGACTTATCCGCCACCAACTAGGGTTCAAGCTGCAATGTTTTAGGGCACTTTCTGCCTGGCAACAGTGGCGTTGCGACCCGGGTGCAGGGGGTGTGGCCCGTACCGGGTGACACCAACCTAAGGGGGTGACACCAAGACCCTCCGCAGCACCCAGCCCCCCCTCCTCAGCTACACCGACACCCCCCATCTTTGCCCAACCAGCCTCCCGTCCGTCAGCACCCCCCCCCGCCTTCACCTGCGCTGTGTGTGCGGTGCGCCCGTCCGTCAGCAACCCCCCCTTTCACCTGCACTGTGCACCCGTCCGTCATCACACCCCCCCCTCACCTTCACCAGCACTGTGCCCGGCCTCCGCTCCCACGTCTGCGCCGGCCTTACGTCACACCGCATGGCCGCATAGGAGGACGTCAGTTACGTCACTCGCAGGGCGCCCGGTGAGAAGGAACGCTGCGCTGGATGGGTGAGTGTGTGTGTGTCTGACTCTCTGTCTGTCTCTATCTATGTTTGTGTGTGTGAGACCGTGTGTATGTGACTGTGTGACTCTGTGTATGTGTGACTCTCTGAGTGTGTGTGACTGTGTGACTCTGTGTGTGTTTGTGCGACTCTGTGTTTGTGTGACTGTGTGTGTGTGACTGTGTGACTCTGTGTGTGTGTCTGTGTGAGTGTGTGTCTCTCTGACTGTGTGTGAGTGTGTGTCTCTCTGACTGTGTGTGAGTTTGTGTGTGTGTCTCTCTGTGTTGTATGTTTTTTTTTTTATTTGTGTGTGTGTGTGTGTGTGTGTGTGTGTGTGTGGGGGGGGGGGGGGTTGTACTAGCGATCTAATGTGGGGAGACTTTGACCCATTGTGGGGAACCTGCAAGGGATCCTGCGGCCTAATGTGGGGAAACTACTACCAAATGTGTGAAGTCTATGCTACCAAATGTGGGGAGTCTATGCTACCTTATGTGGGGAATCTGTGCTACCTAATGTGGGGAATCTGTGCTACCTAATGTGGGGAAATTTCTACCTAATGTGGGGAATCTGTGCTACCTAATGTGGGGTAACTGGTACCTACCTAATGTGGGGGAACTGGTACCAAATGTGGGGAATCTATGCTGCCTAATGTGGGGAAAAGATGCTACCTAATGTGGGGAAACTGCTACCTACCTAATGTGGGGGAACTGCTGGCCAGTAGCACCCTCATCATCCTCCAGCAACACCCCCCCAGTAGTAGCACCCCCATCATCCATTAGCAACACCACCAATACCCCCCTCCCGTGGTAATAGCATTAGCTAACGGATGTTGAGGGGTGTTACTGCGGTTGTGGTATTATATTCAGAGGGTGCACTGTATGGCAACGTTATATTCAGAGGGCGCAGTTTGTGGTAGTATTATATTCAGAGGGTGCAGTGGGTGGTAGTATTATATTCAGAGGGCGCAGTTTGTGGTAGTATTATTAGAGATGAGCGAACTTACAGTAAATTTGATTCGTCACGATCTTCTCGGCTCGGCAGTTGATAACTTATCCTGCGTAAATTAGTTCAGCTTTCCGGTGCTCCGGTGGGCTGGAAAAGGTGCATGCATTCCTAGAAAAGAGTCTCCTAGGACTGTATCCACCTTTTTCAGCCCACGGGAGCCCCTGAAAGCTGAACTAATTTATGCAGGAAAAATCATCAACTGCCGAGCCGAGAAGTTTGTGATGAGTTGAATTTACTGTAGTTCGCTCATCTCTAAGTGTTATATTCAGAGGGCGCAGTGGGTGGTAGTATTATATTCAGAGGGTACCGTATGTGGCGGTATTATATTCAGGGGTACAGTATGTGCAGATTTATATTTAGGGGTACAGTATGTGGCAGATTTATATTCAGGGGTACAGTATGTGGCCAATTTATATTCAGAGGGTACAGTATGTGGCAGATTTATATTCAGAGGGCACAGTTTGTGGTAGTATTATATTCAGAGGGCGCTGTGGGTGGTAGTATTATATTCAGAGGGTACAGTATGTGGTAGTATTATATTCAGTGGGTACAGTGTGTTGCGGTATTATATTCAGGGGTATAGTATGTTTCAGATTTATATTCAGGGGTACAGTATGTGGCAGATTTATATTCAGAGGGTACAATGTGTGGCAGATTTATGTTCAGAGGACACAGTGTGTGATAGTATTATATTCAGAGGGTACAGTATGTGGTAGTATTATATTCAGAGGGTACAGTGTGTGGCGTTATTATATTCAGGGGTACAGTATGTGGCAGATTTATATTCAGAGTGTACAGTATGTGTTGGTATTATATTCAGAATGTACATTGTGTGGTAGTATTATATTCAGTGGGTACGGTGTATGGAAGGTTTATAATCAAAGAGTATAGTGTATAGTAGTATTATATTTAGAGGATACAGTGTCTGGCAGGTTTATAATAATACGTGTTTTCATATAGAGGATGAGAATGCGCTGACATAGTGAGGAGACGTCTGGGCGTCACATTCTGCAGAGAGAAGTTTTAGCTGGAACAAGTCTTGGCGGTATGTACCATCCGAATTAGATAAGGGAAGACTATAGAGAAGACGTCACCTATAGTCACTGATATCATTGTACATTCTCCTCTCTATGTCCTATCAGAGCTGTAGTCGCTTGTCAGTTCTACAGTTATGGTGAGTGAAACTACAACTCCCAGCATAACCTCACTACTGCTCAAAGGGGTACTCTACTGGAAAATATTTTTTTTTAATCAACTGGTGCTACAAAGTTAAACAGATTTGTAAATTACTTCTATTTAAACATAATCCTTCCAGTACTTATTAGCTGCTGTATAAGCGATTCACAGGAAGTTATTTTCTTTTTTAATTTATTTTCTGTCTGACCACAGTGCTCTGTGCTGACACATCTGTCCATGTCAAGAACTAACCATAGTAGGAGCAAATCCCCATAGCAAACCTATCCTGCTCTGGACAGTTCCTGACATGGACAGAGGTGTCAGCAAATAGCACTGTGGTCAGACTGGAAAGAACTACACAACTTCCTGTGGAGCATACACCAGCTTATAAGTACTGTAAGTATCACCATCTCATTCACACAAACCAAACTTCTATTTATTTATTTTTTTACCAAATATTCACAAATCACTTACCAAACCTCCTGGATGTCCTATTATTTCATGTACAAACTCTGCAACCAGTAATCTTGCACGTTACCTGGATCTATGTCTTTAGGACTATAATGAGTTCTGTATCAAGGTATGAGCCGCTCACCACATACATGCCCTCCTCACCACCTGTGCCGTGGACCGGCTGGTACCGCCTCCAGCCTATTATTAGACAAGAACAAAGGCGAGGTCCGGCACCTGGATGGTTGCAGATAAAAGCTTGCATTATTTTATTGAAGATATCGCAGTACAAGGCAAAACGTCTGACACGTTTCGCACATGACCATGCTTAATCGTATGTCTACGATTAAGCACGGTCACGTGCGAAACGCGCCAGACGTTCTGCCTTGTACTGCAATATCTTCAATAAAATAACGCAAGCTTTTATCTGCAACAATCCTGGTGCCGGACCTCGTCTTTGTTCATATATATATATATATATATATATATATATATATATACAGTGGTCCCTCAACATACAATGGTAATTCGTTCCAAACGAGCCATCGTTTGTCGAATCCATGGTGTGTTGAGGGATTCATATAATGTAAAGTATAGGAAGCTGTGTCACCTGTCCCCGCTGCTCGCGATGGTGACCCCGGGCCTCCGCTGTCTTCTCCTGGTCTTTTCCGGTCCTCTGCTGTCTTCTCCGGTCCTCTCCTGGTCTTCTCCGCTGTCTTCTCCGGTCCTCTCCTGGTCTTCTCCGCTGTCTTCTCCAGTCCTCTCCTGGTCTTCTCCGGTCCTCTCCTGGTGTTCTCCGCTGTCTTCTCCAGTCCTCTCCTGGTCTTCTCCGCAGTCTTCTCCGGTCCTCTGCTGTCTTCCGCAAGGCCTTACTAGGCCTGCGTAGCGATTTCATTACGCCGCTGAGTACGCCATTCCTATTGGATGGCGTGCGCAGCAGCGTATTGACGTCATTGGAGAGGGCCGAGAAGACACCGGAAGACCAGCGCTGGACCCAGAGGGCGCCCTGGAGCATCGTGGAGGGGTAAGTAATACTTACCGCACCACACGAGGAACATTAAGCTGCAATCCGGCAGCAGCTTAAGCATTTTGCGCTGCCGGAGAGCACTTAATGCGATGGCCCCGACATAAAAAAAGCATCATATGTCAATTTGATCATATGTCGGGCCATAGTAGGTCGGGGGGTCACTGCATATATAGATAGGTAGATAAAGTCATCAATAGTGTTGAGCGGCATAGGCCATATTCGAATTCGCTAATATTCGCGAATATATGGACGAATATTTGTCACATCTTTTTGAATATTCGAATATTCGTTATATTCTCGGTTTATTTTCGCATATGCGAATATACACGTAAGCGAAAATTAGCATATGTGAATATTCGCAAATACAAAGTTAGCACACAAGAAAATTCGCACATGCGAAAATTGGCATATGCTACTTTTCGCATATTCAGCCTTCTTTACACCACACAAGCTGGAAGCAGAGAGGGGTGATCACTGTGATGTGTACTGTGAAGACAAAAAAAAAAAAAATAATAAAAAAAAAAAAAGAATATTCGTAATTACGAATATATAGCGCTATATTCGCGAAAAATATTCGAATTGCGAATATTCGCGAGCAACACTAGTCATCAATATATAGAATCTAGGCTAAGGGAGTGTTCAGTCCTGTTTTCTGTTCATTGTGCAACAGCGACATCTACTGTCAGTTTACTGCAATCACATTACTAGATATCATGTTCCCGCTAATTCTGTTTCTTTTGCGGTCACCTCATTATTCTATAAATGATTACATTCTAATAACATCTACTGATCAACAATCACAACGTTAACCCTTTAACCACGAGAGATACATGAGATCTGATCTCACTGCTGGTCTCATAACTCAGTCCCGCTTCGCTTCCCGTTCGGCCTGGATTTCTATTGATCTTTTCCACATTGAATCAGACTTTTTATTACATTTTTCCTTTTATCGTTATTTTATGTAAATAGTTATTGTATATGATCTTACTCTGCTGTAAAATATCGTCCAATGAGAACTCTGACCGGAGTCTTAGCGATTGTTTTATAAACAATTTAACCCCTCAGCATTCAAGGGATGTTTAGACCTAATAAAGCGCTTAGTGTGAACAGCAAACGTCTCCTCTATTAGTTGTTTTTTTCTAGAATAAAGCGATTCTTATTCTGCGTTATACATTGGGATATCTGATCTTCTATACCAGTGTGGAGAGATCCCAGTGTCCGTCCTTCATGAAGACTTCGGCCGGAGAACTTCTGGAATGTAATCTTATCCATCTAGATTTGGAATTAACGCTTGATCGTGTGAATATATCGCTAATAACAGAGTAGCTCAGTAATAGTCCGGTCCCTGACTTTGCTATTACGGTGCAGAGCTGGATTGTTGTAATAATCTGCTGGGTGTGACCAGGGGTCTATGGGGGATGAAGCTTCAGACATAGAGCTGATGTGATGAGCGGCTTTTTCTTCCACAGAGATGACTGCGGTTTCGTTACATTGTAGAGACTTGCGGTACCTGCTGTGCCCCGAGCACAGATTATTAGGTCCCGTCCATCCCTATAGGACTCGTTTCCTTGTAGAATCTTGGCGGCCCCGATAATCACTGAGATACACAGATGTCCCTGTCAGTGATGTCCCCGTCAGTGGTCCCAGCCATTGGACACCGCAGTCTCCTTACAGCTGTGAATTAATGTCTTTGACTGATATAATGAAAATAAAACAAGGAACAGAAAATGTGGACACTAAAGAGTTAATGTACGGATCTATAGCTCTGATACTTAGTACCGATCGGATGATAACGGAGCTTTGGGGATTTTTTCTTTTCTCCTCCTCATCCATGTAATAACAGGAGCCCCCTCATTGGTGCTTATTCCCGGTGACTGTATACGGAGAGTGCCGGCATCCGCAGCCTGAGAAGGAGCCGCCTGTATATGAGATCACATAACACGGGACAATTGTCTTCTCTCCCAGAGCGGAGAATTACAGGGTGAGCGGGAAATTCAAAATCAACTAAGCTTTTGTGTTCAGCCAATCAAAAGAGAAGGGGAGGGGCCGGGAATGTAAATTATTAAAGGAAACGCCCATGATGACGTCATCTTGTTTGAGTTCTCCGTCTGGTCCGCCATGTGCTATATAAACCAGGACTCCGCTCCTCAGACATAATTCATTCTATTCTCAATCAGCAGGATGTCGGGACGCGGTAAAGGAGGGAAAGGTCTCGGTAAGGGCGGAGCCAAGCGGCACAGGAAGGTGCTCCGGGATAACATCCAGGGCATCACCAAGCCTGCCATCCGCCGTCTAGCTCGCAGGGGAGGTGTGAAGCGCATCTCCGGCCTCATCTATGAAGAGACTCGCGGTGTCCTGAAAGTCTTCCTGGAGAACGTCATCCGTGACGCCGTCACCTACACCGAGCACGCCAAGAGGAAGACCGTCACCGCTATGGACGTGGTGTACGCCCTCAAGCGCCAGGGCCGCACTCTCTACGGCTTTGGAGGTTAATTCTAATCCTGAAATCATCTCCTCCCCCCAAAGGCTCTTCTCAGAGCCGCCCACATGTTCTATAGAAAGGCTACAATTCCTTGTGTCTTCCCTACTGAGTGGTTGTGTGGTCGGTGTTGTGCTTTGGTGGTTGCGGTGTTTTTTTTCCCTCAATTCTAACTTAATCAGAGAAGGAGCGGGAAATACCGGCAGACTATCTGCCCCGGGAGATTTCCACTAAATGTTCTGACTACTGCCCTCACCATCTACATCATTCTTCCCCTCCTCCAGATTTCATTACTTCCCTCCCCCACCAAATCACTATCTCCCTAAAGAGTCCGTGTTATAGAGGATGCAGATCTCCTGATAACGGGATATAAATGCGTCTTATCCGGATACCACTGGATAGACGAGTCTTCGCTCTATAGCACCTGTAAGTTAATTAATGGAGCAGTTCACACCGAACTAAATTGCTGCGGCTTTATTCTAGTGTAGATGCAGGTTCCTCTATATCACTCCTCAGCACGTTGCAGGCTGGCGCAGTGTGCGCTTCTCCCTGTGATACCGATCCTCACTGATGTCCCGGACTGTGATAGCGGCACAAACCCCCATACACCGGACTATGATAGCGCTATGTTCTACTACCCAGCGGGAACAGCGAGAATCGGAGTCCCGGTGATCACTGACTGTTCCTCTAACAATTCCTGTATAAAGTTTTGGCAATGATTCCGGAGAAATAATTGTAGAAATGAGCGGGAAACTCCCAATATGTATAACACTACATGTCCGCCAATTATTCCTCAGCTTAATAACTATACATATCATCCAGCATCATGAGCGGGGAGAGGTACCGGTCCCCGCCACTCACCCCTGGCAGGTGCATGTTAATCTGGTTTACACAGACTAATAGGGGCAGATTTGGAGCTGATGGTATCGTCTATTATGGATCTTTATCCCTGCGCCCGGATACATTGTTATATCTCCATCAGTCGGTGACATTTGGGGAGCTATAGCCCTGAGCGTTGTAATTGTCTCATTATTGTAGTGCACATGCCGCTAAAGGGTTAACAATGAGCCGTGCGCGCGGTCCCGTCCGATGCCTAATGCTCATTGGCTGATCACAGGATGTTCAGGATTTGAATTTCCCGCTTCCCCCAGACCCGATAACAATGGAGAGATCTCCCCGAGATGTAGAGCCTGATTCAGTGTCTGACTACTACCCTCATCATCCTTGTTTCTCTATTGTACCCCCTAGTCAGTGCACAAAGATTATGGCAGCAGGATGCGCGTCTCATTATAAACCCCGGCGATTCCGATCAATAGATTCCCCGGTCAGTAAATTAGGATTTATAGCGTTACCGCAACAATCCACTCCAGTAAGGCTGTGTGATCGATCAGGACCGCGGAGATTATAGAAGAAATAATCGGGGAATCTGGTGGAGGAGATACTGATCACAAGACAGATCGGGCAATGGGTTAACTACGGAGAACTGATCTACAGCGCCCCCCGCTCCACCACAGGAGAATATACATCCTGCAGTCAGTGAGAACCGCAGCCGCCGCTCTGATCTCACCCGATCCCGGAGCAGAATATATATAGTCTCAATAGACTGTACTGACAGAATAGCGGCCACATATACAGAAGAGAATACGGGGAATACAGACAGGAGAAGCCCCAGCTCTATTATAGACAATGTGGCGGCTCTTAGAAGAGCCTTTGGGGTGACAGCAGGAGGCGGAGCAGGTTACTTGGCGCTGGTGTACTTGGTGACGGCCTTGGTGCCCTCGGACACGGCGTGCTTGGCCAGCTCTCCAGGCAGCAGCAGGCGCACGGCGGTCTGGATCTCCCGGGAGGTGATGGTGGAGCGCTTGTTGTAGTGAGCCAGGCGGGAGGCTTCCCCTGCGATGCGCTCGAAGATATCGTTGACAAAGGAGTTCATGATGCCCATGGCCTTGGAGGAGATGCCGGTGTCAGGGTGGACCTGCTTGAGCACCTTGTACACGTAGATGGCATAGCTTTCCTTCCTGGTCTTCCTCCGCTTCTTGCCGTCCTTTTTCTGAGTCTTGGTCACGGCTTTCTTGGAGCCTTTCTTGGGCGCTGGTGCAGACTTGGCGGGATCAGGCATGATTATCAATCTCAAGAATTCCTAACTTAAACAAAGAGGATAATGATGTCGCTTACTCCCTCTGCAGCCGTATTTATAGGCAGCCCATGCAAAAGAGCAATGCCGTCAGCCTCTTGCTCTACTGGAAGAGCAAATCATGTGACCTCAGTGCTGTCATACGCCCCGCCCAGTGCCGCCTATTGGAGAGTCTTCAATTCCAGTTTCATTAGCCGGATTCAAATCTACCCAATCACAGGAGCCGGAGGGCGGAGCTGAGAACTATAAAGCCAGCAGAACGTGTGGGAATGATCACATTATTCTGAAATAAGTTGTCATGTCTGGACGCGGCAAACAAGGAGGGAAGGTTCGGGCTAAGGCCAAGACCCGCTCATCCCGGGCAGGACTCCAGTTCCCCGTCGGTCGTGTGCACAGGCTTCTCCGCAAAGGGAACTACGCCGAGAGGGTGGGCGCCGGTGCTCCGGTCTACCTGGCCGCTGTGCTGGAGTATTTAACCGCTGAGATCCTGGAATTGGCCGGTAATGCCGCCCGGGACAACAAGAAGACCCGCATCATCCCCCGTCACCTGCAGCTGGCCGTGCGCAATGACGAGGAGCTGAACAAGCTGCTGGGTGGGGTGACCATCGCCCAGGGAGGCGTCCTGCCCAACATCCAGGCCGTGCTGCTGCCCAAGAAGACCGAGAGCAGCAAAGCGGCCAAGAGCAAGTGATCACCGCTTATCCCAGACCATCCCGAACACCAAAGGCTCTTCTAAGAGCCACCACATTGTCTCCTACAGAGCTGGCACCGCTGATCTTGTCTGATAAGGATTAGATTTCTTATGACATGTTCTTTATACGGGGTTATAGTAGAACTGATGAGTTTCTTTCATTAACAGTATGAGAGGGATTGGACACCTTCACTTTTATATAAAAAAAAAAAAAAAAAATAACTACCAGAAAACTTCCTATAGCAGAATGTGACCCTCAGCACAAGGACAGTTTCCTCCTCACTCCATCCCCGCTACCCTCACTTAGGGGGACGGGTACAGTTTCTACATATGGATTTTGAGGTGCAGCCAGCCTTTCCCCGCGACAAAGACAGTAATGTAATCACGTGTACAGGGACGAGACAAAGCGAGAAAGTCAATCTCCAATGAGCGTAAACTATCGGGGTTATTGCTCCACCTACAAAGTTAACCCTTCATTGTCCCTCGTTATTTATGCTCTGTTTCCCCTTCAGTCCCCGGAGCGCTCTCTGCTTCACTAGTCCCAATCCCTATATACGCTTACACGGTGCACTATAGTAGAGCGCCCCCATATTTAGTCTCCATTCGGGGCTGCATTGGCTTTATATTACGTTTACAAGAAATAAGCCCAATAATTCTCCAGATGGATAAAACGCCATGTGCACAACCTATTAACTAAAGGGTTACATTAACCCCCAAATCTCTGGTAAATTAATTGTTTCCTTATATCTATCCATAGATCGTCTATCGCAGCAGTATAAATCGTTAGTTTATACAGATCAGATACATTGTGTTACAATAGCGACACCTGGTGGTGAGAGCTTTGTATTCTAATCTTTACATGTTACCAAATAGTAACAAGTATTTCCCAGGTGCTGATACAAATTACAGAGGCGCAAATAGATACAACTGTGGATGGTGACTAAAACTTATAATAACAGCACAATAATTTCAGCTGCTCTTATACACCCTGCTTATCCTATACCAGATATAAGTGTCCTAAGGGGATCTAGAACAAATAAATGCATCTGCATTGTCCTCGATATAACATAAAGTGATGTAATGTAGAAGGTTTGTATATTAGGGTGAGGAGTGACATATTTATCGCCAGGATCCTGAATTATATCTCTTTGTTGGAGCTGCGGGGCAGGAGCTGTCACCTCTGACCGGGCTTCGGGAGTCTTCGGGCCGCCAGGAGAGGAGAGATGCCGCAATATAGAACATGATCCGGCGAGAAAGAGGAGGGAAGCGGGTGTCGGCTAGTAATGTATTCTCCGCATTGTACAGTGTTAGTACAGAACTCCCGGGCAGCGATCATAATCTGGGCCATGTAATGTTATACTACGGTCCCTCCACATGTTTAGGGGAAGGAGTCTCCACATCTATTATATTCATCGCTCTGTATAGAATCACATCTCCCACCTGATCTGCTACTAGTTCCCCCATCACTGAACACATCGGCCGATCTATATTTACAGCAAAGGAAACTATGGAGCTACTAAACTAAACACTTTGAGCACCATATACCGGAGCCACAGCTCGGGCCATTGAGATAAGATCCTTGCAAATCCCAAAATCGGGTTTCCTCTTCAATATGCAGCTTCTATATCTTAACCACGATTATTGTACAGACAAGGACAATACACTACGACAGATTTCCGATAACACAAAGCAGTGTAAACACAGAATTTTAGCTTTTCTATAGAACATGTGGGCGGCTCTGAGAAGAGCCTTTGGGTTGATGAGATGGAGCCGAGTAGAAGCAGAATTAACCTCCGAAGCCGTAAAGAGTGCGGCCCTGGCGCTTGAGGGCGTACACGACGTCCATAGCGGTGACGGTCTTCCTCTTGGCGTGCTCGGTGTAGGTGACGGCGTCACGGATGACGTTCTCCAGGAAAACCTTCAGGACACCGCGAGTCTCTTCATAGATGAGGCCGGAGATACGCTTCACACCTCCCCTGCGAGCTAGACGGCGGATTGCAGGCTTAGTGATGCCCTGGATGTTATCACGGAGCACCTTCCTGTGCCGCTTGGCTCCGCCCTTACCGAGACCTTTTCCTCCTTTGCCGCGTCCCGACATCCTGCTGGTTGAGAATTGAATGAACAACGTTTGAGGCGCGGAGTCCTAGCTTATATAGCACATGTGCGGACCAGAAGGAGAACTTCAACAAGATGACGTCAACATGGGCGTTTCCTTTTACTGAATTTACATTACCGGCCCCTCCCCTTCTCTTTTGATTGGCTGAATACAGAATCGTTGGTGATTTTGAATTTCCCGCTCACCCTGTAATTCTCCGCTCTGGGAGAGAAGACAATTGTCCCGTGTTATGTGATCTCACGTTCAGGCGGCTCATTCTCAGGCTGCGGATGCCGGCACTCTCCGTATACAGTGACCGGGAATAATCACCAGGGCCCGTCCTGACATCTCCTGTTCTTATATAGAGGAAGAGGAGAGAAATCACCAAAGCTCCGGTATCAGCCAATCGATACTATGTATCAGGACTATAGCTCCGTACAGTGTTAACTCTTTAGTGTCCACATGTTCTGTTTCTTGTTTTATATCTGTACGGAGACTGCGGTGTGTAATGGCTGGGACTGTATATATTATATATAATTACACTGCAGTCACCATTCTATGTCCATTCTGATCTCTCACATATTGCCTCCGTTCATTCTCATCCTACATCGTCATTGACTTATATTTACCCATGAAATTAGATACTAACGAACTCTTAATTAATTACATCCAAATGTTCTCTTTGTAGCGTCAATCATCCTATTTAGTTCTATTAAGTTCATTGATGTTACTTTGATTAATTGGTCTTTTCACTCTCATTCCTAAATGTCATCTCCTGCCGGGGCTCGTTCCTACGATCGGTCTCCTATACGGTATAATATATTGGGTTACATAGAAAACTATTTACTGCCATGTTGTGGTAGCTGAACACAGTACAAGAAAAAAACTTTTGAATAGTCTTTACATTCTTCAGCCTTACCACTAGGTGGGGACAAAGTACAGTGCAGCCTCTTCTAGGGATTCAGGCGAGAAAGGAAAAGTGTTGAACAGTGTCTTCTGCCATCTAGTTGCCGCAGAGCAGATTTCAGCGAAGTTCAATATAAAGTTACTAATTTTGGCCAAGTTTCTTTTCTCATTCTGCTATAATTTTAGCCCTTAATTAATTTGATTGTAATAGTGTTTAATAGAAATATGTATTTTTTGTTACAATTTTTTTTTCCAATCTCCTTTTTACATTAACCCCTCAATGATGTTGTATTTTTTTTTATATATTTGTTTTCTCTTTTAACTTTTCACAAAAAAAAAAAAAAAAAAATCTATATCTCTGTCAATGTTTCATCTACAGACCCATATGAAGGCTTGTTATTTGTGAGACCAACTACACTTTGTAATGGCATCCTTCATTTTACTACTAAGTCTACAGCAAAGCCAAAAAAAAGAGAAAATTATAGGGTGAAATAAACAAAAAAAAGTAAAATAAAAAGTTTAAAAATGATTATTTATTATTATTATTTTTTTTTTTTTTGGGGGGGGTCCAAGTTTAAGGGGGAGGGGAAGTGATGGCTGCACATTCACATGTCATACATTGTAATTTTCATACTTGTGCTGAGAAGCAATAGAACAATCAAGTGTTACTATACATTTCACTCAAACTGTACAAGCCAACTCGTCACTTCACGGTCACCTGATTCAAGTGAGTCCCTAACTTAACAACTTCTCCTTTTAATGACATGGGTGGGTGCTGCGGAGCATCTTGGTGTCACCCCATTAGGTTGGTGTCACGCCAGTGTGAGGTGATGAGGAGACTGAGGATAGGGTACGGGTTGGCTGGGTTGTGATGTATGAGGTGAAGAGAAGACTAAGGATAGGGTACGGGGGGGGGGGGGGGGGTTGGTGGCGGTGTATGAGGTGATAAGGAGACTGAGGATAGGGTACGGGGGGGGGGCTGGGTGGTGGTGTATGAGGTGATGAGGAGACTGAGGATAGGTTACAGGGGGGGCTGGGTGGTGGTGTATGAGGAGAATGAGGATGGGGTGCAGGGGGGCTGGGTTGTGGTGTATGAGGTGATGAGGAGACTGAGAATGCAGTATGGGGGGCTGGGTGGTGGTATATGAGGGGATGAGGAGACTGAGGATGGGGTACTGGGGGGGCTGTGTGGTGGTGTATGAGGTAATGAGAAGACTAAAGATAGGGTACAGGGGGGCTTGGTGGTGGTAAATGAGGTGATGAGGAGACTGAGAATGGGGTACGGGGGGGCTGGGTGGCGGTGTATGAGGTCATGAGGAGACTGAGGATGGGGTGCAGGGGGGTTGGGTGGTGGTGTATGAGGTGATGAGGAGACTGAGGATGGGGTATGGGGGGGCTGGGTGGTGGTGTATGAGGTGATGAGGAGACTGAGGATGGGGTATGGGGGGGCTGGGTGGTGGTGTATGAGGTGATGAGGAGACTGAGGATGGGGTATGGGGGGGCTGGGTGGTGGTGTATGAGGTGATGATGAGACTGAGAATGGGGTACTGGGTGGGCTGGGTGGTAATGTATGAGGAGACTGAGGATGGGATACGGGGGGGGGGGCATGGGAGGTGGTGTATGATGAGAATGAGGACGGGGTGCAGGGGGCCTGGGTTGTGGTGTATGAGGTGATGAGGAGGCTGAGGTTGGGGTACTGGGGGGGGGGGCTTGGTGGTGGTGTATGAGGAAACTGAGGATGGGGTGCAGGGGGGAGCTGGGTGGTGGTGTATGAGGTTATGAGAAGACTGAGGATAGGGTACGGGGGGCGGTTGGGTTGTGATGTATGAGGTGATGAGGAGACTAAGGATAGGGTATGGGGGGCTTGGTGGCGGTGTATGAGGTGATGAGGAGACTGATGGGGTACGGGGGGGCTTGGAGGTGGTGTATGATGAGAAGGAGGATGGGGTGCAGGGGGGCTGGGTTTGGTGTATGAGGAGACTGAGGATGGGGTACTGGGGGGGCTGGGTGGTGGTGTATGAGGTCATGAGGAGACTGAGGATGGGGTGCAGGGGGGTTGGGTGGTGGTGTATGAGGTGATGAGGAGACTGAGGATGGGGTATGGGGGGGCTGGGTGGTGGTGTATGAGGTGATGATGAGAATGAGAATGGGGTACTGGGTGGCAATGTATGAGGTGATGAGGAGACTGAGGATAGGGTACTGGGGGGCTGAGTGGCGGTGTATCAGGAGACTGAGGATGGGGTACAGGGGGGGCTGGGAGGTGGTGCATGATGTGATGTTGAGACTGAGGATGGGGTATGGGGGGCTGGGAGGTGGTGTATGAGGTGATGAGGAGACTGAGGATGGGGTACAGGGGGGGCTGGGAGGTGGTGTATGACGTGATGAGGAGACTGAGGATATGGTACTGGGGGGCTGAGTGGCGGTATATCAGGAGACTGAGGATGGGGTGCAGGGGGGTTGGGTGGTGGTGTATGAGGTGATGATGAGAATGAGAATGGGGTACTGGGTGGGCTGGGTGGTAATGTATGAGGTGATGAGGAGACTGAGTATAGGGTATGAGGGGGGGGCTTGGTGGTGGTGTATGACGTGATGAGGAGACTGAGGATATGGTACTGGGGGACTGAGTGGCGGTATATCAGGAGACTGAGGATGCGGTACGGGGGGGGGCATGGGAGGTGGTGTATGATGAGAATGAGGACGGGGTGCAGGGGGCCTGGGTTGTGGTGTATGAGGTGATGAGGAGGCTGAGAATGGGGTACTGGGGGGGTTGGGTGGTGGTGTATGAGGTGATGAGGAGACTAAGGATGGGGTATGGTGGGGCTGGGTGGTGGTGTATGAGGTGATGATGAGAATGAGAATGGGGTACTGGGTGGGCTGGGTGGTAATGTATGAGGTGATGAGGAGACTGAGTATAGGGTATGAGGGGGGGGGCTGGGTGGTGGTGTATGAGGTGATGAGGAGTCTGAGGATAGGGTACTGGGGGGCTGAGTGGCGGTGTATCAGGAGACTGAGGATGGGGTACAGGGGGGGCTTGGAGGTGGTGTATGAGGTGATGAGGAGACTGAGGATGGGGTATGGGGGGGCTGGGAGGTGGTGTATGAGGTGATGAGGAGACTGAGGTTGGGGTACTGGGGGGCTGGGTGGCGGTGTATGAGGAGACTGAGGATGGGATACGGGGGGGGGGGCATGGGAGGTGGTGTATGATGAGAATGAGGACCGGGTGCAGGGGGCCTGGGTTGTGGTGTATGAGGTGATGAGGATGGGGTACTGGGGGGGGGGGGGGGGCTGGGTGGTGGTGTATGAGGAGACTGAGGATGGGGTGCAGGGGGGGCTGGGTGGTGGTGTATGAGGTTATGAGGAGACTGAGGATAGGGTACGGGGGGCGGCAGGGTTGTGATGTATGAGGTGATGAGGAGACTAAGGATAGGGTACGGGGGGCTTGGTGGCGGTGTATGAGGTGATGAGGAGACTGATGATGGGGTACGGGGGGCTTGGAGGTGGTGTATGATGAGAAGGAGGATGGGGTGCAGGGGGGGCTGGGTTTGGTGTATGAGGTGATGAGGAGACTGAGGATGGGGTACTGGGGGGGCTGGGTGGTGGTGTATGAGGTCATGAGGAGACTGAGGATGGGGTGCAGGGGGGTTGGGTGGTGGTGTATGAGGTGATGATGAGAATGAGAATGGGGTACTGGGTGGGCTGGGTGGTAATGTATGAGGTGATGAGGAGACTGAGTATAGGGTATGAAGGGGGGGGCTGGGTGGTGGTGTATGACGTGATGAGGAGACTGAGGATATGGTACTGGGGGGCTGAGTGGCGGTATATCAGGAGACTGAGGATGGGGTACGGGGGGGCATGGGAGGTGGTGTATGATGAGAATGAGGAAGGGGTACTGGGTGGGCTGGGTGGTAATGTATGAGGTGATGAGGAGACTGAGTATAGGGTATGAGGGGGGGGGCTGGGTGGTGGTGTATGAGGTGATGAGGAGACTGAGGATAGGGTACTGGGGGGCTGAGTGGCGGTATATCAGGAGACTGAGGATGGGGTGCAGGGGGTGCAGGGGGGTTGGGTGGTGGTGTATGAGGTGATGATGAAAATGAGAATGGGGTACTGGGTGGGCTGGGTGGTAATGTATTAGGTGATGAGGAGACTGAGTATATGGTATGAGGGGGGGGCTGGGTGGTGGTGTATGACATGATGAGGAGACTGAGGATATGGTACTGGGGGGCTGAGTGGCGGTATATCAGGAGACTGAGGATGGGGTACGGGGGGGGGGGGCATGGAAGGTGGTGTATGATGAGAATGAGGACGGGGTGCAGGGGGCCTGGGTTGTGGTGTATGAGGTGATGAGGAGGCTGAAAATGGGGTACTGGGGGGTTGGGTGGTGGTGTATGAGGTGATGATGAGAATGAGAATGGGGTACTGGGTGGGCTGGGTGGTAATGTATGAGGTGATGAGGAGACTGAGTATAGGGTATGAGGGGGGGGCTGGGTGGTGGTGTATGAGGTGATGAGGAGACTGAGGATAGGGTACTGGGGGGCTGAGTGGCGGTGTATCAGGAGACTGAGGATGGGGTACAGGGGGGGGCTTGGGGGTGGTGTATGAGGTGATGAGGAGACTGAGGATGGGGTATGACTCTGTCCATTTTGCCCCATATGAAGCAAAACACTGTCCGGTTGATGGCCTTGCAAATGGTGGTATGGGGAGGCCAGGCCTGTGCGGTATACTGGAGCACAGGCAAAACTTCACTCTGCAGGACAAGTGCCTTGCCTTCAATCGTGAGCTTTCTGGAGCTCTACAGTCCGATTTTAGAGTTCATCTTTCCTAGTCGGTCCTCTGCCGAAGTCCTCGCAGGTCTGGACGAGTGCAGTCACCGAACGCTGGTCAGCGCAGAAGACGGTCATGTCGTCCATGTAGAGCGAGCATTTCACCTCGTAGCGATCTGGTCCTGGTGCGGTGATCCCTCTGATCTATCCATTCTGCCGGATAGTCTCAGCGAAGAGCTCTATAACACAAACAAAAAGAAGAGGTGAAAGAGGGCAGCCTTGTCTAACCCCTGAAAGGATGGGAAAGGGGTTAGTCTTCCAGCTATTCACCAACACCGTGCTGTAAATATCAAAATACATGACGTTAACAAAAGAGCAACACATCTTCCCCAGACCTAGCCTGCGCAAAGCCCTGCCAATGAATGCGTGGGAGACACGGTCGAACGCCTTCTCCTGATCTAAGCTGACCAGGGCGGCGTGGCCACCGCTGTCCTGGATGTAATGGACCGTGTCTCTCACAAGGGCAAGGCTGTCAGCAATCCTGCGACCAGGAATGCCGCAGGTCTGGTTCGGATAGACGATCTGCCCGATGACAGATTTCAACCTGTTGGCCAGCACCTTGGCAAGGATCTTGTAGTCCACGTTCAGGAGAAAGATGGGACGCCAGTTTTTCAGGTCACATCTCTCCCCCTTCCGCTTATACAAGATCGTGATCATCCCCTCCCTCAACGACTGAGGCATTCTGCCCCCCACCACCATCTCCACGTACACCTCCAACAGGTCCGGACAGATCAGGTCACCCAGCACTACATAGAGCTCGGCCGGGAGACCGTCACTGCCCGGGGTCCTTCCAGGCTTAAAGGATTTAGCGGCAGAGAGCAGCTCCCCCACTGTCAAGGGATCGTCCATAGCTGCCGCACCTGCGGGATCAACCACGTTAGTGATACCTGACAGGAACCCCTCGGCGGCTTCGGGGTCGGATGACTTGGGGGCGTAGAGGTTGCTGTAGAAGTCGGAGACAACCCCCACTACCTCCTCCTTGCCCCTTCTCATGTGTCCGGTCTCACCTCGTAGCTCAGTCAGGGGCGTGTGGCCAGCATGGAGCTTCCTGAAAAAGAAAGAGTTACACTTCTCACCCTTCTCCAGGTTCTCCACCTTGGAACGAAAGACGATTCGCTTGGATTCCTCCTCAAAGTGCCTTTTCAAGCTCTTTTTGGTCTCCTCCAGCTCCTCCCTGATGTCCCAGCCACACTGGAGCAGGTCCTGCAGGGACCGCAGCTCGCGCTGCAGCTTCCTGAAGTCCCACTTCTTCGCACACGCCTGTTGTCTGCCTTTTGCCTGAAAGAAACAGCGGAACTCGACTTTAACATATTCCCACCAATCACTGATGCAGTTAAACAGACATTTGTCATTACGCCATACAAGGTACGCATCCCTAAGTTCCTCCATGACCTCCCTCTGCTCCAACAGGGCACAATTCAACTTCCAGGAGCCTGGGCCAGGTGGGAATCCATGGCCCAGAGTCCCCCAGAATCGAATGGCCCTGTGGTCAGAGAAGAAGCAGGGGACCATTCTGACTGCTCTCGAAGTGAAGATGAAGTCTATCCAAGAACGGAGCGAGCCATCGGGGCGGCTCCACGTATAGTTTACGGAGCCGTTCCTGATGGACCCACCAACGTCCTGCAAGGATGCCTCTGTCATCATCTCAATCAACAGCTTAGACGTCACGTCCAGGTTGGCGGATGTGCCAGAACTGCGCCCGTCTACCTCAATGGGGCAGTTGAAGTCACCACCCAACACTACTGCCCTAGTGGTGGCGAGCTCAGCCCGCAGGGCCTGGAGAACCTCCAGTCAGACATCCCTCTCAGGGGAGGCAAACACGTTGATGAGCCGCACGAGCTCACCCGCCCAGGAACCGTCTGCGACAAGAAGTCTGACACAGACGAGCTCCCGGACGGAATCAAGTGCAAAGTTGCCTCCCCTGATCAGGATGGCCACCCCCGCAGACCTACTGTCACCCCCACCAGACCAGTAGAAAGGGCGGTGAGGCCACTGCCTGGCCAGATGTTTGTAAGACCTAGAAGCAGACAAAGCACATTCCTGCAGGATTTAAACATCACACCTCTGAGAATCTAAGAACTTAAGGACAGTCTGAAATCTAAACCTAGCTCTAATACTCCTCACATTAATGCAGAAGATGTTGAGATCAGCCATGGGAATAAAAAGAGAGGTTAGTTCAGATACTAGTTACCACTCTGGTCGGGCGGGTCCTCTTCTCTGGCGCCTGTCAGCTCCTGTGGCTTCTCATAGCGCCCTTCCAAGAACTCGTCGTTGGCCGGAGTGTCTAGGATTTTCTTGACTTCTGGGTCCTGCAGCAGCTCCTCCATAGACTGAGCTTGGACTTGCTCCTCTTGGACCTGTTCCACTTGGGCCTGCTCCATCTCCTCCTCTCCATCTGAAGCTTGAAGGCTCTCGCAGACCTGCTCCATCTCCTCCTCTTCATCTGAAACTTGAGGGGTCTCGAAGGTCTAGATAATCTTTCTCTTGTGGGACTCATCTGATGTATTTTTTTTTTTCAACTATCATTTTTATTGAGCGAAAAAGACAAAAGGGAATGAAGTCCACTCGCAGGTGGGGTGTTTGTAGTATGCTCAGTTTTTGCAATTCAAAACAAAACAGAACAACAAATGAGAAATAGTATACACAATTTCTGTTAACCTGACACATGGGGAGGGGGACGACATGAAATCACAGCATCTCGGGGGGGGCGGGGAGAAAGGGGGACAAATATGATGAGCGAGAAGGTTAAGTGTAGGGGGGGGGGGGGAGAGGGAGAAGCTGGAGTAATGCCACTATAAGCGGCAATCAATTTCAGGTGGGGATAAGTGAGCAGAAGGGTTGGGTAAATGGGGGATGGGGTAGTAGGCAGTAGCTGAGTGAGGGGGAAGGGAAAAAGGGGGGGGGGCTGTAAGTGAATGAAGAGAAGAAGGTAAGCGAGAGAGAAGGAATAGGAGGTCAGGGTGGAAAGAGGGTAAAAGAGGAAGATGAGGGTGGGGTGAGTAGGGCGGGGGGATAAGGGCAGAGAGCCTAAGGGGGGGGGGTAAAGGGGGGGATGAGGGGAGAGGGCGGGCCTCAGCAGCCATGGAGTCTCATGAGGAATAGGGGGAGTCTAGCCAAGGCTGCCAGGTCTTGAGGAATGAGTCATAGGATCTATTTACACGACTGGACATTACCTCAAACCTGCAGATCTGGGAAATTTTGGTGTACCAATCCTGCATTGAGGGGAGCGAGGTTTGCAACCAGTGTAAGGGAATCAGTGACTTAGCAGCCGCCAGAAGTTGGGAGATCAGAGTGTTGGATGCGGGGGTATAGGAGATGGAGGGGCACCCCAGCAGGACCGATTCCGGTGTGAGTTGAATAGTGGTACCAGTAATGTCGGCCAGCTTGGCCTCCACCTCCTTCCAGAACAAGGCTATGCTGGGGCAATGCCACCAGACATGTGAGTGTGTGCCTACCTGGGCTTTGCATCTCCAGCATAGACCGGAGGGGGCGAGACCGTGGGCATGTAGGAACTCATGCACCTTGTACCAGTGGGAGAGGATCTTAAAGTGATTTTCTTGCAGACGGACACATCTGGAAGGGCCGATCGTGAAGGAGAGAATACGATCCACCTCCATGTCACTCAGGGGGAGCTGAAGCTCGTCTCCCACGAGGCCAGGTAACCCAGCCTTCCCCGAGGCCTCGCCCGCCTCCAGGCTAATTTCGAGTCAGTAAGCCTCCATGGCCTATCCCCTGTGGAAAGCAAGAAGCTTTCAAATTCAGTAAGTGCTCTGAGGGGCAAATGTTTTTTGGCGAAAGCAGTACAGCATAAGACGATATGGTTTAGGTGCAGGAAGGTCAGATTTACCTCAGGGAATAGTTGGCATATATCCCCTGCGGCCGGAATCCCACCGTCAGAGAACAACTGCGAGACTGGAACCCCTGATAACCTCCTCCACAAAGGAGTAAAGGTGGGTGAATCCATCCCCACGACCACAGGAATAAAATGCGAAGGAAGAAGAGGAGAAATTCCAGGGGAGAGGAAAGGCGAGAGAAAGGACCAGGAGGAGATAATGCCCTCAATTAATAAATGATTGCTTTTTGCATTATATTTGGCGTGGGACGCAGGGGGCAACCAGACATCCGCTAGTGGGTCAGCATCAGCAGGCGCCTGGGGGAGAGTCAAACCACACGGCGCATGAGATGGGTGGGTGTACCATACCCATCGCTGGAGCTGAATCCCCCTATAAAGGTCACGGACATCCGGCAGCCCGATGCCCCCCTCCGACCTCAGGCGGGTGAGCAGTGTATGTGACATGCGGGCCCTTTTTCGCTTCCATACGAATCCGGAAAAAAGCCTTCTAATTGCAATGAAAAAGCGATCAGGAATTGCTATGGGAACCATGGTGAGTTTGTATGTGATTTTGGGGAGGACATAACATTGGATGACATTGCGTCTACCTAACCAAGAGATCAGGGGCAAATCATATTCCTCCAGAATATTTTTGATGTCTGTCAATAATGGAGCAAAGTTAGCATCGTATAAAGAGGCAGTTTGTGCGGTGATATGTACTCCCAGGTATTTAATATGCGTATCTGACATTTAAAATCAGATTGAGAGCGGAGCAGCCGGGATGTTCTAGGGGGCAAGGTAATGTTCAATAGTTCCGACTTCGATACATTCACCTTGAAGTTGGAAACTGCACCGAAGTCGTCAAATAGTTGAACCAGGGGGGGTAGGTCCTCCAGAGGGCTCGCCAATAGGAACAAAAGGTCGTCAGCAAATGCCAGCACTTTCATTTTGGCGCTCGGTGTGTGGAATCCACTGAGACCTGACCACTGGCGCACCCTCTGCAGCAATGTCTCCATCACAAGGATGAACAGAGTCGGGAACAGGGGGCAGCCCTGCCTGGTGCCGTTTTTTATGTGTAAGGGGGGTGAGATGGAGTCATTTACCAGTAGGGAAGCGGAGGGGGGAGAGTATAGGGACATAATTGCAGAAATAAACCAGTCTGGAAACTAAAACTTCCTTAGGGTCGCCTCCATGAATTGCCAATCAACTCTGTCAAAGGCCTTCTCGGCGTCTACTCCAAGAAGAGCCAGAGGCCGTCCAGAGAGCTGTGCCTGAGAGATAGCCTGCAAGAGCTTTTCAGTGTTGGTACGGCTTTCTCTACCTGGTACGAAGCCGGCCTGCTCCTCTCCTATTAGGTGGGGGAGTAATTTTTTGATGCGGAGGGAAAGGAGTTTTGCCCACAGCTTAACCTCTTCAGGACCCATGACGTATGCATACGTCATCACACCCTGGGTCTTAACCCCTTAAGGACATAGGGCGTATCCATACGCCCCCGTTTCCAAGTCCTTAAGGACCGAGGGCGTATGGATACGCCCTGAGCATTTCCGGCCCCCACCGCTAGCCGGAGGGGAGCCGGGGCCGGATGCCTGCTGAAATCGTTCAGCAAGCATCCCGGCATATCGCCCAGGGGGGTCAATTCAGTCCAGCGATCTGCGGCGGATTCCGGGTCAATCAGGTCTCCAGTGACCCGATGACCCGGAATTACTGGCTGATCGGGGCCGTCAGAGACGGCCCCGAACAGCCAGAGCCTGCAGGAGTGAGGTGGCACTGGTGCCACCTCACGATCGCCCTGATTCGTCGGCCGGATTACCGGCCGACCAATCAGGGTGCCTGCTGCGGGTGTCACTCCCACAACCCGTTCCGCCCCTCTTCCGGAGGACGTGAGCGGGTGCGGGAAGACGACCCCGGGTGCTGGGGACCCCGATCCCCGGCGCCCCTGTTGGGATCGGGGCCCCAGGAGCGACGGCGGTGGTGAGGGACTGACCTGCAGTGTGGATCGTTGGAGGTGAGTGACAGCCTCCTGCTGTTGCTTAGCAACAGCTCCCAGCATGCACCAAGGGCATGCTGGGAGCTGTAGTTATGCAACAGCAGGAGGCAGACCACCACAACTCCCAGCATGCCCTTATGGGCATGCTGGGACTTGTAGTTTTGCAACAGCTGGAGGCACATTCTTTCTATGGAAAAGTGTACCTTCAGCTGTTGTGTAACTACAACTCCCAGCTTGCACAATCAGCTAAAGTGCATGCTGGGAGTTGTAGTGGTGCATCTGGTGGTTGCATAACTACAACTCCCAGCATGCCCGTTGGCTGTCGGTGACTGCTGAGAGTTGTAGTTTTGCAACAGCTGAAGGCACACTGAGTTAAGTAGTAAACCAGTGTGTCTCCAGCTGTTGCATAACTACAATCCCCAGCATCCCCAGCCAATGTAGTATGCCCCCGGCTGTTGCATAACTACAAGACAATTTAGCCGAACAACAAAAACGGCAAAACAATATGTGCCGTATGTAGGTCCCGGGGGTACCAATAAATAGCCAAAAACAAAGAGACCCACAATACTAATATTATTTCAAAAAGTATAACAATCTTTATTAGACAATAAAAAACAGTTTTTAAAAAATTAGAAAAAGGCAAAGGATGACCTTACACAGGAGACAACAGGTGCCAGTGGGCCTGGTATGGGTAATGTGGGTATTCAATCAAGAGTATACATAATATAAGGCTAGCGTAGCTGCATGTTTACAATATCGTAACAATAGGTATAATATCTAACATACATTGAGGTAACAATGCTTCCTATGTTACCTCAATGTATGTTAGATATTATACCTATTGTTACGATATTGTAAACATGCAGCTACGCTAGCCTTATATTATGTATACTCTTGATTGAATACCCACATTACCCATACCAGGCCCACTGGCACCTGTTGTCTCCTGTGTAAGGTCATCCTTTGCCTTTTTCTAATTTTTTAAAAACAGTTTTTTATTGTCTAATAAAGATTGTTATACTTTTTGAAATAATATTAGTATTGTGGGTCTCTTTGTTTTTGGCTATTTATAACTACAAGACCCAGCATGCCCTTCCGCTGTCCGTACATGCTGGGGGTTGTAGCTTTTGCAACAGCTGAAGGCACACTGGTTGCAAAACACTGAGTTTGTTACCAAACTCGGTGTTTCACAACCTGTGTGTCTCCAGCTGTTGCAAAACTACAACTCCCAGCATGCACTGATAGACCGTACATGCTGGGAGTTGTAGTTTTGCAACAGCTGGATGTCCCCCCCCCCCAATATGAACGTACGGGGTACACTCACATGGGCGGAGGATTACAGTAAGTATCCGGCTGCAAGTTTGAGCTGCAGCAAATTTTCTGCCGCTGCTCAAACTGCCAGCGAGAAACTACTGTGAACCCCCCGCCCGTGCGACTGTACCCTAAATCACTACACTACACTAACACAAAATAAAATAAAAAGTAAAAAACACTACATATACACATACCCCTACACAGCCCCCCTCCCCAATAAAAATGAAAAACGTCTGGTACGTCACTGTTTCCAAAACGGAGCCTCCAGCGGTTGCAAAACTACAACTCCCAGCATGCACTGATAGACCGTACATGCTGGGAGTTGTAGTTTTGCAACAGCTGGATGTTCCCCCCCCCCCCAATATGAACGTACGGGGTACACTCACATGGGCGGAGGATTACAGTAAGTATCCGGCTGCAAGTTTGAGCCGCAGCAAATTTTCTGCCGCTGCTCAAACTGCCAGCGAGAAACTACTGTGAACCCCCGCCCATGTGACTGTACCCTAAAAACACTACACTAACACACAATAAAATAAAAAGTAAAAAACACTACATATACACATACCCCTACACAGCCCCCCTCCCCTCCCCAATAAAAATGAAAAACGTCTGGTACGCCACTGTTTCCAGAACGGAGCCTCCAGCTGTTGCAAAACAACTACTCCCAGTATTGCCAGATAGCCACTGACTGTCCAGGCATGCTGGGAGTTTTACAACAGCTGGAGGCACCCTGTTTGGGAATCACTGGCGTAGAATTCCCCTATGTCCACCCCTATGCAATCCCTAATTTAGGCCTCAAATGCGCATGGCGCTCTCACTTTGGAGCCCTGTCGTATTTCAAGGCAACAGTTTAGGGACACATATGGGGTATTGCCGTACTCGGGAGAAATTGGGCTTCAAATTTTGGGGGATATTTTCTGCTATTACCCTTTTTAAAAATGTTAAATATTTGGGAAAACAAGCATTCCCTTACGTCCTAAACAGCAGCACAAGTGGTGAAGTGGGGTGTTCTGCCCCTGTGAAGCTGGCAGGACGGTGGGATTTTTAATTCCGCCCAAGCAATTTAAATTAATTAGCCCCCCCCATAAAAGGCCTCCTCCCCTAGGCCATCTTGCTTTTTTTCTGTCCTGTGTAAGGACAGCAGGACGGTGCAGGCTCCTTTGGAGCCTGCCTGGATGTCTCCCCTGTATTGGGGAGATATTTTTGGGGCGCAGTACCTTTTTCAACTGCCCCCTGTTTTTTTCTTTTTATATTATCTGGGCCTCCGGCCTGGTTTATCTTAAAACTATTTGTTTTGACTATTTTATGTTGCTATAGGGATCCGGTGATCCCTCATAGCATTAGGGATGCCGCCGCAGGTTTTTTCTTACCCGCCTGGCGTCCCACGTGTCCCGGCGCACGCTCGCCTCCATTACACTGTGCGAGCCGTGGACCGGAAGTACGTCATCTGACGACTTCCGGTCCCGGCCTCACTTTCTTCAGCGCTTTGCGCTGCCTTTTAAGTTTTATATTTAGGTGAAAATTCAGGCGTGAGCCCTTTCCTAGTTAGGGAAGGGCTCAGTGGATAATTTTTATTAAAATTCCCTTCCGGGTGTTTCAGCCTATTGCAGGCTGGTCTTTCTCTGAAGGGGGCAGGGCTTCCGGGCCCCTTCCCATATAAAGACAGCTGAGACCTTCATTCAGTCTCTGCTGCCATCATAGCTAGTCCTATTTACAAGCCTAGCATTAGTGGTTAGAGCTCCTATCTGCATTATAGGTATCTCTCCCTCTCTATTTGGCGTTAGGGCGATAATAATTTTATTTATTATCCCTAACTTATTTTCTTTCTTTCCAGAGTCATGTCTACTCCTTCCTCTAGTGACCCACACTCTGGTGGTCGTAAGGCTAGCGCCAAAAAAACGCCATCTAACTTGCGCCAATTGCGGCACTCCGCTTCCGGACGCTTACGAATATAACAGGTGTCCCGGTTGCCGTCCACCCTCTAATCCAGCTGAACCTACTGTCCAGGACATGTTCAACTGGATGAAGGAGTTTATGGGAAATTCCATATCTGAAATTAAGAGTGCTCTTGTTCCCAAAAGAGCTAGAACTGAATCCACTCCTCCTTCTGTGGCGGAAGAATCCGTTATGTCGGTCGATGTATTGGACCAGAGGTCATCTGTACAGTCTGAACAGCCTGTTGAGGTGAAGATGTTTCCGCCTCTTTTCCCTGCGGAAAAGACGCAGAGATTACTTAGGTCCATCCGGTCAAGGGACCAGGATGTTGACCAAGGGGAAGCCTCTGCATCCACCTCTAGAGAACCTTGGGTTTTCAAGGTGAATGATGCACGCAAAAAGATGATGAAGGCTGAGTGGAAGCACCCAGATAAACCTGCGCTTGTCACTCGTACCTTCAAATTGATGTACCCTCTCTCGGACGCGGAATCTGATTCCTGGATGCCACCTCCTAAGGTTGATATGGCAGTAAATAAACTGTCCAAGAGAGTCTTGGTTCCCGCGGATGATGGAAGCAACCTCCAGGACCCGCTTGATAGGAAGGTGGATTCCCTTCTCAGACGGACATATTCGGCAGCATCAGCGTCTGCCTCTGTGGCTATTGCCTCGGGAGAAGTGTCTGACTTCGTGAAGGAGCGTGTGGAGCGCATACAGACTGAGATTGACAACAATGTCCCCAGGGAAGACATCTTGGACAGCTTCAAGACACTCCTCCTTGGTATAGACTTCCTCTGCGAGGCCTCCCAGCAAAACCTTAAGCTAGCTGCCAAGTCCATGGCACTCGCTTCTGCTAGCAGACGTCCCTTGTGGTTACGCCCTTGGGTAGCGGACAACACCTCCAAGTTTAACTTGTGTGGGATGCCTTTCGAGCCTACTTGGCTATTTGGTTCTGAGCTGGATCGCATAATGGAAGGTTATGCTGACAAAAAAGGCAGGTGCCTTCCTGTTCAGGCCTTTCGGGGTAAAGGTAGAGCAAGAGGGGGGAAGTCCCAGGGCCCTCCTAGATCCCAGAGACGTCAGTCCTTTCAAAAACGTGGTGGAGGTCGCGGCCGCGGTAAAGACCGGAAGGCCGAGCTATGACTCTCCACTGACATCCACCAACGTTTTCCCTCTCCCTTCCCCTCAAGTGTTTGTTGCAGAGAATCTATCTGCCCATCCTCCTCCAGTAGGAGGACGTTTAAGTTTATTCCTTACAACCTGGATGCAAGAAATCCAGGATCCCTGGGTTCTGAAGGTTATTCAGTCGGGGTACAGGATAGAATTTACCTCCCCTCCCCCAAGGAAGTTTGTCTTAACAAAGTTACTTCCTCAGCTAAAACAGGCTGTCATAGAAACCTCAGTTCTCCAATACTTGGAAAAGCAAGCTTTGGAAGAAGTTCCCCCAGATCAAAGAGGATCTGGCGTCTACTCCCCAATATTTTTGGTTCCCAAACCAAATGGCGACTGGCGCATGATAATAGACCTGCGCTACCTAAACCGATTTATAAGGAAAAGGCGGTTCAGAATGGAAACCATTCGCTCGGTGGTCAGTATCCTGAACCCACAAGATCTCATGGTCACTATAGACTTGAAGGATGCATACCTTCATGTCCCTATATTTCCTGCCCACAGGAAGTTCTTAAGAATCGCCATCACCATAAAAGGTATGGTAAGGCATTTCCAATTTGCTGTTCTACCGTTCGGCATTACCTCCGCTCCCCACACCTTCACAAAGGTGGTGGCTCCAGTTGTCTCTGCTCTAAGACTAAAAGGCCTAGAGATTGTTCCTTATCTAGACGACTGGCTTTTAAAAGCCGCAACTCTAGACATTCTTCAAGCTCATCTTCAACTGACCCTGGATTTTCTTCAACACCTAGGGTGGCTCATAAATTGGGAAAAATCCGAGATCATTCCATCTACCTCAAGAAGGTTCCTGGGGTTTGTCCTAGACTCCTCTCGGATGACGCTGTCTCTCACCCCAGAAAGGAGAGAGCGCGTCATAAGAGCCGCAGAGTTTTTGTCGGTACCTCGCAGAGTGCCCATCAGAACTCTAATGAAGATGTTGGGCCACATGTCAGCGTCTGCAGAAGCAGTCCCCTGGGCCCTGTGGCACCTCCGACCTCTCCAAGATCAGGTCTTGACTGCCTGGAATTGCAACCCCAGTGGGTTGGACAAAAAATGCACCCTGTCGTCCGAAGTCCGTGCCTCTCTCAGGTGGTGGACAAACCTGACAGATGGGAAGTCCTTGATTCAACCTCTGTGGATCACTCTGACCACGGACGCCTCCCTTCTAGGGTGGGGAGCCCATCTGGACGACCATCCGGTTCAGGGTACCTGGACCCCTCAGGAAAGGTTACTCTCATCCAACATGAGAGAACTGAGAGCAGTTCGTCTTGCGCTCCTCCACTTTGCTCCCCATATCTTAGGGAAAGCAATAAGAGTCCGGTCAGACAACACCACTGTAGTGGCTTATATCAACAGACAGGGTGGCACAAAGTCCCAAGTGCTCCTCAGGGAGACCGGACTTATTCTATCGTGGGCAGAGCTCAACCTATCCCACCTTGTTGCTGTCCACATCAAGGGGGATCTCAACGTAGTGGCAGATCGTCTAAGTCGCAGGCTTGCAGTCCAGGGAGAATGGTCTCTCAACGAGAAGATCTTCAGGAGGATAACCCTGAAGTGGGGTACACCAGAAATAGACCTCATGGCAACCCGGCTGAATGCCAAAGTGAGCAAGTTTTGTTCCCTTTACAAGGAGGACAATCCGGTGGCGATAGACGCTCTGTCCATCCCATGGAGGTTCAGGCTGGCCTACATATTCCCTCCACTTTCCATGATACCCAGGGTATTGATGAAAGTCAGGCAAGACCAGACCTCAGTGATTGCCATCATCCCATTCTGGCCGAAGAGGTCTTGGTTCACCCAACTCATGAGGATGAGTCAGGGGTGTTATTGGAGGCTTCCCCACGTGCAGAACCTTGTGTCTCACAACACAGGCTCCTGCCTAGATCTGAGGAGACTCAATCTGACAGCCTGGAGATTGACAGGACCCTACTAAGGAGTGGGCTTCCTGCGGAGGTCTTGAGAACTATTGCACACTCTAGAGCAGAGTCTACAAACAAGGTTTACTCCAGGATAAAGAAGATTTTCCTTCAATGGTGTGCAACGAAAGAGGTAGTTACCTCAGATCCTCCTCTTTCTGCAATACTGCGTTTTCTCCAGGATGGCCTTGACAAGGGTCTTAGCCCATCCACCTTAAAGGTTCAGGTCGCAGCACTCTCTGCCTTCCTAGGCAGGTCTCTATCACAAGAATCCCTAGTTAGAAGATTCCTCAAAGGGGCTGAAAGACTTAAACCTACAGTTCTCAGACCTATTCCCAGTTGGGATTTAACCACTGTTCTCAGGGGGTTATGCTCTCCCCCCTTTGAACCTCTGGAAGAAGTAGACTTTAGGTATTTATCCCTTAAAGTCACTTTTTTATTGGCCATAACCTCAGCCAAGAGAGTGGGTGAGCTTCAGGCCCTTTCGGCTTTCGAGCCTTATACTGTTTTTCTACAGGACAGAGTCCTGTTGAGGTTTTTACCTACCTTCCTTCCTAAGGTTCCGACTTTCTCCAATACCAACCAGGTTATTTCTCTTCCAGTTCTACTGCCTAATCCATCCTCTCCTGAAGAAGCGGTTGACCACACTCTGGACATCTCTAGAGCTCTCAGAGTCTATATCTCAAGAACTGGAGAATTCAGGAAGTCGGAACACCTCCTTGTTTCTTTTTCTGGAAAGAACAAGGGCTTGAAAGCCTCTAAACCTACCCTAAGTAGGTGGATTAAGGAGGCAATCCGAGAGACCTTCATAGTCCAGGAGCTAACTCCTCCTGCCTTTGTCACTGCCCATTCCACTAGGGCAGTCTCTACTTCCTTTGCTGAGAAAAGGTCTGTTCCTCTGGAACAGATTTGTGCTGCTGCTTCTTGGAGCACCCACAATACTTTTTTGAGTCATTACAGGGTTAATGCCAAACGATCGGAAGAGTTGGCCTTTGGGCAGTCAATCCTAAGTGCCACTCTGCCGTAGTCCCTCCCTATTTGTGTTGTTACTCGCTAAGTCCCCACTTGTGCTGCTGGTTAGGACGTAAGGGAAGCGTTAATTTTTAACGTAAATTTGTTTTCCCTTAGTCCTAACAGCAGCACACAAATTTCCCACCCTAAACTTTTTTGTTACTTGTTATTAAGCGAGATGGCCTAGGGGAGGAGGCCTTTTATGGGGGGGGGGGGGGGGGGCTAATTAATTTAAATTGCTTGGGCGGAATTAAAAATTCCACCGTCCTGCCAGCTTCACAGGGGCAGAACACCCCACTTCACCACTTGTGCTGCTGTTAGGACTAAGGGAAAACAAATTTACGTTGAAAATTAACGCTTTTAGGTAAAAAAAAATTTTTTTTTTTTACATATACAAAAGTCATGAAACACCTGTGGGGTATAAAGGTTCACTTAACCCCTTGTTACGTTCCCCGAGGGGTCTAGTTTCCAAAATGGTATGCCATGTGTTTTTCTTTGCTGTCCTGGCACCATAGGGGCTTCCTAAATGCGGCATGCCCCCAGAGTAAAATTTGCTTTCAAAAAGCCAAATGTGACTCCTTCTCTTCTGAGACCTGTAGTGCGCCAGCAGAGCAATTTTCACGCCCATATGGGGTGTTTTCTGAATCGGGAGAAATTGTGATTCAAATTTTGGGGGGTATTTTCTGCTATTACACTTTTTAAAAATGTAATATTTTTGGGAAACTAAGCATTTTAGGTAAAAAAAAAAAATTTTTTTACATATGCAAAAGTCGTGAAAAACCTGTGGGGTATTAAGGTTCACTTAACCCCTTGTTACGTTCCCCGAGGAGTCTAGTTTTCAAAATGGTATGCCATGTGTGTTTTTTTGCTGTCCTGGCACCATAGGGGCTTCCTAAAGGTGACATGCCCCCCAAAAACCATTTGTCGCTCCTTCCCTTCTGAGCCCTCTACTGCGCCCGCCGAACAATTAACATAGACATATGAGGTATGTGCTTACTCGAGAGAAATTGGGTTTCAAATACAAGTAAAAATTTTCTCCTTTTTACCCCTTGCAAAAATTCAAAAATTGGGTCTACAAGAACATGCGAGTGTAAAAAATGAAGATTTTGAATTTTCTCCTTCACTTTGCTGCTATTCCTGTGAAACACCTAAAGGGTTAATACACTTACTGAATGTCATTTTGATTACTTTGGGGGGTGTAGTTTTTATAATGGGGTCTTTTATGGGGTATTTCTAATATGAAGACCCTTCAAATCCACTTCAAAACTGAACTGGTCCATGAAAAATAGCGAGTTTGAAAATTTTGTGAAAAATTTCCAAATTGCTGCTGAACTTTGAAGCCCTCTGGTGTCTTCCAAAAGTAAAAACTCATAAATTTTATGATGCAAACATAAAGTAGACATATTGTATATGTGAATCCCAAAAAAAAATATTTTGAATATCCATTTTCCTTACAAGCAGAGAGCTTCAAAGTTAGAAAAATGCAAAATTTTCATTTTTTTCATCAAATTTGGGGATTTTTCACCAAGAAAGGATGGAAGTTACAATAAAATTTTACCACTAAGTTAAAGTAGAATATGTCACGAAAAAACAATCTCGGAATCAGAATGATAACTAAAAGCATTCCAGAGTTATTAATGTTTAAAGTAACAGTGGTCAGAATTGCAAAAAACGCTCCGGTCCTTAAGGTGAAAAAGGGCTCGGTCCTTAAGGGGTTAAGGACCCATGACGTATGCATACGTCATGTCTTTTCCTGGTCTCCGCTGCTCACCCGGCGGAGATCGGAAGCGGATCCCTGCTGAAATCCTTCAGCAGGGATCCAGGGCAAACGCCGAGGGGGGCCATGTAGGTTTGCAATTAGCCCTTGCGATTAGCCCTTGCGATTTGCGGTGATACCGGGCTGATCGGGTCTCTGGGACCCGACCGCCCGGTAATTTCGCATGATCCCGGCTGTCACAGACAGCCAGGACCATGCTGAAGCCTAGGAGCGAGGTGGCAAGCCTGCCACCTCCTCCGATCCCCTGCAATTCTTCGGTTAGTTAACCGACCAATCACAGGGGGAGGGGGGGGGGGAGCGGTTACTTCCTCCCGTCCTGCCCGGCCCCTTGAAGTCCGGAGAGGACGGGAGGAAGACCGGAGGACGCGGCGGGGGACGGGGGAGTGCTGGGGACCGGCCCCGGTACTTACCTCGTCCCTGAAGACACGGATCCCGGCAAGGAAGATGGCGGCGACAGGTGAGTAGATCTTCAGCCGCGGTCGGGCCCTCTACAGCAATGCACGTCACCGTAAAGCGACATGCATTGCTGTAATGGGACCCTATATACTACAACTCCCAGCATGCCCAGACAGCCCTTGGCATCTGGGCATGCTGGGAGTTGCAGTTTTGCAACATCTGGAGGTCCACAGTTTGGAGACCACTGTGCCCTTCCAGATGTTGCAAAACTACACATCCTCAGCATGCCCTTACTGTCCAGGCATGCTGGGAGTTGTAGTTCTGTAACATCTGGCCCTTCAGATGTTGCAGAACTACAACTCCCAGCATGCCTGGACAGTTTTGGCATACTGGGAGTTGAAGTTTTGCAACATCTGGAAGGGCACAGATTGGGAACCACTGTATTAGTGGTCTGCAAACTGTAGTCCTCCAGATGTTGCAAACTACAACTCCAAGCATGCTGGGAGTTGTAGTTCGGCAACATCTGGCTCTAAAGATGTTGCCGAACTACTACTCCCAGCATGCCTGAGAATGTTTGGGAGTTGTGGTTTTGCAACAACTGGAGGCACACTGGTTGGGAAACATTGTCTGTTTCTTAACTCAGTGTTTCCCAACCCGTGTGCCTCCAGCTGTTGCAAAACTATAACTACCAGCATGCACTGATAGACTGTGCATGCTGGGAGTTGTAGTTTTGCAACAGCTGGAGGTCCCCACCTTGTGAATGTACAGGGTACATTCACATGGGCAGGGGGCTTACAGTGAGTATCAGGCTGCAAGTTTGCGATGCAGCAAATTTTGCGCCGCAGCTCAAACTCGCAGCGGGAAAATTGCTGTAACCCCCCCTGCCCGTGTGACTGTACCCTAAAAACACTACACTACACTAAACACAAAATAAAATAAAAAGTAAAAAACACTACATATACACATACCCCTACACAGCCCCCCTCCCCAATAAAAATGAAAAATGTCTGGTACGCCACTGTTTTCAAAATGGAGCCTCCAGCTGTTGCAAAACAACAACTCTCAGTATTGCCGGACAGCCGTTGACTGTCCAAGCATGCTGGGAGTTTTGCAACAGCTGGAGGCACCCTGTTTGGGAATCACTGGCGTAGAATACCCCTATGTCCACCCCTATGCAAATCCCTAATTCAGGCCTCAAATGCGCATGGCGCTCTCACTTCGGAGCCCTGTTGTATTTCAAGGCAACAGTTTAGGGTCACATATGGGGTATCGCCGTACTCGGGAGAAATTGCCTTACAAATTTTGGGGGGCTTTTTCTCCTTTCACCGCTTATGAAAAGGTGAAGTTGGGGTCTACACCAGCATGTTAGTGTAAAAAAAATATTTTTTTTTTACACTAACATGCTGGTGTTGCCCTATACTTTTCAATTTGACAAGAGGTAAAAGGGAAAAAAGCCCCCCAAAATTTGTAATGCAACTTCTCCCGACTATGGAGATACCCCATATGTGGGCGCAAAGTGCTCTGGGGGCGCACAACAAGGCTCAGAAGGGAGAGTGCACCATGTACATTTGAGGTGATTTGCACAGGGGTGGCTGACTGTTACAGTGGTTTTGACTAACGCAAAAAAAAAAAAAAAAAAAAACACATGTGACCCCATTTCGGAAACTACACCCCTCACGGAATGTAATGAGGGGTGCAGTGAGAATTTACACCCCACTGGTGTCTGACAGATCTTTGGAACAGTGGGCTGCACAAATAAAAAATGTTGCACAGCCCACTGTTCCAAAGATCTGACAGACACCAGTGGGGGGTAAATGCTCACTGTACCCCTTGTTACGTTCCTCAAGGGGTCTAGTTTCCAAAATGGTATGCCATGTGGGGGTTATTTTGCTGTTCTAGCACCATTGGGGCTTCCTAAATGTGACAAGCCCCCCCCGAGCAAAATTTGCTCTCAAAAAGCTAAATATGACTCCTTCTCTTGTGTGCATTGTAGTTCGCCCGTAGTGCGCTTCAGGTCAACTTATGGGGTACCTTCATACTCGGAAGAGATGGGGTTACAAATTTTGGGGGTATTTTCTGCTATTAACCCTTGCAAAAATGTGAAATTTGGGGGTAAACACACATTTTATTGACATTTTTTTTATTTTTTTTTTACATATGCAAAAGTCGTGAAACACCTGTGGGGTATTAAGGCTCACTTTATTCCTTGTTACGTTCCTCCAGGGGTCTAGTTTCCAAAATGGTATGGAATGTGGGTATTTTTTGCTGTTCTGGCACCATAGGGGCTTCCTAAATGCGACATGCCCCCGAGCAAAATTTGCTCTCAAAAAGCCAAATATGACTCCTTCTCTTCTGAGCATTGTAGTTCGTCCATAGTGCGCTTCAGGTCAACTTATGGGGTACCTTCATACTCGGAAGAGATGGGGTTACAAATTTTGGGGGTATTTTCTGCTATTAACCCTTGCAAAAATGTGAAATTTGGGGGTAAACACACATTTTATTGACATTTTTTTTATTTTTTTTTACATATGCAAAAGTCATGAAACACCTGTGGGGTATTAAGGCACACTTTATTCCTTGTTACGTTCCTCAAGGAGTATAGTTTCCAAAATGGTATGCCATGTGTTTTTTTTTTCCTGTTCTAGCACCATAGGGGCTTCCTAACTGCAACATGCCCCCCAAAAACCATTTCAGAAAAACGTACGCTCCAAAATCCCCTTGTCGCTCCTTCCCTTCTGAGCCCTCTACTGTGCCCGCCGAACACTTTACATAGACATATGAGGTATGTGCTTACTCGAGAGAAATTGGGCTACAAATATAAGAATACATTTTCTCCTTTTACCCCTTGTAAAAATTCAAAAATTGGGTCTACAAGAACATGCGAGTGTAAAAAATGAAGATTGTGAATTTTCTCCTTCACTTTGCTGCTATTCCTGTGAAACACCTAAAGGGTTAAAATGCTGACTGAATGTCATTTTGAATACTTTGGGGGTGCAGTTTTTATAATGGGGTCATTTGTGGGGTATTTCTAAGATGAAGACCCTTCAAATCCACTTCAAACCTGAACTGGTCCCTGAAAAATTGTGATTTTGGAAATTTTGTGAAAAATTGGAAAATTGCTGCTGAACTTGCTGAAATTTTGGGATTTTTCACCAAGAAAGGATGCAAGTTACCATAAAATTTTACCACTATGTTAAAGTAGAATATGTCACGAAAAAACAATCTCGGAATCAGAATGATAACTAAAAGCATTCCAGAGTTATTAATGTTTAAAGTGACAGTGGTCAGATGTGCAAAAAATGGCCAGGTCCTAAGGTGTAAAATGGCTGGGTCCTTAAGGGGTTAAGATCCATATTTAATAGTGAAATCGGGCAAAAGCTGCCACAATCACTCGGATCCTTCCCCTCTTTGGCCAGTAGGGAGATGTGTGCCTCTAAGGATTGCCTAGGTAATTGGGAGCCCTCAAACAGCGAGGTGCACCATTCAGTCAAATGGGGGGTCAGTACGTCTCGGTACCTCGTATAGTACTGGAGGGGGAGGCCGTCAGGGCCCGGGCTCTTGCCTGGAGGGAAAGAGGTCAGAACACGCCCAACCTCATCATCAGTGATGGGGGCTAACAGGCTCTCGGCCATCCCCTCCTCCACACGAGGCAGGGAGAGGTGTTGTAACAAGTCCTCAATGAGTGAGGTCTTCGTTTTACAGGTGTAGAGGAATCTATCGTGGCGTCTAAATTGTACAATTTAGAGTAAAACTTCTGGAAAGCCACCGCAATAGCCTCAGTTGTGGTGCAAGAGTCGCCCCGTTCGTCCCTAACATGGTGGATATGCTGTTTCGCCTTAGCTTTCTTAAGCAGGGACGACATGAGCTTGCCTCCTTTATTACCATGAGTGTACAAGCGGTGTCTAAAGTTAAGATATGCCTTAGAGGATTTATAGTTTAGGAGTGACAATAATTGTTCCCTGAGTGAACGTAGGTCATCCTGGACGGGGCCAGTGCATGTGGTCTTGTGTAATCTTTCTAAGCTAGCTATTTTAAGTAGGAGAGTGTCTATCTCTTTCTGGTATGTCTTTTTCAATTTTGAGCCCCAGGCGATGAAGATCCCCCTGATGTAGGCTTTATGGGCCTCCCAGACTATAGGGTAGGTAAGGGGAGAAGGAGGTAGGGAGGGGGGGTAGGACTAATTGAGTTAGGAGAATGGGAATGTAAGAGTGATGGGATAAGAAGGCGAAGGGATGGTGCAGCTTTCAGAAAGGATGGAAAGCGAGGCGAGAAGAAGAGAAGGGGGGGGGGGCAGAGGTATAATTAAGTGGGCAAAGGGTAGAGAAGAGGAAGGGAGACAAATGATGCATGGATGATGAAAAGCGAAATGAATAGGGGATAAAGGTAATAGTAGAGGTACAGATATAACACCTAAGGGAGATAAAGTAAGCTCTGTTGGCCACCAACAGTGAAAGGGCCAGACAGTAACTAGGTCACCATGCCGAATTTCAGGGCTAGGAAAATCTCGATCTAGATGAAGGAGGGATCAGTAGCAGTCACCCGTCCGTGGGATTTCATCGGTGGCTCCTCGGAATGCCAGGGCATTCCATGCCAGGGATCTGCCCGGCGCATCTCAAGCAATGCAGACCAGGTATTTGGGATGGGGCAGGAGAGTCAGGGAGGGGGGGCGATGGGGGGGTGAGGAGACAGGGTGAAGTCCTCGTATCCACGCTGCAATCCCGGGCACTAAAATTCTCTCAATCCTCCACGCAGAGGCAAGGTGGGCAAAACAAAATAACAGGAGAGTTCTAGTTACAGCATCAATCAGGAAAAGTCACTGGTCAGCCATCCATATAGGCTGGAGATGAGGGCCATCAAAAAAGTCAGAAGGGGTTACTTATCTCAACCCTCTGGGGCAGGCGTCTTCACCGGGGTCTTCTTCTGCTTCGGAGACTTGGAGCGAGCGACCATCTTCCACTCTCCCAAGTTCGGCAGCTGCGGGAGCGGCACATGATCTGACAGCGGCATCCACGATGGTACCTCAACAGGGACGATGTCCAGGACTCGCCAGGCGCTCCGCAGGTCGTCAGGGGTCCTAATGGTGATCATCTTCCTTCCTTTTAGAACCGAAAGCCCGAACGGGAACAACCAGGCGTACGTCAGGTTTTTCTCCCAGAGTTTTTCGAGGAGGGGGGCGCATGATGCGTCTCTTCATCAGCGTAGTAGGAGCAATGTCCTGATATAGGGAAATGTCATCTGCTCCGTAGTGGATGGGTCTCTTTTCCCTCGCAGCTTGTAAGATGGCAGCAGTATCCACAAACGACAAGAGACCACAGATAACATCCCTGGGGGTTCAGCTGGCTTCGGCCGAGGCCGGAGGGCCCTGTGAATGCGCTCTATGACGATGGAGCCAGCGCGCTCGTCCCCCAGCAATCCAGCAAAGATCTCACGGGCAATTTTAGGCAGCGCATCAGGCGCCCAGGATTCCAGAAGTCCTTTGAAGCGAATATTTTTCCGCCTACTGCGATTTTCCTGGTCTTCGATCAAGGTAAGGGCATTATTAACATGCGTCTCCATGGCTTCGGTTCTGGTGGCAAGTGCAGCAGAGTGTGTGGCGAGCTCCGTGCATGCCGACTCGAGGGCCTCCGTGCGAAAGCTGATGGCCCGAACCTCCGATTTGATTTCCGCCAGGTCCGCTCTCACTGGCTTCAGGGCTTGTGTTAGAGCCTTCTTCATGAATGATTTGAAGAAGGCTGGCGTAATAGCCTCCACTCTGCCGCCCTCTGAATCGCTGTCCTGGCCTCCTTCTTCTTCAGGGTTACAGCGTGTGGTGGGATCAGGCGCCATCTTGAGCGCTCGTGCATGAGACCGGTCGCAGCGTTTAGCAAAGAAAGTCGTAACAGCTGCTTGGCTTTTCTGTTTAGGCATCGCAGGTGGGTCACCAGGTATATAGCGACCAATTTTCACCATTCCTGGTGAGATAAAGTGGGAATAAAAGGGTGCTCAGGAGGTGCGAGGCAGGAGCGCTCAGACTCGCACAGCCATACCAGTCCGCGGCCAGACTCCGCCCCCCACTCATCTGATGTATTGTCCCTTCCTTTCCTCTTCCTCTGTATGGTACCTGGGGGAAGAAGCAAAGGAAAATCCTCCAAAGAGTGGGCGCCAGCAGCTGAAGGGGGTTTAGGTGCTGCTGAGCCAGGGGAGAAAGGAGGCTGGGTGGGGCGGGTAGCAGGAGAGAGTGCCCGGGCAGGGGAGGACGGGGCAGCGGTGGGACGGGATGCGAGCGGTCTGCTTGGTCCTGGCCATGATCCTCTGTACACGTACACAGCGGAGAAGTGATGGGAAGAGAGGAAAGAGCAGAATATTTATACTCCTGGTCTCATCCTTATTGGCTCATGTAAACCACACCCCTTCTTCCCATTGGCTGATTCATACAAACTAGAGCCCGCCAAAACACATGAGACATCTGTGATGGATCTTTGTTCTGAAGCGGCGGGGCCCATCCTCAGCGATGATAGCGCCCCCCATGTATGACACGATGCCGGGTCCCGGGCGTTCACACTGATTCCCCGCTCCTCGGATACAGACTCCTTTATGCCTACAATTCCTCGGAGCTCTATCTGCTTCACTATTTCCAATCTCTATATACATGGGGCAGTACAGTAGAGTGACCCCATGATCGAACAAAATGCCCAGTAATTCTCAGAATGGGTTAGTAACTTCATATGTGCACAACCTATTAAGTAGAGTAGAGGGTTAAAATCAGCACAATGTTTCTGGTTAATCAATATTAATAATTTCCAATAAATATTTTCTATCAGTCACTGCACGAAATTCTTACAGTTTCAGGATAGACAAATCAGTTACAGTGAGTGTTACAATAGCGACACCTGGTGGTGAGAGCTTTGTATTCTAACCTTTGCATGTTGCCAGATTGTCACAAGTCTTTACATTTCCTCAAGAACTGACACTAAAATTGTTACAGAGGCGCAAATAGATACAACTAGATGTTATATGAACACCACAATACCAGGCTCTCTAATATGGAGAATATAGTCAAGCCGGGAGCTTGTGTCTCTTCTTGAGGATCTAGGACAAAGGCATATGCATTGTAATGTGTATGTGTGTGTGTGTGTATATATATATATATATATATATATATATATATATATATATATATATATATATATATATATATATATATATATACACATACACACACACACACACACACACACACACACACACACACACACATACACATTTCTCACCCACTCTAATTTGTTTTATATAAAACGCAGGTTATACTACAGTGTATGTAATGAGTATTTAAAAGCTAAATTTTAATAATCGGTTCAAAGGTTTTGGGGTAAAATTAAGAGGTCAAAGTGTCTCCTGATGATATGCATGATTGGCAATGCGCCCCAGGACTTCTGTAAACCCTCGGCCTCCTCCCCTTACATCCTGGGCTCTAATCCCTCAGTATATCTGCGCTCCTGTCCTGTTCTGCCCCAGTAAACCCCAACAGGATTCCCCAAATACACCAGACTATGATGGCGCTTCCTTCTCTTCAGGATCTCTGCTGTCTGGAGGAAAATACACGGGCTCCGGGGAGTGTTAGGTCGGTAAGAGAGGAGGAAGATGCCGCAGGTATAAGATATGATCCGACTGAAGCTCTGGATGTGGAAATGGTGGGGTCGGCGGGTGATCTCCGGGCTGCTCAGCGGTGAGAAGAGAGCGGGAGAAAGGAGACAGGGATAGCGGGAACCGGCGAGGACAGCGGAGGGAGCGGAGAGCAGTGAGGGGGTCAGAGGGGCTGAAGATGAAGAATAAGGGAAGAGAACAAAGGAGAAGATTCTGAGAAGGAAAGTAATAATCCTGATCCAGATACAAGACGATCCGGACTTTCTGTAGGATCCTTCACAGACTGAATTGTATCCGCAGATCCCTCGTCTATTCAGTGATGATCTCTGGGATCTATTACAGAATTGAAGATTCCTATCTATTATTATGTATAGACGATATAACATTATAGTGACGTCATACACGTCTTGGAGGTAAAGCTCTATACTGCCCATTACTCTATTACAGTCTCTGCTCATTAACCCCTAATTCTCCTGAGAAGTCTCGTTGAGAGCAGAAAGGGGAGTTACAAAAGTATACAATGTAACAACAATGTATTAATAAGAATAAACAAATGAATAAATAACTAATGTATCAACGTGGAAACTAACAGACAGGAGTCCATCATAAAGAGTGAATAAGATGTGTTGGTCCTGGAGAGACTGCACAAAACAAAGAATTTATTACTTTATAATGTTGCCCCGTTGTGGATGGGCTGTGGTCTGGTGTCATCTATATAATACATGACATGGACATTCTGTAACACAGTAGGTGACATGTCCCTAATGTACATGGGCCGTGACGTCATCGTTCTCTCTGCACATTTACAATGGAAGTATAAATGACATCATTCTATCAGAGACAGGAGGATTTATGGTTATAGAGAGTTATACCGTGTTATATCCCGTTCCGAACCTGTAGGGTGGAGTCTAGTTTGTGGACTTACCTGTTACATCTGTATGAATTCACATTGTTATCTATATAAACCATTTATATTAATATGATGCATTATAATTCCGTGCATTGTATAAGGTAAACATAATATTTTATTACATTATTAATTAGAAGATAATAAAGAAGAGTTTTATTGTCCGCCCGGGCTGGAGTTCCTCTTGGATGTCGGCAGTCTGATGCTTGCTGTGCGGCTCTCCACCTTTCCCGAGCACAGGAGCTGGGATTCAGCAGGCGGACTGGCTTCATACAATTGTTGTGTGGAATACAAATATGACATGGAAGTATCAGTGCAGCGGCCGGGATAGGGCTTTCTCTCCCAGGTATAATGTTCTCTGTTATCAGGACCATATATACAACCAATATAAGAATCCCCGATGTCATCCTGGTAATATACAAGCAGGTCCTGTAATGGAGATAATCTGTGAGAGAAATCACAATAGGATCCTCGGGGTCATCACTTAACAGACGAGGGATCTGGGGATAGAAGACATTCTGTGAGGTGGAAGGATCCTACAGAGAATACGGAGTCTCTTGTATCTGGATCAGGATTCTGACTTCTTTGTTCTCTTCACTTCTCCTTCCATCTTCAGCCCCTCTGACCCCCGTCACTGCTCTCCGCTCCCTCCGCTCTGTCCTTGCCGGTTCCCGCTATCACTGTCTCCTTTCTCACCGCTGAGCAGCCCGGACACGATCCTCCGACCCGACCACTTCTACTTCCAGAGCTTCAGTCGGGGACCGGATCAGATCTTATAACTGCGGCATCTCCTTCCTCAGTTCCCGGCCCGAACACTCCCCGAAGCCGGATCAGCTGTGACAGCTCCTGCCCGGTGGCTTCAAAACACGTTGGAGATTACAAAGAATAACAACAGGGAGATCACATAATTCCCCATCATGGAGAATCTGTATCCCCTTCCCCCTGACCTCCTGCACAGCCGGGATGTGAGAGAATATCCCCAGGGGTAGGAGCCCCAGCTCTAGGTCCAAATCCTCCTCCTCCCCCCCGCACCCGGGCCAAGTGCTCTCTGCAGACATGAGGAGACATCTGCGGGTGTTATGGGTCGGGAAGCTGTAAGGAAGATGAAGGAGAGAACAGTCATCACATCTACTTGTAGACAACTCCCCCCATCATCTCCGGGTCAGTAAATGGACACGTTGTCCGTATTATATCTATATATCAGGACAGGGAGCCGGCAGTGAGCGGAGGCGCCGCCTGTGTTACCCTCCGGGGCTCTCAGCAGCTCCAGGCCGTCTCCGCATCGTACAATCAGCTTCCTGGACGGTAGATGTTGTATTAAAGATCCGTGTGATGGTGACCGGTGCCGGGAATAGAAGGAACGATCCCCAGCAGCAGATTTATATTCCCGGATACACAGTGATGTGCAGATCGGGAAGACTGTGGCGGAGATCCCGGGGCCTCCTCCCGGCTCCTCCCCGGCACCTCCGCCAGTGACGGGTATAAACTGCTAGGGGGAATGTTGGGGAGGAGGAAGACACGGAGAAGGGGATCTCTCCTGTCCGGTTCTAGCCGGTAAAGATCTTTTATCCCGGGCAGGGAAGCACAAGGTTGTAGCGGAACTTTGGCCGGGTCCAGACGGGATGGGGCGGGGCCTGTTCTCTGTGTCAGCCAATAGCAGCTCCGGACGGTGACATCTCAGCAGCCAATCATTGCGCAGCCGCTGCACATATAAGAGGCGCCAGCAGCTCCGGTCTCAGCATTTATCGTTCACGATATTTCTGTAGTTTTGATTTCTAAGATGGCAGAAACCGCACCAGCCGCTGCTCCTCCCGCCGAACCGGCCGCAAAATCCAAGAAGCAGCCGAAGAAATCAGCCGCAGGGGCCGCCAAGAAAAGTCACAAACCCTCCGGTCCCAGCGTGTCCGAGCTGCTCGTTAAAGCCGTGTCCGCCTCTAAGGAGCGCAGTGGGGTGTCTCTGGCCGCCCTGAAGAAGGCTCTGGCTGCCGGAGGATACGATGTAGACAAGAACAACAGCCGCCTGAAGCTGGCCATCAAGGGGCTGGTGACCAAGGGAACCCTGCTCCAGGTGAAAGGCAGCGGCGCCTCCGGATCCTTCAAGATCAACAAGAACCAGCAGGAGACTAAGGACAAGGCGGCCAAGAAGAAGCCGGCGGCTGCGGCCAAGAGACCTGCAGCAGCTAAGAAAGCGACCAAATCCCCTAGGAAGCCAAAGAAGGCTCCGAGCGCGGCCAAGAGCCCGAAGAAAGCCAAGAAGCCTGCAGCGGCCAAGAGCCCGAAGAAAGCCAAGAAGCCTGCAGCGGCCAAGAGCCCCAAGAAGCCGAAGGCTGCTCCTAAGAAGGTGGCCAAGAGCCCGGCTAAGAAGGCGGCCAAACCCAAAGCTGCCAAGAGCCCGGCTAAGAAGGTGACTAAAGCCAAGAAGAGCGCGGCTAAGAAATAATCGGGAGACTCGTCCTGTACTTATCCCACAAAGGCTCTTTTCAGAGCCACCACCTCCTCCAGACAGAGCTGTACGATCAATGCCCGTGTCACCCCCGGGATACATAAAGGATATAATACAGTGATATAAATCCCTTCTATATTATCATCACTTTATTATATTTTATCAATCCCAATACATCTGCCTTTACTAATTCTAGATCCCCTTATGAACACTCAGCTGAGTCTGATCTGTAACCAACCATTGTATCTTTCTGCCGCTGTAACACTTGTAGGGTCAGCGCTTGGGGGAAGTATAAATATTGTTACAAATCGGCAACACAAAGATTATAAATCTCTCCACCAGGTGTCACTATTGTAACACATTGTAGATCCTATGTATAAACTATAAGGATTTACACTGCTGTGATAGACGCCCTAAGGATAAACGGGATTATGGAAATTATTGACTTGCCAGACATTGGGGGATAAATGTAACCCTTTGGGTAATAGGTTGTGCACATATTATTTCCCCCATCCTGAGGGTTAGTTTGCTGCTTAGTTTTATTACTATATAAAGTCATGCAGTCCCGAATAGAGTCTGAATATAGGGGAGCGGCAGGCAATGTGTGAACACCCGAAATGCGGTACCGCATCATGTCTGAGGGGACACGGGGGAGGGCGCTATTATCGGGAGTTACGACAATCCGCAGGGAAGGGCAGAATAGGGCGAGGATGGGTCCTGCCTCTTTCTAACAAAGATCAATTGTTGACGTCACATGTATTTTGGCGGGCTCATTGGTTGTAAGAATCAGCCAATGGGATGCAGGGGTGGGGTTTACATGAGCCAATGGGGATGAGACCAGGAGTATAAATGTTCCGCTCTTTCCTCTCTTCTCATCACTTCTCCGCTGTGTACGTGTACAGAGAATCATGGCCAGGACCAAGCAGACCGCTCGTAAATCCACCGGAGGGAAAGCTCCCCGCAAGCAGCTGGCTACTAAGGCCGCCAGGAAGAGCGCTCCCGCCACTGGTGGGGTGAAGAAGCCTCACCGCTACCGTCCAGGTACAGTGGCTCTCCGTGAGATCCGCCGCTACCAGAAGTCCACCGAGCTGCTGATCCGGAAGCTCCCCTTCCAGCGCCTGGTAAGAGAGATCGCCCAGGACTTCAAGACCGATCTTCGCTTCCAGAGCTCGGCGGTCATGGCCCTGCAGGAGGCCAGCGAGGCTTACCTGGTGGGACTCTTTGAGGACACCAATCTGTGCGCCATCCACGCCAAGAGGGTCACCATCATGCCCAAAGACATCCAGCTGGCCCGCAGGATCCGTGGGGAGAGAGCTTAGATCTAATCGGGACCCGCATACAACACAAAGGCTCTTTTCAGAGCCACCAAATTGTCTATAGAACGAGCTGATTCCTGATCCTCTCCATTGTTCTGCTCCTATACTCCGCCTGTCCTCATAAGCAGGATCCCGGGATTGTCCTCTGCAGTTAACCCTCAGTGCTGAGTTATGTTCAGTTACTATAGTGATGTAGATCGTGTCCCCCGCAGTGTAATGCGCCTGTGTGTGATCTGTGCTGCTGGCTTCAGTCTCCCGACACTTGGGATCGTAATTGGTGCATAGAGGGGAAACGAGCGGACACTAAAGGGTTAACTCTAGGTGGAGTTATAGACACGAATGTTCGCTCATTGGATGATCAACGCAGTTAACTTGAAATTCCCGCTCTTCTGATCGTTTCTCCCTTTGTCTCGTCCTCTTCCCTGTACACGTGACTACATTCCTCTGGTTTCTGTAAATAGGAAGAAAAAGGCGGCGGATGGGAAACTGTTGGGGCCGATCAGGGGGATTCTAGTGAGGCTGATGCGGTAGGAGAGGGGACACTATGTCCGGGGCTGACATCACAATGGTGGGTGAATTCGGGGTCGTCCCTGTCCTATTCCAGACCTGATACCGATCACACCCTGCAGCCTGACACTGCTGAGAATGCGGCGGGGAAAGCTATCCTGTATTTTATACATTGTCATTTTGTTATTTAATGTAATAAATTCCGATATTATGTCACTCTGCTGCAAGAGATCGCCCAGTGTGAACACTAACCGTGCGGTTGTTTTACAATCCATTTTACTTGTCAGCGATCACCGTGTATTTAGACCTGATGAAGTCTTAGTGGGGGGGGGAGAGATTCCTGGGCCCGTCATTGATGAAATCCTTCCCGATCTGGATATAACGCGTGTCAGTGTGAGGAAAGTTACAGGGGAGAGAAAAAAAAGAAATAAAAAATTATATATATAATATACGTACACACACACCATTTATCATAAAAGTAATCTCAGGACCCTGTGGTTACTAATATTATTGGTTAAAATAGACCCCACCGATCTCTCCCCTTCAGGCTTCCATGCGCGGCCGATTTATTCACAAGCTGAGCCGAGATAGGGTGAGCGGTGAGTGTACACCGGCCTTTTACTATTAGTTCAGGACTATAATTTACGAATATTGCGCATAGGACTCACATTTTAATTGGTAGCATACACACAGTGCGATATCATACATCGTGTCCAACCAAAACTATTCAAATGGTGTTTCATGTTTCTTTATTGGAATTAATATTGAGACATTTTCTTAGTAACAAAGTTTTTCCTAGTGTCTCATTCGTTAAATCACAACAAAATCTAGCGGGATTGTTACTTTTTATAACAGATCGGTGAAGTGAAGGAAATTCTGAGCTGTCTGTTTTATTAGTGCAATAATGGGTTAAGTATTTAATGTTTATGTGATTACTATCTATTTTAACCAATAATTCTAGTAGCTAAAGGGCTCTGAGATGACTATTATGTTTCATGATCAATGTTATTGTACTCCGAGCGACCCAGCTGAGAATAGTTTACTACAACTTCCCTCATTTTATTCTTAATTATATTTGTGTCATTTATATTTTTATTTATTCATTATTCTCATTCTACAGCGATAGTTGTAGAATGAGCGGGAAAATAAGTTTTATAGCCGGATACTGAGCGCTTATTGGCTGATCTCTGGGGCGATTATTCCCGGGCACTGTATACAGCGAGTGCCGGGATCTTTATGTAACCAGCGATGGAGAAGCGATGACCCCTGATCGGCTGGATGGAAGCCTCGCTGTGTATTGCGGCTGGAGATCCGATGTGTTCAGGAGCTTCCATTACACAGGAGGCTACAGTATAGGGGGCGCCATCTCTACACTGCGGTCCTGTCTATTGTAGAGGATCCGTAAACTACATCGTGAGAACAATCTTAAAGCGTAGTAGTTACAAAAGAGAATTACCCCCTCACATACCAACTACATTCTGCACAACCCGCACGGTGTCCTATATTAGATAAAATGTGCAGGATGTTCTGTTTAGTCCCTATAACAGCCCAGATCCCTATCACACCCGAGATCAGCGGTGCCAGCTCTGTAGGAGACAATGTGGTGGCTCTTAGAAGAGCCTTTGGTGTTCGGGATGATCTGGGATAAGCGGTGATCACTTGCTCTTGGCCGCTTTGCTGCTCTCGGTCTTCTTGGGCAGCAGCACGGCCTGGATATTGGGCAGGACGCCTCCCTGGGCGATGGTCACCCCACCCAGCAGCTTGTTCAGCTCCTCGTCATTGCGCACGGCCAGCTGCAGGTGACGGGGGATGATGCGGGTCTTCTTGTTGTCCCGGGCGGCGTTACCGGCCAATTCCAGGATCTCAGCAGTTAAATACTCCAGCACAGCGGCCAGGTAGACCGGAGCACCGGCGCCCACCCTCTCGGCGTAGTTCCCTTTGCGGAGAAGCCTGTGTACACGACCGACGGGGAACTGGAGTCCTGCCCGGGATGAGCGGGTCTTTGCCTTAGCCCGAACCTTCCCTCCTTGTTTGCCACGTCCAGACATAATGATAAGTAAAACCTAAAACGCTCAAAAGAAGCCTTTCTGTGATGTAACCGTAATTTCCTTTCTGCTGCTTTTTATAGGTTTCTGCTCCGCCCTCCGGCTCCTGTGATTGGGTAGATTTGAATCCGGCCAATGGTGACGAGAATTAACGAGACACCAATAAACTGCACTGGGTGGGGCTTATGACGCTCCCACAGGTCACATGATTTGCTCCTCCAGTAGAACAGCGAGCAGACAGCATTTCTCATTTGCATGGGCTGCCTATAAATACGGCTGCGGTGGGAGGAGGAGGCATCATTATTCTCTCTGTTCTAGTGAAGGATTATTGTGATTGATCATAATGCCTGATCCCGCCAAGTCTGCCCCAGCGCCCAAGAAAGGCTCCAAGAAAGCCGTGACCAAGACTCAGAAGAAGGATGGTAAGAAGCGGAGGAAGACCAGGAAGGAAAGCTATGCCATCTACGTGTACAAGGTGCTCAAGCAGGTCCACCCTGACACCGGCATATCCTCCAAGGCCATGGGCATCATGAACTCCTTTGTCAACGATATCTTCGAGCGCATCGCAGGGGAAGCCTCCCGCCTGGCTCACTACAACAAGCGCTCCACCATCACCTCCCGGGAGATCCAGACCGCCGTGCGCCTGCTGCTGCCTGGAGAGCTGGCCAAGCACGCCGTGTCCGAGGGCACCAAGGCAGTCACCAAGTACACCAGCGCCAAGTAACCTGCTCCGCCTCCTGCTGTCACCCCAAAGGCTCTTCTAAGAGCCGCCACATTGTCTATAATAGAGCTGGGGCTTCTATCTGCTACAATTATCTTTATTTGTGACCGAGTTTATACCGGTGCAGCCGCTTTATACTGTATATATTGTGCTGCTCCGGGATCGCGGTCTGTGATATATAATCTGACTGCAGGTTACATCAGTACCGTATATATACGTCATATGGTAACGGCAGAATAAGTAATTGTGTCTCCTGCACTGACCGGACATATAAGTATCACAGTGGTGATCGGTATCGCCGGGATTCCCGTAGCTTTTCTGCGGTTCCGTTTAGATGCCGGGACATCTATACAAATCGTGAGATTCAGGTCCTTGTGTCTCCCGGAAACGATCAGATCTCTTATCAGTTCAGTCCTGTATACATATTCCCACCAACAGATCTGATCGCGAACAGACTGGGCAGGAAACAATCGATCAGACACATTACAGGGAGGGTCTGCGCCATCTCTAGTCCCAGGAAGATCTCATCCCCCCCATGTATCTATCGGCTCCTCGTGGACAGTGATTTCCCGATCTTGCTGATCGCTTCTCCCGATATTTTACTCTTCATCCATATAAAATGTGAAACAATAAAGTGAGAAGAGAGGAAGATGGACGGAGATTATACCTGATCGTTTATAGATTTGCAGAGATCGTCCGGGAAATTCTCTCCTAGACCTCCGGCCCCTGATTGTTATTGCGGTAATAATCTGCTGGGTGTGATCAGGGGTCTATGGGGGATGAGATCTTCCTGGGACTAGAACTGACAGTAACTTTCTTATATATCCATATAAACAATAAATGTACAATGTAATAAAAATAGAAAACAAATAAAAGGGGTAAAATACAACTGGATCACTGGATGGTAAAAGGCAGAAATGCAAATCAATAAAACATCCAGTAAATAGATGATGCGGCTCCTCTGATCAGATGTACAGGGGATAAAGCTGCTGTGCGGAGATCAGTAGTGTGTACTGGGCTGTAGGATAAAATGTATGAAATAACACAGGGAACCAACCGTGTGCACAGACTGATGGTTACAGCCGCCGACCGGGATCCCGTCGATACAGGAGAGATCTAGTGTTGAGCGGCATAGGCCATATTGGAATTCGCGAATATATGGACGAATATTCGTCATATATTCGCGAATATTCGTATAGTCGTAATATTCTCGTTTTATTTTCGCATATGCAAAAATAACATGCGAAAATTAGCACATACAAAATTCGTATATGCGCAAATTTGCATATGCGAAAATTCGCATACCAGTCTCACACAGTAGTATTAGAGCCTTATTTACACCACACAAGCTGGAAGCAGAGAGGGATGATCACTGTGATGTGTACTGTGAAACAAAAAAAAAAAAAAAACGAATATTCGTAATTACGAATATATAGCGCTATATCAGTGAATATGCGATATTCGCGAATAAAATTCGTATTGCGAATATTCGCGAGCAACACTAGAGAGATCTCGGTTTAATCCTTGGTGGGAAACTATATATTTTTTCTATTCTGTTCAGATGATTAATATTAGCGCTTCAAAGCCTCAATTATAATGTTTCTAAATAGAATAATTACTGATGTAACAACAAAGTGAACTGATCAAAGACAAAACACCTGAAAGGTCACTGCAGGGGTTAATAGGATATGAAGATTGGCAGTGAGTTTACGTGAAGACAGATGGAAACTATACTACAAACCACCACTAGAGGTCCCCAGAGGACAGGAGATGAGGCTGATGGATTCAGTCCTCATTGTGAATGCAGTAAATGCTTCTGAGGCTTCATCCAGACCGGATGATATTTGTGTTATAACTTTTAGATCTAAAACATTTCCAGGCGCTTCCAGTTTTTCAAATCTGTTAGATTAATGGGCTGGTACCTGTTTACTTGGAGGGATATAAGTGGAATCTCATGTGTTAGGCACAATAGTGTGAGGCAATCTGCTTCATCAGTTCTCTTATGTTCATTTCATCCCAAAAGCAAAGAACTACACAGCTCAAAAACATAAAGGGAACACTCAAATAACACAATGTAACTCCAAATCAATGACACTTCTGTGAAATCCCACTGTCCACTCAGGAAGCAACACTGATTGCAGGGGCATACCTAGAGCATTTGGAACCCAGGGCGGACCATTTGTTTGGCACCCCCCCCTCTAATTACACCCCCTCCTTCCCCCCAATTACACCCCCTCAACCCCTTGGGGACCGAGCCCATTTTGACTCTAAGGACCAGAGCATTTTTTGCAATTCAAACCACTGTCACTTTAAGCATTAATAACTCTGAGATGCTTTTACCTTTCATTCTGATTCCGAGATTGGTTTTACGTGACATATTCTACTTTAACAAGGTGTTTCACAAGAATAGCAGCAAAGTGGAGGAGAAAAATCAAAGTCTGCATTTTTTACACTAACATATTCTTGTAGACCCATATTTATTTTTATTTTTTTTTATTTTTTACAAGGGGGTAAAAGGAGAAAAAATCCCCCAAAATTTGTAACCCAATTTTTCTCGAGCAAGAAAATACCTCATATGTGGATGTAAAGTGCTCTGTGGGTGAACTAGAGGGCTCAGAAGAGAAGGAACGACAATGGGATATTAAAGAGCAAATTTTGCTGAAATGGTTTTTAGGGGGCATGTCACATTTAGGAAAACCCCATGGTGCCAGAGCAGCAAAAAACACCCCACATGGCATACTATTTTGGAAACTACACCCCTCAAGGAACATAAAAAAGGGGTACAGTGAGCATTTACACCACACTGGCGTTTGACAGATCTTTGTAACAGTGGGTTGTCCAAATGAAAAATTACATTCTTCATTTTCACGGACCACTGTTCCAAAAATCTGTCAGACACCTGTGGGGTGTAAATGCTCACTAAAACCCCTTGTTAAGTTCCATGAGTGGGGAAGTTTCCGAAATAGGGTCACATGTGGTTGTTTTTGTTTGCATTTATTTCAGAACCGCTGTAACCAGCAGCCACCCCTGTGCAAATCACCAGTTTAGGCTTCAAATGCACATAGTGCGCTCTCACTCCTGAGCCTTGTTGTGCGCCCGCAGAGCATTTTACGCCCACATATGGGGTAGTTCCGTACTTGGGAGAAAGTGTGTTACAAATTTTGGGGGTCTTTTTTCCATTTACCTCTTATGAAAATGAAATGTATGGGGCAACACCAGCATGTTGGTGTAAAAAAAAAAAAAAAAACAATTACACTAACATGCTGGTGTAGACCCTAACTTTACATTTTCATAAGGGGTAAAAGAAGAAAAAGCCACCAAAAATTTGTAGCGCAATTTTGCTGTAATAGTTTTTGGGGGGCATGTTGCATTTAGGAAGCCCCCATGTTGACAGAACAGCAAAAAAAAAAAAAAAAAAACACCCCACATGGCATACTATTTTGGAAACTACAACCCTCAAGGAACGTAACAAGGGGTACAGTGAGCCTTAACACCCCACAGGTGTTTGACGAATTTTCAATAAAGTTGGACGTGAAAATGAAAAAAATATTTTTTTTTCCCTAAAATGCTGATATTACCCCAATTTTTTTATTTTCACAAGGGGTAATAGGTGAAAATGTCCTCCAAAATTTGAAACTCCACTACTCTCGAGTAAGGAAATATATTATATGTGGATGTAAAGTGATCTGCGGGTGCACTAGAGGGCTCAGAAGGGAAGGAGCAGCATTGGGCTTATGGAAAGCAAATTTTGCTGAAATGGTTTTTGGGGGGCATGTCCTATTTAGGAAGACCCCATGGTGCCTGAACAGCGAAAAACACCCCACATGACACACCATTTGGGAAACTTAACCCCTCAAGGAACATAAAAAAGGGGTACAGTGAGCATTTACACCCCACTGGCGTTTGACAGATCTTTGTAATAGTGGGCTGTCCAAATGAAAAATTACATTCTTCATTTTCACGGACCACTGTTCCAAAAATCTGTCAGACACCTGTGGGGTGTAAATGCTCACCAAACCCCTTGTTACGTTCCATGAGTGGGGAAGTTTCCGAAATGGGGTCACATGTGGGTGTTTATTTGTTTGCGTTTATTTCAGAATCACTGTAATCAGCAGCCACCCCTGTGCAAATCACCAGTTTAGGCCTCAAATGCACATAGTGCGCCCTCACTCCTGAGCCTTGTTGTGCGCCCGCAGAGCATTTTATGCCCACATATGGGGTATTTCCGTACTTGGAAGAAAGTGTGTTACAAATTTTGGGGGTCTTTTTTTCCCTTTACCTCTTATATAAATGAAAAGTATATGGCAACACCAGCATGTTGGTGTAGAAAAAAAAATAATAATAATTACACTTCTTTCAGAAGATATGAAGGCTTTGGGAGGATTATGATGATTCTCTGAATAACCACTGATGCGCCATGGCCATGCGAGATTCTCTCTTTATTTTATAGTCTTTCTTTTATTTTTTATTTAAATTTTTTATTTCATCATTATTTCTCTTTTCATTTTACTTTCTTTCCCTTTCTCTCCTCCTACTTCATCTCTACAGTGTTTCTCCTTTATATATAAGGTTGCAAATTTCACTTTATATATTGTAAAGTGCTCATGCTCACTGTACATATGTCGTATTTTTCTTCTGTATTAAAATACAATATTCTTTAAATAAAGAGTTATACAAAAAAAAATTACATTAACATGCTGGTGTAGACCCCAACTTTACATTTTCATAAGGGGTAAAATGAGAAAAAGCCACCAAAAATTTGTAGCGCAATTTCTCCTGAGTACAGAAATACCCCATATGTGGCCCTAAACTGTTGCCTTGAAATTCGTCAGGGCTCCGAAGTGAGAGAGCGCCATGTGCATTTGAGGCCTAAATTAGGGATTTTCATAGAGGTGGACCTGGATGCAAGCATTACACTTGTTTCCTCTACTAAAAATACTGTATGTCAGTTTTCCCCAAACAGGTTGTCTCCAGCTGTTGCAAAGCTCCCAACATTCCTGGACAGTCAATGGCTGTCGGGCAATGCTGGGAGTTTTTATTTTGCAACAGCTGTAGGCTCCGTTTTCTAAAATCTGACGTACAAGACGTTTTTTTTATATATATTTTTTTTTGGGGGGGGGCACAGTGTAAGGGTGTAGTGTATATGTAATGTTTTACTCTTTATTTTGGGTTAGTGAAGTGTAGTGTTTTTAGGGTACATTCACACGAGCGGAGGTTTACAGTGTGTTTCTCTCAAACTTTTAGCGGGAAACATGCTGTAAACCCCCGCCCGTGTGAATGTACCCTGTACATTAATGTTGGGGAGGGGGTTGGTGGGGGACTACAACTCCCAGCATGCACTGACAGACCGTGCATGCTGGGAGTTGTAGATATGCAACAGCTGGAGGCACACTGGTTGGGACTGGGAAACACTGAGTTGAGTAACAGAATACCGCAGTGTTTCCACACCACTGTATGTTTCCTAACTCAGTGTTTCCCAACCCGTGTGCCTCCAGCTGTGGCAAAACTACAACTTCCAGCATGCATGGTCTGTCAGTGCATGCTGGGAGTTATAGTTTTGCAACAGAAGGAGGCACACAGGTTGGGAAATACTGAGTTAGGAAAAATACAATGTTTCCCAACTAGTGTGTCTCCAGTTGTTGCAATACCACAACTCCCAGCATGCCCAGACAGCTGAAGGACATGTTGGGAGTTATAGTTATGCCACAACTGAAGGAGAACAGTTTAGAGACAACTGTGTAGTGGTCTCCAAACTGTAGTCCTCCAGATGTTGCAAAACTTCAAAGCATGCCAAGACTGCCCAGGCATGCTGGGAGCTGTAGTTCGGCAACAACTGAAGGGCCAGATGTTGCCAAAGTACAACTCCCAGCATGCCTGGACAGTCTTGGCATGCTTTGAATTGACATCTGGAGTGCTACAGTTTGGACACCACTGTTTAGTGATCTCCAAACTGTGCCCTTCCAGATGTTGCAAAACTACAACCCCCAGTATGCTGAGACTTTCTAGGCATGCTGGGGGTTGTAGTTCTGCAACATCTTCTCGGTCTGGATAAGACCGCCATGGGAATTTCTTAACATCTGCAGGACAAACATGTCAGACTCAGACTCTGTGTAGAGGAGGGCATTGTTTCAGTGCCCTCCTCTACACAATCTTTCCATCTATAGGCCCACAAACTGTAATAATGCCCTCCTTGGTGTCCTTCAAAGTAAAAGGACAGGTAGGTAGCTGGGTAAATAGGAAACTAGGTAGGTAGATCAGGAAGCCAGATTTATAGTTAGGTGACAAGCCAGGTAGGTAGGGGGCTAGCATGGTAGTTAGGCAGCCATGTAGGCCAGGAATGTACATAGTTAGGTAGCTGGTTATGTAGGTAGTTAGATAGCCTGGTATGTAGGTAAGTAGTCAGGCATCCAGGTATAAAGTTAGGTACTCCCCCCGCTTCCCCCTTTACCTGTAGGTATAGGCAGCAGAGTTAACCCCCCTTTCCCTGTAGGTATAGATAGCAGAGTTACCCCCCCCCTTTCCCTGTAGGTATAGACAGCAGACTTAACCCCCCCTTCCCCATCAGTATAGGCAGCAGAGTTAAAACCTCTCCCCAATAATTATTGAAACAGAGTTCACCCACATTTCTTCTTAGGTATATGCAGCAGAGTCCCCCCACCCCCTTTCCCCATAGGTACAGGCAGCATTACCCCCCCCCCTTTCCCCATAGGTATAGGCAGAGTTATCACCCCTCTTCCCCATTGGTATAGGCAGAATTACCCCCCTCTTCCCCATAGGTATAGGCAGAGTTACCCTCCCCTTTTCCCCATAGGTATAGGCAGAAATACCCCTCCTTCCTCCCCTTTCCCCATAGTTATAGGCAGGGTTACCCCCCTTTCCCCATAGGAATAGGAAGAGTTACCCCCTCCTCCCCACTTTCCCCATTGGTATAGGCAGAGATACCCCCCTCTTCCCCATAGGTAGAAGCAGAGTTACCCCCCCCCCTCTTCCCCATAGGTATAGGCAGAATTACCCCCCTTTTCCCCATAGGTATAGGCAGAGTTACCACCCCCTTTTCCCCAAAGGTATAGGCAGAGTTACCCCACTTCCTCCCCTTTCCCCATAGTTATAAGCAGAGTTACCCCCCTTTCATTATAGGTATAGGAAGAGTTACTCCTCCTCCCCACTTTCCCCATAGGTAAAGGAAGAGTTACCCACCTCTTTCCCATAGGTATAGGCAGAGTTACACCCCCCTCTCTTTCCCATAGGTATAGGCAGAGAAACACCCCCCCCTCTTTCCCATAAGTATATGCAGAGTTACATCCCCCCCCCTCTTTCACACAGGTATATGCAGAGTTACCCCCCTCCCCCTCTTCCGTATAGGTATATGCAGAGTTAAACAAAATATATATGTATGCTCACCTGATGTCCCACGCATGGTTCTCCTCAGCAGAAGGGGCCCACGTCTTCTCCCCTACACAGTACAGGTGCCGATGAGTGACGTCATCAGTGCCTGTACTGCGTGCTGCGTGGGGACGGAGGTCATGTCTCCTCTGTGTAAGCTGCAGCTGTGTATCACACATACCGGAGAAGGCAGCGATGTCTTCTGGGGATCTGGGGAGTGTCCCGGATCCTCAGCAGCGGCAGCGGTGGTGGGCCCTTAACCCGGTCGGGTCCTTGGACGTCATCCAATCGGACCGGCCAGTCAGTCCGCCCCTGGCATCCACCTGTGAGTGGCACCCGGGGCGGGCCGCCCCCCCCCCTTGGTATGCCACTGACTGATTGACAATGAATTTAACATGCTGTTGTGCAAATGGAACAGACAACAGATGGACATTAAAGTAATTAGCAAGATGCCCACAATAAAGAAGTGGTTCTGCAGATGATGACCACATACCACTTCTCAGTTCCTATGGTTCCTGGCTGATGTTTTGGTCAGCCAGGAAGCATAGTAACCACTCTAGTGGTAGTGTGGTGAACCACAATGAATGGCGGGACCACGGGGTGTAGCGGTGTAGGTGGATGGTATTAACCTCAGGGGCAAGGTGTTATTAACCCCTAATGTTTGTTACGCCAGAGTGTTTTTTTTCCCCTCTTTTGCGGGGGGGGGGAGGGGTTGGGGGTGTATCAGGAACCACCCAAATGATATCTCCACTATCCCAATGGCTAGTGCACGACCGGGTTATGGTTTAACGGAGGCTTTACTGAGGTCAGACAGTTGTTATAGTCTCTACAGCTCGGCCAGAATCCCAGAGAGTTGGCCAGAAACACGGAAGGACCCAGCAGCTTGCTGGGACTAATTATACTTGTAACAGACTGTAGATTCTTGACTTTAGGCTTGACTAGACTGTAGGTAGTGGCAGCAGACACAGACTTGACTTACTTGAAGTGACTGTAGATTTGAGGCCTTCCAGGTAGCTGGACACTAGCACTGAGACATCTGGTCTCCACTTTTCCACAGCTAGAGTGATGGTAGAAGAGCTCAGAGATCTTGTGCTGGTAGAGAGTGATTGTAATGGCTGACCCTCTTATAAATGGGGGCTGAGCAAGAAGCCCATAGGTCAATATGCAGGTCATGTGTTAAAAAAAAATTGAAAAAACAATGCCATTTTTGGCTTCTGCTTCTACGCAGTGCACTTTTCGGTAAAAAATACACCTTATCCTTATTCTGCAGGTCCATACAGTTACAAAGATACCCAATTTATGTAAGTTTTAGTTTATTATACAGGTATCCCTCAACATACAATATTAATCCGTTCCAAATGAACAATCGTTTGTTGAAACCATTGTATGTTGAGGGATCTGTGCAATCCCAGATCTGTGCAATGTAAAGGTTTTCTATCCGAGTATGGAGGTACCCCATAAGTGGACCTGAAGTGCACTATGGGCGAACTATAATGCTCAGAAGAGAAGGAGTAATTTTTGGCTTTTTGAGAGCAAATTGTGCTCGGGGGGCATATCGCATTTAGGAAGCCCCTATGGTGCCAGGACAGCAAGAAAAACCCACATGGCATACCATTTTGGAAACTAGACCCCTTGAGGAACGTAACAAGGTATTAAGTGAGCCTTAATACCCCACAGGGGTTTCACGACTTTTGCATATGTAAAAAATGTTTGTGTTTTTTTCACTAAAATGTGTGTTTCCCCCCAAATTTCACATTTTTGCAAGGGTTAATAGCAGAAAAGACCCCCCAAAATTTGTAACCCAATTTCTTATGAGAATGGAGGTACCCCATAAGTGGACCTGAAGTGAACTGCAGGGGTTCTACGATGCTCAGAAGAGAAAGAGTCACATTTGCAAACTTTGCTGAAATGGGGGGGACATGTCACATTTGGGAAGCGCCTATGGTGCCAGAACAGCAAAAAAAAAAAAACACATGGCATACTATTTTGGAAACTAGACCCCTTGAGGAACGTAACAAGGGGTAAAGTAAGCCTTAATACCCCATAGGGGTTTCACGACTTTTGCATATGTAAAAAAATATATATTTTTTTTCACTAAAATGTTTTTTTTTTTTTCCAAAATGTTACATTTTTACAAGGGTTAATAGCAGAAAAGACCCCCCCCAAATTTGTAAATACATTTTTTTGGAGTAAGGACATACCGTATATACTCGAGTATAAGCAGACCCGAGTATAAGCCGAGACCCCTAATTTCAACCCAAAATCCCAGGAAAAGTTATTGACTCGAGTATAAGCCTAGGGTGGGAAATACCTCATCCCCCCCTGTCATCATCCAGACCTGTCATTAACATCCTCATCATCCCCTTGTCATCATCCCACACATCCCCCCTTCATCATCCCCTTGTCATCATCCCACACATCCCCTTATCATCCCACACATCCCCCCTTCATCATCCCCTTGTCATCATCCCACACATCCCCTTATCATCCCACACATCCCCCCTTCATCATCCCCTTGTCATCATCCCACACATCCCCCCTTCATCATCCCCTTGTCATCATCCCACACATCCCCTTATCCCACACATCCCCCCCTTCATCATCCCCTTGTCATCATCCCACACAACCCCCCTTCATCATCCCCTTGTCATCATCCCACACATCCCCTTATAATCCCACACATCCCCCCTTCATCATCCCCTTATCATCCCACACATCCCCCCTTCATCATCCCCTTGTAATCATCCCACACCCCCCCCTTCATCATCCCCACCCCCCTTCATCATCCCCACACCCCCCCCCCTTCATCATCCTCTTCTCATCATTCGCCCTCAGTGGTCTTCAACCTGCGGACCTCCAGAGGTTTCAAAACTACAACTCCCAGCAAGCCCGGGCAGCCATCGGCTGTCCGGGCTTGCTGGGAGTTGTAGTTTTGAAACCTCCGGAGGTCCGCAGGTTGAAGACCACTGCGGCCTTCAACATGCGGACCTCCAGAGGTTTCAAAACTACAACTCCCAGCAAGCCCGGGCAGCCATCGGCTGTCCGGGCTTGCTGGGAGTTGTAGTTTTGAAACCTCCGGAGGTCCGCAGGTTGAAGACCACTGCGGCCTTCAACATCATCCAGCCCCCTCTCACCCCATTTAGTTCTGAGTACTCACCTCCGCTCGGCGCTGGTCCGGTCCTGCAGGGCTGTCCGGTAAGGAGGTGGTCCGGTGAGGAGGTGGTCCGGGCTGCTATCTTCACCGGGGGCGCCTCTTCTCCGCGCTTCCGGCCCGGAATAGAGCCGTTGCCTAGACAACGACGCATCTGCGTCGTTGTCAAGGCAACGTGACTATTCTGAGGCCGGGCCCGAAGCGCTTAGAAGAGGCCTCCCCGGTGAAGATAGCAGCCCGGACCACCTCCTCACCGGACCACCTCCTTACCGGACAGCCCTGCAGGACCGGACCAGCGCCGAGCGGAGGTGAGTACTCAGAACTAAAGGGGGTGAGAGGGGGCTGGATGATGTTGAAGGCCGCAGTGGTCTTCAACCTGCGGACCTCCGGAGGTTTCAAAACTACAACTCCCAGCAAGCCCGGACAGCCGATGGCTGCCCTGGCTTGCTGGGAGTTGTAGTTTTGAAACCTCTGGAAGTCCGCAGGTTGAAGACCACTGCGGGTGGGGGAGTTCACTCGAGTATAAGCCGAGGGGGGTGTTTTCAGCACGAAAAATCGTGCTGAAAAACTCGGCTTATACTCGAGTATATACGGTACCTTGATTTTTGATGATTTTCGCTCCGTGGGTGCACACCAGGTCTTGGAGTGGGAGGTCAGTCAGAGGCCTTGAGCTTATTATAGCAGCCAGGATGTGGGACCCCTCCTCAAGGAGTGTTAATGGGGGGAGCACTGAGCCCTAAAATAGGGGAACACTATGGGGGACAACGGGCCGTAACTGGGGTAGACAAATGGGGTACAGAGGCCCGTAATATGGGGTACAGTGGGCCAGAAAACTATAAATCATAAAATAATAAAACAGCATATGTTCCCAGAATGATGACCCAGAGCATAGCCAAAACTAAAAAAAACTATGCCCTCCCCAAACCCTATGCTCTGAATCATCATTCTGGGAATGTGATGTGTGTGGCCGTCCCTAACCAGTTGCCTAAAATGCGCACCCGCTCAGGTGGAGAGAGAGCGCTGCGCAATTAAGGCAACATAAAAAGTCCCCGATGATAGTGAGTCAGTGACCTATGACCCATTTCTGAAAAAACACCCCCAGAGGTCTTATCAGGTTTTTTTTCCAGATTTTTTTTTGCAATTTAGTGATTTATGGGGTTAACAATTTTGAATGTACTCTGGACTTGGTACATTGTTCAAATTATGGAAAATTGAAATGAAAAGGGAAAAATTAGTACTCCATGAAAGTGTGATACTCCCTGAAGCAGCCTATGCAGAGGCCCGGATTATCGGGGCAAGTGTTGCACTGATAGGTGGTGTCCTTCCGTCTCTGCATTTTTTCTGGCGCCTATAACTCCAGACCCTTGGGAAGTCCGGCCTGCTCTTTCCCGGTCAGCGAAGATCAGGAACCTTAGGACTTCTTCTTGGTACTGGAGGAATGTCCCTGTGTTGCCAGCGTACTGGGATAGTACAAAAGCGTTGTACATGGCAACCTGTACCAAGTAGACCGCAACTTTTTTGTAGCATGCCCGTGTTTTCCGCATGGCGTTATATGGCTTGAGGACTTGATCTGAGAGATCAACTCCCCCCATATACCGATTGTACTCCAGAATACAATCGGGCTTGAGGACCGGTCCCACGGTACCTCCCACAGGGACAGGGGTGCTGCCATTCCCATGAATAGTGGTGAGTATAAGGACACCCCTCTTATCCTTATACCTGACCAGCAACAGGTTATCATGGGTGAGGGCACGGGACTCACCCTTGGGAATAGGCATCTTAACAAAATTTAGAGGGAGATCTCTCTGGTTCTTCCGCACAGTCCCACAAGTGGACGTGGATCTGGCGGCAAGGGATGTGAAGAGAGGGATGTTGATGATGTGTCCATGGATGCCACGTGGGTGCCAGCTAGAAGAGAAGAAGAGGGGGAAAGTTTAGATGGGGAGACAGAGAGGAGGAGGAGACGAGTTGGAAGCAGGGGGAGGTCGTCGCAAGGAGCTAGTGGCACAGTCAGACAGCATGCATCGGCACCCGGGGTCAGCCAGACGGGACACCAATCAACGCATGCTGTTGCCACCACCAGAATGCCGTCATCGCAGAGCTTAGCAGTGTGGCATTTTTTGTGTGTGTCTGCCTCTCACAACAACGAGGCCATTTGCAACCTGTGCCAGAAGTAACTGAGTCGTGGGAAGTCCAACACCCACCTAGGCACAACTGCTTTGCAAAGGCACATGATGTCACATCACAAACGCCTATGGGATCAACACGTCAGTACAAGCAGCACACAAAGTCAAAGCCGCCATCCTCCTCCTGGTCCAGCATCTTCAGCCAGGTCAACCACTGCTGCCCTCCTTGCCCCCTCTCAACCATCCGCCTCTCCTTCTCTCGCCTTGAGCAGTTCCTGCTCATCTGCCCACAGGAGATGTTTGAGCGCAAGAAGACAATGTCTCAAAGTCACTCTCTAGCCCGGCATCTGACAGCTGGCTTATCGGAACTGCTAGCCCGCCAGCTTTTACCATACAAGCTGGTGGAGTCTGAGGCCTTTAAAAAATTTGTAGCCATTGGGACACTGCAGTGGAAGGTACCCGGACAAATTTTTTTTGCACAAAAGGCAATCCCCAACCTTTACTCCATTGTGCAAAAGGAAATTATGGCATGTCTGGCACACAGTGTAGGGGTAAGGGTCCATCTGACCATTGATACCTGGTCTGCAAAGCATGGTCAGGGCAGGTATATCACCTACACTGCTCATTGGGTAAACCTGGTGACAGCTGCCAAGCATGGGATGCATGGCTCTGCAGAGGAGTTGGTGACACCGCCACGACTTGCAGGCAGGCCTGCTGCCACCTCCTCTACTCCTCCTACTCCATCCTCTTCCATAACATCCTCGTCCGAGTCCTCTTCCACTGCTGCATCTTGCTCCACATCACCGGCAACCCCCCAGCTCCCCAGGTGCTATTCCACATCCCGGATACGGCAGTGTCACGCCATTTTGGGATTGACTTGCCTCAAAGCAGAGAGTCACACCGCACCAGCGCTCCTGTAAACCCAGAGCACGGGTGGACCAGTGGCTGACTCCGCACCAACTGGAGATCGGCAAGGTGGTTTGTGACAATGGAACAAATTTGTTGGCGGCATTGAGGTTGGGCAAGTTGACACATGTGCCGTGCATGGCACATGTGTGTAATCTGATTGTACAACGCTTTGTGCTCAAGTACCTAGTCTTACAGGATGCCCTGAAGCAGTCCAGGAAGATGTGTGGCCATTTCAGGCGTTCCTACACGGCCATGGTGCACTTGTTAGGTATCCAGCGGCAAAACAACATGCCAGTGAGGTGCTTGATTTGCGACAGCCCGACACATTGGAATTCAACACTCCTAATGTTCGACCGCCTGCTCCAACAAGAAAAAGCCATCAACAAATATTTTTATGACCGGGGTGCTAGGACATCTGGGAATTGTTTTGCCACGTTACTGGAGGCTCATGCGCAATGCCTGTAGGCTCATGCGTCCTTTTGAGGAGGTGACAAACCTGGTCAGTTGCACCGAAGGCACCATCAGCGACATCATACCATTTGTTTTCTTCCTGGAGCGTGCCCTGCAAAGAGTGCTGTATCAGGCAGTAGATGCACATGAAGAGAAAGAGTTGTGGACACCATCACCACCAGAAACAGACTTATCAGCATCGCTTGCTGGACCTGCGGCAACGCTGGAAGAGGATTGTGAGGAAGAGGAGTCAGAGGAGGAATGTGGCTTTGAAGAGGAGGAGGAAGACCAACCACAGCAGGCATCCCAGGGTGTTCCTTGTCACCTATCTGGTTCCTGTGGTGTTGTACGTGGCTGGGGGGAAGAATATTATACCTTCCCTGACATCTCTGAGGACGAGGAACGGGACATGAGTAGCTCGGCATCCGTCCTTGTGCATATGGGGTCTTTCATGCTGTCGTGCCTGTTGAAGGACCCTTGTATAAAAAGTATGAAGGAGAACGACCTGTACTGGGTGTCCACGCTACTAGTCCCCTGGTATAAACATAAAGTGCCTGACATGTTACCGGATTACAGCAAGGCGGAAAGGATTCAGCAGGTCCAAAATAAATTAAGAAGTATGCTGTTCACAGCGTATAAGGGTCATGTCACAGCACAACAGGCATCTAACAGGGGAAGAGGTGAAAGTAATCCTCCTCCCACGAACACGCCGGCTGTACAGACATGCTGTTGATGGAGGACATGCAGAGCTTTTTAAGTCCTACACATTGCCAAAGCCCTTCGGGGTCCACCATCAGAGAACGACTTGACCGACAGGTAGCAGACTACCTGTCCTTAACCGCAGATATCGACACTCTGAGGAGCGATGAACCCCTTGACTACTGGTTTTGCTGGCTTGACCTGCGGCCTGAGCTATCCCAATTTGCGCTCAAACTTCTGGCCTGTCCCGCTTCAAGTGTCCTGTCAGAAAGGACCTTCAGTGCAGCAGGAGGTATTGTCACCTTGGTCAAAAAAGTCTGGATTACCTCACCTTTCTTAAGATGAATGAGGGATGGATCCCGAAGGGACTGACACTAGGTGATACATTTGACTGAACAAGGCCTGATCAGATGACCTGCCTTGGCCTAAAAATGGTCCACACGCTGCTGTATTTGAACTCTGAATGCTGGATAACTTGCGTGACTTATCCGCCACCAACTAGGGTTCAAGCTGCAATGTTTTAGGGCACTTTCTGCCTGGCAACAGTGGCGTTGCGACCCGGGTGCAGGGGGTGTGGCCCGTACCGGGTGACACCAACCTAAGGGGGTGACACCAAGACCCTCCGCAGCACCCAGCCCCCCCTCCTCAGCTACACCGACACCCCCCATCTTTGCCCAACCAGCCTCCCGTCCGTCAGCACCCCCCCCCGCCTTCACCTGCGCTGTGTGTGCGGTGCGCCCGTCCGTCAGCAACCCCCCCTTTCACCTGCACTGTGCACCCGTCCGTCATCACACCCCCCCCTCACCTTCACCAGCACTGTGCCCGGCCTCCGCTCCCACGTCTGCGCCGGCCTTACGTCACACCGCATGGCCGCATAGGAGGACGTCAGTTACGTCACTCGCAGGGCGCCCGGTGAGAAGGAACGCTGCGCTGGATGGGTGAGTGTGTGTGTGTCTGACTCTCTGTCTGTCTCTATCTATGTTTGTGTGTGTGAGACCGTGTGTATGTGACTGTGTGACTCTGTGTATGTGTGACTCTCTGAGTGTGTGTGACTGTGTGACTCTGTGTGTGTTTGTGCGACTCTGTGTTTGTGTGACTGTGTGTGTGTGACTGTGTGACTCTGTGTGTGTGTCTGTGTGAGTGTGTGTCTCTCTGACTGTGTGTGAGTGTGTGTCTCTCTGACTGTGTGTGAGTTTGTGTGTGTGTCTCTCTGTGTTGTATGTTTTTTTTTTTATTTGTGTGTGTGTGTGTGTGTGTGTGTGTGTGTGTGGGGGGGGGGGGGGTTGTACTAGCGATCTAATGTGGGGAGACTTTGACCCATTGTGGGGAACCTGCAAGGGATCCTGCGGCCTAATGTGGGGAAACTACTACCAAATGTGTGAAGTCTATGCTACCAAATGTGGGGAGTCTATGCTACCTTATGTGGGGAATCTGTGCTACCTAATGTGGGGAATCTGTGCTACCTAATGTGGGGAAATTTCTACCTAATGTGGGGAATCTGTGCTACCTAATGTGGGGTAACTGGTACCTACCTAATGTGGGGGAACTGGTACCAAATGTGGGGAATCTATGCTGCCTAATGTGGGGAAAAGATGCTACCTAATGTGGGGAAACTGCTACCTACCTAATGTGGGGGAACTGCTGGCCAGTAGCACCCTCATCATCCTCCAGCAACACCCCCCCAGTAGTAGCACCCCCATCATCCATTAGCAACACCACCAATACCCCCCTCCCGTGGTAATAGCATTAGCTAACGGATGTTGAGGGGTGTTACTGCGGTTGTGGTATTATATTCAGAGGGTGCACTGTATGGCAACGTTATATTCAGAGGGCGCAGTTTGTGGTAGTATTATATTCAGAGGGTGCAGTGGGTGGTAGTATTATATTCAGAGGGCGCAGTTTGTGGTAGTATTATTAGAGATGAGCGAACTTACAGTAAATTTGATTCGTCACGATCTTCTCGGCTCGGCAGTTGATAACTTATCCTGCGTAAATTAGTTCAGCTTTCCGGTGCTCCGGTGGGCTGGAAAAGGTGCATGCATTCCTAGAAAAGAGTCTCCTAGGACTGTATCCACCTTTTTCAGCCCACGGGAGCCCCTGAAAGCTGAACTAATTTATGCAGGAAAAATCATCAACTGCCGAGCCGAGAAGTTTGTGATGAGTTGAATTTACTGTAGTTCGCTCATCTCTAACTGTTATATTCAGAGGGCGCAGTGGGTGGTAGTATTATATTCAGAGGGTACCGTATGTGGCGGTATTATATTCAGGGGTACAGTATGTGCAGATTTATATTTAGGGGTACAGTATGTGGCAGATTTATATTCAGGGGTACAGTATGTGGCCAATTTATATTCAGAGGGTACAGTATGTGGCAGATTTATATTCAGAGGGCACAGTTTGTGGTAGTATTATATTCAGAGGGCGCTGTGGGTGGTAGTATTATATTCAGAGGGTACAGTATGTGGTAGTATTATATTCAGTGGGTACAGTGTGTTGCGGTATTATATTCAGGGGTATAGTATGTTTCAGATTTATATTCAGGGGTACAGTATGTGGCAGATTTATATTCAGAGGGTACAATGTGTGGCAGATTTATGTTCAGAGGACACAGTGTGTGATAGTATTATATTCAGAGGGTACAGTATGTGGTAGTATTATATTCAGAGGGTACAGTGTGTGGCGTTATTATATTCAGGGGTACAGTATGTGGCAGATTTATATTCAGAGTGTACAGTATGTGTTGGTATTATATTCAGAATGTACATTGTGTGGTAGTATTATATTCAGTGGGTACGGTGTATGGAAGGTTTATAATCAAAGAGTATAGTGTATAGTAGTATTATATTTAGAGGATACAGTGTCTGGCAGGTTTATAATAATACGTGTTTTCATATAGAGGATGAGAATGCGCTGACATAGTGAGGAGACGTCTGGGCGTCACATTCTGCAGAGAGAAGTTTTAGCTGGAACAAGTCTTGGCGGTATGTACCATCCGAATTAGATAAGGGAAGACTATAGAGAAGACGTCACCTATAGTCACTGATATCATTGTACATTCTCCTCTCTATGTCCTATCAGAGCTGTAGTCGCTTGTCAGTTCTACAGTTATGGTGAGTGAAACTACAACTCCCAGCATAACCTCACTACTGCTCAAAGGGGTACTCTACTGGAAAATATTTTTTTTTAATCAACTGGTGCTACAAAGTTAAACAGATTTGTAAATTACTTCTATTTAAACATAATCCTTCCAGTACTTATTAGCTGCTGTATAAGCGATTCACAGGAAGTTATTTTCTTTTTTAATTTATTTTCTGTCTGACCACAGTGCTCTGTGCTGACACATCTGTCCATGTCAAGAACTAACCATAGTAGGAGCAAATCCCCATAGCAAACCTATCCTGCTCTGGACAGTTCCTGACATGGACAGAGGTGTCAGCAAATAGCACTGTGGTCAGACTGGAAAGAACTACACAACTTCCTGTGGAGCATACACCAGCTTATAAGTACTGTAAGTATCACCATCTCATTCACACAAACCAAACTTCTATTTATTTATTTTTTTACCAAATATTCACAAATCACTTACCAAACCTCCTGGATGTCCTATTATTTCATGTACAAACTCTGCAACCAGTAATCTTGCACGTTACCTGGATCTATGTCTTTAGGACTATAATGAGTTCTGTATCAAGGTATGAGCCGCTCACCACATACATGCCCTCCTCACCACCTGTGCCGTGGACCGGCTGGTACCGCCTCCAGCCTATTATTAGACAAGAACAAAGGCGAGGTCCGGCACCTGGATGGTTGCAGATAAAAGCTTGCGTTATTTTATTGAAGATATCGCAGTACAAGGCAAAACGTCTGACACGTTTCGCACATGACCATGCTTAATCGTATGTCTACGATTAAGCACGGTCACGTGCGAAACGCGCCAGACGTTCTGCCTTGTACTGCAATATCTTCAATAAAATAACGCAAGCTTTTATCTGCAACAATCCTGGTGCCGGACCTCGTCTTTGTTCATATATATATATATATATATATATATATATATATATATATATATATATATATATATATATATATACAGTGGTCCCTCAACATACAATGGTAATTCGTTCCAAACGAGCCATCGTTTGTCGAATCCATGGTGTGTTGAGGGATTCATATAATGTAAAGTATAGGAAGCTGTGTCACCTGTCCCCGCTGCTCGCGATGGTGACCCCGGGCCTCCGCTGTCTTCTCCTGGTCTTTTCCGGTCCTCTGCTGTCTTCTCCGGTCCTCTCCTGGTCTTCTCCGCTGTCTTCTCCGGTCCTCTCCTGGTCTTCTCCGCTGTCTTCTCCGGTCCTCTCCTGGTCTTCTCCGGTCCTCTCCTGGTGTTCTCCGCTGTCTTCTCCAGTCCTCTCCTGGTCTTCTCCGCAGTCTTCTCCGGTCCTCTCCTGGTCTTCTCCGGTCCTCTCCTGGTCTTCTCCGGTCCTATCCTGGTCTTCTCCGGTCCTCTGCTGGGCTCTCCTGGTCTTCTCCGGTCCTCTTCTGTCTTCTCCGGTCCTCTGCTGTCTTCCGCAAGGCCTTACTAGGCCTGCGTAGCGATTTCATTACGCCGCTGAGTACGCCATTCCTATTGGATGGCGTGCGCAGCAGCGTATTGACGTCATTGGAGAGGGCCGAGAAGACACCGGAAGACCAGCGCTGGACCCAGAGGGCGCCCTGGAGCATCGTGGAGGGGTAAGTAATACTTACCGCACCACACGAGGAACATTAAGCTGCAATCCGGCAGCAGCTTAAGCATTTTGCGCTGCCGGAGAGCACTTAATGCGATGGCCCCGACATAAAAAAAGCATCATATGTCAATTTGATCATATGTCGGGCCATAGTAGGTCGGGGGGTCACTGCATATATAGATAGGTAGATAAAGTCATCAATAGTGTTGAGCGGCATAGGCCATATTCGAATTCGCTAATATTCGCGAATATATGGACGAATATTTGTCACATATCTTTTTGAATATTCGAATATTCGTTATATTCTCAGTTTATTTTCGCATATGCGAATATTCACGGAAGCGAAAATTAGCATACGTGAATATTCGCAGATACAAAATTAGCACACGCGAAAATTCGCATATGCGAAAATTGGCATATGCTACTTTTCGCATATTCAGCCTTTACACCACACAAGCTGGAAGCAGAGAGGGGTGATCACTGTGATGTGTACTGTGAAGACAAAAAAAAAAAAAAAAAACGAATATTCGTAATTACGAATATATAGCGCTATATTCGCGATATTCGCGAAAAATATTCGAATTGCGAATATTCGCGAGCAACACTAGTCATCAATATATAGAATCTAGGCTAAGGGAGCGTTCAGTCCTGTTTTCTGTTCATTGTGCAACAGCGACATCTACTGTCAGTTTACTGCAATCACATTACTAGATATCAGGTTCCCGCTAATTCTGTTTCTTTTGCGGTCACCTCATTATTCTATAAATGATTACATTCTAATAACATCTACTGATCAATAATCACAACGTTAACCCTTTAACCACGAGAGATACATGAGATCTGATCTCACTGCTGGTCTCATAACTCAGTCCCGCTTCGCTTCCCGTTCGGCCTGGATTTCTATTGATCTTTTCCACATTGAATCAGACTTTTTATTACATTTTTCCTTTTATCGTTATTTTATGTAAATAGTTATTGTATATGATCTTACTCTGCTGTAAAATATCGTCCAATGAGAACTCTGACCGGAGTCTTAGCGATTGTTTTATAAACAATTTAACCCCTCAGCATTCAAGGGATGTTTAGACCTAATAAAGCGCTTAGTGTGAACAGCAAACGTCTCCTCTATTAGTTGTTTTTTCTAGAATAAAGCGATTCTTATTCTGCGTTATACATTGGGATATCTGATCTTCTATACCAGTGTGGAGAGATCCCAGTGTCCGTCCTTCATGAAGACTTCGGCCGGAGAACTTCTGGAATGTAATCTTATCCATCTAGATTTGGAATTAACGCTTGATCGTGTGAATATATCGCTAATAACAGAGTAGCTCAGTAATAGTCCGGTCCCTGACTTTGCTATTACGGTGCAGAGCTGGATTGTTGTAATAATCTGCTGGGTGTGACCAGGGGTCTATGGGGGATGAAGCTTCAGACATAGAGCTGATGTGATGAGCGGCTTTTTCTTCCACAGAGATGACTGCGGTTTCGTTACATTGTAGAGACTTGCGGTACCTGCTGTGCCCCGAGCACAGATTATTAGGTCCCGTCCATCCCTATAGGACTCGTTTCCTTGTAGAATCTTGGCGGCCCCGATAATCACTGAGATACACAGATGTCCCTGTCAGTGATGTCCCCGTCAGTGGTGCCAGCCATTGGACACCGCAGTCTCCTTACAGCTGTGAATTAATGTCTTTGACTGATATAATGAAAATAAAACAAGGAACAGAAAATGTGGACACTAAAGAGTTAATGTACGGATCTATAGCTCTGATACTTAGTACCGATCGGATGATAACGGAGCTTTGGGGATTTTTTCTTTTCTCCTCCTCATCCATGTAATAACAGGAGCCCCCTCATTGGTGCTTATTCCCGGTGACTGTATACGGAGAGTGCCGGCATCCGCAGCCTGAGAAGGAGCCGCCTGTATATGAGATCACATAACACGGGACAATTGTCTTCTCTCCCAGAGCGGAGAATTACAGGGTGAGCAGGAAATTCAAAATCAACTAAGCTTTTGTGTTCAGCCAATCAAAAGAGAAGGGGAGGGGCCGGGAATGTAAATTATTAAAGGAAACGCCCATGATGACGTCATCTTGTTTGAGTTCTCCGTCTGGTCCGCCATGTGCTATATAAACCAGGACTCCGCTCCTCAGACATAATTCATTCTATTCTCAATCAGCAGGATGTCGGGACGCGGTAAAGGAGGGAAAGGTCTCGGTAAGGGCGGAGCCAAGCGGCACAGGAAGGTGCTCCGGGATAACATCCAGGGCATCACCAAGCCTGCCATCCGCCGTCTAGCTCGCAGGGGAGGTGTGAAGCGCATCTCCGGCCTCATCTATGAAGAGACTCGCGGTGTCCTGAAAGTCTTCCTGGAGAACGTCATCCGTGACGCCGTCACCTACACCGAGCACGCCAAGAGGAAGACCGTCACCGCTATGGACGTGGTGTACGCCCTCAAGCGCCAGGGCCGCACTCTCTACGGCTTTGGAGGTTAATTCTAATCCTGAAATCATCTCCTCCCCCCAAAGGCTCTTCTCAGAGCCGCCCACATGTTCTATAGAAAGGCTACAATTCCTTGTGTCTTCCCTACTGAGTGGTTGTGTGGTCGGTGTTGTGCTTTGGTGGTTGCGGTGTTTTTTTTCCCTCAATTCTAACTTAGTCTGCCGGTATTTCCCGCTCCTTCTCTGATTATCTGCCCCGGGAGATTTCCACTAAATGTTCTGACTACTGCCCTCACCATCTACATCATTCTTCCCCTCCTCCAGATTTCATTACTTCCCTCCCCCACCAAATCACTATCTCCCTAAAGAGTCCGTGTTATAGAGGATGCAGATCTCCTGATAACGGGATATAAATGCGTCTTATCCGGATACCACTGGATAGACGAGTCTTCGCTCTATAGCACCTGTAAGTTAATTAATGGAGCAGTTCACACCGAACTAAATTGCTGCGGCTTTATTCTAGTGTAGATGCAGGTTCCTCTATATCACTCCTCAGCACGTTGCAGGCTGGCGCAGTGTGCGCTTCTCCCTGTGATACCGATCCTCACTGATGTCCCGGACTGTGATAGCGGCACAAACCCCCATACACCGGACTATGATAGCGCTATGTTCTACTACCCAGCGGGAACAGCGAGAATCGGAGTCCCGGTGATCACTGACTGTTCCTCTAACAATTCCTGTATAAAGTTTTGGCAATGATTCCGGAGAAATAATTGTAGAAATGAGCGGGAAACTCCCAATATGTATAACACTACATGTCCGCCAATTATTCCTCAGCTTAATAACTATACATATCATCCAGCATCATGAGCGGGGAGAGGTACCGGTCCCCGCCACTCACCCCTGGCAGGTGCATGTTAATCTGGTTTACACAGACTAATAGGGGCAGATTTGGAGCTGATGGTATCGTCTATTATGGATCTTTATCCCTGCGCCCGGATACATTGTTATATCTCCATCAGTCGGTGACATTTGGGGAGCTATAGCCCTGAGCGTTGTAATTGTCTCATTATTGTAGTGCACATGCCGCTAAAGGGTTAACAATGGGCCGTGCGCGCGGTCCCGTCCGATGCCTAATGCTCATTGGCTGATCACAGGATGTTCAGGATTTGAATTTCCCGCTTCCCCCAGACCCGATAACAATGGAGAGATCTCCCCGAGATGTAGAGCCTGATTCAGTGTCTGACTACTACCCTCATCATCCTTGTTTCTCTATTGTACCCCCTAGTCAGTGCACAAAGATTATGGCAGCAGGATGCGCGTCTCATTATAAACCCCGGCGATTCCGATCAATAGATTCCCCGGTCAGTAAATTAGGATTTATAGCGTTACCGCAACAATCCACTCCAGTAAGGCTGTGTGATCGATCAGGACCGCGGAGATTATAGAAGAAATAATCGGGGAATCTGGTGGAGGAGATACTGATCACAAGACAGATCGGGCAATGGGTTAACTACGGAGAACTGATCTACAGCGCCCCCCGCTCCACCACAGGAGAATATACATCCTGCAGTCAGTGAGAACCGCAGCCGCCGCTCTGATCTCACCCGATCCCGGAGCAGAATATATATAGTCTCAATAGACTGTACTGACAGAATAGCGGCCACATATACAGAAGAGAATACGGGGAATACAGACAGGAGAAGCCCCAGCTCTATTATAGACAATGTGGGTGGCTCTTAGAAGAGCCTTTGGGGTGACAGCAGGAGGCGGAACAGGTTACTTGGCGCTGGTGTACTTGGTGACGGCCTTGGTGCCCTCGGACACGGCGTGCTTGGCCAGCTCTCCAGGCAGCAGCAGGCGCACGGCGGTCTGGATCTCCCGGGAGGTGATGGTGGAGCGCTTGTTGTAGTGAGCCAGGCGGGAGGCTTCCCCTGCGATGCGCTCGAAGATATCGTTGACAAAGGAGTTCATGATGCCCATGGCCTTGGAGGAGATGCCGGTGTCAGGGTGGACCTGCTTGAGCACCTTGTACACGTAGATGGCATAGCTTTCCTTCCTGGTCTTCCTCCGCTTCTTGCCGTCCTTTTTCTGAGTCTTGGTCACGGCTTTCTTGGAGCCTTTCTTGGGCGCTGGTGCAGACTTGGCGGGATCAGGCATGATTATCAATCTCAAGAATTCCTAACTTAAACAAAGAGGATAATGATGTCGCTTACTCCCTCTGCAGCCGTATTTATAGGCAGCCCATGCAAAAGAGCAATGCCGTCAGCCTCTTGCTCTACTGGAAGAGCAAATCATGTGACCTCAGTGCTGTCATACGCCCCGCCCAGTGCCGCCTATTGGAGAGTCTTCAATTCCAGTTTCATTAGCCGGATTCAAATCTACCCAATCACAGGAGCCGGAGGGCGGAGCTGAGAACTATAAAGCCAGCAGAACGTGTGGGAATGATCACATTATTCTGAAATAAGTTGTCATGTCTGGACGCGGCAAACAAGGAGGGAAGGTTCGGGCTAAGGCCAAGACCCGCTCATCCCGGGCAGGACTCCAGTTCCCCGTCGGTCGTGTGCACAGGCTTCTCCGCAAAGGGAACTACGCCGAGAGGGTGGGCGCCGGTGCTCCGGTCTACCTGGCCGCTGTGCTGGAGTATTTAACCGCTGAGATCCTGGAATTGGCCGGTAATGCCGCCCGGGACAACAAGAAGACCCGCATCATCCCCCGTCACCTGCAGCTGGCCGTGCGCAATGACGAGGAGCTGAACAAGCTGCTGGGTGGGGTGACCATCGCCCAGGGAGGCGTCCTGCCCAACATCCAGGCCGTGCTGCTGCCCAAGAAGACCGAGAGCAGCAAAGCGGCCAAGAGCAAGTGATCACCGCTTATCCCAGACCATCCCGAACACCAAAGGCTCTTCTAAGAGCCACCACATTGTCTCCTACAGAGCTGGCACCGCTGATCTTGTCTGATAAGGATTAGATTTCTTATGACATGTTCTTTATACGGGGTTATAGTAGAACTGATGAGTTTCTTTCATTAACAGTATGAGAGGGATTGGACACCTTCACTTTTATATAAAAGAAAAAAAAAAAAAAAAAATAACTACCAGAAAACTTCCTATAGCAGAATGTGACCCTCAGCACAAGGACAGTTTCCTCCTCACTCCATCCCCGCTACCCTCACTAAGGGGGACGGGTACAGTTTCTACATATGGATTTTGAGGTGCAGCCAGCCTTTCCCCGCGACAAAGACAGTAATGTAATCACGTGTACAGGGACGAGACAAAGCGAGAAAGTCAATCTCCAATGAGCGTAAACTATCGGGGTTATTGCTCCACCTACAAAGTTAACCCTTCATTGTCCCTCGTTATTTATGCTCTGTTTCCCCTTCAGTCCCCGGAGCGCTCTCTGCTTCACTAGTCCCAATCCCTATATACGCTTACACGGTGCACTATAGTAGAGCGCCCCCATATTTAGTCTCCATTCGGGGCTGCATTGGCTTTATATTACGTTTACAAGAAATAAGCCCAATAATTCTCCAGATGGATAAAACGCCATGTGCACAACCTATTAACTAAAGGGTTACATTAACCCCCAAATCTCTGGTAAATTAATTGTTTCCTTATATCTATCCATAGATCGTCTATCGCAGCAGTATAAATCGTTAGTTTATACAGATCAGATACATTGTGTTACAATAGCGACACCTGGTGGTGAGAGCTTTGTATTCTAATCTTTACATGTTACCAAATAGTAACAAGTATTTCCCAGGTGCTGATACAAATTACAGAGGCGCAAATAGATACAACTGTGGATGGTGACTAAAACTTATAATAAAACAGCACAATAATTTCAGCTGCTCTTATACACCCTGCTTATCCTATACCAGATATAAGTGTCCTAAGGGGATCTAGAACAAATAAATGCATCTGCATTGTCCTCGATATAACATAAAGTGATGTAATGTAGAAGGTTTGTATATTAGGGTGAGGAGTGACATATTTATCGCCAGGATCCTGAATTATATCTCTTTGTTGGAGCTGCGGGGCAGGAGCTGTCACCTCTGACCGGGCTTCGGGAGTCTTCGGGCCGCCAGGAGAGGAGAGATGCCGCAATATAGAACATGATCCGGCGAGAAAGAGGAGGGAAGCGGGTGTCGGCTAGTAATGTATTCTCCGCATTGTACAGTGTTAGTACAGAACTCCCGGGCAGCGATCATAATCTGGGCCATGTAATGTTATACTACGGTCCCTCCACATGTTTAGGGGAAGGAGTCTCCACATCTATTATATTCATCGCTCTGTATAGAATCACATCTCCCACCTGATCTGCTACTAGTTCCCCCATCACTGAACACATCGGCCGATCTATATTTACAGCAAAGGAAACTATGGAGCTACTAAACTAAACACTGAGCACCATATACCGGAGCCACAGCTCGGGCCATTGAGATAAGATCCTTGCAAATCCCAAAATCGGGTTTCCTCTTCAATATGCAGCTTCTATATCTTAACCACGATTATTGTACAGACAAGGACAATACACTACGACAGATTTCCGATAACACAAAGCAGTGTAAACACAGAATTGTAGCTTTTCTATAGAACATGTGGGCGGCTCTGAGAAGAGCCTTTGGGTTGATGAGATGGAGCAGAGTAGAAGCAGAATTAACCTCCGAAGCCGTAAAGAGTGCGGCCCTGGCGCTTGAGGGCGTACACGACGTCCATAGCGGTGACGGTCTTCCTCTTGGCGTGCTCGGTGTAGGTGACGGCGTCACGGATGACGTTCTCCAGGAAAACCTTCAGGACACCGCGAGTCTCTTCATAGATGAGGCCGGAGATACGCTTCACACCTCCCCTGCGAGCTAGACGGCGGATTGCAGGCTTAGTGATGCCCTGGATGTTATCACGGAGCACCTTCCTGTGCCGCTTGGCTCCGCCCTTACCGAGACCTTTTCCTCCTTTGCCGCGTCCCGACATCCTGCTGGTTGAGAATTGAATGAATAAAGTTTGAGGCGCGGAGTCCTAGCTTATATAGCACATGTGCGGACCAGAAGGAGAACTTTAACAAGATGACGTCAACATGGGCGTTTCCTTTTACTGAATTTACATTACCGGCCCCTCCCCTTCTCTTTTGATTGGCTGAATACAGAATCGTTGGTGATTTTGAATTTCCCGCTCACCCTGTAATTCTCCGCTCTGGGAGAGAAGACAATTGTCCCGTGTTATGTGATCTCACGTTCAGGCGGCTCATTCTCAGGCTGCGGATGCCGGCACTCTCCGTATACAGTGACCGGGAATAATCACCAGGGCCCGTCCTGACATCTCCTGTTCTTATATAGAGGAAGAGGAGAGAAATCACCAAAGCTCCGGTATCAGCCAATCGATACTATGTATCAGGACTATAGCTCCGTACAGTGTTAACTCTTTAGTGTCCACATGTTCTGTTTCTTGTTTTATATCTGTACGGAGACTGCGGTGTGTAATGGCTGGGACTGTATATATTATATATAATTACACTGCAGTCACCATTCTATGTCCATTCTGATCTCTCACATATTGTCTCCGTTCATTCTCATCCTACATCGTCATTGACTTATATTTACCCATGAAATTAGATACTAACGAACTCTTAATTAATTACATCCAAATGTTCTCTTTGTAGCGTCAATCATCCTATTTAGTTCTATTAAGTTCATTGATGTTACTTTGATTAATTGGTCTTTTCACTCTCATTCCTAAATGTCATCTCCTGCCGGGGCTCGTTCCTACGATCGGTCTCCTATACGGTATAATATATTGGGTTACATAGAAAACTATTTACTGCCATGTTGTGGTAGCTGAACACAGTACAAGAAAAAAACTTTTGAATAGTCTTTACATTCTTCAGCCTTACCACTAGGTGGGGACAAAGTACAGTGCAGCCTCTTCTAGGGATTCAGGCGAGAAAGGAAAAGTGTTGAACAGTGTCTTCTGCCATCTAGTTGCCGCAGAGCAGATTTCAGCGAAGTTCAATATAAAGTTACTAATTTTGGCCAAGTTTCTTTTCTCATTCTGCTATAATTTTAGCCCTTAATTAATTTGATTGTAATAGTGTTTAATAGAAATATGTATTTTTTGTTACAATTTTTTTTCCAATCTCCTTTTTACATTAACCCCTCAATGATGTTGTATTTTTTTTATATATTTGTTTTCTCTTTTAACTTTTCACAAAAAAAAAAAAAAAAAATCTATATCTCTGTCAATGTTTCATCTACAGACCCATATGAAGGCTTGTTATTTGTGAGACCAACTACACTTTGTAATGGCATCCTTCATTTTACTACTAAGTCTACAGCAAAGCCAAAAAAAAGAGAAAATTATAGGGTGAAATAAACAAAAAAAAGTAAAAAAAAAAGTTTAAAAATGATTATTTATTATTATTATTTTTTTTTTTTTGGGGGGGTCCAAGTTTAAGGGGGAGGGGAAGTGATGGCTGCACATTCACATGTCATACATTGTAATTTTCATACTTGTGCTGAGAAGCAATAGAACAATCAAGTGTTACTATACATTTCACTCAAACTGTACAAGCCAACTCGTCACTTCACGGTCACCTGATTCAAGTGAGTCCCTAACTTAACAACTTCTCCTTTTAATGACATGGGTGGGTGCTGCGGAGCATCTTGGTGTCACCCCATTAGGTTGGTGTCACGCCAGTGTGAGGTGATGAGGAGACTGAGGATAGGGTACGGGTTGGCTGGGTTGTGATGTATGAGGTGAAGAGAAGACTAAGGATAGGGTACGGGGGGGGGGGGGGGGGGGGGTTGGTGGCGGTGTATGAGGTGATAAGGAGACTGAGGATAGGGTACGGGGGGGGGGCTGGGTGGTGGTGTATGAGGTGATGAGGAGACTGAGGATAGGTTACAGGGGGGGCTGGGTGGTGGTGTATGAGGAGAATGAGGATGGGGTGCAGGGGGGCTGGGTTGTGGTGTATGAGGTGATGAGGAGACTGAGAATGCAGTATGGGGGGCTGGGTGGTGGTATATGAGGGGATGAGGAGACTGAGGATGGGGTACTGGGGGGGCTGTGTGGTGGTGTATGAGGTAATGAGAAGACTAAAGATAGGGTACAGGGGGGCTTGGTGGTGGTAAATGAGGTGATGAGGAGACTGAGAATGGGGTACGGGGGGGGGCTTGGAGGTGGTGTATGATGAGAATGAGGATGGGATGCAGGGGGACTGGGTTTTGGTGTATGAGGTGATGAGGAGACTGAGGATGGGGTACTGGGGGGCTGGGTGGCGGTGTATGAGGTCATGAGGAGACTGAGGATGGGGTGCAGGGGGGTTGGGTGGTGGTGTATGAGGTGATGAGGAGACTGAGGATGGGGTATGGGGGGGCTGGGTGGTGGTGTATGAGGTGATGAGGATGGGGTATGGGGGGGCTGGGTGGTGGTGTATGAGGTGATGATGAGACTGAGAATGGGGTACTGGGTGGGCTGGGTGGTAATGTATGAGGAGACTGAGGATGGGATACGGGGGGGGGGGCATGGGAGGTGGTGTATGATGAGAATGAGGACCGGGTGCAGGGGGCCTGGGTTGTGGTGTATGAGGTGATGAGGAGGCTGAGGTTGGGGTACTGGGGGGGGGGGGGCTTGGTGGTGGTGTATGAGGAAACTGAGGATGGGGTGCAGTGGGGAGCTGGGTGGTGGTGTATGAGGTTATGAGAAGACTGAGGATAGGGTACGGGGGGCGGTTGGGTTGTGATGTATGAGGTGATGAGGAGACTAAGGATAGGGTATGGGGGGCTTGGTGGCGGTGTATGAGGTGATGAGGAGACTGATGGGGTACGGGGGGGCTTGGAGGTGGTGTATGATGAGAAGGAGGATGGGGTGCAGGGGGGCTGGGTTTGGTGTATGAGGAGACTGAGGATGGGGTACTGGGGGGGCTGGGTGGTGGTGTATGAGGTCATGAGGAGACTGAGGATGGGGTGCAGGGGGGTTGGGTGGTGGTGTATGAGGTGATGAGGAGACTGAGGATGGGGTATGGGGGGGCTGGGTGGTGGTGTATGAGGTGATGATGAGAATGAGAATGGGGTACTGGGTGGCAATGTATGAGGTGATGAGGAGACTGAGGATAGGGTACTGGGGGGCTGAGTGGCGGTGTATCAGGAGACTGAGGATGGGGTACAGGGGGGGCTGGGAGGTGGTGCATGATGTGATGTTGAGACTGAGGATGGGGTATGGGGGGCTGGGAGGTGGTGTATGAGGTGATGAGGAGACTGAGGATGGGGTACAGGGGGGGCTGGGAGGTGGTGTATGATGAGAATGAGGACGGGGGTACTGGGTGGGCTGGGTGGTAATGTATGAGGTGATGAGGAGACTGAGTATAGGGTATGAGGGGGGGCTTGGTGGTGGTGTATGACGTGATGAGGAGACTGAGGATATGGTACTGGGGGACTGAGTGGCGGTATATCAGGAGACTGAGGATGCGGTACGGGGGGGGGGGGCATGGGAGGTGGTGTATGATGAGAATGAGGACGGGGTGCAGGGGGCCTGGGTTGTGGTGTATGAGGTGATGAGGAGGCTGAGAATGGGGTACTGGGGGGGGGGGCTGGGTGGTGGTGTATGAGGTGATGAGGAGACTAAGGATGGGGTATGGTGGGGCTGGGTGGTGGTGTATGAGGTGATGATGAGAATGAGAATGGGGTACTGGGTGGGCTGGGTGGTAATGTATGAGGTGATGAGGAGACTGAGTATAGGGTATGAGGGGGGGGGCTGGGTGGTGGTGTATGAGGTGATGAGGAGTCTGAGGATAGGGTACTGGGGGGCTGAGTGGCGGTGTATCAGGAGACTGAGGATGGGGTACAGGGGGGGCTTGGAGGTGGTGTATGAGGTGATGAGGAGACTGAGGATGGGGTATGGGGGGGCTGGGAGGTGGTGTATGAGGTGATGAGGAGACTGAGGTTGGGGGTACTGGGGGGCTGGGTGGCGGTGTATGAGGAGACTGAGGATGGGATACGGGGGGGGGGGGGGCATGGGAGGTGGTGTATGATGAGAATGAGGACCGGGTGCAGGGGGCCTGGGTTGTGGTGTATGAGGTGATGAGGAGGCTGAGGATGGGGTACTGGGGGGGGGGGGGCTGGGTGGTGGTGTATGAGGAGACTGAGGATGGGGTGCAGGGGGGGCTGGGTGGTGGTGTATGAGGTTATGAGGAGACTGAGGATAGGGTACGGGGGGCGGCAGGGTTGTGATGTATGAGGTGATGAGGAGACTAAGGATAGGGTACGGGGGGCTTGGTGGCGGTGTATGAGGTGATGAGGAGACTGATGATGGGGTACGGGGGGGCTTGGAGGTGGTGTATGATGAGAAGGAGGATGGGGTGCAGGGGGGGCTGGGTTTGGTGTATGAGGTGATGAGGAGACTGAGGATGGGGTACTGGGGGGGCTGGGTGGTGGTGTATGAGGTCATGAGGAGACTGAGGATGGGGTGCAGGGTGGTTGGGTGGTGGTGTATGAGGTGATGATGAGAATGAGAATGGGGTACTGGGTGGGCTGGGTTTTAATGTATGAGGTGATGAGGAGACTGAGTATAGGGTATGAAGGGGGGGGCTGGGTGGTGGTGTATGACGTGATGAGGAGACTGAGGATATGGTACTGGGGGGCTGAGTGGCGGTATATCAGGAGACTGAGGATGGGGTACGGGGGGGCATGGGAGGTGGTGTATGATGAGAATGAGGAAGGGGTACTGGGTGGGCTGGGTGGTAATGTATGAGGTGATGAGGAGACTGAGTATAGGGTATGAGGGGGGGGGCTGGGTGGTGGTGTATGAGGTGATGAGGAGACTGAGGATAGGGTACTGGGGGGCTGAGTGGCGGTATATCAGGAGACTGAGGATGGGGTGCAGGGGTGCAGGGGGGTTGGGTGGTGGTGTATGAGGTGATGATGAAAATGAGAATGGGGTACTGGGTGGGCTGGGTGGTAATGTATTAGGTGATGAGGAGACTGAGTATAGGGTATGAGGGGGGGGCTGGGTGGTGGTGTATGAGGTGATGATGAGACTGAGAATGGGGTACTGGGTGGGCTGGGTGGTAATGTATGAGGAGACTGAGGATGGGATACGGGGGGGGGGCATGGGAGGTGGTGTATGATGAGAATGAGGACGGGGTGCAGGGGGCCTGGGTTGTGGTGTATGAGGTGATGAGGAGGCTGAAAATGGGGTACTGGGGGGTTGGGTGGTGGTGTATGAGGTGATGATGAGAATGAGAATGGGGTACTGGGTGGGCTGGGTGGTAATGTATGAGGTGATGAGGAGACTGAGTATAGGGTATGAGGGGGGGGGCTGGGTGGTGGTGTATGAGGTGATGAGGAGACTCAGGATAGGGTACTGGGGGGCTGAGTGGCGGTGTATCAGGAGACTGAGGATGGGGTACAGGGGGGGCTTGGGGGTGGTGTATGAGGTGATGAGGAGACTGAGGATGGGGTATGACTCTGTCCATTTTGCCCCATATGAAGCAAAACACTGTCCGGTTGATGGCCTTGCAAATGGTGGTATGGGGAGGCCAGGCCTGTGCGGTATACTGGAGCACAGGCAAAACTTCACTCTGCAGGACAAGTGCCTTGCCTTCAATCGTGAGCTTTCTGGAGCTCTACAGTCCGATTTTAGAGTTCATCTTTCCTAGTCGGTCCTCTGCCGAAGTCCTCGCAGGTCTGGACGAGTGCAGTCACCGAACGCTGGTCAGCGCAGAAGACGGTCATGTCGTCCATGTAGAGCGAGCATTTCACCTCGTAGCGATCTGGTCCTGGTGCGGTGATCCCTCTGATCTATCCATTCTGCCGGATAGTCTCAGCGAAGAGCTCTATAACACAAACAAAAAGAAGAGGTGAAAGAGGGCAGCCTTGTCTAACCCCTGAAAGGATGGGAAAGGGGTTAGTCTTCCAGCTATTCACCAACACCGTGCTGTAAATATCAAAATACATGACGTTAACAAAAGAGCAACACATCTTCCCCAGACCTAGCCTGCGCAAAGCCCTGCCAATGAATGCGTGGGAGACACGGTCGAACGCCTTCTCCTGATCTAAGCTGACCAGGGCGGCGCGGCCACCGCTGTCCTGGATGTAATGGACCGTGTCTCTCACAAGGGCAAGGCTGTCAGCAATCCTGCGACCAGGAATGCCGCAGGTCTGGTTCGGATAGACGATCTGCCCGATGACAGATTTCAACCTGTTGGCCAGCACCTTGGCAAGGATCTTGTAGTCCACGTTCAGGAGAAAGATGGGACGCCAGTTTTTCAGGTCACATCTCTCCCCCTTCCGCTTATACAAGATCGTGATCATCCCCTCCCTCAACGACTGAGGCATTCTGCCCCCCACCACCATCTCCACGTACACCTCCAACAGGTCCGGACAGATCAGGTCACCCAGCACTACATAGAGCTCGGCCGGGAGACCGTCACTGCCCGGGGTCCTTCCAGGCTTAAAGGATTTAGCGGCAGAGAGCAGCTCCCCCACTGTCAAGGGATCGTCCATAGCTGCCGCACCTGCGGGATCAACCACGTTAGTGATACCTGACAGGAACCCCTCGGCGGCTTCGGGGTCGGATGACTTGGGGGCGTAGAGGTTGCTGTAGAAGTCGGAGACAACCCCCACTACCTCCTCCTTGCCCCTTCTCATGTGTCCGGTCTCACCTCGTAGCTCAGTCAGGGGCGTGTGGCCAGCATGGAGCTTCCTGAAAAAGAAAGAGTTACACTTCTCACCCTTCTCCAGGTTCTCCACCTTGGAACGAAAGACGATTCGCTTGGATTCCTCCTCAAAGTGCCTTTTCAAGCTCTTTTTGGTCTCCTCCAGCTCCTCCCTGATGTCCCAGCCACACTGGAGCAGGTCCTGCAGGGACCGCAGCTCGCGCTGCAGCTTCCTGAAGTCCCACTTCTTCGCACACGCCTGGTGTCTGCCTTTTGCCTGAAAGAAACAGCGGAACTCGACTTTAACATATTCCCACCAATCACTGATGCAGTTAAACAGACATTTGTCATTACGCCATACAAGGTACGCATCCCTAAGTTCCTCCATGACCTCCCTCTGCTCCAACAGGGCACAATTCAACTTCCAGGAGCCTGGGCCAGGTGGGAATCCATGGCCCAGAGTCCCCCAGAATCGAATGGCCCTGTGGTCAGAGAAGAAGCAGGGGACCATAAAGTACAACACCTTTCTGACTGCTCTCGAAGTGAAGATGAAGTCTATCCAAGAACGGAGCGAGCCATCGGGGCGGCTCCACGTATAGTTTACGGAGCCGTTCCTGATGGACCCACCAACGTCCTGCAAGGATGCCTCTGTCATCATCTCAATCAACAGCTTAGACGTCACGTCCAGGTTGGCGGATGTGCCAGAACTGCGCCCGTCTACCTCAATGGGGCAGTTGAAGTCACCACCCAACACTACTGCCCTAGTGGTGGCGAGCTCAGCCCGCAGGGCCTGGAGAACCTCCAGTCAGACATCCCTCTCAGGGGAGGCAAACACGTTGATGAGCCGCACGAGCTCACCCGCCCAGGAACCGTCTGCGACGAGAAGTCTGACACAGACGAGCTCCCGGACGGAATCAAGTGCAAAGTTGCCTCCCCTGATCAGGTTGGCCACCCCCGCAGACCTACTGTCACCCCCACCAGACCAGTAGAAAGGGCGGTGAGGCCACTGCCTGGCCAGATGTTTGTAAGACCTAGAAGCAGACAAAGCACATTCCTGCAGGATTTAAACATCACACCTCTGAGAATCTAAGAACTTAAGGACAGTCTGAAATCTAAACCTAGCTCTAATACTCCTCACATTAATGCAGAAGATGTTGAGATCAGCCATGGGAATAAAAAGAGAGGTTAGTTCAGATACTAGTTACCACTCTGGTCGGGCGGGTCCTCTTCTCTGGCGCCTGTCAGCTCCTGTGGCTTCTCATAGCGCCCTTCCAAGAACTCGTCGTTGGCCGGAGTGTCTAGGATTTTCTTGACTTCTGGGTCCTGCAGCAGCTCCTCCATAGACTGAGCTTGGACTTGCTCCTCTTGGACCTGTTCCACTTGGGCCTGCTCCATCTCCTCCTCTCCATCTGAAGCTTGAAGGCTCTCGCAGACCTGCTCCATCTCCTCCTCTTCATCTGAAACTTGAGGGGTCTCGAAGGTCTAGATAATCTTTCTCTTGTGGGACTCATCTGATGTATTTTTTTTTTCAACTATCATTTTTATTGAGCGAAAAAGACAAAAGGGAATGAAGTCCACTCGCAGGTGGGGTGTTTGTAGTATGCTCAGTTTTTGCAATTCAAAACAAAACAGAACAACAAATGAGAAATAGTATACACAATTTCTGTTAACCTGACACATGGGGAGGGGGACGACATGAAATCACAGCATCTCGGGGGGGGGGGGAGAAAGGGGGACAAATATGATGAGCGAGAAGGTTAAGTGTAGGGGGGGGGGGAGAGGGAGAAGCTGGAGTAATGCCACTATAAGCGGCAATCAATTTCAGGTGGGGATAAGTGAGCAGAAGGGTTGGGTAAATGGGGGATGGGGTAGTAGGCAGTAGCTGAGTGAGGGGGAAGGGAAAAAGGGGGGGGGGCTGTAAGTGAATGAAGAGAAGAAGGTAAGCGAGAGAGAAGGAATAGGAGGTCAGGGTGGAAAGAGGGTAAAAGAGGAAGATGAGGGTGGGGTGAGTAGGGCGGGGGGATAAGGGCAGAGAGCCTAAGGGGGGGGGGGTAAAGGGGGGGGATGAGGGGAGAGGGCGGGCCTCAGCAGCCATGGAGTCTCATGAGGAATAGGGGGAGTCTAGCCAAGGCTGCCAGGTCTTGAGGAATGAGTCATAGGATCTATTTACACGACTGGACATTACCTCAAACCTGCAGATCTGGGAAATTTTGGTGTACCAATCCTGCATTGAGGGGAGCGAGGTTTGCAACCAGTGTAAGGGAATCAGTGACTTAGCAGCCGCCAGAAGTTGGGAGATCAGAGTGTTGGATGCGGGGGTATAGGAGATGGAGGGGCACCCCAGCAGGACCGATTCCGGTGTGAGTTGAATAGTGGTACCAGTAATGTCGGCCAGCTTGGCCTCCACCTCCTTCCAGAACAAGGCTATGCTGGGGCAATGCCACCAGACATGTGAGTGTGTGCCTACCTGGGCTTTGCATCTCCAGCATAGACCGGAGGGGGCGAGACCGTGGGCATGTAGGAACTCATGCACCTTGTACCAGTGGGAGAGGATCTTAAAGTGATTTTCTTGCAGACGGACACATCTGGAAGGGCCGATCGTGAAGGAGAGAATACGATCCACCTCCATGTCACTCAGGGGGAGCTGAAGCTCGTCTCCCACGAGGCCAGGTAACCCAGCCTTCCCCGAGGCCTCGCCCGCCTCCAGGCTAATTTCGAGTCAGTAAGCCTCCATGGCCTATCCCCTGTGGAAAGCAAGAAGCTTTCAAATTCAGTAAGTGCTCTGAGGGGCAAATGTTTTTTGGCGAAAGCAGTACAGCATAAGACGATATGGTTTAGGTGCAGGAAGGTCAGATTTACCTCAGGGAATAGTTGGCATATATCCCCTGCGGCCGGAATCCCACCGTCAGAGAACAACTGCGAGACTGGAACCCCTGATAACCTCCTCCACAAAGGAGTAAAGGTGGGTGAATCCATCCCCACGACCACAGGAATAAAATGCGAAGGAAGAAGAGGAGAAATTCCAGGGGAGAGGAAAGGCGAGAGAAAGGACCAGGAGGAGATAATGCCCTCAATTAATAAATGATTGCTTTTTGCATTATATTTGGCGTGGGACGCAGGGGGCAACCAGACATCCGCTAGTGGGTCAGCATCAGCAGGCGCCTGGGGGAGAGTCAAACCACACGGCGCATGAGATGGGTGGGTGTACCATACCCATCGCTGGAGCTGAATCCCCCTATAAAGGTCACGGACATCCGGCAGCCCGATGCCCCCCTCCGACCTCAGGCGGGTGAGCAGTGTATGTGACATGCGGGCCCTTTTTCGCTTCCATACGAATCCGGAAAAAAGCCTTCTAATTGCAATGAAAAAGCGATCAGGAATTGCTATGGGAACCATGGTGAGTTTGTATGTGATTTTGGGGAGGACATAACATTGGATGACATTGCGTCTACCTAACCAAGAGATCAGGGGCAAATCATATTCCTCCAGAATATTTTTGATGTCTGTCAATAATGGAGCAAAGTTAGCATCGTATAAAGAGGCAGTTTGTGCGGTGATATGTACTCCCAGGTATTTAATATGCGTATCTGACATTTAAAATCAGATTGAGAGCGGAGCAGCCGGGATGTTCTAGGGGGCAAGGTAATGTTCAATAGTTCCGACTTCGATACATTCACCTTGAAGTTGGAAACTGCACCGAAGTCGTCAAATAGTTGAACCAGGGGGGGTAGGTCCTCCAGAGGGCTCGCCAATAGGAACAAAAGGTCGTCAGCAAATGCCAGCACTTTCATTTTGGCGCTCGGTGTGTGGAATCCACTGAGACCTGACCACTGGCGCACCCTCTGCAGCAATGTCTCCATCACAAGGATGAACAGAGTCGGGAACAGGGGGCAGCCCTGCCTGGTGCCGTTTTTTATGTGTAAGGGGGGTGAGATGGAGTCATTTACCAGTAGGGAAGCGGAGGGGGGAGAGTATAGGGACATAATTGCAGAAATAAACCAGTCTGGAAACTAAAACTTCCTTAGGGTCGCCTCCATGAATTGCCAATCAACTCTGTCAAAGGCCTTCTCGGCGTCTACTCCAAGAAGAGCCAGAGGCCGTCCAGAGAGCTGTGCCTGAGAGATAGCCTGCAAGAGCTTTTCAGTGTTGGTACGGCTTTCTCTACCTGGTACGAAGCCGGCCTGCTCCTCTCCTATTAGGTGGGGGAGTAATTTTTTGATGCGGAGGGAAAGGAGTTTTGCCCACAGCTTAACCTCTTCAGGACCCATGACGTATGCATACGTCATCACACCCTGGGTCTTAACCCCTTAAGGACATAGGGCGTATCCATACGCCCCCGTTTCCAAGTCCTTAAGGACCGAGGGCGTATGGATACGCCCTGAGCATTTCCGGCCCCCACCGCTAGCCGGAGGGGAGCCGGGGCCGGATGCCTGCTGAAATCGTTCAGCAAGCATCCCGGCATATCGCCCAGGGGGGTCAATTCAGTCCAGCGATCTGCGGCGGATTCCGGGTCAATCAGGTCTCCAGTGACCCGATGACCCGGAATTACTGGCTGATCGGGGCCGTCAGAGACGGCCCCGAACAGCCAGAGCCTGCAGGAGTGAGGTGGCACTGGTGCCACCTCACGATCGCCCTGATTCGTCGGCCGGATTACCGGCCGACCAATCAGGGTGCCTGCTGCGGGTGTCACTCCCACAACCCGTTCCGCCCCTCTTCCGGAGGACGTGAGCGGGTGCGGGAAGACGACCCCGGGTGCTGGGGACCCCGATCCCCGGCGCCCCTGTTGGGATCGGGGCCCCAGGAGCGACGGCGGTGGTGAGGGACTGACCTGCAGTGTGGATCGTTGGAGGTGAGTGACAGCCTCCTGCTGTTGCTTAGCAACAGCTCCCAGCATGCACCAAGGGCATGCTGGGAGCTGTAGTTATGCAACAGCAGGAGGCAGACCACCACAACTCCCAGCATGCCCTTATGGGCATGCTGGGACTTGTAGTTTTGCAACAGCTGGAGGCACATTCTTTCTATGGAAAAGTGTACCTTCAGCTGTTGTGTAACTACAACTCCCAGCTTGCACAATCAGCTAAAGTGCATGCTGGGAGTTGTAGTGGTGCATCTGGTGGTTGCATAACTACAACTCCCAGCATGCCCGTTGGCTGTCGGTGACTGCTGAGAGTTGTAGTTTTGCAACAGCTGAAGGCACACTGAGTTAAGTAGTAAACCAGTGTGTCTCCAGCTGTTGCATAACTACAATCCCCAGCATCCCCAGCCAATGTAGTATGCCCCCGGCTGTTGCATAACTACAAGACAAGTTAGCCAAACAACAAAAACGGCAAAACAATATGTGCCGTATGTAGGTCCCGGGGGTACCAATAAATAGCCAAAAACAAAGAGACCCACAATACTAATATTATTTCAAAAAGTATAACAATCTTTATTAGACAATAAAAAACTGTTTTTAAAAAATTAGAAAAAGGCAAAGGATGACCTTACACAGGAGACAACAGGTGCCAGTGGGCCTGGTATGGGTAATGTGGGTATTCAATCAAGAGTATACATAATATAAGGCTAGCGTAGCTGCATGTTTACAATATCGTAACAATAGGTATAATATCTAACATACATTGAGGTAACAATGCTTCCTATGTTACCTCAATGTATGTTAGATATTATACCTATTGTTACGATATTGTAAACATGCAGCTACGCTAGCCTTATATTATGTATACTCTTGATTGAATACCCACATTACCCATACCAGGCCCACTGGCACCTGTTGTCTCCTGTGTAAGGTCATCCTTTGCCTTTTTCTAATTTTTTAAAAACAGTTTTTTATTGTCTAATAAAGATTGTTATACTTTTTGAAATAATATTAGTATTGTGGGTCTCTTTGTTTTTGGCTATTTATAACTACAAGACCCAGCATGCCCTTCCGCTGTCCGTACATGCTGGGGGTTGTAGCTTTTGCAACAGCTGAAGGCACACTGGTTGCAAAACACTGAGTTTGTTACCAAACTCGGTGTTTCACAACCTGTGTGTCTCCAGCTGTTGCAAAACTACAACTCCCAGCATGCACTGATAGACCGTACATGCTGGGAGTTGTAGTTTTGCAACAGCTGGATGTTCCCCCCCCCCCCAATATGAACGTACGGGGTACACTCACATGGGCGGAGGATTACAGTAAGTATCCGGCTGCAAGTTTGAGCTGCAGCAAATTTTCTGCCGCTGCTCAAACTGCCAGCGAGAAACTACTGTGAACCCCCCGCCCGTGCGACTGTACCCTAAATCACTACACTACACTAACACAAAATAAAATAAAAAGTAAAAAACACTACATATACACATACCCCTACACAGCCCCCCTCCCCAATAAAAATGAAAAACGTCTGGTACGTCACTGTTTCCAAAACGGAGCCTCCAGCGGTTGCAAAACTACAACTCCCAGCATGCACTGATAGACCGTACATGCTGGGAGTTGTAGTTTTGCAACAGCTGGATGTTCCCCCCCCCCCCCCAATATGAACGTACGGGGTACACTCACATGGGCGGAGGATTACAGTAAGTATCCGGCTGCAAGTTTGAGCTGCAGCAAATTTTCTGCCGCTGCTCAAACTGCCAGCGAGAAACTACTGTGAACCCCCGCCCATGTGACTGTACCCTAAAAACACTACACTAACACACAATAAAATAAAAAGTAAAAAACACTACATATACACATACCCCTACACAGCCCCCCTCCCCTCCCCAATAAAAATGAAAAACGTCTGGTACGCCACTGTTTCCAGAACGGAGCCTCCAGCTGTTGCAAAACAACTACTCCCAGTATTGCCAGATAGCCACTGACTGTCCAGGCATGCTGGGAGTTTTACAACAGCTGGAGGCACCCTGTTTGGGAATCACTGGCGTAGAATTCCCCTATGTCCACCCCTATGCAATCCCTAATTTAGGCCTCAAATGCGCATGGCGCTCTCACTTTGGAGCCCTGTCGTATTTCAAGGCAACAGTTTAGGGACACATATGGGGTATTGCCGTACTCGGGAGAAATTGGGCTTCAAATTTTGGGGGATATTTTCTGCTATTACCCTTTTTAAAAATGTTAAATATTTGGGAAAACAAGCATTCCCTTACGTCCTAAACAGCAGCACAAGTGGTGAAGTGGGGTGTTCTGCCCCTGTGAAGCTGGCAGGACGGTGGGATTTTTAATTCCGCCCAAGCAATTTAAATTAATTAGCCCCCCCCATAAAAGGCCTCCTCCCCTAGGCCATCTTGCTTTTTTTCTGTCCTGTGTAAGGACAGCAGGACGGTGCAGGCTCCTTTGGAGCCTGCCTGGATGTCTCCCCTGTATTGGGGAGATATTTTTGGGGCGCAGTACCTTTTTCAACTGCCCCCTGTTTTTTTCTTTTTATATTATCTGGGCCTCCGGCCTGGTTTATCTTAAAACTATTTGTTTTGACTATTTTATGTTGCTATAGGGATCCGGTGATCCCTCATAGCATTAGGGATGCCGCCGCAGGTTTTTTCTTACCCGCCTGGCGTCCCACGTGTCCCGGCGCACGCTCGCCTCCATTACACTGTGCGAGCCGTGGACCGGAAGTACGTCATCTGACGACTTCCGGTCCCGGCCTCACTTTCTTCAGCGCTTTGCGCTGCCTTTTAAGTTTTATATTTAGGTGAAAATTCAGGCGTGAGCCCTTTCCTAGTTAGGGAAGGGCTCAGTGGATAATTTTTATTAAAATTCCCTTCCGGGTGTTTCAGCCTATTGCAGGCTGGTCTTTCTCTGAAGGGGGCAGGGCTTCCGGGCCCCTTCCCATATAAAGACAGCTGAGACCTTCATTCAGTCTCTGCTGCCATCATAGCTAGTCCTATTTACAAGCCTAGCATTAGTGGTTAGAGCTCCTATCTGCATTATAGGTATCTCTCCCTCTCTATTTGGCGTTAGGGCGATAATAATTTTATTTATTATCCCTAACTTATTTTCTTTCTTTCCAGAGTCATGTCTACTCCTTCCTCTAGTGACCCACACTCTGGTGGTCGTAAGGCTAGCGCCAAAAAAACGCCATCTAACTTGCGCCAATTGCGGCACTCCGCTTCCGGACGCTTACGAATATAACAGGTGTCCCGGTTGCCGTCCACCCTCTAATCCAGCTGAACCTACTGTCCAGGACATGTTCATCTGGATGAAGGAGTTTATGGGAAATTCCATATCTGAAATTAAGAGTGCTCTTGTTCCCAAAAGAGCTAGAACTGAATCCACTCCTCCTTCTGTGGCGGAAGAATCCGTTATGTCGGTCGATGTATTGGACCAGAGGTCATCTGTACAGTCTGAACAGCCTGTTGAGGTGAAGATGTTTCCGCCTCTTTTCCCTGCGGAAAAGACGCAGAGATTACTTAGGTCCATCCGGTCAAGGGACCAGGATGTTGACCAAGGGGAAGCCTCTGCATCCACCTCTAGAGAACCTTGGGTTTTCAAGGTGAATGATGCACGCAAAAAGATGATGAAGGCTGAGTGGAAGCACCCAGATAAACCTGCGCTTGTCACTCGTACCTTCAAATTGATGTACCCTCTCTCGGACGCGGAATCTGATTCCTGGATGCCACCTCCTAAGGTTGATATGGCAGTAAATAAACTGTCCAAGAGAGTCTTGGTTCCCGCGGATGATGGAAGCAACCTCAAGGACCCGCTTGATAGGAAGGTGGATTCCCTTCTCAGACGGACATATTCGGCAGCATCAGCGTCTGCCTCTGTGGCTATTGCCTCGGGAGAAGTGTCTGACTTCGTGAAGGAGCGTGTGGAGCGCATACAGACTGAGATTGACAACAATGTCCCCAGGGAAGACATCTTGGACAGCTTCAAGACACTCCTCCTTGGTATAGACTTCCTCTGCGAGGCCTCCCAGCAAAACCTTAAGCTAGCTGCCAAGTCCATGGCACTCGCTTCTGCTAGCAGACGTCCCTTGTGGTTACGCCCTTGGGTAGCGGACAACACCTCCAAGTTTAACTTGTGTGGGATGCCTTTCGAGCCTACTTGGCTATTTGGTTCTGAGCTGGATCGCATAATGGAAGGTTATGCTGACAAAAAAGGCAGGTGCCTTCCTGTTCAGGCCTTTCGGGGTAAAGGTAGAGCAAGAGGGGGGAAGTCCCAGGGCCCTCCTAGATCCCAGAGACGTCAGTCCTTTCAAAAACGTGGTGGAGGTCGCGGCCGCGGTAAAGACCGGAAGGCCGAGCTATGACTCTCCACTGACATCCACCAACGTTTTCCCTCTCCCTTCCCCTCAAGTGTTTGTTGCAGAGAATCTATCTGCCCATCCTCCTCCAGTAGGAGGACGTTTAAGTTTATTCCCTACAACCTGGATGCAAGAAATCCAGGATCCCTGGGTTCTGAAGGTTATTCAGTCGGGGTACAGGATAGAATTTACCTCCCCTCCCCCAAGGAAGTTTGTCTTAACAAAGTTACTTCCTCAGCTAAAACAGGCTGTCATAGAAACCTCAGTTCTCCAATACTTGGAAAAGCAAGCTTTGGAAGAAGTTCCCCCAGATCAAAGAGGATCTGGCGTCTACTCCCCAATATTTTTGGTTCCCAAACCAAATGGCGACTGGCGCATGATAATAGACCTGCGCTACCTAAACCGATTTATAAGGAAAAGGCGGTTCAGAATGGAAACCATTCGCTCGGTGGTCAGTATCCTGAACCCACAAGATCTCATGGTCACTATAGACTTGAAGGATGCATACCTTCATGTCCCTATATTTCCTGCCCACAGGAAGTTCTTAAGAATCGCCATCACCATAAAAGGTATGGTAAGGCATTTCCAATTTGCTGTTCTACCGTTCGGCATTACCTCCGCTCCCCACACCTTCACAAAGGTGGTGGCTCCAGTTGTCTCTGCTCTAAGACTAAAAGGCCTAGAGATTGTTCCTTATCTAGACGACTGGCTTTTAAAAGCCGCAACTCTAGACATTCTTCAAGCTCATCTTCAACTGACCCTGGATTTTCTTCAACACCTAGGGTGGCTCATAAATTGGGAAAAATCCGAGATCATTCCATCTACCTCAAGAAGGTTCCTGGGGTTTGTCCTAGACTCCTCTCGGATGACGCTGTCTCTCACCCCAGAAAGGAGAGAGCGCGTCATAAGAGCCGCAGAGTTTTTGTCGGTACCTCGCAGAGTGCCCATCAGAACTCTAATGAAGATGTTGGGCCACATGTCAGCGTCTGCAGAAGCAGTCCCCTGGGCCCTGTGGCACCTCCGACCTCTCCAAGATCAGGTCTTGACTGCCTGGAATTGCAACCCCAGTGGGTTGGACAAAAAATGCACCCTGTCGTCCGAAGTCCGTGCCTCTCTCAGGTGGTGGACAAACCTGACAGATGGGAAGTCCTTGATTCAACCTCTGTGGATCACTCTGACCACGGACGCCTCCCTTCTAGGGTGGGGAGCCCATCTGGACGACCATCCGGTTCAGGGTACCTGGACCCCTCAGGAAAGGTTACTCTCATCCAACATGAGAGAACTGAGAGCAGTTCGTCTTGCGCTCCTCCACTTTGCTCCCCATATCTTAGGGAAAGCAATAAGAGTCCGGTCAGACAACACCACTGTAGTGGCTTATATCAACAGACAGGGTGGCACAAAGTCCCAAGTGCTCCTCAGGGAGACCGGACTTATTCTATCGTGGGCAGAGCTCAACCTATCCCACCTTGTTGCAGTCCACATCAAGGGGGATCTCAACGTAGTGGCAGATCGTCTAAGTCGCAGGCTTGCAGTCCAGGGAGAATGGTCTCTCAACGAGAAGATCTTCAGGAGGATAACCCTGAAGTGGGGTACACCAGAAATAGACCTCATGGCAACCCGGCTGAATGCCAAAGTGAGCAAGTTTTGTTCCCTTTACAAGGAGGACAATCCGGTGGCGATAGACGCTCTGTCCATCCCATGGAGGTTCAGGCTGGCCTACATATTCCCTCCACTTTCCATGATACCCAGGGTATTGATGAAAGTCAGGCAAGACCAGACCTCAGTGATTGCCATCATCCCATTCTGGCCGAAGAGGTCTTGGTTCACCCAACTCATGAGGATGAGTCAGGGGTGTTATTGGAGGCTTCCCCACGTGCAGAACCTTGTGTCTCACAACACAGGCTCCTGCCTAGATCTGAGGAGACTCAATCTGACAGCCTGGAGATTGACAGGACCCTACTAAGGAGTGGGCTTCCTGCGGAGGTCTTGAGAACTATTGCACACTCTAGAGCAGAGTCTACAAACAAGGTTTACTCCAGGATAAAGAAGATTTTCCTTCAATGGTGTGCAACGAAAGAGGTAGTTACCTCAGATCCTCCTCTTTCTGCAATACTGCGTTTTCTCCAGGATGGCCTTGACAAGGGTCTTAGCCCATCCACCTTAAAGGTTCAGGTCGCAGCACTCTCTGCCTTCCTAGGCAGGTCTCTATCACAAGAATCCCTAGTTAGAAGATTCCTCAAAGGGGCTGAAAGACTTAAACCTACAGTTCTCAGACCTATTCCCAGTTGGGATTTAACCACTGTTCTCAGGGGGTTATGCTCTCCCCCCTTTGAACCTCTGGAAGAAGTAGACTTTAGGTATTTATCCCTTAAAGTCACTTTTTTATTGGCCATAACCTCAGCCAAGAGAGTGGGTGAGCTTCAGGCCCTTTCGGCTTTCGAGCCTTATACTGTTTTTCTACAGGACAGAGTCCTGTTGAGGTTTTTACCTACCTTCCTTCCTAAGGTTCCGACTTTCTCCAATACCAACCAGGTTATTTCTCTTCCAGTTCTACTGCCTAATCCATCCTCTCCTGAAGAAGCGGTTGACCACACTCTGGACATCTCTAGAGCTCTCAGAGTCTATATCTCAAGAACTGGAGAATTCAGGAAGTCGGAACACCTCCTTGTTTCTTTTTCTGGAAAGAACAAGGGCTTGAAAGCCTCTAAACCTACCCTAAGTAGGTGGATTAAGGAGGCAATCCGAGAGACCTTCATAGTCCAGGAGCTAACTCCTCCTGCCTTTGTCACTGCCCATTCCACTAGGGCAGTCTCTACTTCCTTTGCTGAGAAAAGGTCTGTTCCTCTGGAACAGATTTGTGCTGCTGCTTCTTGGAGCACCCACAATACTTTTTTGAGTCATTACAGGGTTAATGCCAAACGATCGGAAGAGTTGGCCTTTGGGCAGTCAATCCTAAGTGCCACTCTGCCGTAGTCCCTCCCTATTTGTGTTGTTACTCGCTAAGTCCCCACTTGTGCTGCTGGTTAGGACGTAAGGGAAGCGTTAATTTTTAACGTAAATTTGTTTTCCCTTAGTCCTAACAGCAGCACACAAATTTCCCACCCTAAACTTTTTTGTTACTTGTTATTAAGCGAGATGGCCTAGGGGAGGAGGCCTTTTATGGGGGGGGGGGGCTAATTAATTTAAATTGCTTGGGCGGAATTAAAAATTCCACCGTCCTGCCAGCTTCACAGGGGCAGAACACCCCACTTCACCACTTGTGCTGCTGTTAGGACTAAGGGAAAACAAATTTACGTTGAAAATTAACGCTTTTAGGTAAAAAAAAAATTTTTTTTTTACATATACAAAAGTCATGAAACACCTGTGGGGTATAAAGGTTCACTTAACCCCTTGTTACGTTCCCCGAGGGGTCTAGTTTCCAAAATGGTATGCCATGTGTTTTTCTTTGCTGTCCTGGCACCATAGGGGCTTCCTAAATGCGGCATGCCCCCAGAGTAAAATTTGCTTTCAAAAAGCCAAATGTGACTCCTTCTCTTCTGAGACCTGTAGTGCGCCAGCAGAGCAATTTTCACGCCCATATGGGGTGTTTTCTGAATCGGGAGAAATTGTGATTCAAATTTTGGGGGGTATTTTCTGCTATTACACTTTTTAAAAATGTAATATTTTTGGGAAACTAAGCATTTTAGGTAAAAAAAAAAAATTTTTTTACATATGCAAAAGTCGTGAAAAACCTGTGGGGTATTAAGGTTCACTTAACCCCTTGTTACGTTCCCCGAGGAGTCTAGTTTTCAAAATGGTATGCCATGTGTGTTTTTTTGCTGTCCTGGCACCATAGGGGCTTCCTAAAGGTGACATGCCCCCCAAAAACCATTTGTCGCTCCTTCCCTTCTGAGCCCTCTACTGCGCCCGCCGAACAATTAATATAGACATATGAGGTATGTGCTTACTCGAGAGAAATTGGGTTTCAAATACAAGTAAAAATTTTCTCCTTTTTACCCCTTGCAAAAATTCAAAAATTGGGTCTACAAGAACATGCGAGTGTAAAAAATGAAGATTTTGAATTTTCTCCTTCACTTTGCTGCTATTCCTGTGAAACACCTAAAGGGTTAATACACTTACTGAATGTCATTTTGATTACTTTGGGGGGTGTAGTTTTTATAATGGGGTCTTTTATGGGGTATTTCTAATATGAAGACCCTTCAAATCCACTTGAAAACTGAACTGGTCCATGAAAAATAGCGAGTTTGAAAATTTTGTGAAAAATTTCCAAATTGCTGCTGAACTTTGAAGCCCTCTGGTGTCTTCCAAAAGTAAAAACTCATAAATTTTATGATGCAAACATAAAGTAGACATATTGTATATGTGAATCCCAAAAAAAAATATTTTGAATATCCATTTTCCTTACAAGCAGAGAGCTTCAAAGTTAGAAAAATGCAAAATTTTCATTTTTTTCATCAAATTTGGGGATTTTTCACCAAGAAAGGATGGAAGTTACAATAAAATTTTACCACTAAGTTAAAGTAGAATATGTCACGAAAAAACAATCTCGGAATCAGAATGATAACTAAAAGCATTCCAGAGTTATTAATGTTTAAAGTAACAGTGGTCAGAATTGCAAAAAGCGCTCCGGTCCTTAAGGTGAAAAAGGGCTCGGTCCTTAAGGGGTTAAGGACCCATGACGTATGCATACGTCATGTCTTTTCCTGGTCTCCGCTGCTCACCCGGCGGAGATCGGAAGCGGATCCCTGCTGAAATCCTTCAGCAGGGATCCAGGGCAAACGCCGAGGGGGGCCATGTAGGTTTGCGATTAGCCCTTGCGATTAGCCCTTGCGATTTGCGGTGATACCGGGCTGATCGGGTCTCTGGGACCCGACCGCCCAGTAATTTCGCATGATCCCGGCTGTCACAGACAGCCAGGACCATGCTGAAGCCTAGGAGCGAGGTGGCAAGCCTGCCACCTCTTCCGATCCCCTGCAATTCTTCGGTTAGTTAACCGACCAATCACAGGGGGAGGGGGGGGGAGCGGTTACTTCCTCCCGTCCTGCCCGGCCCCTTGAAGTCCGGAGAGGACGGGAGGAAGACCGGAGGACGCGGCGGGGGACGGGGGAGTGCTGGGGACCGGCCCCGGTACTTACCTCGTCCCTGAAGACACGGATCCCGGCAAGGAAGATGGCGGCGACAGGTGAGTAGATCTTCAGCCGCGGTCGGGCCCTCTACAGCAATGCACGTCACCGTAAAGCGACATGCATTGCTGTAATGGGACCCTATATACTACAACTCCCAGCATGCCCAGACAGCCCTTGGCATCTGGGCATGCTGGGAGTTGCAGTTTTGCAACATCTGGAGGTCCACAGTTTGGAGACCACTGTGCCCTTCCAGATGTTGCAAAACTACACATCCTCAGCATGCCCTTACTGTCCAGGCATGCTGGGAGTTGTAGTTCTGTAACATCTGGCCCTTCAGATGTTGCAGAACTACAACTCCCAGCATGCCTTGACAGTTTTGGCATACTGGGAGTTGAAGTTTTGCAACATCTGGAAGGGCACAGATTGGGAACCACTGTATTAGTGGTCTGCAAACTGTAGTCCTCCAGATGTTGCAAACTACAACTCCAAGCATGCTGGGAGTTGTAGTTCGGCAACATCTGGCTCTAAAGATGTTGCCGAACTACTACTCCCAGCATGCCTGAGAATGTTTGGGAGTTGTGGTTTTGCAACAACTGGAGGCACACTGGTTGGGAAACATTGTCTGTTTCTTAACTCAGTGTTTCCCAACCCGTGTGCCTCCAGCTGTTGCAAAACTATAACTACCAGCATGCACTGATAGACTGTGCATGCTGGGAGTTGTAGTTTTGCAACAGCTGGAGGTCCCCACCTTGTGAATGTACAGGGTACATTCACATGGGCAGGGGGCTTACAGTGAGTATCAGGCTGCAAGTTTGCGATGCAGCAAATTTTGCGCCGCAGCTCAAACTCGCAGCGGGAAAATTGCTGTAACCCCCCCTGCCCGTGTGACTGTACCCTAAAAACACTACACTACACTAAACACAAAATAAAATAAAAAGTAAAAAACACTACATATACACATACCCCTACACAGCCCCCCTCCCCAATAAAAATGAAAAATGTCTGGTACGCCACTGTTTTCAAAATGGAGCCTCCAGCTGTTGCAAAACAACAACTCTCAGTATTGCCGGACAGCCGTTGACTGTCCAAGCATGCTGGGAGTTTTGCAACAGCTGGAGGCACCCTGTTTGGGAATCACTGGCGTAGAATACCCCTATGTCCACCCCTATGCAAATCCCTAATTCAGGCCTCAAATGCGCATGGCGCTCTCACTTCGGAGCCCTGTTGTATTTCAAGGCAACAGTTTAGGGTCACATATGGGGTATCGCCGTACTCGGGAGAAATTGCCTTACAAATTTTGGGGGGCTTTTTCTCCTTTCACCCCTTATGAAAAGGTGAAGTTGGGGTCTACACCAGCATGTTAGTGTAAAAAAAATATTTTTTTTTTACACTAACATGCTGGTGTTGCCCTATACTTTTCAATTTGACAAGAGGTAAAAGGGAAAAAAGCCCCCCAAAATTTGTAATGCAACTTCTCCCGACTATGGAGATACCCCATATGTGGGCGCAAAGTGCTCTGGGGGCGCACAACAAGGCTCAGAAGGGAGAGTGCACCATGTACATTTGAGGTGATTTGCACAGGGGTGGCTGACTGTTACAGTGGTTTTGACTAACGCAAAAAAAAAAAAAAAAAAACACATGTGACCCCATTTCGGAAACTACACCCCTCACGGAATGTAATGAGGGGTGCAGTGAGAATTTACACCCCACTGGTGTCTGACAGATCTTTGGAACAGTGGGCTGCACAAATTAAAAATGTTGCACAGCCCACTGTTCCAAAGATCTGACAGACACCAGTGGGGGGTAAATGCTCACTGTACCCCTTGTTACGTTCCTCAAGGGGTCTAGTTTCCAAAATGGTATGCCATGTGGGGGTTATTTTGCTGTTCTAGCACCATTGGGGCTTCCTAAATGTGACAAGCCCCCCCCCCCGAGCAAAATTTGCTCTCAAAAAGCTAAATATGACTCCTTCTCTTGTGTGCATTGTAGTTCGCCCGTAGTGCGCTTCAGGTCAACTTATGGGGTACCTTCATACTCGGAAGAGATGGGGTTACAAATTTTGGGGGTATTTTCTGCTATTAACCCTTGCAAAAATGTGAAATTTGGGGGTAAACACACATTTTATTGACATTTTTTTTATTTTTTTTTTACATATGCAAAAGTCGTGAAACACCTGTGGGGTATTAAGGCTCACTTTATTCCTTGTTACGTTCCTCCAGGGGTCTAGTTTCCAAAATGGTATGGAATGTGGGTATTTTTTGCTGTTCTGGCACCATAGGGGCTTCCTAAATGCGACATGCCCCCGAGCAAAATTTGCTCTCAAAAAGCCAAATATGACTCCTTCTCTTCTGAGCATTGTAGTTCATCCATAGTGCGCTTCAGGTCAACTTATGGGGTACCTTCATACTCGGAAGAGATGGGGTTACAAATTTTGGGGGTATTTTCTGCTATTAACCCTTGCAAAAATGTGAAATTTGGGGGTAAACACACATTTTATTGACATTTTTTTTATTTTTTTTTACATATGCAAAAGTCATGAAACACCTGTGGGGTATTAAGGCACACTTTATTCCTTGTTACGTTCCTCAAGGAGTATAGTTTCCAAAATGGTATGCCATGTGTTTTTTTTTTCCTGTTCTAGCACCATAGGGGCTTCCTAACTGCAACATGCCCCCCAAAAACCATTTCAGAAAAACGTACGCTCCAAAATCCCCTTGTCGCTCCTTCCCTTCTGAGCCCTCTACTGTGCCCGCCGAACACTTTACATAGACATATGAGGTATGTGCTTACTCGAGAGAAATTGGGCTACAAATATAAGAATACATTTTCTCCTTTTACCCCTTGTAAAAATTCAAAAATTGGGTCTACAAGAACATGCGAGTGTAAAAAATGAAGATTGTGAATTTTCTCCTTCACTTTGCTGCTATTCCTGTGAAACACCTAAAGGGTTAAAATGCTGACTGAATGTAATTTTGAATACTTTGGGGGTGCAGTTTTTATAATGGCGTCATTTGTGGGGTATTTCTAAGATGAAGACCCTTCAAATCCACTTCAAACCTGAACTGGTCCCTGAAAAATTGTGATTTTGGAAATTTTGTGAAAAATTGGAAAATTGCTGCTGAACTTGCTGAAATTTTGGGATTTTTCACCAAGAAAGGATGCAAGTTACCATAAAATTTTACCACTATGTTAAAGTAGAATATGTCACGAAAAAACAATCTCGGAATCAGAATGATAACTAAAAGCATTCCAGAGTTATTAATGTTTAAAGTGACAGTGGTCAGATGTGCAAAAAATGGCCAGGTCCTAAGGTGTAAAATGGCTGGGTCCTTAAGGGGTTAAGATCCATATTTAATAGTGAAATCGGGCAAAAGCTGCCACAATCACTCGGATCCTTCCCCTCTTTGGCCAGTAGGGAGATGTGTGCCTCTAAGGATTGCCTAGGTAATTGGGAGCCCTCAAACAGCGAGGTGCACCATTCAGTCAAATGGGGGGTCAGTACGTCTCGGTACCTCGTATAGTACTGGAGGGGGAGGCCGTCAGGGCCCGGGCTCTTGCCTGGAGGGAAAGAGGTCAGAACACGCCCAACCTCATCATCAGTGATGGGGGCTAACAGGCTCTCGGCCATCCCCTCCTCCACACGAGGCAGGGAGAGGTGTTGTAACAAGTCCTCAATGAGTGAGGTCTTCGTTTTACAGGTGTAGAGGAATCTATCGTGGCGTCTAAATTGTACAATTTAGAGTAAAACTTCTGGAAAGCCACCGCAATAGCCTCAGTTGTGGTGCAAGAGTCGCCCCGTTCGTCCCTAACATGGTGGATATGCTGTTTCGCCTTAGCTTTCTTAAGCAGGGACGACATGAGCTTGCCTCCTTTATTACCATGAGTGTACAAGCGGTGTCTAAAGTTAAGATATGCCTTAGAGGATTTATAGTTTAGGAGTGACAATAATTGTTCCCTGAGTGAATGTAGGTCATCCTGGACGGGGCCAGTGCATGTGGTCTTGTGTAATCTTTCTAAGCTAGCTATTTTAAGTAGGAGAGTGTCTATCTCTTTCTGGTATGTCTTTTTCAATTTTGAGCCTCAGGCGATGAAGATCCCCCTGATGTAGGCTTTATGGGCCTCCCAGACTATAGGGTAGGTAAGGGGAGAAGGAGGTAGGGAGGGGGGGTAGGACTAATTGAGTTAGGAGAATGGGAATGTAAGAGTGATGGGATAAGAAGGCGAAGGGATGGTGCAGCTTTCAGAAAGGATGGAAAGCGAGGCGAGAAGAAGAGAAGGGGGGGGGCAGAGGTAGAATTAAGTGGGCAAAGGGTAGAGAAGAGGAAGGGAGACGAATGATGCATGGATGATGAAAAGCGAAATGAATAGGGGATAAAGGTAATAGTAGAGGTACAGATATAACACCTAAGGGAGATAAAGTAAGCTCTGTTGGCCACCAACAGTGAAAGGGCCAGACAGTAACTAGGTCACCATGCCGAATTTCAGGGCTAGGAAAATCTCGATCTAGATGAAGGAGGGATCAGTAGCAGTCACCCGTCCGTGGGATTTCATCGGTGGCTCCTCGGAATGCCAGGGCATTCCATGCCAGGGATCTGCCCGGTGCATCTCAAGCAATGCAGACCAGGTATTTGGGATGGGGCAGGAGAGTCAGGGAGGGGGGGCGATGGGGGGGTGAGGAGACAGGGTGAAGTCCTCGTATCCACGCTGCAATCCCGGGCACTAAAATTCTCTCAATCCTCCACGCAGAGGCAAGGTGGGCAAAACAAAATAACAGGAGAGTTCTAGTTACAGCATCAATCAGGAAAAGTCACTGGTCAGCCATCCATATAGGCTTTAGATGAGGGCCATCAAAAAAGTCAGAAGGGGTTACTTATCTCAACCCTCTGGGGCAGGCGTCTTCACCGGGGTCTTCTTCTGCTTCGGAGACTTGGAGCGAGCGACCATCTTCCACTCTCCCAAGTTCGGCAGCTGCGGGAGCGGCACATGATCTGACAGCGGCATCCACGATGGTACCTCAACAGGGACGATGTCCAGGACTCGCCAGGCGCTCCGCAGGTCGTCAGGGGTCCTAATGGTGATCATCTTCCCTCCTTTTAGAACCGAAAGCCCGAACGGGAACAACCAGGCGTACGTCAGGTTTTTCTCCCAGAGTTTTTCGAGGAGGGGGGCGCATGATGCGTCTCTTCATCAGCGTAGTAGGAGCAATGTCCTGATATAGGGAAATGTCATCTGCTCCGTAGTGGATGGGTCTCTTTTCCCTCGCAGCTTGTAAGATGGCAGCAGTATCCACAAACGACAAGAGACCACAGATAACATCCCTGGGGGTTCAGCTGGCTTCGGCCAAGGCCGGAGGGCCCTGTGAATGCGCTCTATGACGATGGAGCCAGCGCGCTCGTCCCCCAGCAATCCAGCAAAGATCTCACGGGCAATTTTAGGCAGCGCATCAGGCGCCCAGGATTCCAGAAGTCCTTTGAAGCGAATATTTTTCCGCCTACTGCGATTTTCCTGGTCTTCGATCAAGGTAAGGGCATTATTGACATGCGTCTCCATGGCTTCGGTTCTGGTGGCAAGTGCAGCAGAGTGTGTGGCGAGCTCCGTGCATGCCGACTCGAGGGCCTCCGTGCGAAAGCTGATGGCCCGAACCTCCGATTTGATTTCCGCCAGGTCCGCTCTCACTGGCTTCAGGGCTTGTGTTAGAGCCTTCTTCATGAATGATTTGAAGAAGGCTGGCGTAATAGCCTCCACTCTGCCGCCCTCTGAATCGCTGTCCTGGCCTCCTTCTTCTTCAGGGTTACAGCGTGTGGTGGGATCAGGCGCCATCTTGAGCGCTCGTGCATGAGACCGGTCGCAGCGTTTAGCAAAGAAAGTCGTAACAGCTGCTTGGCTTTTCTGTTTAGGCATCGCAGGTGGGTCACCAGGTATATAGCGACCAATTTTCACCATTCCTGGTGAGATAAAGTGGGAATAAAAGGGTGCTCAGGAGGTGCGAGGCAGGAGCGCTCAGACTCGCACAGCCATACCAGTCCGCGGCCAGACTCCGCCCCCCACTCATCTGATGTATTGTCCCTTCCTTTCCTCTTCCTCTGTATGGTACCTGGGGGAAGAAGCAAAGGAAAATCCTCCAAAGAGTGGGCGCCAGCAGCTGAAGGGGGTTTAGGTGCTGCTGAGCCAGGGGAGAAAGGAGGCTGGGTGGGGCGGGTAGCAGGAGAGAGTGCCCGGGCAGGGGAGGACGGGGCAGCGGTGGGACGGGATGCGAGCGGTCTGCTTGGTCCTGGCCATGATCCTCTGTACACGTACACAGCGGAGAAGTGATGGGAAGAGAGGAAAGAGCAGAATATTTATACTCCTGGTCTCATCCTTATTGGCTCATGTAAACCACACCCCTTCTTCCCATTGGCTGATTCATACAAACTAGAGCCCGCCAAAACACATGAGACATCTGTGATGGATCTTTGTTCTGAAGCGGCGGGGCCCATCCTCAGCGATGATAGCGCCCCCCATGTATGACACGATGCCGGGTCCCGGGCGTTCACACTGATTCCCCGCTCCTCGGATACAGACTCCTTTATGCCTACAATTCCTCGGAGCTCTATCTGCTTCACTATTTCCAATCTCTATATACATGGGGCAGTACAGTAGAGTGACCCCATGATCGAACAAAATGCCCAGTAATTCTCAGAATGGGTTAGTAACTTCATATGTGCACAACCTATTAAGTAGAGTAGAGGGTTAAAATCAGCACAATGTTTCTGGTTAATTAATTTTAATAATTTCCAATAAATATTTTCTATCAGTCACTGCACGAAATTCTTACAGTTTCAGGATAGACAAATCAGTTACAGTGAGTGTTACAATAGCGACACCTGGTGGTGAGAGCTTTGTATTCTAACCTTTGCATGTTGCCAGATTGTAACAAGTCTTTACATTTCCTCAAGAACTGACACTAAAATTGTTACAGAGGCGCAAATAGATACAACTAGATGTTATATGAACACCACAATACCAGGCTCTCTAATATGGAGAATATAGTCAAGCCGGGAGCTTGTGTCTCTTCTTGAGGATCTAGGACAAAGGCATATGCATTGTAATGTGTATGTGTGTGTGTGTGTATATATATATATATATATATATATATATATATATATATATATATATATATATATATATATATATATATATATATATATATATATATATATATACACATACACACACACACACACACACACACACACACACACATACACATTTCTCACCCACTCTAATTTGTTTTATATAAAACGCAGGTTATACTACAGTGTATGTAATGAGTATTTAAAAGCTAAATTTTAATAATCGGTTCAAAGGTATTGGGGTAAAATTAAGAGGTCAAAGTGTCTCCTGATGATATGCATGATTGGCAATGCGCCCCAGGACTTCTGTAAACCCTCGGCCTCCTCCCCTTACATCCTGGGCTCTAATCCCTCAGTATATCTGCGCTCCTGTCCTGTTCTGCCCCAGTAAACCCCAACAGGATTCCCCAAATACACCAGACTATGATGGCGCTTCCTTCTCTTCAGGATCTCTGCTGTCTGGAGGAAAATACACGGGCTCCGGGGAGTGTTAGGTCGGTAAGAGAGGAGGAAGATGCCGCAGGTATAAGATATGATCCGACTGAAGCTCTGGATGTGGAAATGGTGGGGTCGGCGGGTGATCTCCGGGCTGCTCAGCGGTGAGAAGAGAGCGGGAGAAAGGAGACAGGGATAGCGGGAACCGGCGAGGACAGCGGAGGGAGCGGAGAGCAGTGAGGGGGTCAGAGGGGCTGAAGATGAAGAATAAGGGAAGAGAACAAAGGAGAAGATTCTGAGAAGGAAAGTAATAATCCTGATCCAGATACAAGACGATCCGGACTTTCTGTAGGATCCTTCACAGACTGAATTGTATCCGCAGATCCCTCGTCTATTCAGTGATGATCTCTGGGATCTATTACAGAATTGAAGATTCCTATCTATTATTATGTATAGACGATATAACATTATAGTGACGTCATACACGTCTTGGAGGTAAAGCTCTATACTGCCCATTACTCTATTACAGTCTCTGCTCATTAACCCCTAATTCTCCTGAGAAGTCTCGTTGAGAGCAGGAAGGGGAGTTACAAAAGTATACAATGTAACAACAATGTATTAATAAGAATAAACAAATGAATAAATAACTAATGTATCAACGTGGAAACTAACAGACAGGAGTCCATCATAAAGAGTGAATAAGATGTGTTGGTCCTGGAGAGACTGCACAAAACAAAGAATTTATTACTTTATAATGTTGCCCCGTTGTGGATGGGCTGTGGTCTGGTGTCATCTATATAATACATGACATGGACATTCTGTAACACAGTAGGTGACATGTCCCTAATGTACATGGGCCGTGACGTCATCGTTCTCTCTGCACATTTACAATGGAAGTATAAATGACATCATTCTATCAGAGACAGGAGGATTTATGGTTATAGAGAGTTATACCGTGTTATATCCCGTTCCGAACCTGTAGGGTGGAGTCTAGTTTGTGGACTTACCTGTTACATCTGTATGAATTCACATTGTTATCTATATAAACCATTTATATTAATATGATGCATTATAATTCCGTGCATTGTATAAGGTAAACATAATATTTTATTACATTATTAATTAGAAGATAATAAAGAAGAGTTTTATTGTCCGCCCGGGCTGGAGTTCCTCTTGGATGTCGGCAGTCTGATGCTTGCTGTGCGGCTCTCCACCTTTCCCGAGCACAGGAGCTGGGATTCAGCAGGCGGACTGGCTTCATACAATTGTTGTGTGGAATACAAATATGACATGGAAGTATCAGTGCAGCGGCCGGGATAGGGCTTTCTCTCCCAGGTATAATGTTCTCTGTTATCAGGACCATATATACAACCAATATAAGAATCCCCGATGTCATCCTGGTAATATACAAGCAGGTCCTGTAATGGAGATAATCTGTGAGAGAAATCACAATAGGATCCTCGGGGTCATCACTTAACAGACGAGGGATCTGGGGATAGAAGACATTCTGTGAGGTGGAAGGATCCTACAGAGAATACGGAGTCTCTTGTATCTGGATCAGGATTCTGACTTCTTTGTTCTCTTCACTTCTCCTTCCATCTTCAGCCCCTCTGACCCCCGTCACTGCTCTCCGCTCCCTCCGCTCTGTCCTTGCCGGTTCCCGCTATCACTGTCTCCTTTCTCACCGCTGAGCAGCCCGGACACGATCCTCCGACCCGACCACTTCTACTTCCAGAGCTTCAGTCGGGGACCGGATCAGATCTTATAACTGCGGCATCTCCTTCCTCAGTTCCCGGCCCGAACACTCCCCGAAGCCGGATCAGCTGTGACAGCTCCTGCCCGGTGGCTTCAAAACACGTTGGAGATTACAAAGAATAACAACAGGGAGATCACATAATTCCCCATCATGGAGAATCTGTATCCCCTTCCCCCTGACCTCCTGCACAGCCGGGATGTGAGAGAATATCCCCAGGGGTAGGAGCCCCAGCTCTAGGTCCAAATCCTCCTCCTCCCCCCCGCACCCGGGCCAAGTGCTCTCTGCAGACATGAGGAGACATCTGCGGGTGTTATGGGTCGGGAAGCTGTAAGGAAGATGAAGGAGAGAACAGTCATCACATCCACTTGTAGACAACTCCCCCCATCATCTCCGGGTCAGTAAATGGACACGTTGTCCGTATTATATCTATATATCAGGACAGGGAGCCGGCAGTGAGCGGAGGCGCCGCCTGTGTTACCCTCCGGGGCTCTCAGCAGCTCCAGGCCGTCTCCGCATCGTACAATCAGCTTCCTGGACGGTAGATGTTGTATTAAAGATCGGTGTGATGGTGACCGGTGCCGGGAATAGAAGGAACGATCCCCAGCAGCAGATTTATCTTCCCGGATACACAGTGATGTGCAGATCGGGAAGACTGTGACGGAGATCCCGGGGCCTCCTCCCGGCTCCTCCCCGGCACCTCCGCCAGTCACGGGTATAAACTGCTAGGGGGGATGTTGGGGAGGAGGAAGACACGGAGAAGGGGATCTCTCCTGTCCGGTTCTAGCCGGTAAAGATCTTTTATCCCGGGCAGGGAAGCACAAGGTTGTAGCGGAACTTTGGCCGGGTCCAGACGGGATGGGGCGGGGCCTGTTCTCTGTGTCAGCCAATAGCAGCTCCGGACGGTGACATCTCAGCAGCCAATCATTGCGCAGCCGCTGTACATATAAGAGGCGCCAGCAGCTCCGGTCTCAGCATTTATCGTTCACGATATTTCTGTAGTTTTGATTTCTAAGATGGCAGAAACCGCACCAGCCGCTGCTCCTCCCGCCGAACCGGCCGCAAAATCCAAGAAGCAGCCGAAGAAATCAGCCGCAGGGGCCGCCAAGAAAAGTCACAAACCCTCCGGTCCCAGCGTGTCCGAGCTGCTCGTTAAAGCCGTGTCCGCCTCTAAGGAGCGCAGTGGGGTGTCTCTGGCCGCCCTGAAGAAGGCTCTGGCTGCCGGAGGATACGATGTAGACAAGAACAACAGCCGCCTGAAGCTGGCCATCAAGGGGCTGGTGACCAAGGGAACCCTGCTCCAGGTGAAAGGCAGCGGCGCCTCCGGATCCTTCAAGATCAACAAGAACCAGCAGGAGACTAAGGACAAGGCGGCCAAGAAGAAGCCGGCGGCTGCGGCCAAGAGACCTGCAGCAGCTAAGAAAGCGACCAAATCCCCTAGGAAGCCAAAGAAGGCTCCGAGCGCGGCCAAGAGCCCGAAGAAAGCCAAGAAGCCTGCAGCGGCCAAGAGCCCGAAGAAAGCCAAGAAGCCTGCAGCGGCCAAGAGCCCCAAGAAGCCGAAGGCTGCTCCTAAGAAGGTGGCCAAGAGCCCGGCTAAGAAGGCGGCCAAACCCAAAGCTGCCAAGAGCCCGGCTAAGAAGGTGACTAAAGCCAAGAAGAGCGCGGCTAAGAAATAATCGGGAGACTCGTCCTGTACTTATCCCACAAAGGCTCTTTTCAGAGCCACCACCTCCTCCAGACAGAGCTGTACGATCAATGCCCGTGTCACCCCCGGGATACATAAAGGATATAATACAGTGATATAAATCCCTTCTATATTATCATCACTTTATTATATTTTATCAATCCCAATACATCTGCCTTTACTAATTCTAGATCCCCTTATGAACACTCAGCTGAGTCTGATCTGTAACCAACCATTGTATCTTTCTGCCGCTGTAACACTTGTAGGGTCAGCGCTTGGGGGAAGTATAAATATTGTTACAAATCGGCAACACAAAGATTATAAATCTCTCCACCAGGTGTCACTATTGTAACACATTGTAGATCCTATGTATAAACTATAAGGATTTACACTGCTGTGATAGACGCCCTAAGGATAAACGGGATTATGGAAATTATTGACTTGCCAGACATTGGGGGATAAATGTAACCCTTTGGGTAATAGGTTGTGCACATATTATTTCCCCCATCCTGAGGGTTAGTTTGCTGCTTAGTTTTATTACTATATAAAGTCATGCAGTCCCGAATAGAGTCTGAATATAGGGGAGCGGCAGGCAATCAGTGTGAACACCCGAAATGCGGTACCGCATCATGTCTGAGGGGACACGGGGGAGGGCGCTATTATCGGGAGTTACGACAATCCGCAGGGAAGGGCAGAATAGGGCGAGGATGGGTCCTGCCTCTTTCTAACAAAGATCAATTGTTGACGTCACATGTATTTTGGCGGGCTCATTGGTTGTAAGAATCAGCCAATGGGATGCAGGGGTGGGGTTTACATGAGCCAATGGGGATGAGACCAGGAGTATAAATGTTCCGCTCTTTCCTCTCTTCTCATCACTTCTCCGCTGTGTACGTGTACAGAGAATCATGGCCAGGACCAAGCAGACCGCTCGTAAATCCACCGGAGGGAAAGCTCCCCGCAAGCAGCTGGCTACTAAGGCCGCCAGGAAGAGCGCTCCCGCCACTGGTGGGGTGAAGAAGCCTCACCGCTACCGTCCAGGTACAGTGGCTCTCCGTGAGATCCGCCGCTACCAGAAGTCCACCGAGCTGCTGATCCGGAAGCTCCCCTTCCAGCGCCTGGTAAGAGAGATCGCCCAGGACTTCAAGACCGATCTTCGCTTCCAGAGCTCGGCGGTCATGGCCCTGCAGGAGGCCAGCGAGGCTTACCTGGTGGGACTCTTTGAGGACACCAATCTGTGCGCCATCCACGCCAAGAGGGTCACAATCATGCCCAAAGACATCCAGCTGGCCCGCAGGATCCGTGGGGAGAGAGCTTAGATCTAATCGGGACCCGCATACAACACAAAGGCTCTTTTCAGAGCCACCAAATTATCTATAGAACGAGCTGATTCCTGATCCTCTCCATTGTTCTGCTCCTATACTCCGCCTGTCCTCATAAGCAGGATCCCGGGATTGTCCTCTGCAGTTAACCCTCAGTGCTGAGTTATGTTCAGTTACTATAGTGATGTAGATCGTGTCCCCCGCAGTGTAATGCGCCTGTGTGTGATCGGTGCTGCTGGCTTCAGTCTCCCGACACTTGGGATCGTAATTGGTGCATAGAGGGGAAACGAGCGGACACTAAAGGGTTAACTCTAGGTGGAGTTATAGACACGAATGTTCGCTCATTGGATGATCAACGCAGTTAACTTGAAATTCCCGCTCTTCTGATCGTTTCTCCCTTTGTCTCGTCCTCTTCCCTGTACACGTGACTACATTCCTCTGGTTTCTGTAAATAGGAAGAAAAAGGCGGCGGATGGGAAACTGTTGGGGCCGATCAGGGGGATTCTAGTGAGGCTGATGCGGTAGGAGAGGGGACACTATGTCCGGGGCTGACATCACAATGGTGGGTGAATTCGGGGTCGTCCCTGTCCTATTCCAGACCTGATACCGATCACACCCTGCAGCCTGACACTGCTGAGAATGCGGCGGGGAAAGCTATCCTGTATTTTATACATTGTCATTTTGTTATTTAATGTAATAAATTCCGATATTATGTCACTCTGCTGCAAGAGATCGCCCAGTGTGAACACTAACCGTGCGGTTGTTTTACAATCCATTTTACTTGTCAGCGATCACCGTGTATTTAGACCTGATGAAGTCTTAGTGGGGGGGGGAGAGATTCCTGGGCCCGTCATTGATGAAATCCTTCCCGATCTGGATATAACGCGTGTCAGTGTGAGGAAAGTTACAGGGGAGAGAAAAAAAAGAAATAAAAAATTATATATATAATATACGTACACACACACCATTTATCATAAAAGTAATCTCAGGACCCTGTGGTTACTAATATTATTGGTTAAAATAGACCCCACCGATCTCTCCCCTTCAGGCTTCCATGCGCGGCCGATTTATTCACAAGCTGAGCCGAGATAGGGTGAGCGGTGAGTGTACACCGGCCTTTTACTATTAGTTCAGGACTATAATTTACGAATATTGCGCATAGGACTCACATTTTAATTGGTAGCATACACACAGTGCGATATCATACATCGTGTCCAACCAAAACTATTCAAATGGTGTTTCATGTTTCTTTATTGGAATTAATATTGAGACATTTTCTTAGTAACAAAGTTTTTCCTAGTGTCTCATTCGTTAAATCACAACAAAATCTAGCGGGATTGTTACTTTTTATAACAGATCGGTGAAGTGAAGGAAATTCTGAGCTGTCTGTTTTATTAGTGCAATAATGGGTTAAGTATTTAATGTTTATGTGATTACTATCTATTTTAACCAATAATTCTAGTAGCTAAAGGGCTCTGAGATGACTATTATGTTTCATGATCAATGTTATTGTACTCCGAGCGACCCAGCTGAGAATATTTAGTTTACTACAACTTCCCTCATTTTATTCTTAATTATATTTGTGTCATTTATATTTTTATTTATTCATTATTCTCATTCTACAGCGATAGTTGTAGAATGAGCGGGAAAATAAGTTTTATAGCCGGATACTGAGCGCTTATTGGCTGATCTCTGGGGCGATTATTCCCGGGCACTGTATACAGCGAGTGCCGGGATCTTTATGTAACCAGCGATGGAGAAGCGATGACCCCTGATCGGCTGGATGGAAGCCTCGCTGTGTATTGCGGCTGGAGATCCGATGTGTTCAGGAGCTTCCATTACACAGGAGGCTACAGTATAGGGGGCGCCATCTCTACACTGCGGTCCTGTCTATTGTAGAGGATCCGTAAACTACATCGTGAGAACAATCTTAAAGCGTAGTAGTTACAAAAGAGAATTACCCCCTCACATACCAACTACATTCTGCACAACCCGCACGGTGTCCTATATTAGATAAAATGTGCAGGATGTTCTGTTTAGTCCCTATAACAGCCCAGATCCCTATCACACCCGAGATCAGCGGTGCCAGCTCTGTAGGAGACAATGTGGTGGCTCTTAGAAGAGCCTTTGGTGTTCGGGATGATCTGGGATAAGCGGTGATCACTTGCTCTTGGCCGCTTTGCTGCTCTCGGTCTTCTTGGGCAGCAGCACGGCCTGGATATTGGGCAGGACGCCTCCCTGGGCGATGGTCACCCCACCCAGCAGCTTGTTCAGCTCCTCGTCATTGCGCACGGCCAGCTGCAGGTGACGGGGGATGATGCGGGTCTTCTTGTTGTCCCGGGCGGCGTTACCGGCCAATTCCAGGATCTCAGCAGTTAAATACTCCAGCACAGCGGCAAGGTAGACCGGAGCACCGGCGCCCACCCTCTCGGCGTAGTTCCCTTTGCGGAGAAGCCTGTGTACACGACCGACGGGGAACTGGAGTCCTGCCCGGGATGAGCGGGTCTTTGCCTTAGCCCGAACCTTCCCTCCTTGTTTGCCACGTCCAGACATAATGATAAGTAAAACCTAAAACGCTCAAAAGAAGCCTTTCTGTGATGTAACCGTAATTTCCTTTCTGCTGCTTTTTATAGGTTTCTGCTCCGCCCTCCGGCTCCTGTGATTGGGTAGATTTGAATCCGGCCAATGGTGACGAGAATTAACGAGACACCAATAAACTGCACTGGGTGGGGCTTATGACGCTCCCACAGGTCACATGATTTGCTCCTCCAGTAGAACAGCGAGCAGACAGCATTTCTCATTTGCAAGGGCTGCCTATAAATACGGCTGCGGTGGGAGGAGGAGGCATCATTATTCTCTCTGTTCTAGTGAAGGATTATTGTGATTGATCATAATGCCTGATCCCGCCAAGTCTGCCCCAGCGCCCAAGAAAGGCTCCAAGAAAGCCGTGACCAAGACTCAGAAGAAGGATGGTAAGAAGCGGAGGAAGACCAGGAAGGAAAGCTATGCCATCTACGTGTACAAGGTGCTCAAGCAGGTCCACCCTGACACCGGCATATCCTCCAAGGCCATGGGCATCATGAACTCCTTTGTCAACGATATCTTCGAGCGCATCGCAGGGGAAGCCTCCCGCCTGGCTCACTACAACAAGCGCTCCACCATCACCTCCCGGGAGATCCAGACCGCCGTGCGCCTGCTGCTGCCTGGAGAGCTGGCCAAGCACGCCGTGTCCGAGGGCACCAAGGCAGTCACCAAGTACACCAGCGCCAAGTAACCTGCTCCGCCTCCTGCTGTCACCCCAAAGGCTCTTCTAAGAGCCGCCACATTGTCTATAATAGAGCTGGGGCTTCTATCTGCTACAATTATCTTTATTTGTGACCGAGTTTATACCGGTGCAGCCGCTTTATACTGTATATATTGTGCTGCTCCGGGATCGCGGTCTGTGATATATAATCTGACTGCAGGTTACATCAGTACCGTATATATACGTCATATGGTAACGGCAGAATAAGTAATTGTGTCTCCTGCACTGACCGGACATATAAGTATCACAGTGGTGATCGGTATCGCCGGGATTCCCGTAGCTTTTCTGCGGTTCCGTTTAGATGCCGGGACATCTATACAAATCGTGAGATTCAGGTCCTTGTGTCTCCCGGAAACGATCAGATCTCTTATCAGTTCAGTCCTTTATACATATTCCCACCATCAGATCTGATCGCGAACAGACTGGGCAGGAAACAATCGATCAGACACATTACAGGGAGGGTCTGCGCCATCTCTAGTCCCAGGAAGATCTCATCCCCCCCATGTATCTATCGGCTCCTCGTGGACAGTGATTTCCCGATCTTGCTGATCGCTTCTCCCGATATTTTACTCTTCATCCATATAAAATGTGAAACAATAAAGTGAGAAGAGAGGAAGATGGACGGAGATTATACCTGATCGTTTATAGATTTGCAGAGATCGTCCGGGAAATTCTCTCCTAGACCTCCGGCCCCTGATTGTTATTGCGGTAATAATCTGCTGGGTGTGATCAGGGGTCTATGGGGGATGAGATCTTCCTGGGACTAGAACTGACAGTAACTTTCTTATATATCCATATAAACAATAAATGTACAATGTAATAAAAATAGAAAACAAATAAAAGGGGTAAAATACAACTGGATCACTGGATGGTAAAAGGCAGAAATGCAAATCAATAAAACATCCAGTAAATAGATGATGCGGCTCCTCTGATCAGATGTACAGGGGATAAAGCTGCTGTGCGGAGATCAGTAGTGTGTACTGGGCTGTAGGATAAAATGTATGAAATAACACAGGGAACCAACCGTGTGCACAGACTGATGGTTACAGCCGCCGACCGGGATCCCGTCGATACAGGAGAGATCTAGTGTTGAGCGGCATAGGCCATATTGGAATTCGCGAATATATGGACGAATATTCGTCATATATTCGCGAATATTCGTATAGTCGTAATATTCTCGTTTTATTTTCGCATATGCAAAAATAACATATGCGAAAATTAGCACATACAAAATTCGTATATGCGCAAATTTGCATATGCGAAAATTCGCATACCAGTCTCACACAGTAGTATTAGAGCCTTATTTACACCACACAAGCTGGAAGCAGAGAGGGATGATCACTGTGATGTGTACTGTGAAACAAAAAAAAAAAAAAAACGAATATTCGTAATTACGAATATATAGCGCTATATCAGTGAATATGCGATATTCGCGAATAAAATTCGTATTGCGAATATTCGCGAGCAACACTAGAGAGATCTCGGTTTAATCCTTGGTGGGAAACTATATATTTTTTCTATTCTGTTCAGATGATTAATATTAGCGCTTCAAAGCCTCAATTATAATGTTTCTAAATAGAATAATTACTGATGTAACAACAAAGTGAACTGATCAAAGACAAAACACCTGAAAGGTCACTGCAGGGGTTAATAGGATATGAAGATTGGCAGTGAGTTTACGTGAAGACAGATGGAAACTATACTACAAACCACCACTAGAGGTCCCCAGAGGACAGGAGATGAGGCTGATGGATTCAGTCCTCATTGTGAATGCAGTAAATGCTTCTGAGGCTTCATCCAGACCGGATGATATTTGTGTTATAACTTTTAGATCTAAAACATTTCCAGGCGCTTCCAGTTTTTCAAATCTGTTAGATTAATGGGCTGGTACCTGTTTACTTGGAGGGATATAAGTGGAATCTCATGTGTTAGGCACAATAGTGTGAGGCAATCTGCTTCATCAGTTCTCTTATGTTCATTTCATCCCAAAAGCAAAGAACTACACAGCTCAAAAACATAAAGGGAACACTCAAATAACACAATGTAACTCCAAATCAATGACACTTCTGTGAAATCCCACTGTCCACTCAGGAAGCAACACTGATTGCAGGGGCATACCTAGAGCATTTGGAACCCAGGGCGGACCATTTGTTTGGCACCCCCCCCTCTAATTACACCCCCTCCTTCCCCCCAATTACACCCCCTCAACCCCTTGGGGACCGAGCCCATTTTGACTCTAAGGACCAGAGCATTTTTTGCAATTCAAACCACTGTCACTTTAAGCATTAATAACTCTGAGATGCTTTTACCTTTCATTCTGATTCCGAGATTGGTTTTACGTGACATATTCTACTTTAACAAGGTGTTTCACAAGAATAGCAGCAAAGTGGAGGAGAAAAATCAAAGTCTGCATTTTTTACACTAACATATTCTTGTAGACCCATATTTATTTTTATTTTTTTTTATTTTTTACAAGGGGGTAAAAGGAGAAAAAATCCCCCAAAATTTGTAACCCAATTTTTCTCGAGCAAGAAAATACCTCATATGTGGATGTAAAGTGCTCTGTGGGTGAACTAGAGGGCTCAGAAGAGAAGGAACGACAATGGGATATTAAAGAGCAAATTTTGCTGAAATGGTTTTTAGGGGGCATGTCACATTTAGGAAAACCCCATGGTGCCAGAGCAGCAAAAAACACCCCACATGGCATACTATTTTGGAAACTACACCCCTCAAGGAACATAAAAAAGGGGTACAGTGAGCATTTACACCACACTGGCGTTTGACAGATCTTTGTAACAGTGGGTTGTCCAAATGAAAAATTACATTCTTCATTTTCACGGACCACTGTTCCAAAAATCTGTCAGACACCTGTGGGGTGTAAATGCTCACTAAAACCCCTTGTTAAGTTCCATGAGTGGGGAAGTTTCCGAAATAGGGTCACATGTGGTTGTTTTTGTTTGCATTTATTTCAGAACCGCTGTAACCAGCAGCCACCCCTGTGCAAATCACCAGTTTAGGCTTCAAATGCACATAGTGCGCTCTCACTCCTGAGCCTTGTTGTGCGCCCGCAGAGCATTTTACGCCCACATATGGGGTAGTTCCGTACTTGGGAGAAAGTGTGTTACAAATTTTGGGGGTCTTTTTTCCATTTACCTCTTATGAAAATGAAATGTATGGGGCAACACCAGCATGTTGGTGTAAAAAAAAAAAAAAAAACAATTACACTAACATGCTGGTGTAGACCCTAACTTTACATTTTCATAAGGGGTAAAAGAAGAAAAAGCCACCAAAAATTTGTAGCGCAATTTTGCTGTAATAGTTTTTGGGGGGCATGTTGCATTTAGGAAGCCCCCATGTTGACAGAACAGCAAAAAAAAAAAAAAAAAAACACCCCACATGGCATACTATTTTGGAAACTACAACCCTCAAGGAACGTAACAAGGGGTACAGTGAGCCTTAACACCCCACAGGTGTTTGACGAATTTTCAATAAAGTTGGACGTGAAAATGAAAAAAATATTTTTTTTTCCCTAAAATGCTGATATTACCCCAATTTTTTTATTTTCACAAGGGGTAATAGGTGAAAATGTCCTCCAAAATTTGAAACTCCACTACTCTCGAGTAAGGAAATATATTATATGTGGATGTAAAGTGATCTGCGGGTGCACTAGAGGGCTCAGAAGGGAAGGAGCAGCATTGGGCTTATGGAAAGCAAATTTTGCTGAAATGGTTTTTGGGGGGCATGTCCTATTTAGGAAGACCCCATGGTGCCTGAACAGCGAAAAACACCCCACATGACACACCATTTGGGAAACTTAACCCCTCAAGGAACATAAAAAAGGGGTACAGTGAGCATTTACACCCCACTGGCGTTTGACAGATCTTTGTAATAGTGGGCTGTCCAAATGAAAAATTACATTCTTCATTTTCACGGACCACTGTTCCAAAAATCTGTCAGACACCTGTGGGGTGTAAATGCTCACCAAACCCCTTGTTACGTTCCATGAGTGGGGAAGTTTCCGAAATGGGGTCACATGTGGGTGTTTATTTGTTTGCGTTTATTTCAGAATCACTGTAATCAGCAGCCACCCCTGTGCAAATCACCAGTTTAGGCCTCAAATGCACATAGTGCGCCCTCACTCCTGAGCCTTGTTGTGCGCCCGCAGAGCATTTTATGCCCACATATGGGGTATTTCCGTACTTGGAAGAAAGTGTGTTACAAATTTTGGGGGTCTTTTTTTCCCTTTACCTCTTATATAAATGAAAAGTATATGGCAACACCAGCATGTTGGTGTAGAAAAAAAAATAATAATAATTACACTTCTTTCAGAAGATATGAAGGCTTTGGGAGGATTATGATGATTCTCTGAATAACCACTGATGCGCCATGGCCATGCGAGATTCTCTCTTTATTTTATAGTCTTTCTTTTATTTTTTATTTAAATTTTTTATTTCATCATTATTTCTCTTTTCATTTTACTTTCTTTCCCTTTCTCTCCTCCTACTTCATCTCTACAGTGTTTCTCCTTTATATATAAGGTTGCAAATTTCACTTTATATATTGTAAAGTGCTCATGCTCACTGTACATATGTCGTATTTTTCTTCTGTATTAAAATACAATATTCTTTAAATAAAGAGTTATACAAAAAAAAATTACATTAACATGCTGGTGTAGACCCCAACTTTACATTTTCATAAGGGGTAAAATGAGAAAAAGCCACCAAAAATTTGTAGCGCAATTTCTCCTGAGTACAGAAATACCCCATATGTGGCCCTAAACTGTTGCCTTGAAATTCGTCAGGGCTCCGAAGTGAGAGAGCGCCATGTGCATTTGAGGCCTAAATTAGGGATTTTCATAGAGGTGGACCTGGATGCAAGCATTACACTTGTTTCCTCTACTAAAAATACTGTATGTCAGTTTTCCCCAAACAGGTTGTCTCCAGCTGTTGCAAAGCTCCCAACATTCCTGGACAGTCAATGGCTGTCGGGCAATGCTGGGAGTTTTTATTTTGCAACAGCTGTAGGCTCCGTTTTCTAAAATCTGACGTACAAGACGTTTTTTTTATATATATTTTTTTTTGGGGGGGGGCACAGTGTAAGGGTGTAGTGTATATGTAATGTTTTACTCTTTATTTTGGGTTAGTGAAGTGTAGTGTTTTTAGGGTACATTCACACGAGCGGAGGTTTACAGTGTGTTTCTCTCAAACTTTTAGCGGGAAACATGCTGTAAACCCCCGCCCGTGTGAATGTACCCTGTACATTAATGTTGGGGAGGGGGTTGGTGGGGGACTACAACTCCCAGCATGCACTGACAGACCGTGCATGCTGGGAGTTGTAGATATGCAACAGCTGGAGGCACACTGGTTGGGACTGGGAAACACTGAGTTGAGTAACAGAATACCGCAGTGTTTCCACACCACTGTATGTTTCCTAACTCAGTGTTTCCCAACCCGTGTGCCTCCAGCTGTGGCAAAACTACAACTTCCAGCATGCATGGTCTGTCAGTGCATGCTGGGAGTTATAGTTTTGCAACAGAAGGAGGCACACAGGTTGGGAAATACTGAGTTAGGAAAAATACAATGTTTCCCAACTAGTGTGTCTCCAGTTGTTGCAATACCACAACTCCCAGCATGCCCAGACAGCTGAAGGACATGTTGGGAGTTATAGTTATGCCACAACTGAAGGAGAACAGTTTAGAGACAACTGTGTAGTGGTCTCCAAACTGTAGTCCTCCAGATGTTGCAAAACTTCAAAGCATGCCAAGACTGCCCAGGCATGCTGGGAGCTGTAGTTCGGCAACAACTGAAGGGCCAGATGTTGCCAAAGTACAACTCCCAGCATGCCTGGACAGTCTTGGCATGCTTTGAATTGACATCTGGAGTGCTACAGTTTGGACACCACTGTTTAGTGATCTCCAAACTGTGCCCTTCCAGATGTTGCAAAACTACAACCCCCAGTATGCTGAGACTTTCTAGGCATGCTGGGGGTTGTAGTTCTGCAACATCTTCTCGGTCTGGATAAGACCGCCATGGGAATTTCTTAACATCTGCAGGACAAACATGTCAGACTCAGACTCTGTGTAGAGGAGGGCATTGTTTCAGTGCCCTCCTCTACACAATCTTTCCATCTATAGGCCCACAAACTGTAATAATGCCCTCCTTGGTGTCCTTCAAAGTAAAAGGACAGGTAGGTAGCTGGGTAAATAGGAAACTAGGTAGGTAGATCAGGAAGCCAGATTTATAGTTAGGTGACAAGCCAGGTAGGTAGGGGGCTAGCATGGTAGTTAGGCAGCCATGTAGGCCAGGAATGTACATAGTTAGGTAGCTGGTTATGTAGGTAGTTAGATAGCCTGGTATGTAGGTAAGTAGTCAGGCATCCAGGTATAAAGTTAGGTACTCCCCCCGCTTCCCCCTTTACCTGTAGGTATAGGCAGCAGAGTTAACCCCCCTTTCCCTGTAGGTATAGATAGCAGAGTTACCCCCCCCCTTTCCCTGTAGGTATAGACAGCAGACTTAACCCCCCCTTCCCCATCAGTATAGGCAGCAGAGTTAAAACCTCTCCCCAATAATTATTGAAACAGAGTTCACCCACATTTCTTCTTAGGTATATGCAGCAGAGTCCCCCCACCCCCTTTCCCCATAGGTACAGGCAGCATTACCCCCCCCCCCTTTCCCCATAGGTATAGGCAGAGTTATCACCCCTCTTCCCCATTGGTATAGGCAGAATTACCCCCCTCTTCCCCATAGGTATAGGCAGAGTTACCCTCCCCTTTTCCCCATAGGTATAGGCAGAAATACCCCTCCTTCCTCCCCTTTCCCCATAGTTATAGGCAGGGTTACCCCCCTTTCCCCATAGGAATAGGAAGAGTTACCCCCTCCTCCCCACTTTCCCCATTGGTATAGGCAGAGATACCCCCCTCTTCCCCATAGGTAGAAGCAGAGTTACCCCCCCCCCTCTTCCCCATAGGTATAGGCAGAATTACCCCCCTTTTCCCCATAGGTATAGGCAGAGTTACCACCCCCTTTTCCCCAAAGGTATAGGCAGAGTTACCCCACTTCCTCCCCTTTCCCCATAGTTATAAGCAGAGTTACCCCCCTTTCATTATAGGTATAGGAAGAGTTACTCCTCCTCCCCACTTTCCCCATAGGTAAAGGAAGAGTTACCCACCTCTTTCCCATAGGTATAGGCAGAGTTACACCCCCCTCTCTTTCCCATAGGTATAGGCAGAGAAACACCCCCCTCTCTTTCCCATAAGTATATGCAGAGTTACATCCCCCCCCCTCTTTCACACAGGTATATGCAGAGTTACCCCCCTCCCCCTCTTCCGTATAGGTATATGCAGAGTTAAACAAAATATATATGTATGCTCACCTGATGTCCCACGCATGGTTCTCCTCAGCAGAAGGGGCCCACGTCTTCTCCCCTACACAGTACAGGTGCCGATGAGTGACGTCATCAGTGCCTGTACTGCGTGCTGCGTGGGGACGGAGGTCATGTCTCCTCTGTGTAAGCTGCAGCTGTGTATCACACATACCGGAGAAGGCAGCGATGTCTTCTGGGGATCTGGGGAGTGTCCCGGATCCTCAGCAGCGGCAGCGGTGGTGGGCCCTTAACCCGGTCGGGTCCTTGGACGTCATCCAATCGGACCGGCCAGTCAGTCCGCCCCTGGCATCCACCTGTGAGTGGCACCCGGGGCGGGCCGCCCCCCCCCCTTGGTATGCCACTGACTGATTGACAATGAATTTAACATGCTGTTGTGCAAATGGAACAGACAACAGATGGACATTAAAGTAATTAGCAAGATGCCCACAATAAAGAAGTGGTTCTGCAGATGATGACCACATACCACTTCTCAGTTCCTATGGTTCCTGGCTGATGTTTTGGTCAGCCAGGAAGCATAGTAACCACTCTAGTGGTAGTGTGGTGAACCACAATGAATGGCGGGACCACGGGGTGTAGCGGTGTAGGTGGATGGTATTAACCTCAGGGGCAAGGTGTTATTAACCCCTAATGTTTGTTACGCCAGAGTGTTTTTTTTCCCCTCTTTTGCGGGGGGGGGGGGGGGGGGGGGGGAGGGGTTGGGGGTGTATCAGGAACCACCCAAATGATATCTCCACTATCCCAATGGCTAGTGCACGACCGGGTTATGGTTTAACGGAGGCTTTACTGAGGTCAGACAGTTGTTATAGTCTCTACAGCTCGGCCAGAATCCCAGAGAGTTGGCCAGAAACACGGAAGGACCCAGCAGCTTGCTGGGACTAATTATACTTGTAACAGACTGTAGATTCTTGACTTTAGGCTTGACTAGACTGTAGGTAGTGGCAGCAGACACAGACTTGACTTACTTGAAGTGACTGTAGATTTGAGGCCTTCCAGGTAGCTGGACACTAGCACTGAGACATCTGGTCTCCACTTTTCCACAGCTAGAGTGATGGTAGAAGAGCTCAGAGATCTTGTGCTGGTAGAGAGTGATTGTAATGGCTGACCCTCTTATAAATGGGGGCTGAGCAAGAAGCCCATAGGTCAATATGCAGGTCATGTGTTAAAAAAAAATTGAAAAAACAATGCCATTTTTGGCTTCTGCTTCTACGCAGTGCACTTTTCGGTAAAAAATACACCTTATCCTTATTCTGCAGGTCCATACAGTTACAAAGATACCCAATTTATGTAAGTTTTAGTTTATTATACAGGTATCCCTCAACATACAATATTAATCCGTTCCAAATGAACAATCGTTTGTTGAAACCATTGTATGTTGAGGGATCTGTGCAATCCCAGATCTGTGCAATGTAAAGGTTTTCTATCCGAGTATGGAGGTACCCCATAAGTGGACCTGAAGTGCACTATGGGCGAACTATAATGCTCAGAAGAGAAGGAGTAATTTTTGGCTTTTTGAGAGCAAATTGTGCTCGGGGGGCATATCGCATTTAGGAAGCCCCTATGGTGCCAGGACAGCAAGAAAAACCCACATGGCATACCATTTTGGAAACTAGACCCCTTGAGGAACGTAACAAGGTATTAAGTGAGCCTTAATACCCCACAGGGGTTTCACGACTTTTGCATATGTAAAAAATGTTTGTGTTTTTTTCACTAAAATGTGTGTTTCCCCCCAAATTTCACATTTTTGCAAGGGTTAATAGCAGAAAAGACCCCCCAAAATTTGTAACCCAATTTCTTATGAGAATGGAGGTACCCCATAAGTGGACCTGAAGTGAACTGCAGGGGTTCTACGATGCTCAGAAGAGAAAGAGTCACATTTGCAAACTTTGCTGAAATGGGGGGGACATGTCACATTTGGGAAGCGCCTATGGTGCCAGAACAGCAAAAAAAAAAAACACATGGCATACTATTTTGGAAACTAGACCCCTTGAGGAACGTAACAAGGGGTAAAGTAAGCCTTAATACCCCATAGGGGTTTCACGACTTTTGCATATGTAAAAAAATATATATTTTTTTTCACTAAAATGTTTTTTTTTTTTTCCAAAATGTTACATTTTTACAAGGGTTAATAGCAGAAAAGACCCCCCCCCCAAATTTGTAAATACATTTTTTTGGAGTAAGGACATACCGTATATACTCGAGTATAAGCAGACCCGAGTATAAGCCGAGACCCCTAATTTCAACCCAAAATCCCAGGAAAAGTTATTGACTCGAGTATAAGCCTAGGGTGGGAAATACCTCATCCCCCCCTGTCATCATCCAGACCTGTCATTAACATCCTCATCATCCCCTTGTCATCATCCCACACATCCCCCCTTCATCATCCCCTTGTCATCATCCCACACATCCCCTTATCATCCCACACATCCCCCCTTCATCATCCCCTTGTCATCATCCCACACATCCCCTTATCATCCCACACATCCCCCCTTCATCATCCCCTTGTCATCATCCCACACATCCCCCCTTCATCATCCCCTTGTCATCATCCCACACATCCCCTTATCCCACACATCCCCCCCTTCATCATCCCCTTGTCATCATCCCACACATCCCCCCTTCATCATCCCCTTGTCATCATCCCACACATCCCCTTATAATCCCACACATCCCCCCTTCATCATCCCCTTATCATCCCACACATCCCCCCTTCATCATCCCCTTGTAATCATCCCACACACCCCCCCTTCATCATCCCCACCCCCCTTCATCATCCCCACACCCCCCCCCCCTTCATCATCCTCTTCTCATCATTCGCCCTCAGTGGTCTTCAACCTGCGGACCTCCAGAGGTTTCAAAACTACAACTCCCAGCAAGCCCGGGCAGCCATCGGCTGTCCGGGCTTGCTGGGAGTTGTAGTTTTGAAACCTCCGGAGGTCCGCAGGTTGAAGACCACTGCGGCCTTCAACATGCGGACCTCCAGAGGTTTCAAAACTACAACTCCCAGCAAGCCCGGGCAGCCATCGGCTGTCCGGGCTTGCTGGGAGTTGTAGTTTTGAAACCTCCGGAGGTCCGCAGGTTGAAGACCACTGCGGCCTTCAACATCATCCAGCCCCCTCTCACCCCATTTAGTTCTGAGTACTCACCTCCGCTCGGCGCTGGTCCGGTCCTGCAGGGCTGTCCGGTAAGGAGGTGGTCCGGTGAGGAGGTGGTCCGGGCTGCTATCTTCACCGGGGGCGCCTCTTCTCCGCGCTTCCGGCCCGGAATAGAGCCGTTGCCTAGACAACGACGCATCTGCGTCGTTGTCAAGGCAACGTGACTATTCTGAGGCCGGGCCCGAAGTGCTTAGAAGAGGCCTCCCCGGTGAAGATAGCAGCCCGGACCACCTCCTCACCGGACCACCTCCTTACCGGACAGCCCTGCAGGACCGGACCAGCGCCGAGCGGAGGTGAGTACTCAGAACTAAAGGGGGTGAGAGGGGGCTGGATGATGTTGAAGGCCGCAGTGGTCTTCAACCTGCGGACCTCCGGAGGTTTCAAAACTACAACTCCCAGCAAGCCCGGACAGCCGATGGCTGCCCTGGCTTGCTGGGAGTTGTAGTTTTGAAACCTCTGGAAGTCCGCAGGTTGAAGACCACTGCGGGTGGGGGAGTTCACTCGAGTATAAGCCGAGGGGGGTGTTTTCAGCACGAAAAATCGTGCTGAAAAACTCGGCTTATACTCGAGTATATACGGTACCTTGATTTTTGATGATTTTCGCTCCGTGGGTGCACACCAGGTCTTGGAGTGGGAGGTCAGTCAGAGGCCTTGAGCTTATTATAGCAGCCAGGATGTGGGACCCCTCCTCAAGGAGTGTTAATGGGGGGAGCACTGAGCCCTAAAATAGGGGAACACTATGGGGGACAACGGGCCGTAACTGGGGTAGACAAATGGGGTACAGAGGCCCGTAATATGGGGTACAGTGGGCCAGAAAACTATAAATCATAAAATAATAAAACAGCATATGTTCCCAGAATGATGACCCAGAGCATAGCCAAAACTAAAAAAAACTATGCCCTCCCCAAACCCTATGCTCTGAATCATCATTCTGGGAATGTGATGTGTGTGGCCGTCCCTAACCAGTTGCCTAAAATGCGCACCCGCTCAGGTGGAGAGAGAGCGCTGCGCAATTAAGGCAACATAAAAAGTCCCCGATGATAGTGAGTCAGTGACCTATGACCCATTTCTGAAAAAACACCCCCAGAGGTCTTATCAGGTTTTTTTTCCAGATTTTTTTTTGCAATTTAGTGATTTATGGGGTTAACAATTTTGAATGTACTCTGGACTTGGTACATTGTTCAAATTATGGAAAATTGAAATGAAAAGGGAAAAATTAGTACTCCATGAAAGTGTGATACTCCCTGAAGCAGCCTATGCAGAGGCCCGGATTATCGGGGCAAGTGTTGCACTGATAGGTGGTGTCCTTCCGTCTCTGCATTTTTTCTGGCGCCTATAACTCCAGACCCTTGGGAAGTCCGGCCTGCTCTTTCCCGGTCAGCGAAGATCAGGAACCTTAGGACTTCTTCTTGGTACTGGAGGAATGTCCCTGTGTTGCCAGCGTACTGGGATAGTACAAAAGCGTTGTACATGGCAACCTGTACCAAGTAGACCGCAACTTTTTTGTAGCATGCCCGTGTTTTCCGCATGGCGTTATATGGCTTGAGGACTTGATCTGAGAGATCAACTCCCCCCATATACCGATTGTACTCCAGAATACAATCGGGCTTGAGGACCGGTCCCACGGTACCTCCCACAGGGACAGGGGTGCTGCCATTCCCATGAATAGTGGTGAGTATAAGGACACCCCTCTTATCCTTATACCTGACCAGCAACAGGTTATCATGGGTGAGGGCACGGGACTCACCCTTGGGAATAGGCATCTTAACAAAATTTAGAGGGAGATCTCTCTGGTTCTTCCGCACAGTCCCACAAGTGGACGTGGATCTGGCGGCAAGGGATGTGAAGAGAGGGATGTTGATGATGTGTCCATGGATGCCACGTGGGTGCCAGCTAGAAGAGAAGAAGAGGGGGAAAGTTTAGATGGGGAGACAGAGAGGAGGAGGAGACGAGTTGGAAGCAGGGGGAGGTCGTCGCAAGGAGCTAGTGGCACAGTCAGACAGCATGCATCGGCACCCGGGGTCAGCCAGACGGGACACCAATCAACGCATGCTGTTGCCACCACCAGAATGCCGTCATCGCAGAGCTTAGCAGTGTGGCATTTTTTGTGTGTGTCTGCCTCTCACAACAACGAGGCCATTTGCAACCTGTGCCAGAAGTAACTGAGTCGTGGGAAGTCCAACACCCACCTAGGCACAACTGCTTTGCAAAGGCACATGATGTCACATCACAAACGCCTATGGGATCAACACGTCAGTACAAGCAGCACACAAAGTCAAAGCCGCCATCCTCCTCCTGGTCCAGCATCTTCAGCCAGGTCAACCACTGCTGCCCTCCTTGCCCCCTCTCAACCATCCGCCTCTCCTTCTCTCGCCTTGAGCAGTTCCTGCTCATCTGCCCACAGGAGATGTTTGAGCGCAAGAAGACAATGTCTCAAAGTCACTCTCTAGCCCGGCATCTGACAGCTGGCTTATCGGAACTGCTAGCCCGCCAGCTTTTACCATACAAGCTGGTGGAGTCTGAGGCCTTTAAAAAATTTGTAGCCATTGGGACACTGCAGTGGAAGGTACCCGGACAAATTTTTTTTGCACAAAAGGCAATCCCCAACCTTTACTCCATTGTGCAAAAGGAAATTATGGCATGTCTGGCACACAGTGTAGGGGTAAGGGTCCATCTGACCATTGATACCTGGTCTGCAAAGCATGGTCAGGGCAGGTATATCACCTACACTGCTCATTGGGTAAACCTGGTGACAGCTGCCAAGCATGGGATGCATGGCTCTGCAGAGGAGTTGGTGACACCGCCACGACTTGCAGGCAGGCCTGCTGCCACCTCCTCTACTCCTCCTACTCCATCCTCTTCCATAACATCCTCGTCCGAGTCCTCTTCCACTGCTGCATCTTGCTCCACATCACCGGCAACCCCCCAGCTCCCCAGGTGCTATTCCACATCCCGGATACGGCAGTGTCACGCCATTTTGGGATTGACTTGCCTCAAAGCAGAGAGTCACACCGCACCAGCGCTCCTGTAAACCCAGAGCACGGGTGGACCAGTGGCTGACTCCGCACCAACTGGAGATCGGCAAGGTGGTTTGTGACAATGGAACAAATTTGTTGGCGGCATTGAGGTTGGGCAAGTTGACACATGTGCCGTGCATGGCACATGTGTGTAATCTGATTGTACAACGCTTTGTGCTCAAGTACCTAGTCTTACAGGATGCCCTGAAGCAGTCCAGGAAGATGTGTGGCCATTTCAGGCGTTCCTACACGGCCATGGTGCACTTGTTAGGTATCCAGCGGCAAAACAACATGCCAGTGAGGTGCTTGATTTGCGACAGCCCGACACATTGGAATTCAACACTCCTAATGTTCGACCGCCTGCTCCAACAAGAAAAAGCCATCAACAAATATTTTTATGACCGGGGTGCTAGGACATCTGGGAATTGTTTTGCCACGTTACTGGAGGCTCATGCGCAATGCCTGTAGGCTCATGCGTCCTTTTGAGGAGGTGACAAACCTGGTCAGTTGCACCGAAGGCACCATCAGCGACATCATACCATTTGTTTTCTTCCTGGAGCGTGCCCTGCAAAGAGTGCTGTATCAGGCAGTAGATGCACATGAAGAGAAAGAGTTGTGGACACCATCACCACCAGAAACAGACTTATCAGCATCGCTTGCTGGACCTGCGGCAACGCTGGAAGAGGATTGTGAGGAAGAGGAGTCAGAGGAGGAATGTGGCTTTGAAGAGGAGGAGGAAGACCAACCACAGCAGGCATCCCAGGGTGTTCCTTGTCACCTATCTGGTTCCTGTGGTGTTGTACGTGGCTGGGGGGAAGAATATTATACCTTCCCTGACATCTCTGAGGACGAGGAACGGGACATGAGTAGCTCGGCATCCGTCCTTGTGCATATGGGGTCTTTCATGCTGTCGTGCCTGTTGAAGGACCCTTGTATAAAAAGTATGAAGGAGAACGACCTGTACTGGGTGTCCACGCTACTAGTCCCCTGGTATAAACATAAAGTGCCTGACATGTTACCGGATTACAGCAAGGCGGAAAGGATTCAGCAGGTCCAAAATAAATTAAGAAGTATGCTGTTCACAGCGTATAAGGGTCATGTCACAGCACAACAGGCATCTAACAGGGGAAGAGGTGAAAGTAATCCTCCTCCCACGAACACGCCGGCTGTACAGACATGCTGTTGATGGAGGACATGCAGAGCTTTTTAAGTCCTACACATTGCCAAAGCCCTTCGGGGTCCACCATCAGAGAACGACTTGACCGACAGGTAGCAGACTACCTGTCCTTAACCGCAGATATCGACACTCTGAGGAGCGATGAACCCCTTGACTACTGGTTTTGCTGGCTTGACCTGCGGCCTGAGCTATCCCAATTTGCGCTCAAACTTCTGGCCTGTCCCGCTTCAAGTGTCCTGTCAGAAAGGACCTTCAGTGCAGCAGGAGGTATTGTCACCTTGGTCAAAAAAGTCTGGATTACCTCACCTTTCTTAAGATGAATGAGGGATGGATCCCGAAGGGACTGACACTAGGTGATACATTTGACTGAACAAGGCCTGATCAGATGACCTGCCTTGGCCTAAAAATGGTCCACACGCTGCTGTATTTGAACTCTGAATGCTGGATAACTTGCGTGACTTATCCGCCACCAACTAGGGTTCAAGCTGCAATGTTTTAGGGCACTTTCTGCCTGGCAACAGTGGCGTTGCGACCCGGGTGCAGGGGGTGTGGCCCGTACCGGGTGACACCAACCTAAGGGGGTGACACCAAGACCCTCCGCAGCACCCAGCCCCCCCTCCTCAGCTACACCGACACCCCCCATCTTTGCCCAACCAGCCTCCCGTCCGTCAGCACCCCCCCCCGCCTTCACCTGCGCTGTGTGTGCGGTGCGCCCGTCCGTCAGCAACCCCCCCTTTCACCTGCACTGTGCACCCGTCCGTCATCACACCCCCCCCTCACCTTCACCAGCACTGTGCCCGGCCTCCGCTCCCACGTCTGCGCCGGCCTTACGTCACACCGCATGGCCGCATAGGAGGACGTCAGTTACGTCACTCGCAGGGCGCCCGGTGAGAAGGAACGCTGCGCTGGATGGGTGAGTGTGTGTGTGTCTGACTCTCTGTCTGTCTCTATCTATGTTTGTGTGTGTGAGACCGTGTGTATGTGACTGTGTGACTCTGTGTATGTGTGACTCTCTGAGTGTGTGTGACTGTGTGACTCTGTGTGTGTTTGTGCGACTCTGTGTTTGTGTGACTGTGTGTGTGTGACTGTGTGACTCTGTGTGTGTGTCTGTGTGAGTGTGTGTCTCTCTGACTGTGTGTGAGTGTGTGTCTCTCTGACTGTGTGTGAGTTTGTGTGTGTGTCTCTCTGTGTTGTATGTTTTTTTTTTTATTTGTGTGTGTGTGTGTGTGTGTGTGTGTGTGTGGGGGGGGGGGGTTGTACTAGCGATCTAATGTGGGGAGACTTTGACCCATTGTGGGGAACCTGCAAGGGATCCTGCGGCCTAATGTGGGGAAACTACTACCAAATGTGTGAAGTCTATGCTACCAAATGTGGGGAGTCTATGCTACCTTATGTGGGGAATCTGTGCTACCTAATGTGGGGAATCTGTGCTACCTAATGTGGGGAAATTTCTACCTAATGTGGGGAATCTGTGCTACCTAATGTGGGGTAACTGGTACCTACCTAATGTGGGGGAACTGGTACCAAATGTGGGGAATCTATGCTGCCTAATGTGGGGAAAAGATGCTACCTAATGTGGGGAAACTGCTACCTACCTAATGTGGGGGAACTGCTGGCCAGTAGCACCCTCATCATCCTCCAGCAACACCCCCCCAGTAGTAGCACCCCCATCATCCATTAGCAACACCACCAATACCCCCCTCCCGTGGTAATAGCATTAGCTAACGGATGTTGAGGGGTGTTACTGCGGTTGTGGTATTATATTCAGAGGGTGCACTGTATGGCAACGTTATATTCAGAGGGCGCAGTTTGTGGTAGTATTATATTCAGAGGGTGCAGTGGGTGGTAGTATTATATTCAGAGGGCGCAGTTTGTGGTAGTATTATTAGAGATGAGCGAACTTACAGTAAATTTGATTCGTCACGATCTTCTCGGCTCGGCAGTTGATAACTTATCCTGCGTAAATTAGTTCAGCTTTCCGGTGCTCCGGTGGGCTGGAAAAGGTGCATGCATTCCTAGAAAAGAGTCTCCTAGGACTGTATCCACCTTTTTCAGCCCACGGGAGCCCCTGAAAGCTGAACTAATTTATGCAGGAAAAATCATCAACTGCCGAGCCGAGAAGTTTGTGATGAGTTGAATTTACTGTAGTTCGCTCATCTCTAACTGTTATATTCAGAGGGCGCAGTGGGTGGTAGTATTATATTCAGAGGGTACCGTATGTGGCGGTATTATATTCAGGGGTACAGTATGTGCAGATTTATATTTAGGGGTACAGTATGTGGCAGATTTATATTCAGGGGTACAGTATGTGGCCAATTTATATTCAGAGGGTACAGTATGTGGCAGATTTATATTCAGAGGGCACAGTTTGTGGTAGTATTATATTCAGAGGGCGCTGTGGGTGGTAGTATTATATTCAGAGGGTACAGTATGTGGTAGTATTATATTCAGTGGGTACAGTGTGTTGCGGTATTATATTCAGGGGTATAGTATGTTTCAGATTTATATTCAGGGGTACAGTATGTGGCAGATTTATATTCAGAGGGTACAATGTGTGGCAGATTTATGTTCAGAGGACACAGTGTGTGATAGTATTATATTCAGAGGGTACAGTATGTGGTAGTATTATATTCAGAGGGTACAGTGTGTGGCATTATTATATTCAGGGGTACAGTATGTGGCAGATTTATATTCAGAGTGTACAGTATGTGTTGGTATTATATTCAGAATGTACATTGTGTGGTAGTATTATATTCAGTGGGTACGGTGTATGGAAGGTTTATAATCAAAGAGTATAGTGTATAGTAGTATTATATTTAGAGGATACAGTGTCTGGCAGGTTTATAATAATACGTGTTTTCATATAGAGGATGAGAATGCGCTGACATAGTGAGGAGACGTCTGGGCGTCACATTCTGCAGAGAGAAGTTTTAGCTGGAACAAGTCTTGGCGGTATGTACCATCCGAATTAGATAAGGGAAGACTATAGAGAAGACGTCACCTATAGTCACTGATATCATTGTACATTCTCCTCTCTATGTCCTATCAGAGCTGTAGTCGCTTGTCAGTTCTACAGTTATGGTGAGTGAAACTACAACTCCCAGCATAACCTCACTACTGCTCAAAGGGGTACTCTACTGGAAAATATTTTTTTTTAATCAACTGGTGCTACAAAGTTAAACAGATTTGTAAATTACTTCTATTTAAACATAATCCTTCCAGTACTTATTAGCTGCTGTATAAGCGATTCACAGGAAGTTATTTTCTTTTTTAATTTATTTTCTGTCTGACCACAGTGCTCTGTGCTGACACATCTGTCCATGTCAAGAACTAACCATAGTAGGAGCAAATCCCCATAGCAAACCTATCCTGCTCTGGACAGTTCCTGACATGGACAGAGGTGTCAGCAAATAGCACTGTGGTCAGACTGGAAAGAACTACACAACTTCCTGTGGAGCATACACCAGCTTATAAGTACTGTAAGTATCACCATCTCATTCACACAAACCAAACTTCTATTTATTTATTTTTTTACCAAATATTCACAAATCACTTACCAAACCTCCTGGATGTCCTATTATTTCATGTACAAACTCTGCAACCAGTAATCTTGCACGTTACCTGGATCTATGTCTTTAGGACTATAATGAGTTCTGTATCAAGGTATGAGCCGCTCACCACATACATGCCCTCCTCACCACCTGTGCCGTGGACCGGCTGGTACCGCCTCCAGCCTATTATTAGACAAGAACAAAGGCGAGGTCCGGCACCTGGATGGTTGCAGATAAAAGCTTGCGTTATTTTATTGAAGATATCGCAGTACAAGGCAAAACGTCTGACACGTTTCGCACATGACCATGCTTAATCGTATGTCTACGATTAAGCACGGTCACGTGCGAAACGCGCCAGACGTTCTGCCTTGTACTGCAATATCTTCAATAAAATAACGCAAGCTTTTATCTGCAACAATCCTGGTGCCGGACCTCGTCTTTGTTCATATATATATATATATATATATATATATATATATATATATATATATATATATATATATATACAGTGGTCCCTCAACATACAATGGTAATTCGTTCCAAACGAGCCATCGTTTGTCGAATCCATAGTGTGTTGAGGGATTCATATAATGTAAAGTATAGGAAGCTGTGTCACCTGTCCCCGCTGCTCGCGATGGTGACCCCGGGCCTCCGCTGTCTTCTCCTGGTCTTTTCCGGTCCTCTGCTGTCTTCTCCGGTCCTCTCCTGGTCTTCTCCGCTGTCTTCTCCGGTCCTCTCCTGGTCTTCTCCGCTGTCTTCTCCGGTCCTCTCCTGGTCTTCTCCGGTCCTCTCCTGGTGTTCTCCGCTGTCTTCTCCAGTCCTCTCCTGGTCTTCTCCGCAGTCTTCTCCGGTCCTCTCCTGGTCTTCTCCGGTCCTCTCCTGGTCTTCTCCGGTCCTATCCTGGTCTTCTCCGGTCCTCTGCTGGGCTCTCCTGGTCTTCTCCGGTCCTCTTCTGTCTTCTCCGGTCCTCTGCTGTCTTCCGCAAGGCCTTACTAGGCCTGCGTAGCGATTTCATTACGCCGCTGAGTACGCCATTCCTATTGGATGGCGTGCGCAGCAGCGTATTGACGTCATTGGAGAGGGCCGAGAAGACACCGGAAGACCAGCGCTGGACCCAGAGGGCGCCCTGGAGCATCGTGGAGGGGTAAGTAATACTTACCGCACCACACGAGGAACATTAAGCTGCAATCCGGCAGCAGCTTAAGCATTTTGCGCTGCCGGAGAGCACTTAATGCGATGGCCCCGACATAAAAAAAGCATCATATGTCAATTTGATCATATGTCGGGCCATAGTAGGTCGGGGGGTCACTGCATATATAGATAGGTAGATAAAGTCATCAATAGTGTTGAGCGGCATAGGCCATATTCGAATTCGCTAATATTCGCGAATATATGGACGAATATTTGTCACATATCTTTTTGAATATTCGAATATTCGTTATATTCTCAGTTTATTTTCGCATATGCGAATATTCACGGAAGCGAAAATTAGCATACGTGAATATTCGCAGATACAAAATTAGCACACGCGAAAATTCGCATATGCGAAAATTGGCATATGCTACTTTTCGCATATTCAGCCTTTACACCACACAAGCTGGAAGCAGAGAGGGGTGATCACTGTGATGTGTACTGTGAAGACAAAAAAAAAAAAAAAAAACGAATATTCGTAATTACGAATATATAGCGCTATATTCGCGATATTCGCGAAAAATATTCGAATTGCGAATATTCGCGAGCAACACTAGTCATCAATATATAGAATCTAGGCTAAGGGAGCGTTCAGTCCTGTTTTCTGTTCATTGTGCAACAGCGACATCTACTGTCAGTTTACTGCAATCACATTACTAGATATCAGGTTCCCGCTAATTCTGTTTCTTTTGCGGTCACCTCATTATTCTATAAATGATTACATTCTAATAACATCTACTGATCAATAATCACAACGTTAACCCTTTAACCACGAGAGATACATGAGATCTGATCTCACTGCTGGTCTCATAACTCAGTCCCGCTTCGCTTCCCGTTCGGCCTGGATTTCTATTGATCTTTTCCACATTGAATCAGACTTTTTATTACATTTTTCCTTTTATCGTTATTTTATGTAAATAGTTATTGTATATGATCTTACTCTGCTGTAAAATATCGTCCAATGAGAACTCTGACCGGAGTCTTAGCGATTGTTTTATAAACAATTTAACCCCTCAGCATTCAAGGGATGTTTAGACCTAATAAAGCGCTTAGTGTGAACAGCAAACGTCTCCTCTATTAGTTGTTTTTTCTAGAATAAAGCGATTCTTATTCTGCGTTATACATTGGGATATCTGATCTTCTATACCAGTGTGGAGAGATCCCAGTGTCCGTCCTTCATGAAGACTTCGGCCGGAGAACTTCTGGAATGTAATCTTATCCATCTAGATTTGGAATTAACGCTTGATCGTGTGAATATATCGCTAATAACAGAGTAGCTCAGTAATAGTCCGGTCCCTGACTTTGCTATTACGGTGCAGAGCTGGATTGTTGTAATAATCTGCTGGGTGTGACCAGGGGTCTATGGGGGATGAAGCTTCAGACATAGAGCTGATGTGATGAGCGGCTTTTTCTTCCACAGAGATGACTGCGGTTTCGTTACATTGTAGAGACTTGCGGTACCTGCTGTGCCCCGAGCACAGATTATTAGGTCCCGTCCATCCCTATAGGACTCGTTTCCTTGTAGAATCTTGGCGGCCCCGATAATCACTGAGATACACAGATGTCCCTGTCAGTGATGTCCCCGTCAGTGGTCCCAGCCATTGGACACCGCAGTCTCCTTACAGCTGTGAATTAATGTCTTTGACTGATATAATGAAAATAAAACAAGGAACAGAAAATGTGGACACTAAAGAGTTAATGTACGGATCTATAGCTCTGATACTTAGTACCGATCGGATGATAACGGAGCTTTGGGGATTTTTTCTTTTCTCCTCCTCATCCATGTAATAACAGGAGCCCCCTCATTGGTGCTTATTCCCGGTGACTGTATACGGAGAGTGCCGGCATCCGCAGCCTGAGAAGGAGCCGCCTGTATATGAGATCACATAACACGGGACAATTGTCTTCTCTCCCAGAGCGGAGAATTACAGGGTGAGCAGGAAATTCAAAATCAACTAAGCTTTTGTGTTCAGCCAATCAAAAGAGAAGGGGAGGGGCCGGGAATGTAAATTATTAAAGGAAACGCCCATGATGACGTCATCTTGTTTGAGTTCTCCGTCTGGTCCGCCATGTGCTATATAAACCAGGACTCCGCTCCTCAGACATAATTCATTCTATTCTCAATCAGCAGGATGTCGGGACGCGGTAAAGGAGGGAAAGGTCTCGGTAAGGGCGGAGCCAAGCGGCACAGGAAGGTGCTCCGGGATAACATCCAGGGCATCACCAAGCCTGCCATCCGCCGTCTAGCTCGCAGGGGAGGTGTGAAGCGCATCTCCGGCCTCATCTATGAAGAGACTCGCGGTGTCCTGAAAGTCTTCCTGGAGAACGTCATCCGTGACGCCGTCACCTACACCGAGCACGCCAAGAGGAAGACCGTCACCGCTATGGACGTGGTGTACGCCCTCAAGCGCCAGGGCCGCACTCTCTACGGCTTTGGAGGTTAATTCTTCTCCTGAAATCATCTCCTCCCCCTAAAGGCTCTTCTCAGAGCCGCCCACATGTTCTATGGAAAGGCTACAATTCCTTGTGTCTTCCCTACTGAGTGGTTGTGTGGTCGGTGTTGTGCTTTGGTGGTTGCGGTGTTTTTTTCCCCTCAATTCTAACTTAATCAGAGAAGGAGCGGGAAATACCGGCAGACTATCTGCCCCGGGAGATTTCCACTAAATGTTCTGACTACTGCCCTCACCATCTACATCATTCTTCCCCTCCTCCAGATTTCATTACTTCCCTCCCCCACCAAATCACTATCTCCCTAAAGAGTCCGTGTTATAGAGGATGCAGATCTCCTGATAACGGGATATAAATGCGTCTTATCCGGATACCACTGGATAGACGAGTCTTCGCTCTATAGCACCTGTAAGTTAATTAATGGAGCAGTTCACACCGAACTAAATTGCTGCGGCTTTATTCTAGTGTAGATGCAGGTTCCTCTATATCACTCCTCAGCACGTTGCAGGCTGGCGCAGTGTGCGCTTCTCCCTGTGATACCGATCCTCACTGATGTCCCGGACTGTGATAGCGGCACAAACCCCCATACACCGGACTATGATAGCGCTATGTTCTACTACCCAGCGGGAACAGCGAGAATCGGAGTCCCGGTGATCACTGACTGTTCCTCTAACAATTCCTGTATAAAGTTTTGGCAATGATTCCGGAGAAATAATTGTAGAAATGAGCGGGAAACTCCCAATATGTATAACACTACATGTCCGCCAATTATTCCTCAGCTTAATAACTATACATATCATCCAGCATCATGAGCGGGGAGAGGTACCGGTCCCCGCCACTCACCCCTGGCAGGTGCATGTTAATCTGGTTTACACAGACTAATAGGGGCAGATTTGGAGCTGATGGTATCGTCTATTATGGATCTTTATCCCTGCGCCCGGATACATTGTTATATCTCCATCAGTCGGTGACATTTGGGGAGCTATAGCCCTGAGCGTTGTAATTGTCTCATTATTGTAGTGCACATGCCGCTAAAGGGTTAACAATGAGCCGTGCGCGCGGTCCCGTCCGATGCCTAATGCTCATTGGCTGATCACAGGATGTTCAGGATTTGAATTTCCCGCTTCCCCCAGACCCGATAACAATGGAGAGATCTCCCCGAGATGTAGAGCCTGATTCAGTGTCTGACTACTACCCTCATCATCCTTGTTTCTCTATTGTACCCCCTAGTCAGTGCACAAAGATTATGGCAGCAGGATGCGCGTCTCATTATAAACCCCGGCGATTCCGATCAATAGATTCCCCGGTCAGTAAATTAGGATTTATAGCGTTACCGCAACAATCCACTCCAGTAAGGCTGTGTGATCGATCAGGACCGCGGAGATTATAGAAGAAATAATCGGGGAATCTGGTGGAGGAGATACTGATCACAAGACAGATCGGGCAATGGGTTAACTACGGAGAACTGATCTACAGCGCCCCCCGCTCCACCACAGGAGAATATACATCCTGCAGTCAGTGAGAACCGCAGCCGCCGCTCTGATCTCACCCGATCCCGGAGCAGAATATATATAGTCTCAATAGACTGTACTGACAGAATAGCGGCCACATATACAGAAGAGAATACGGGGAATACAGACAGGAGAAGCCCCAGCTCTATTATAGACAATGTGGGTGGCTCTTAGAAGAGCCTTTGGGGTGACAGCAGGAGGCGGAACAGGTTACTTGGCGCTGGTGTACTTGGTGACGGCCTTGGTGCCCTCGGACACGGCGTGCTTGGCCAGCTCTCCAGGCAGCAGCAGGCGCACGGCGGTCTGGATCTCCCGGGAGGTGATGGTGGAGCGCTTGTTGTAGTGAGCCAGGCGGGAGGCTTCCCCTGCGATGCGCTCGAAGATATCGTTGACAAAGGAGTTCATGATGCCCATGGCCTTGGAGGAGATGCCGGTGTCAGGGTGGACCTGCTTGAGCACCTTGTACACGTAGATGGCATAGCTTTCCTTCCTGGTCTTCCTCCGCTTCTTGCCGTCCTTTTTCTGAGTCTTGGTCACGGCTTTCTTGGAGCCTTTCTTGGAGCCTTTCTTGGGCGCTGGTGCAGACTTGGCGGGATCAGGCATGATTATCAATCTCAAGAATTCCTAACTTAAACAAAGAGGATAATGATGTCGCTTACTCCCTCTGCAGCCGTATTTATAGGCAGCCCATGCAAAAGAGCAATGCCGTCAGCCTCTTGCTCTACTGGAAGAGCAAATCATGTGACCTCAGTGCTGTCATACGCCCCGCCCAGTGCCGCCTATTGGAGAGTCTTCAATTCCAGTTTCATTAGCCGGATTCAAATCTACCCAATCACAGGAGCCGGAGGGCGGAGCTGAGAACTATAAAGCCAGCAGAACGTGTGGGAATGATCACATTATTCTGAAATAAGTTGTCATGTCTGGACGCGGCAAACAAGGAGGGAAGGTTCGGGCTAAGGCCAAGACCCGCTCATCCCGGGCAGGACTCCAGTTCCCCGTCGGTCGTGTGCACAGGCTTCTCCGCAAAGGGAACTACGCCGAGAGGGTGGGCGCCGGTGCTCCGGTCTACCTGGCCGCTGTGCTGGAGTATTTAACCGCTGAGATCCTGGAATTGGCCGGTAATGCCGCCCGGGACAACAAGAAGACCCGCATCATCCCCCGTCACCTGCAGCTGGCCGTGCGCAATGACGAGGAGCTGAACAAGCTGCTGGGTGGGGTGACCATCGCCCAGGGAGGCGTCCTGCCCAACATCCAGGCCGTGCTGCTGCCCAAGAAGACCGAGAGCAGCAAAGCGGCCAAGAGCAAGTGATCACCGCTTATCCCAGACCATCCCGAACACCAAAGGCTCTTCTAAGAGCCACCACATTGTCTCCTACAGAGCTGGCACCGCTGATCTTGTCTGATAAGGATTAGATTTCTTATGACATGTTCTTTATACGGGGTTATAGTAGAACTGATGAGTTTCTTTCATTAACAGTATGAGAGGGATTGGACACCTTCACTTTTATATAAAAGAAAAAAAAAAAAAAAAAATAACTACCAGAAAACTTCCTATAGCAGAATGTGACCCTCAGCACAAGGACAGTTTCCTCCTCACTCCATCCCCGCTACCCTCACTAAGGGGGACGGGTACAGTTTCTACATATGGATTTTGAGGTGCAGCCAGCCTTTCCCCGCGACAAAGACAGTAATGTAATCACGTGTACAGGGACGAGACAAAGCGAGAAAGTCAATCTCCAATGAGCGTAAACTATCGGGGTTATTGCTCCACCTACAAAGTTAACCCTTCATTGTCCCTCGTTATTTATGCTCTGTTTCCCCTTCAGTCCCCGGAGCGCTCTCTGCTTCACTAGTCCCAATCCCTATATACGCTTACACGGTGCACTATAGTAGAGCGCCCCCATATTTAGTCTCCATTCGGGGCTGCATTGGCTTTATATTACGTTTACAAGAAATAAGCCCAATAATTCTCCAGATGGATAAAACGCCATGTGCACAACCTATTAACTAAAGGGTTACATTAACCCCCAAATCTCTGGTAAATTAATTGTTTCCTTATATCTATCCATAGATCGTCTATCGCAGCAGTATAAATCGTTAGTTTATACAGATCAGATACATTGTGTTACAATAGCGACACCTGGTGGTGAGAGCTTTGTATTCTAATCTTTACATGTTACCAAATAGTAACAAGTATTTCCCAGGTGCGCTGATACAAATTACAGAGGCGCAAATAGATACAACTGTGGATGGTGACTAAAACTTATAATAAAACAGCACAATAATTTCAGCTGCTCTTATACACCCTGCTTATCCTATACCAGATATAAGTGTCCTAAGGGGATCTAGAACAAATAAATGCATCTGCATTGTCCTCGATATAACATAAAGTGATGTAATGTAGAAGGTTTGTATATTAGGGTGAGGAGTGACATATTTATCGCCAGGATCCTGAATTATATCTCTTTGTTGGAGCTGCGGGGCAGGAGCTGTCACCTCTGACCGGGCTTCGGGAGTCTTCGGGCCGCCAGGAGAGGAGAGATGCCGCAATATAGAACATGATCCGGCGAGAAAGAGGAGGGAAGCGGGTGTCGGCTAGTAATGTATTCTCCGCATTGTACAGTGTTAGTACAGAACTCCCGGGCAGCGATCATAATCTGGGCCATGTAATGTTATACTACGGTCCCTCCACATGTTTAGGGGAAGGAGTCTCCACATCTATTATATTCATCGCTCTGTATAGAATCACATCTCCCACCTGATCTGCTACTAGTTCCCCCATCACTGAACACATCGGCCGATCTATATTTACAGCAAAGGAAACTATGGAGCTACTAAACTAAACACTGAGCACCATATACCGGAGCCACAGCTCGGGCCATTGAGATAAGATCCTTGCAAATCCCAAAATCGGGTTTCCTCTTCAATATGCAGCTTCTATATCTTAACCACGATTATTGTACAGACAAGGACAATACACTACGACAGATTTCCGATAACACAAAGCAGTGTAAACACAGAATTGTAGCTTTTCTATAGAACATGTGGGCGGCTCTGAGAAGAGCCTTTGGGTTGATGAGATGGAGCAGAGTAGAAGCAGAATTAACCTCCGAAGCCGTAAAGAGTGCGGCCCTGGCGCTTGAGGGCGTACACGACGTCCATAGCGGTGACGGTCTTCCTCTTGGCGTGCTCGGTGTAGGTGACGCGTCACGGATGACGTTCTCCAGGAAAACCTTCAGGACACCGCGAGTCTCTTCATAGATGAGGCCGGAGATACGCTTCACACCTCCCCTGCGAGCTAGACGGCGGATTGCAGGCTTAGTGATGCCCTGGATGTTATCACGGAGCACCTTCCTGTGCCGCTTGGCTCCGCCCTTACCGAGACCTTTTCCTCCTTTGCCGCGTCCCGACATCCTGCTGGTTGAGAATTGAATGAATAAAGTTTGAGGCGCGGAGTCCTAGCTTATATAGCACATGTGCGGACCAGAAGGAGAACTTTAACAAGATGACGTCAACATGGGCGTTTCCTTTTACTGAATTTACATTACCGGCCCCTCCCCTTCTCTTTTGATTGGCTGAATACAGAATCGTTGGTGATTTTGAATTTCCCGCTCACCCTGTAATTCTCCGCTCTGGGAGAGAAGACAATTGTCCCGTGTTATGTGATCTCACGTTCAGGCGGCTCATTCTCAGGCTGCGGATGCCGGCACTCTCCGTATACAGTGACCGGGAATAATCACCAGGGCCCGTCCTGACATCTCCTGTTCTTATATAGAGGAAGAGGAGAGAAATCACCAAAGCTCCGGTATCAGCCAATCGATACTATGTATCAGGACTATAGCTCCGTACAGTGTTAACTCTTTAGTGTCCACATGTTCTGTTTCTTGTTTTATATCTGTACGGAGACTGCGGTGTGTAATGGCTGGGACTGTATATATTATATATAATTACACTGCAGTCACCATTCTATGTCCATTCTGATCTCTCACATATTGTCTCCGTTCATTCTCATCCTACATCGTCATTGACTTATATTTACCCATGAAATTAGATACTAACGAACTCTTAATTAATTACATCCAAATGTTCTCTTTGTAGCGTCAATCATCCTATTTAGTTCTATTAAGTTCATTGATGTTACTTTGATTAATTGGTCTTTTCACTCTCATTCCTAAATGTCATCTCCTGCCGGGGCTCGTTCCTACGATCGGTCTCCTATACGGTATAATATATTGGGTTACATAGAAAACTATTTACTGCCATGTTGTGGTAGCTGAACACAGTACAAGAAAAAAACTTTTGAATAGTCTTTACATTCTTCAGCCTTACCACTAGGTGGGGACAAAGTACAGTGCAGCCTCTTCTAGGGATTCAGGCGAGAAAGGAAAAGTGTTGAACAGTGTCTTCTGCCATCTAGTTGCCGCAGAGCAGATTTCAGCGAAGTTCAATATAAAGTTACTAATTTTGGCCAAGTTTCTTTTCTCATTCTGCTATAATTTTAGCCCTTAATTAATTTGATTGTAATAGTGTTTAATAGAAATATGTATTTTTTGTTACAATTTTTTTTCCAATCTCCTTTTTACATTAACCCCTCAATGATGTTGTATTTTTTTTATATATTTGTTTTCTCTTTTAACTTTTCACAAAAAAAAAAAAAAAAAATCTATATCTCTGTCAATGTTTCATCTACAGACCCATATGAAGGCTTGTTATTTGTGAGACCAACTACACTTTGTAATGGCATCCTTCATTTTACTACTAAGTCTACAGCAAAGCCAAAAAAAAGAGAAAATTATAGGGTGAAATAAACAAAAAAAAGTAAAAAAAAAAGTTTAAAAATGATTATTTATTATTATTATTATTTTTTTTTTTGGGGGGGTCCAAGTTTAAGGGGGAGGGGAAGTGATGGCTGCACATTCACATGTCATACATTGTAATTTTCATACTTGTGCTGAGAAGCAATAGAACAATCAAGTGTTACTATACATTTCACTCAAACTGTACAAGCCAACTCGTCACTTCACGGTCACCTGATTCAAGTGAGTCCCTAACTTAACAACTTCTCCTTTTAATGACATGGGTGGGTGCTGCGGAGCATCTTGGTGTCACCCCATTAGGTTGGTGTCACGCCAGTGTGAGGTGATGAGGAGACTGAGGATAGGGTACGGGTTGGCTGGGTTGTGATGTATGAGGTGAAGAGAAGACTAAGGATAGGGTACGGGGGGGGGGGGGGTTGGTGGCGGTGTATGAGGTGATAAGGAGACTGAGGATAGGGTACGGGGGGGGGGCTGGGTGGTGGTGTATGAGGTGATGAGGAGACTGAGGATAGGTTACAGGGGGGGCTGGGTGGTGGTGTATGAGGAGAATGAGGATGGGGTGCAGGGGGGCTGGGTTGTGGTGTATGAGGTGATGAGGAGACTGAGAATGCAGTATGGGGGGCTGGGTGGTGGTATATGAGGGGATGAGGAGACTGAGGATGGGGTACTGGGGGGGCTGTGTGGTGGTGTATGAGGTAATGAGAAGACTAAAGATAGGGTACAGGGGGGCTTGGTGGTGGTAAATGAGGTGATGAGGAGACTGAGAATGGGGTACGGGGGGGGGCTTGGAGGTGGTGTATGATGAGAATGAGGATGGGATGCAGGGGGACTGGGTTTTGGTGTATGAGGTGATGAGGAGACTGAGGATGGGGTACTGGGGGGCTGGGTGGCGGTGTATGAGGTCATGAGGAGACTGAGGATGGGGTGCAGGGGGGTTGGGTGGTGGTGTATGAGGTGATGAGGAGACTGAGGATGGGGTATGGGGGGGCTGGGTGGTGGTGTATGAGGTGATGAGGATGGGGTATGGGGGGGCTGGGTGGTGGTGTATGAGGTGATGATGAGACTGAGAATGGGGTACTGGGTGGGCTGGGTGGTAATGTATGAGGAGACTGAGGATGGGATACGGGGGGGGGCATGGGAGGTGGTGTATGATGAGAATGAGGACGGGGTGCAGGGGGCCTGGGTTGTGGTGTATGAGGTGATGAGGAGGCTGAGGTTGGGGTACTGGGGGGGGGCTTGGTGGTGGTGTATGAGGAAACTGAGGATGGGGTGCAGTGGGGAGCTGGGTGGTGGTGTATGAGGTTATGAGAAGACTGAGGATAGGGTACGGGGGGCGGTTGGGTTGTGATGTATGAGGTGATGAGGAGACTAAGGATAGGGTATGGGGGGCTTGGTGGCGGTGTATGAGGTGATGAGGAGACTGATGGGGTACGGGGGGGCTTGGAGGTGGTGTATGATGAGAAGGAGGATGGGGTGCAGGGGGGCTGGGTTTGGTGTATGAGGAGACTGAGGATGGGGTACTGGGGGGGCTGGGTGGTGGTGTATGAGGTCATGAGGAGACTGAGGATGGGGTGCAGGGGGGTTGGGTGGTGGTGTATGAGGTGATGAGGAGACTGAGGATGGGGTATGGGGGGGCTGGGTGGTGGTGTATGAGGTGATGATGAGAATGAGAATGGGGTACTGGGTGGCAATGTATGAGGTGATGAGGAGACTGAGGATAGGGTACTGGGGGGCTGAGTGGCGGTGTATCAGGAGACTGAGGATGGGGTACAGGGGGGGCTGGGAGGTGGTGCATGATGTGATGTTGAGACTGAGGATGGGGTATGGGGGGCTGGGAGGTGGTGTATGAGGTGATGAGGAGACTGAGGATGGGGTACAGGGGGGGCTGGGAGGTGGTGTATGATGAGAATGAGGACGGGGTACTGGGTGGGCTGGGTGGTAATGTATGAGGTGATGAGGAGACTGAGTATAGGGTATGAGGGGGGGCTTGTTGGTGGTGTATGACGTGATGAGGAGACTGAGGATATGGTACTGGGGGACTGAGTGGCGGTATATCAGGAGACTGAGGATGCGGTACGGGGGGGGGGCATGGGAGGTGGTGTATGATGAGAATGAGGACGGGGTGCAGGGGGCCTGGGTTGTGGTGTATGAGGTGATGAGGAGGCTGAGAATGGGGTACTGGGGGGGGGGGGCTGGGTGGTGGTGTATGAGGTGATGAGGAGACTAAGGATGGGGTATGGTGGGGCTGGGTGGTGGTGTATGAGGTGATGATGAGAATGAGAATGGGGTACTGGGTGGGCTGGGTGGTAATGTATGAGGTGATGAGGAGACTGAGTATAGGGTATGAGGGGGGGGGCTGGGTGGTGGTGTATGAGGTGATGAGGAGTCTGAGGATAGGGTACTGGGGGGCTGAGTGGCGGTGTATCAGGAGACTGAGGATGGGGTACAGGGGGGGCTTGGAGGTGGTGTATGAGGTGATGAGGAGACTGAGGATGGGGTATGGGGGGGCTGGGAGGTGGTGTATGAGGTGATGAGGAGACTGAGGTTGGGGTACTGGGGGGCTGGGTGGCGGTGTATGAGGAGACTGAGGATGGGATACGGGGGGGGGGGGGGGGCATGGGAGGTGGTGTATGATGAGAATGAGGACCGGGTGCAGGGGGCCTGGGTTGTGGTGTATGAGGTGATGAGGAGGCTGAGGATGGGGTACTGGGGGGGGGGGGCTGGGTGGTGGTGTATGAGGAGACTGAGGATGGGGTGCAGGGGGGGCTGGGTGGTGGTGTATGAGGTTATGAGGAGACTGAGGATAGGGTACGGGGGGCGGCAGGGTTGTGATGTATGAGGTGATGAGGAGACTAAGGATAGGGTACGGGGGGCTTGGTGGCGGTGTATGAGGTGATGAGGAGACTGATGATGGGGTACGGGGGGGCTTGGAGGTGGTGTATGATGAGAAGGAGGATGGGGTGCAGGGGGGGCTGGGTTTGGTGTATGAGGTGATGAGGAGACTGAGGATGGGGTACTGGGGGGGCTGGGTGGTGGTGTATGAGGTCATGAGGAGACTGAGGATGGGGTGCAGGGGGGTTGGGTGGTGGTGTATGAGGTGATGATGAGAATGAGAATGGGGTACTGGGTGGGCTGGGTTTTAATGTATGAGGTGATGAGGAGACTGAGTATAGGGTATGAAGGGGGGGGCTGGGTGGTGGTGTATGACGTGATGAGGAGACTGAGGATATGGTACTGGGGGGCTGAGTGGCGGTATATCAGGAGACTGAGGATGGGGTACGGGGGGGCATGGGAGGTGGTGTATGATGAGAATGAGGAAGGGGTACTGGGTGGGCTGGGTGGTAATGTATGAGGTGATGAGGAGACTGAGTATAGGGTATGAGGGGGGGGGGCTGGGTGGTGGTGTATGAGGTGATGAGGAGACTGAGGATAGGGTACTGGGGGGCTGAGTGGCGGTATATCAGGAGACTGAGGATGGGGTGCAGGGGTGCAGGGGGTGCAGGGGGGTTGGGTGGTGGTGTATGAGGTGATGATGAAAATGAGAATGGGGTACTGGGTGGGCTGGGTGGTAATGTATTAGGTGATGAGGAGACTGAGTATAGGGTATGAGGGGGGGGCTGGGTGGTGGTGTATGACATGATGAGGAGACTGAGGATATGGTACTGGGGGGCTGAGTGGCGGTATATCAGGAGACTGAGGATGGGGTACGGGGGGGGGCATGGGAGGTGGTGTATGATGAGAATGAGGACGGGGTGCAGGGGGCCTGGGTTGTGGTGTATGAGGTGATGAGGAGGCTGAAAATGGGGTACTGGGGGGTTGGGTGGTGGTGTATGAGGTGATGATGAGAATGAGAATGGGGTACTGGGTGGGCTGGGTGGTAATGTATGAGGTGATGAGGAGACTGAGTATAGGGTATGAGGGGGGGGGCTGGGTGGTGGTGTATGAGGTGATGAGGAGACTCAGGATAGGGTACTGGGGGGCTGAGTGGCGGTGTATCAGGAGACTGAGGATGGGGTACAGGGGGGGCTTGGGGGTGGTGTATGAGGTGATGAGGAGACTGAGGATGGGGTATGACTCTGTCCATTTTGCCCCATATGAAGCAAAACACTGTCCGGTTGATGGCCTTGCAAATGGTGGTATGGGGAGGCCAGGCCTGTGCGGTATACTGGAGCACAGGCAAAACTTCACTCTGCAGGACAAGTGCCTTGCCTTCAATCGTGAGCTTTCTGGAGCTCTACAGTCCGATTTTAGAGTTCATCTTTCCTAGTCGGTCCTCTGCCGAAGTCCTCGCAGGTCTGGACGAGTGCAGTCACCGAACGCTGGTCAGCGCAGAAGACGGTCATGTCGTCCATGTAGAGCGAGCATTTCACCTCGTAGCGATCTGGTCCTGGTGCGGTGATCCCTCTGATCTATCCATTCTGCCGGATAGTCTCAGCGAAGAGCTCTATAACACAAACAAAAAGAAGAGGTGAAAGAGGGCAGCCTTGTCTAACCCCTGAAAGGATGGGAAAGGGGTTAGTCTTCCAGCTATTCACCAACACCGTGCTGTAAATATCAAAATACATGACGTTAACAAAAGAGCAACACATCTTCCCCAGACCTAGCCTGCGCAAAGCCCTGCCAATGAATGCATGGGAGACACGGTCGAACGCCTTCTCCTGATCTAAGCTGACCAGGGCGGCGCGGCCACCGCTGTCCTGGATGTAATGGACCGTGTCTCTCACAAGGGCAAGGCTGTCAGCAATCCTGCGACCAGGAATGCCGCAGGTCTGGTTCGGATAGACGATCTGCCCGATGACAGATTTCAACCTGTTGGCCAGCACCTTGGCAAGGATCTTGTAGTCCACGTTCAGGAGAAAGATGGGACGCCAGTTTTTCAGGTCACATCTCTCCCCCTTCCGCTTATACAAGATCGTGATCATCCCCTCCCTCAACGACTGAGGCATTCTGCCCCCCACCACCATCTCCACGTACACCTCCAACAGGTCCGGACAGATCAGGTCACCCAGCACTACATAGAGCTCGGCCGGGAGACCGTCACTGCCCGGGGTCCTTCCAGGCTTAAAGGATTTAGCGGCAGAGAGCAGCTCCCCCACTGTCAAGGGATCGTCCATAGCTGCCGCACCTGCGGGATCAACCACGTTAGTGATACCTGACAGGAACCCCTCGGCGGCTTCGGGGTCGGATGACTTGGGGGCGTAGAGGTTGCTGTAGAAGTCGGAGACAACCCCCACTACCTCCTCCTTGCCCCTTCTCATGTGTCCGGTCTCACCTCGTAGCTCAGTCAGGGGCGTGTGGCCAGCATGGAGCTTCCTGAAAAAGAAAGAGTTACACTTCTCACCCTTCTCCAGGTTCTCCACCTTGGAACGAAAGACGATTCGCTTGGATTCCTCCTCAAAGTGCCTTTTCAAGCTCTTTTTGGTCTCCTCCAGCTCCTCCCTGATGTCCCAGCCACACTGGAGCAGGTCCTGCAGGGACCGCAGCTCGCGCTGCAGCTTCCTGAAGTCCCACTTCTTCGCACACGCCTGGTGTCTGCCTTTTGCCTGAAAGAAACAGCGGAACTCGACTTTAACATATTCCCACCAATCACTGATGCAGTTAAACAGACATTTGTCATTACGCCATACAAGGTACGCATCCCTAAGTTCCTCCATGACCTCCCTCTGCTCCAACAGGGCACAATTCAACTTCCAGGAGCCTGGGCCAGGTGGGAATCCATGGCCCAGAGTCCCCCAGAATCGAATGGCCCTGTGGTCAGAGAAGAAGCAGGGGACCATAAAGTACAACACCTTTCTGACTGCTCTCGAAGTGAAGATGAAGTCTATCCAAGAACGGAGCGAGCCATCGGGGCGGCTCCACGTATAGTTTACGGAGCCGTTCCTGATGGACCCACCAACGTCCTGCAAGGATGCCTCTGTCATCATCTCAATCAACAGCTTAGACGTCACGTCCAGGTTGGCGGATGTGCCAGAACTGCGCCCGTCTACCTCAATGGGGCAGTTGAAGTCACCACCCAACACTACTGCCCTAGTGGTGGCGAGCTCAGCCCGCAGGGCCTGGAGAACCTCCAGTCAGACATCCCTCTCAGGGGAGGCAAACACGTTGATGAGCCGCACGAGCTCACCCGCCCAGGAACCGTCTGCGACGAGAAGTCTGACACAGACGAGCTCCCGGACGGAATCAAGTGCAAAGTTGCCTCCCCTGATCAGGTTGGCCACCCCCGCAGACCTACTGTCACCCCCACCAGACCAGTAGAAAGGGCGGTGAGGCCACTGCCTGGCCAGATGTTTGTAAGACCTAGAAGCAGACAAAGCACATTCCTGCAGGATTTAAACATCACACCTCTGAGAATCTAAGAACTTAAGGACAGTCTGAAATCTAAACCTAGCTCTAATACTCCTCACATTAATGCAGAAGATGTTGAGATCAGCCATGGGAATAAAAAGAGAGGTTAGTTCAGATACTAGTTACCACTCTGGTCGGGCGGGTCCTCTTCTCTGGCGCCTGTCAGCTCCTGTGGCTTCTCATAGCGCCCTTCCAAGAACTCGTCGTTGGCCGGAGTGTCTAGGATTTTCTTGACTTCTGGGTCCTGCAGCAGCTCCTCCATAGACTGAGCTTGGACTTGCTCCTCTTGGACCTGTTCCACTTGGGCCTGCTCCATCTCCTCCTCTCCATCTGAAGCTTGAAGGCTCTCGCAGACCTGCTCCATCTCCTCCTCTTCATCTGAAACTTGAGGGGTCTCGAAGGTCTAGATAATCTTTCTCTTGTGGGACTCATCTGATGTATTTTTTTTTTCAACTATCATTTTTATTGAGCGAAAAAGACAAAAGGGAATGAAGTCCACTCGCAGGTGGGGTGTTTGTAGTATGCTCAGTTTTTGCAATTCAAAACAAAACAGAACAACAAATGAGAAATAGTATACACAATTTCTGTTAACCTGACACATGGGGAGGGGGACGACATGAAATCACAGCATCTCGGGGGGGGGGGAGAAAGGGGGACAAATATGATGAGCGAGAAGGTTAAGTGTAGGGGGGGGGGGAGAGGGAGAAGCTGGAGTAATGCCACTATAAGCGGCAATCAATTTCAGGTGGGGATAAGTGAGCAGAAGGGTTGGGTAAATGGGGGATGGGGTAGTAGGCAGTAGCTGAGTGAGGGGGAAGGGAAAAAGGGGGGGGGCTGTAAGTGAATGAAGAGAAGAAGGTAAGCGAGAGAGAAGGAATAGGAGGTCAGGGTGGAAAGAGGGTAAAAGAGGAAGATGAGGGTGGGGTGAGTAGGGCGGGGGGATAAGGGCAGAGAGCCTAAGGGGGGGGGGGGGTAAAGGGGGGGGATGAGGGGAGAGGGCGGGCCTCAGCAGCCATGGAGTCTCATGAGGAATAGGGGGAGTCTAGCCAAGGCTGCCAGGTCTTGAGGAATGAGTCATAGGATCTATTTACACGACTGGACATTACCTCAAACCTGCAGATCTGGGAAATTTTGGTGTACCAATCCTGCATTGAGGGGAGCGAGGTTTGCAACCAGTGTAAGGGAATCAGTGACTTAGCAGCCGCCAGAAGTTGGGAGATCAGAGTGTTGGATGCGGGGGTATAGGAGATGGAGGGGCACCCCAGCAGGACCGATTCCGGTGTGAGTTGAATAGTGGTACCAGTAATGTCGGCCAGCTTGGCCTCCACCTCCTTCCAGAACAAGGCTATGCTGGGGCAATGCCACCAGACATGTGAGTGTGTGCCTACCTGGGCTTTGCATCTCCAGCATAGACCGGAGGGGGCGAGACCGTGGGCATGTAGGAACTCATGCACCTTGTACCAGTGGGAGAGGATCTTAAAGTGATTTTCTTGCAGACGGACACATCTGGAAGGGCCGATCGTGAAGGAGAGAATACGATCCACCTCCATGTCACTCAGGGGGAGCTGAAGCTCGTCTCCCACGAGGCCAGGTAACCCAGCCTTCCCCGAGGCCTCGCCCGCCTCCAGGCTAATTTCGAGTCAGTAAGCCTCCATGGCCTATCCCCTGTGGAAAGCAAGAAGCTTTCAAATTCAGTAAGTGCTCTGAGGGGCAAATGTTTTTTGGCGAAAGCAGTACAGCATAAGACGATATGGTTTAGGTGCAGGAAGGTCAGATTTACCTCAGGGAATAGTTGGCATATATCCCCTGCGGCCGGAATCCCACCGTCAGAGAACAACTGCGAGACTGGAACCCCTGATAACCTCCTCCACAAAGGAGTAAAGGTGGGTGAATCCATCCCCACGACCACAGGAATAAAATGCGAAGGAAGAAGAGGAGAAATTCCAGGGGAGAGGAAAGGCGAGAGAAAGGACCAGGAGGAGATAATGCCCTCAATTAATAAATGATTGCTTTTTGCATTATATTTGGCGTGGGACGCAGGGGGCAACCAGACATCCGCTAGTGGGTCAGCATCAGCAGGCGCCTGGGGGAGAGTCAAACCACACGGCGCATGAGATGGGTGGGTGTACCATACCCATCGCTGGAGCTGAATCCCCCTATAAAGGTCACGGACATCCGGCAGCCCGATGCCCCCCTCCGACCTCAGGCGGGTGAGCAGTGTATGTGACATGCGGGCCCTTTTTCGCTTCCATACGAATCCGGAAAAAAGCCTTCTAATTGCAATGAAAAAGCGATCAGGAATTGCTATGGGAACCATGGTGAGTTTGTATGTGATTTTGGGGAGGACATAACATTGGATGACATTGCGTCTACCTAACCAAGAGATCAGGGGCAAATCATATTCCTCCAGAATATTTTTGATGTCTGTCAATAATGGAGCAAAGTTAGCATCGTATAAAGAGGCAGTTTGTGCGGTGATATGTACTCCCAGGTATTTAATATGCGTATCTGACATTTAAAATCAGATTGAGAGCGGAGCAGCCGGGATGTTCTAGGGGGCAAGGTAATGTTCAATAGTTCCGACTTCGATACATTCACCTTGAAGTTGGAAACTGCACCGAAGTCGTCAAATAGTTGAACCAGGGGGGGTAGGTCCTCCAGAGGGCTCGCCAATAGGAACAAAAGGTCGTCAGCAAATGCCAGCACTTTCATTTTGGCGCTCGGTGTGTGGAATCCACTGAGACCTGACCACTGGCGCACCCTCTGCAGCAATGTCTCCATCACAAGGATGAACAGAGTCGGGAACAGGGGGCAGCCCTGCCTGGTGCCGTTTTTTATGTGTAAGGGGGGTGAGATGGAGTCATTTACCAGTAGGGAAGCGGAGGGGGGAGAGTATAGGGACATAATTGCAGAAATAAACCAGTCTGGAAACTAAAACTTCCTTAGGGTCGCCTCCATGAATTGCCAATCAACTCTGTCAAAGGCCTTCTCGGCGTCTACTCCAAGAAGAGCCAGAGGCCGTCCAGAGAGCTGTGCCTGAGAGATAGCCTGCAAGAGCTTTTCAGTGTTGGTACGGCTTTCTCTACCTGGTACGAAGCCGGCCTGCTCCTCTCCTATTAGGTGGGGGAGTAATTTTTTGATGCGGAGGGAAAGGAGTTTTGCCCACAGCTTAACCTCTTCAGGACCCATGACGTATGCATACGTCATCACACCCTGGGTCTTAACCCCTTAAGGACATAGGGCGTATCCATACGCCCCCGTTTCCAAGTCCTTAAGGACCGAGGGCGTATGGATACGCCCTGAGCATTTCCGGCCCCCACCGCTAGCCGGAGGGGAGCCGGGGCCGGATGCCTGCTGAAATCGTTCAGCAAGCATCCCGGCATATCGCCCAGGGGGGTCAATTCAGTCCAGCGATCTGCGGCGGATTCCGGGTCAATCAGGTCTCCAGTGACCCGATGACCCGGAATAACTGGCTGATCGGGGCCGTCAGAGACGGCCCCGAACAGCCAGAGCCTGCAGGAGTGAGGTGGCACTGGTGCCACCTCACGATCGCCCTGATTCGTCGGCCGGATTACCGGCCGACCAATCAGGGTGCCTGCTGCGGGTGTCACTCCCACAACCCGTTCCGCCCCTCTTCCGGAGGACGTGAGCGGGTGCGGGAAGACGACCCCGGGTGCTGGGGACCCCGATCCCCGGCGCCCCTGTTGGGATCGGGGCCCCAGGAGCGACGGCGGTGGTGAGGGACTGACCTGCAGTGTGGATCGTTGGAGGTGAGTGACAGCCTCCTGCTGTTGCTTAGCAACAGCTCCCAGCATGCACCAAGGGCATGCTGGGAGCTGTAGTTATGCAACAGCAGGAGGCAGACCACCACAACTCCCAGCATGCCCTTATGGGCATGCTGGGACTTGTAGTTTTGCAACAGCTGGAGGCACATTCTTTCTATGGAAAAGTGTACCTTCAGCTGTTGTGTAACTACAACTCCCAGCTTGCACAATCAGCTAAAGTGCATGCTGGGAGTTGTAGTGGTGCATCTGGTGGTTGCATAACTACAACTCCCAGCATGCCCGTTGGCTGTCGGTGACTGCTGAGAGTTGTAGTTTTGCAACAGCTGAAGGCACACTGAGTTAAGTAGTAAACCAGTGTGTCTCCAGCTGTTGCATAACTACAATCCCCAGCATCCCCAGCCAATGTAGTATGCCCCCGGCTGTTGCATAACTACAAGACAATTTAGCCAAACAACAAAAACGGCAAAACAATATGTGCCGTATGTAGGTCCCGGGGGTACCAATAAATAGCCAAAAACAAAGAGACCCACAATACTAATATTATTTCAAAAAGTATAACAATCTTTATTAGACAATAAAAAACTGTTTTTAAAAAATTAGAAAAAGGCAAAGGATGACCTTACACAGGAGGCAACAGGTGCCAGTGGGCCTGGTATGGGTAATGTGGGTATTCAATCAAGAGTATACATAATATAAGGCTAGCGTAGCTGCATGTTTACAATATCGTAACAATAGGTATAATATCTAACATACATTGAGGTAACAATGCTTCCTATGTTACCTCAATGTATGTTAGATATTATACCTATTGTTACGATATTGTAAACATGCAGCTACGCTAGCCTTATATTATGTATACTCTTGATTGAATACCCACATTACCCATACCAGGCCCACTGGCACCTGTTGTCTCCTGTGTAAGGTCATCCTTTGCCTTTTTCTAATTTTTTAAAAACAGTTTTTTATTGTCTAATAAAGATTGTTATACTTTTTGAAATAATATTAGTATTGTGGGTCTCTTTGTTTTTGGCTATTTATAACTACAAGACCCAGCATGCCCTTCCGCTGTCCGTACATGCTGGGGGTTGTAGCTTTTGCAACAGCTGAAGGCACACTGGTTGCAAAACACTGAGTTTGTTACCAAACTCGGTGTTTCACAACCTGTGTGTCTCCAGCTGTTGCAAAACTACAACTCCCAGCATGCACTGATAGACCGTACATGCTGGGAGTTGTAGTTTTGCAACAGCTGGATGTTCCCCCCCCCCCCAATATGAACGTACGGGGTACACTCACATGGGCGGAGGATTACAGTAAGTATCCGGCTGCAAGTTTGAGCTGCAGCAAATTTTCTGCCGCTGCTCAAACTGCCAGCGAGAAACTACTGTGAACCCCCCGCCCGTGCGACTGTACCCTAAATCACTACACTACACTAACACAAAATAAAATAAAAAGTAAAAAACACTACATATACACATACCCCTACACAGCCCCCCTCCCCAATAAAAATGAAAAACGTCTGGTACGTCACTGTTTCCAAAACGGAGCCTCCAGCGGTTGCAAAACTACAACTCCCAGCATGCACTGATAGACCGTACATGCTGGGAGTTGTAGTTTTGCAACAGCTGGATGTTCCCCCCCCCCCCCCAATATGAACGTACGGGGTACACTCACATGGGCGGAGGATTACAGTAAGTATCCGGCTGCAAGTTTGAGCTGCAGCAAATTTTCTGCCGCTGCTCAAACTGCCAGCGAGAAACTACTGTGAACCCCCGCCCATGTGACTGTACCCTAAAAACACTACACTAACACACAATAAAATAAAAAGTAAAAAACACTACATATACACATACCCCTACACAGCCCCCCTCCCCTCCCCAATAAAAATGAAAAACGTCTGGTACGCCACTGTTTCCAGAACGGAGCCTCCAGCTGTTGCAAAACAACTACTCCCAGTATTGCCAGATAGCCACTGACTGTCCAGGCATGCTGGGAGTTTTACAACAGCTGGAGGCACCCTGTTTGGGAATCACTGGCGTAGAATTCCCCTATGTCCACCCCTATGCAATCCCTAATTTAGGCCTCAAATGCGCATGGCGCTCTCACTTTGGAGCCCTGTCGTATTTCAAGGCAACAGTTTAGGGACACATATGGGGTATTGCCGTACTCGGGAGAAATTGGGCTTCAAATTTTGGGGGATATTTTCTGCTATTACCCTTTTTAAAAATGTTAAATATTTGGGAAAACAAGCATTCCCTTACGTCCTAAACAGCAGCACAAGTGGTGAAGTGGGGTGTTCTGCCCCTGTGAAGCTGGCAGGACGGTGGGATTTTTAATTCCGCCCAAGCAATTTAAATTAATTAGCCCCCCCCATAAAAGGCCTCCTCCCCTAGGCCATCTTGCTTTTTTTCTGTCCTGTGTAAGGACAGCAGGACGGTGCAGGCTCCTTTGGAGCCTGCCTGGATGTCTCCCCTGTATTGGGGAGATATTTTTGGGGCACAGTACCTTTTTCAACTGCCCCCTGTTTTTTTCTTTTTATATTATCTGGGCCTCCGGCCTGGTTTATCTTAAAACTATTTGTTTTGACTATTTTATGTTGCTATAGGGATCCGGTGATCCCTCATAGCATTAGGGATGCCGCCGCAGGTTTTTTCTTACCCGCCTGGCGTCCCACGTGTCCCGGCGCACGCTCGCCTCCATTACACTGTGCGAGCCGTGGACCGGAAGTACGTCATCTGACGACTTCCGGTCCCGGCCTCACTTTCTTCAGCGCTTTGCGCTGCCTTTTAAGTTTTATATTTAGGTGAAAATTCAGGCGTGAGCCCTTTCCTAGTTAGGGAAGGGCTCAGTGGATAATTTTTATTAAAATTCCCTTCCGGGTGTTTCAGCCTATTGCAGGCTGGTCTTTCTCTGAAGGGGGCAGGGCTTCCGGGCCCCTTCCCATATAAAGACAGCTGAGACCTTCATTCAGTCTCTGCTGCCATCATAGCTAGTCCTATTTACAAGCCTAGCATTAGTGGTTAGAGCTCCTATCTGCATTATAGGTATCTCTCCGTCTCTATTTGGCGTTAGGGCGATAATAATTTTATTTATTATCCCTAACTTATTTTCTTTCTTTCCAGAGTCATGTCTACTCCTTCCTCTAGTGACCCACACTCTGGTGGTCGTAAGGCTAGCGCCAAAAAAACGCCATCTAACTTGCGCCAATTGCGGCACTCCGCTTCCGGACGCTTACGAATATAACAGGTGTCCCGGTTGCCGTCCACCCTCTAATCCAGCTGAACCTACTGTCCAGGACATGTTCATCTGGATGAAGGAGTTTATGGGAAATTCCATATCTGAAATTAAGAGTGCTCTTGTTCCCAAAAGAGCTAGAACTGAATCCACTCCTCCTTCTGTGGCGGAAGAATCCGTTATGTCGGTCGATGTATTGGACCAGAGGTCATCTGTACAGTCTGAACAGCCTGTTGAGGTGAAGATGTTTCCGCCTCTTTTCCCTGCGGAAAAGACGCAGAGATTACTTAGGTCCATCCGGTCAAGGGACCAGGATGTTGACCAAGGGGAAGCCTCTGCATCCACCTCTAGAGAACCTTGGGTTTTCAAGGTGAATGATGCACGCAAAAAGATGATGAAGGCTGAGTGGAAGCACCCAGATAAACCTGCGCTTGTCACTCGTACCTTCAAATTGATGTACCCTCTCTCGGACGCGGAATCTGATTCCTGGATGCCACCTCCTAAGGTTGATATGGCAGTAAATAAACTGTCCAAGAGAGTCTTGGTTCCCGCGGATGATGGAAGCAACCTCAAGGACCCGCTTGATAGGAAGGTGGATTCCCTTCTCAGACGGACATATTCGGCAGCATCAGCGTCTGCCTCTGTGGCTATTGCCTCGGGAGAAGTGTCTGACTTCGTGAAGGAGCGTGTGGAGCGCATACAGACTGAGATTGACAACAATGTCCCCAGGGAAGACATCTTGGACAGCTTCAAGACACTCCTCCTTGGTATAGACTTCCTCTGCGAGGCCTCCCAGCAAAACCTTAAGCTAGCTGCCAAGTCCATGGCACTCGCTTCTGCTAGCAGACGTCCCTTGTGGTTACGCCCTTGGGTAGCGGACAACACCTCCAAGTTTAACTTGTGTGGGATGCCTTTCGAGCCTACTTGGCTATTTGGTTCTGAGCTGGATCGCATAATGGAAGGTTATGCTGACAAAAAAGGCAGGTGCCTTCCTGTTCAGGCCTTTCGGGGTAAAGGTAGAGCAAGAGGGGGGAAGTCCCAGGGCCCTCCTAGATCCCAGAGACGTCAGTCCTTTCAAAAACGTGGTGGAGGTCGCGGCCGCGGTAAAGACCGGAAGGCCGAGCTATGACTCTCCACTGACATCCACCAACGTTTTCCCTCTCCCTTCCCCTCAAGTGTTTGTTGCAGAGAATCTATCTGCCCATCCTCCTCCAGTAGGAGGACGTTTAAGTTTATTCCCTACAACCTGGATGCAAGAAATCCAGGATCCCTGGGTTCTGAAGGTTATTCAGTCGGGGTACAGGATAGAATTTACCTCCCCTCCCCCAAGGAAGTTTGTCTTAACAAAGTTACTTCCTCAGCTAAAACAGGCTGTCATAGAAACCTCAGTTCTCCAATACTTGGAAAAGCAAGCTTTGGAAGAAATTCCCCCAGATCAAAGAGGATCTGGCGTCTACTCCCCAATATTTTTGGTTCCCAAACCAAATGGCGACTGGCGCATGATAATAGACCTGCGCTACCTAAACCGATTTATAAGGAAAAGGCGGTTCAGAATGGAAACCATTCGCTCGGTGGTCAGTATCCTGAACCCACAAGATCTCATGGTCACTATAGACTTGAAGGATGCATACCTTCATGTCCCTATATTTCCTGCCCACAGGAAGTTCTTAAGAATCGCCATCACCATAAAAGGTATGGTAAGGCATTTCCAATTTGCTGTTCTACCGTTCGGCATTACCTCCGCTCCCCACACCTTCACAAAGGTGGTGGCTCCAGTTGTCTCTGCTCTAAGACTAAAAGGCCTAGAGATTGTTCCTTATCTAGACGACTGGCTTTTAAAAGCCGCAACTCTAGACATTCTTCAAGCTCATCTTCAACTGACCCTGGATTTTCTTCAACACCTAGGGTGGCTCATAAATTGGGAAAAATCCGAGATCATTCCATCTACCTCAAGAAGGTTCCTGGGGTTTGTCCTAGACTCCTCTCGGATGACGCTGTCTCTCACCCCAGAAAGGAGAGAGCGCGTCATAAGAGCCGCAGAGTTTTTGTCGGTACCTCGCAGAGTGCCCATCAGAACTCTAATGAAGATGTTGGGCCACATGTCAGCGTCTGCAGAAGCAGTCCCCTGGGCCCTGTGGCACCTCCGACCTCTCCAAGATCAGGTCTTGACTGCCTGGAATTGCAACCCCAGTGGGTTGGACAAAAAATGCACCCTGTCGTCCGAAGTCCGTGCCTCTCTCAGGTGGTGGACAAACCTGACAGATGGGAAGTCCTTGATTCAACCTCTGTGGATCACTCTGACCACGGACGCCTCCCTTCTAGGGTGGGGAGCCCATCTGGACGACCATCCGGTTCAGGGTACCTGGACCCCTCAGGAAAGGTTACTCTCATCCAACATGAGAGAACTGAGAGCAGTTCGTCTTGCGCTCCTCCACTTTGCTCCCCATATCTTAGGGAAAGCAATAAGAGTCCGGTCAGACAACACCACTGTAGTGGCTTATATCAACAGACAGGGTGGCACAAAGTCCCAAGTGCTCCTCAGGGAGACCGGACTTATTCTATCGTGGGCAGAGCTCAACCTATCCCACCTTGTTGCAGTCCACATCAAGGGGGATCTCAACGTAGTGGCAGATCGTCTAAGTCGCAGGCTTGCAGTCCAGGGAGAATGGTCTCTCAACGAGAAGATCTTCAGGAGGATAACCCTGAAGTGGGGTACACCAGAAATAGACCTCATGGCAACCCGGCTGAATGCCAAAGTGAGCAAGTTTTGTTCCCTTTACAAGGAGGACAATCCGGTGGCGATAGACGCTCTGTCCATCCCATGGAGGTTCAGGCTGGCCTACATATTCCCTCCACTTTCCATGATACCCAGGGTATTGATGAAAGTCAGGCAAGACCAGACCTCAGTGATTGCCATCATCCCATTCTGGCCGAAGAGGTCTTGGTTCACCCAACTCATGAGGATGAGTCAGGGGTGTTATTGGAGGCTTCCCCACGTGCAGAACCTTGTGTCTCACAACACAGGCTCCTGCCTAGATCTGAGGAGACTCAATCTGACAGCCTGGAGATTGACAGGACCCTACTAAGGAGTGGGCTTCCTGCGGAGGTCTTGAGAACTATTGCACACTCTAGAGCAGAGTCTACAAACAAGGTTTACTCCAGGATAAAGAAGATTTTCCTTCAATGGTGTGCAACGAAAGAGGTAGTTACCTCAGATCCTCCTCTTTCTGCAATACTGCGTTTTCTCCAGGATGGCCTTGACAAGGGTCTTAGCCCATCCACCTTAAAGGTTCAGGTCGCAGCACTCTCTGCCTTCCTAGGCAGGTCTCTATCACAAGAATCCCTAGTTAGAAGATTCCTCAAAGGGGCTGAAAGACTTAAACCTACAGTTCTCAGACCTATTCCCAGTTGGGATTTAACCACTGTTCTCAGGGGGTTATGCTCTCCCCCCTTTGAACCTCTGGAAGAAGTAGACTTTAGGTATTTATCCCTTAAAGTCACTTTTTTATTGGCCATAACCTCAGCCAAGAGAGTGGGTGAGCTTCAGGCCCTTTCGGCTTTCGAGCCTTATACTGTTTTTCTACAGGACAGAGTCCTGTTGAGGTTTTTACCTACCTTCCTTCCTAAGGTTCCGACTTTCTCCAATACCAACCAGGTTATTTCTCTTCCAGTTCTACTGCCTAATCCATCCTCTCCTGAAGAAGCGGTTGACCACACTCTGGACATCTCTAGAGCTCTCAGAGTCTATATCTCAAGAACTGGAGAATTCAGGAAGTCGGAACACCTCCTTGTTTCTTTTTCTGGAAAGAACAAGGGCTTGAAAGCCTCTAAACCTACCCTAAGTAGGTGGATTAAGGAGGCAATCCGAGAGACCTTCATAGTCCAGGAGCTAACTCCTCCTGCCTTTGTCACTGCCCATTCCACTAGGGCAGTCTCTACTTCCTTTGCTGAGAAAAGGTCTGTTCCTCTGGAACAGATTTGTGCTGCTGCTTCTTGGAGCACCCACAATACTTTTTTGAGTCATTACAGGGTTAATGCCAAACGATCGGAAGAGTTGGCCTTTGGGCAGTCAATCCTAAGTGCCACTCTGCCGTAGTCCCTCCCTATTTGTGTTGTTACTCGCTAAGTCCCCACTTGTGCTGCTGGTTAGGACGTAAGGGAAGCGTTAATTTTTAACGTAAATTTGTTTTCCCTTAGTCCTAACAGCAGCACACAAATTTCCCTCCCTAAACTTTTTTGTTACTTGTTATTAAGCGAGATGGCCTAGGGGAGGAGGCCTTTTATGGGGGGGGGGGGGGGGGGGTAATTAATTTAAATTGCTTGGGCGGAATTAAAAATTCCACCGTCCTGCCAGCTTCACAGGGGCAGAACACCCCACTTCACCACTTGTGCTGCTGTTAGGACTAAGGGAAAACAAATTTACGTTGAAAATTAACGCTTTTAGGTAAAAAAAAAATTTTTTTTTTTACATATACAAAAGTCATGAAACACCTGTGGGGTATAAAGGTTCACTTAACCCCTTGTTACGTTCCCCGAGGGGTCTAGTTTCCAAAATGGTATGCCATGTGTTTTTCTTTGCTGTCCTGGCACCATAGGGGCTTCCTAAATGCGGCATGCCCCCAGAGTAAAATTTGCTTTCTAAAAGCCAAATGTGACTCCTTCTCTTCTGAGACCTGTAGTGCGCCAGCAGAGCAATTTTCACGCCCATATGGGGTGTTTTCTGAATCGGGAGAAATTGTGATTCAAATTTTGGGGGGTATTTTCTGCTATTACACTTTTTAAAAATGTAATATTTTTGGGAAACTAAGCATTTTAGGTAAAAAAAAAAAAAATTTTTACATATGCAAAAGTCGTGAAAAACCTGTGGGGTATTAAGGTTCACTTAACCCCTTGTTACGTTCCCCGAGGAGTCTAGTTTTCAAAATGGTATGCCATGTGTGTTTTTTTGCTGTCCTGGCACCATAGGGGCTTCCTAAAGGTGACATGCCCCCCAAAAACCATTTGTCGCTCCTTCCCTTCTGAGCCCTCTACTGCGCCCGCCGAACAATTAACATAGACATATGAGGTATGTGCTTACTCGAGAGAAATTGGGTTTCAAATACAAGTAAAAATTTTCTCCTTTTTACCCCTTGCAAAAATTCAAAAATTGGGTCTACAAGAACATGCGAGTGTAAAAAATGAAGATTTTGAATTTTCTCCTTCACTTTGCTGCTATTCCTGTGAAACACCTAAAGGGTTAATACACTTACTGAATGTCATTTTGATTACTTTGGGGGGTGTAGTTTTTATAATGGGGTCTTTTATGTGGTATTTCTAATATGAAGACCCTTCAAATCCACTTGAAAACTGAACTGGTCCATGAAAAATAGCGAGTTTGAAAATTTTGTGAAAAATTTCCAAATTGCTGCTGAACTTTGAAGCCCTCTGGTGTCTTCCAAAAGTAAAAACTCATAAATTTTATGATGCAAACATAAAGTAGACATATTGTATATGTGAATCCCAAAAAAAAAATATTTTGAATATCCATTTTCCTTACAAGCAGAGAGCTTCAAAGTTAGAAAAATGCAAAATTTTCATTTTTTTCATCAAATTTGGGGATTTTTCACCAAGAAAGGATGGAAGTTACAATAAAATTTTACCACTAAGTTAAAGTAGAATATGTCACGAAAAAACAATCTCGGAATCAGAATGATAACTAAAAGCATTCCAGAGTTATTAATGTTTAAAGTAACAGTGGTCAGAATTGCAAAAAGCGCTCCGGTCCTTAAGGTGAAAAAGGGCTCGGTCCTTAAGGGGTTAAGGACCCATGACGTATGCATACGTCATGTCTTTTCCTGGTCTCCGCTGCTCACCCGGCGGAGATCGGAAGCGGATCCCTGCTGAAATCCTTCAGCAGGGATCCAGGGCAAACGCCGAGGGGGGCCATGTAGGTTTGCGATTAGCCCTTGCGATTAGTCCTTGCGATTTGCGGTGATACCGGGCTGATCGGGTCTCTGGGACCCGACCGCCCAGTAATTTCGCATGATCCCGGCTGTCACAGACAGCCAGGACCATGCTGAAGCCTAGGAGCGAGGTGGCAAGCCTGCCACCTCCTCCGATCCCCTGCAATTCTTCGGTTAGTTAACCGACCAATCACAGGGGGAGGGGGGGGGAGCGGTTACTTCCTCCCGTCCTGCCCGGCCCCTTGAAGTCCGGAGAGGACGGGAGGAAGACCGGAGGACGCGGCGGGGGACGGGGGAGTGCTGGGGACCGGCCCCGGTACTTACCTCGTCCCTGAAGACACGGATCCCGGCAAGGAAGATGGCGGCGACAGGTGAGTAGATCTTCAGCCGCGGTCGGGCCCTCTACAGCAATGCACGTCACCGTAAAGCGACATGCATTGCTGTAATGGGACCCTATATACTACAACTCCCAGCATGCCCAGACAGCCCTTGGCATCTGGGCATGCTGGGAGTTGCAGTTTTGCAACATCTGGAGGTCCACAGTTTGGAGACCACTGTGCCCTTCCAGATGTTGCAAAACTACACATCCTCAGCATGCCCTTACTGTCCAGGCATGCTGGGAGTTGTAGTTCTGTAACATCTGGCCCTTCAGATGTTGCAGAACTACAACTCCCAGCATGCCTTGACAGTTTTGGCATACTGGGAGTTGAAGTTTTGCAACATCTGGAAGGGCACAGATTGGGAACCACTGTATTAGTGGTCTGCAAACTGTAGTCCTCCAGATGTTGCAAACTACAACTCCAAGCATGCTGGGAGTTGTAGTTCGGCAACATCTGGCTCTAAAGATGTTGCCGAACTACTACTCCCAGCATGCCTGAGAATGTTTGGGAGTTGTGGTTTTGCAACAACTGGAGGCACACTGGTTGGGAAACATTGTCTGTTTCTTAACTCAGTGTTTCCCAACCCGTGTGCCTCCAGCTGTTGCAAAACTATAACTACCAGCATGCACTGATAGACTGTGCATGCTGGGAGTTGTAGTTTTGCAACAGCTGGAGGTCCCCACCTTGTGAATGTACAGGGTACATTCACATGGGCAGGGGGCTTACAGTGAGTATCAGGCTGCAAGTTTGCGATGCAGCAAATTTTGCGCCGCAGCTCAAACTCGCAGCGGGAAAATTGCTGTAACCCCCCCTGCCCGTGTGACTGTACCCTAAAAACACTACACTACACTAAACACAAAATAAAATAAAAAGTAAAAAACACTACATATACACATACCCCTACACAGCCCCCCTCCCCAATAAAAATGAAAAATGTCTGGTACGCCACTGTTTTCAAAATGGAGCCTCCAGCTGTTGCAAAACAACAACTCTCAGTATTGCCGGACAGCCGTTGACTGTCCAAGCATGCTGGGAGTTTTGCAACAGCTGGAGGCACCCTGTTTGGGAATCACTGGCGTAGAATACCCCTATGTCCACCCCTATGCAAATCCCTAATTCAGGCCTCAAATGCGCATGGCGCTCTCACTTCGGAGCCCTGTTGTATTTCAAGGCAACAGTTTAGGGTCACATATGGGGTATCGCCGTACTCGGGAGAAATTGCCTTACAAATTTTGGGGGGCTTTTTCTCCTTTCACCCCTTATGAAAAGGTGAAGTTGGGGTCTACACCAGCATGTTAGTGTAAAAAAAATATTTTTTTTTTACACTAACATGCTGGTGTTGCCCTATACTTTTCAATTTGACAAGAGGTAAAAGGGAAAAAAGCCCCCCAAAATTTGTAATGCAACTTCTCCCGACTATGGAGATACCCCATATGTGGGCGCAAAGTGCTCTGGGGGCGCACAACAAGGCTCAGAAGGGAGAGTGCACCATGTACATTTGAGGTGATTTGCACAGGGGTGGCTGACTGTTACAGTGGTTTTGACTAACGCAAAAAAAAAAAAAAAAAAAACACATGTGATCCCATTTCGGAAACTACACCCCTCACGGAATGTAATGAGGGGTGCAGTGAGAATTTACACCCCACTGGTGTCTGACAGATCTTTGGAACAGTGGGCTGCACAAATTAAAAATGTTGCACAGCCCACTGTTCCAAAGATCTGACAGACACCAGTGGGGGGTAAATGCTCACTGTACCCCTTGTTACGTTCCTCAAGGGGTCTAGTTTCCAAAATGGTATGCCATGTGGGGGTTATTTTGCTGTTCTAGCACCATTGGGGCTTCCTAAATGTGACAAGCCCCCCCCCCGAGCAAAATTTGCTCTCAAAAAGCTAAATATGACTCCTTCTCTTGTGTGCATTGTAGTTCGCCCGTAGTGCGCTTCAGGTCAACTTATGGGGTACCTTCATACTCGGAAGAGATGGGGTTACAAATTTTGGGGGTATTTTCTGCTATTAACCCTTGCAAAAATGTGAAATTTGGGGGTAAACACACATTTTATTGACATTTTTTTTATTTTTTTTTTACATATGCAAAAGTCGTGAAACACCTGTGGGGTATTAAGGCTCACTTTATTCCTTGTTACGTTCCTCCAGGGGTCTAGTTTCCAAAATGGTATGGAATGTGGGTATTTTTTGCTGTTCTGGCACCATAGGGGCTTCCTAAATGCGACATGCCCCCGAGCAAAATTTGCTCTCAAAAAGCCAAATATGACTCCTTCTCTTCTGAGCATTGTAGTTCGTCCATAGTGCGCTTCAGGTCAACTTATGGGGTACCTTCATACTCGGAAGAGATGGGGTTACAAATTTTGGGGGTATTTTCTGCTATTAACCCTTGCAAAAATGTGAAATTTGGGGGTAAACACACATTTTATTGACATTTTTTTTATTTTTTTTTACATATGCAAAAGTCATGAAACACCTGTGGGGTATTAAGGCACACTTTATTCCTTGTTACGTTCCTCAAGGAGTATAGTTTCCAAAATGGTATGCCATGTGTTTTTTTTTTTCCTGTTCTAGCACCATAGGGGCTTCCTAACTGCAACATGCCCCCCAAAAACCATTTCAGAAAAACGTACGCTCCAAAATCCCCTTGTCGCTCCTTCCCTTCTGAGCCCTCTACTGTGCCCGCCGAACACTTTACATAGACATATGAGGTATGTGCTTACTCGAGAGAAATTGGGCTACAAATATAAGAATACATTTTCTCCTTTTACCCCTTGTAAAAATTCAAAAATTGGGTCTACAAGAACATGCGAGTGTAAAAAATGAAGATTGTGAATTTTCTCCTTCACTTTGCTGCTATTCCTGTGAAACACCTAAAGGGTTAAAATGCTGACTGAATGTCATTTTGAATACTTTGGGGGTGCAGTTTTTATAATGGCGTCATTTGTGGGGTATTTCTAAGATGAAGACCCTTCAAATCCACTTCAAACCTGAACTGGTCCCTGAAAAATTGTGATTTTGGAAATTTTGTGAAAAATTGGAAAATTGCTGCTGAACTTGCTGAAATTTTGGGATTTTTCACCAAGAAAGGATGCAAGTTACCATAAAATTTTACCACTATGTTAAAGTAGAATATGTCACGAAAAAACAATCTCGGAATCAGAATGATAACTAAAAGCATTCCAGAGTTATTAATGTTTAAAGTGACAGTGGTCAGATGTGCAAAAAATGGCCAGGTCCTAAGGTGTAAAATGGCTGGGTCCTTAAGGGGTTAAGATCCATATTTAATAGTGAAATCGGGCAAAAGCTGCCACAATCACTCGGATCCTTCCCCTCTTTGGCCAGTAGGGAGATGTGTGCCTCTAAGGATTGCCTAGGTAATTGGGAGCCCTCAAACAGCGAGGTGCACCATTCAGTCAAATGGGGGGTCAGTACGTCTCGGTACCTCGTATAGTACTGGAGGGGGAGGCCGTCAGGGCCCGGGCTCTTGCCTGGAGGGAAAGAGGTCAGAACACGCCCAACCTCATCATCAGTGATGGGGGCTAACAGGCTCTCGGCCATCCCCTCCTCCACACGAGGCAGGGAGAGGTGTTGTAACAAGTCCTCAATGAGTGAGGTCTTCGTTTTACAGGTGTAGAGGAATCTATCGTGGCGTCTAAATTGTACAATTTAGAGTAAAACTTCTGGAAAGCCACCGCAATAGCCTCAGTTGTGGTGCAAGAGTCGCCCCGTTCGTCCCTAACATGGTGGATATGCTGTTTCGCCTTAGCTTTCTTAAGCAGGGACGACATGAGCTTGCCTCCTTTATTACCATGAGTGTACAAGCGGTGTCTAAAGTTAAGATATGCCTTAGAGGATTTATAGTTTAGGAGTGACAATAATTGTTCCCTGAGTGAATGTAGGTCATCCTGGACGGGGCCAGTGCATGTGGTCTTGTGTAATCTTTCTAAGCTAGCTATTTTAAGTAGGAGAGTGTCTATCTCTTTCTGGTATGTCTTTTTCAATTTTGAGCCTCAGGCGATGAAGATCCCCCTGATGTAGGCTTTATGGGCCTCCCAGACTATAGGGTAGGTAAGGGGAGAAGGAGGTAGGGAGGGGGGGTAGGACTAATTGAGTTAGGAGAATGGGAATGTAAGAGTGATGGGATAAGAAGGCGAAGGGATGGTGCAGCTTTCAGAAAGGATGGAAAGCGAGGCGAGAAGAAGAGAAGGGGGGGGGCAGAGGTAGAATTAAGTGGGCAAAGGGTAGAGAAGAGGAAGGGAGACGAATGATGCATGGATGATGAAAAGCGAAATGAATAGGGGATAAAGGTAATAGTAGAGGTACAGATATAACACCTAAGGGAGATAAAGTAAGCTCTGTTGGCCACCAACAGTGAAAGGGCCAGACAGTAACTAGGTCACCATGCCGAATTTCAGGGCTAGGAAAATCTCGATCTAGATGAAGGAGGGATCAGTAGCAGTCACCCGTCCGTGGGATTTCATCGGTGGCTCCTCGGAATGCCAGGGCATTCCATGCCAGGGATCTGCCCGGTGCATCTCAAGCAATGCAGACCAGGTATTTGGGATGGGGCAGGAGAGTCAGGGAGGGGGGGCGATGGGGGGGTGAGGAGACAGGGTGAAGTCCTCGTATCCACGCTGCAATCCCGGGCACTAAAATTCTCTCAATCCTCCACGCAGAGGCAAGGTGGGCAAAACAAAATAACAGGAGAGTTCTAGTTACAGCATCAATCAGGAAAAGTCACTGGTCAGCCATCCATATAGGCTTTAGATGAGGGCCATCAAAAAAGTCAGAAGGGGTTACTTATCTCAACCCTCTGGGGCAGGCGTCTTCACCGGGGTCTTCTTCTGCTTCGGAGACTTGGAGCGAGCGACCATCTTCCACTCTCCCAAGTTCGGCAGCTGCGGGAGCGGCACATGATCTGACAGCGGCATCCACGATGGTACCTCAACAGGGACGATGTCCAGGACTCGCCAGGCGCTCCGCAGGTCGTCAGGGGTCCTAATGGTGATCATCTTCCCTCCTTTTAGAACCGAAAGCCCGAACGGGAACAACCAGGCGTACGTCAGGTTTTTCTCCCAGAGTTTTTCGAGGAGGGGGGCGCATGATGCGTCTCTTCATCAGCGTAGTAGGAGCAATGTCCTGATATAGGGAAATGTCATCTGCTCCGTAGTGGATGGGTCTCTTTTCCCTCGCAGCTTGTAAGATGGCAGCAGTATCCACAAACGACAAGAGACCACAGATAACATCCCTGGGGGTTCAGCTGGCTTCGGCCAAGGCCGGAGGGCCCTGTGAATGCGCTCTATGACGATGGAGCCAGCGCGCTCGTCCCCCAGCAATCCAGCAAAGATCTCACGGGCAATTTTAGGCAGCGCATCAGGCGCCCAGGATTCCAGAAGTCCTTTGAAGCGAATATTTTTCCGCCTACTGCGATTTTCCTGGTCTTCGATCAAGGTAAGGGCATTATTGACATGCGTCTCCATGGCTTCGGTTCTGGTGGCAAGTGCAGCAGAGTGTGTGGCGAGCTCCGTGCATGCCGACTCGAGGGCCTCCGTGCGAAAGCTGATGGCCCGAACCTCCGATTTGATTTCCGCCAGGTCCGCTCTCACTGGCTTCAGGGCTTGTGTTAGAGCCTTCTTCATGAATGATTTGAAGAAGGCTGGCGTAATAGCCTCCACTCTGCCGCCCTCTGAATCGCTGTCCTGGCCTCCTTCTTCTTCAGGGTTACAGCGTGTGGTGGGATCAGGCGCCATCTTGAGCGCTCGTGCATGAGACCGGTCGCAGCGTTTAGCAAAGAAAGTCGTAACAGCTGCTTGGCTTTTCTGTTTAGGCATCGCAGGTGGGTCACCAGGTATATAGCGACCAATTTTCACCATTCCTGGTGAGATAAAGTGGGAATAAAAGGGTGCTCAGGAGGTGCGAGGCAGGAGCGCTCAGACTCGCACAGCCATACCAGTCCGCGGCCAGACTCCGCCCCCCACTCATCTGATGTATTGTCCCTTCCTTTCCTCTTCCTCTGTATGGTACCTGGGGGAAGAAGCAAAGGAAAATCCTCCAAAGAGTGGGCGCCAGCAGCTGAAGGGGGTTTAGGTGCTGCTGAGCCAGGGGAGAAAGGAGGCTGGGTGGGGCGGGTAGCAGGAGAGAGTGCCCGGGCAGGGGAGGACGGGGCAGCGGTGGGACGGGATGCGAGCGGTCTGCTTGGTCCTGGCCATGATCCTCTGTACACGTACACAGCGGAGAAGTGATGGGAAGAGAGGAAAGAGCAGAATATTTATACTCCTGGTCTCATCCTTATTGGCTCATGTAAACCACACCCCTTCTTCCCATTGGCTGATTCATACAAACTAGAGCCCGCCAAAACACATGAGACATCTGTGATGGATCTTTGTTCTGAAGCGGCGGGGCCCATCCTCAGCGATGATAGCGCCCCCCATGTATGACACGATGCCGGGTCCCGGGCGTTCACACTGATTCCCCGCTCCTCGGATACAGACTCCTTTATGCCTACAATTCCTCGGAGCTCTATCTGCTTCACTATTTCCAATCTCTATATACATGGGGCAGTACAGTAGAGTGACCCCATGATCGAACAAAATGCCCAGTAATTCTCAGAATGGGTTAGTAACTTCATATGTGCACAACCTATTAAGTAGAGTAGAGGGTTAAAATCAGCACAATGTTTCTGGTTAATTAATTTTAATAATTTCCAATAAATATTTTCTATCAGTCACTGCACGAAATTCTTACAGTTTCAGGATAGACAAATCAGTTACAGTGAGTGTTACAATAGCGACACCTGGTGGTGAGAGCTTTGTATTCTAACCTTTGCATGTTGCCAGATTGTAACAAGTCTTTACATTTCCTCAAGAACTGACACTAAAATTGTTACAGAGGCGCAAATAGATACAACTAGATGTTATATGAACACCACAATACCAGGCTCTCTAATATGGAGAATATAGTCAAGCCGGGAGCTTGTGTCTCTTCTTGAGGATCTAGGACAAAGGCATATGCATTGTAATGTGTATGTGTGTGTGTGTGTATATATATATATATATATATATATATATATATATATATATATATATATATATATATATATACACACACACACACACACACACACACACACACATACACATTTCTCACCCACTCTAATTTGTTTTATATAAAACGCAGGTTATACTACAGTGTATGTAATGAGTATTTAAAAGCTAAATTTTAATAATCGGTTCAAAGGTATTGGGGTAAAATTAAGAGGTCAAAGTGTCTCCTGATGATATGCATGATTGGCAATGCGCCCCAGGACTTCTGTAAACCCTCGGCCTCCTCCCCTTACATCCTGGGCTCTAATCCCTCAGTATATCTGCGCTCCTGTCCTGTTCTGCCCCAGTAAACCCCAACAGGATTCCCCAAATACACCAGACTATGATGGCGCTTCCTTCTCTTCAGGATCTCTGCTGTCTGGAGGAAAATACACGGGCTCCGGGGAGTGTTAGGTCGGTAAGAGAGGAGGAAGATGCCGCAGGTATAAGATATGATCCGACTGAAGCTCTGGATGTGGAAATGGTGGGGTCGGCGGGTGATCTCCGGGCTGCTCAGCGGTGAGAAGAGAGCGGGAGAAAGGAGACAGGGATAGCGGGAACCGGCGAGGACAGCGGAGGGAGCGGAGAGCAGTGAGGGGGTCAGAGGGGCTGAAGATGAAGAATAAGGGAAGAGAACAAAGGAGAAGATTCTGAGAAGGAAAGTAATAATCCTGATCCAGATACAAGACGATCCGGACTTTCTGTAGGATCCTTCACAGACTGAATTGTATCCGCAGATCCCTCGTCTATTCAGTGATGATCTCTGGGATCTATTACAGAATTGAAGATTCCTATCTATTATTATGTATAGACGATATAACATTATAGTGACGTCATACACGTCTTGGAGGTAAAGCTCTATACTGCCCATTACTCTATTACAGTCTCTGCTCATTAACCCCTAATTCTCCTGAGAAGTCTCGTTGAGAGCAGGAAGGGGAGTTACAAAAGTATACAATGTAACAACAATGTATTAATAAGAATAAACAAATGAATAAATAACTAATGTATCAACGTGGAAACTAACAGACAGGAGTCCATCATAAAGAGTGAATAAGATGTGTTGGTCCTGGAGAGACTGCACAAAACAAAGAATTTATTACTTTATAATGTTGCCCCGTTGTGGATGGGCTGTGGTCTGGTGTCATCTATATAATACATGACATGGACATTCTGTAACACAGTAGGTGACATGTCCCTAATGTACATGGGCCGTGACGTCATCGTTCTCTCTGCACATTTACAATGGAAGTATAAATGACATCATTCTATCAGAGACAGGAGGATTTATGGTTATAGAGAGTTATACCGTGTTATATCCCGTTCCGAACCTGTAGGGTGGAGTCTAGTTTGTGGACTTACCTGTTACATCTGTATGAATTCACATTGTTATCTATATAAACCATTTATATTAATATGATGCATTATAATTCCGTGCATTGTATAAGGTAAACATAATATTTTATTACATTATTAATTAGAAGATAATAAAGAAGAGTTTTATTGTCCGCCCGGGCTGGAGTTCCTCTTGGATGTCGGCAGTCTGATGCTTGCTGTGCGGCTCTCCACCTTTCCCGAGCACAGGAGCTGGGATTCAGCAGGCGGACTGGCTTCATACAATTGTTGTGTGGAATACAAATATGACATGGAAGTATCAGTGCAGCGGCCGGGATAGGGCTTTCTCTCCCAGGTATAATGTTCTCTGTTATCAGGACCATATATACAACCAATATAAGAATCCCCGATGTCATCCTGGTAATATACAAGCAGGTCCTGTAATGGAGATAATCTGTGAGAGAAATCACAATAGGATCCTCGGGGTCATCACTTAACAGACGAGGGATCTGGGGATAGAAGACATTCTGTGAGGTGGAAGGATCCTACAGAGAATACGGAGTCTCTTGTATCTGGATCAGGATTCTGACTTCTTTGTTCTCTTCACTTCTCCTTCCATCTTCAGCCCCTCTGACCCCCGTCACTGCTCTCCGCTCCCTCCGCTCTGTCCTTGCCGGTTCCCGCTATCACTGTCTCCTTTCTCACCGCTGAGCAGCCCGGACACGATCCTCCGACCCGACCACTTCTACTTCCAGAGCTTCAGTCGGGGACCGGATCAGATCTTATAACTGCGGCATCTCCTTCCTCAGTTCCCGGCCCGAACACTCCCCGAAGCCGGATCAGCTGTGACAGCTCCTGCCCGGTGGCTTCAAAACACGTTGGAGATTACAAAGAATAACAACAGGGAGATCACATAATTCCCCATCATGGAGAATCTGTATCCCCTTCCCCCTGACCTCCTGCACAGCCGGGATGTGAGAGAATATCCCCAGGGGTAGGAGCCCCAGCTCTAGGTCCAAATCCTCCTCCTCCCCCCCGCACCCGGGCCAAGTGCTCTCTGCAGACATGAGGAGACATCTGCGGGTGTTATGGGTCGGGAAGCTGTAAGGAAGATGAAGGAGAGAACAGTCATCACATCCACTTGTAGACAACTCCCCCCATCATCTCCGGGTCAGTAAATGGACACGTTGTCCGTATTATATCTATATATCAGGACAGGGAGCCGGCAGTGAGCGGAGGCGCCGCCTGTGTTACCCTCCGGGGCTCTCAGCAGCTCCAGGCCGTCTCCGCATCGTACAATCAGCTTCCTGGACGGTAGATGTTGTATTAAAGATCGGTGTGATGGTGACCGGTGCCGGGAATAGAAGGAACGATCCCCAGCAGCAGATTTATCTTCCCGGATACACAGTGATGTGCAGATCGGGAAGACTGTGACGGAGATCCCGGGGCCTCCTCCCGGCTCCTCCCCGGCACCTCCGCCAGTCACGGGTATAAACTGCTAGGGGGGATGTTGGGGAGGAGGAAGACACGGAGAAGGGGATCTCTCCTGTCCGGTTCTAGCCGGTAAAGATCTTTTATCCCGGGCAGGGAAGCACAAGGTTGTAGCGGAACTTTGGCCGGGTCCAGACGGGATGGGGCGGGGCCTGTTCTCTGTGTCAGCCAATAGCAGCTCCGGACGGTGACATCTCAGCAGCCAATCATTGCGCAGCCGCTGCACATATAAGAGGCGCCAGCAGCTCCGGTCTCAGCATTTATCGTTCACGATATTTCTGTAGTTTTGATTTCTAAGATGGCAGAAACCGCACCAGCCGCTGCTCCTCCCGCCGAACCGGCCGCAAAATCCAAGAAGCAGCCGAAGAAATCAGCCGCAGGGGCCGCCAAGAAAAGTCACAAACCCTCCGGTCCCAGCGTGTCCGAGCTGCTCGTTAAAGCCGTGTCCGCCTCTAAGGAGCGCAGTGGGGTGTCTCTGGCCGCCCTGAAGAAGGCTCTGGCTGCCGGAGGATACGATGTAGACAAGAACAACAGCCGCCTGAAGCTGGCCATCAAGGGGCTGGTGACCAAGGGAACCCTGCTCCAGGTGAAAGGCAGCGGCGCCTCCGGATCCTTCAAGATCAACAAGAACCAGCAGGAGACTAAGGACAAGGCGGCCAAGAAGAAGCCGGCGGCTGCGGCCAAGAGACCTGCAGCAGCTAAGAAAGCGACCAAATCCCCTAGGAAGCCAAAGAAGGCTCCGAGCGCGGCCAAGAGCCCGAAGAAAGCCAAGAAGCCTGCAGCGGCCAAGAGCCCGAAGAAAGCCAAGAAGCCTGCAGCGGCCAAGAGCCCCAAGAAGCCGAAGGCTGCTCCTAAGAAGGTGGCCAAGAGCCCGGCTAAGAAGGCGGCCAAACCCAAAGCTGCCAAGAGCCCGGCTAAGAAGGTGACTAAAGCCAAGAAGAGCGCGGCTAAGAAATAATCGGGAGACTCGTCCTGTACTTATCCCACAAAGGCTCTTTTCAGAGCCACCACCTCCTCCAGACAGAGCTGTACGATCAATGCCCGTGTCACCCCCGGGATACATAAAGGATATAATACAGTGATATAAATCCCTTCTATATTATCATCACTTTATTATATTTTATCAATCCCAATACATCTGCCTTTACTAATTCTAGATCCCCTTATGAACACTCAGCTGAGTCTGATCTGTAACCAACCATTGTATCTTTCTGCCGCTGTAACACTTGTAGGGTCAGCGCTTGGGGGAAGTATAAATATTGTTACAAATCGGCAACAAAAAGATTATAAATCTCTCCACCAGGTGTCACTATTGTAACACATTGTAGATCCTATGTATAAACTATAAGGATTTACACTGCTGTGATAGACGCCCTAAGGATAAACGGGATTATGGAAATTATTGACTTGCCAGACATTGGGGGATAAATGTAACCCTTTGGGTAATAGGTTGTGCACATATTATTTCCCCCATCCTGAGGGTTAGTTTGCTGCTTAGTTTTATTACTATATAAAGTCATGCAGTCCCGAATAGAGTCTGAATATAGGGGAGCGGCAGGCAATGTGTGAACACCCGAAATGCGGTACCGCATCATGTCTGAGGGGACACGGGGGAGGGCGCTATTATCGGGAGTTACGACAATCCGCAGGGAAGGGCAGAATAGGGCGAGGATGGGTCCTGCCTCTTTCTAACAAAGATCAATTGTTGACGTCACATGTATTTTGGCGGGCTCATTGGTTGTAAGAATCAGCCAATGGGATGCAGGGGTGGGGTTTACATGAGCCAATGGGGATGAGACCAGGAGTATAAATGTTCCGCTCTTTCCTCTCTTCTCATCACTTCTCCGCTGTGTACGTGTACAGAGAATCATGGCCAGGACCAAGCAGACCGCTCGTAAATCCACCGGAGGGAAAGCTCCCCGCAAGCAGCTGGCTACTAAGGCCGCCAGGAAGAGCGCTCCCGCCACTGGTGGGGTGAAGAAGCCTCACCGCTACCGTCCAGGTACAGTGGCTCTCCGTGAGATCCGCCGCTACCAGAAGTCCACCGAGCTGCTGATCCGGAAGCTCCCCTTCCAGCGCCTGGTAAGAGAGATCGCCCAGGACTTCAAGACCGATCTTCGCTTCCAGAGCTCGGCGGTCATGGCCCTGCAGGAGGCCAGCGAGGCTTACCTGGTGGGACTCTTTGAGGACACCAATCTGTGCGCCATCCACGCCAAGAGGGTCACCATCATGCCCAAAGACATCCAGCTGGCCCGCAGGATCCGTGGGGAGAGAGCTTAGATCTAATCGGGACCCGCATACAACACAAAGGCTCTTTTCAGAGCCACCAAATTGTCTATAGAACGAGCTGATTCCTGATCCTCTCCATTGTTCTGCTCCTATACTCCGCCTGTCCTCATAAGCAGGATCCCGGGATTGTCCTCTGCAGTTAACCCTCAGTGCTGAGTTATGTTCAGTTACTATAGTGATGTAGATCGTTCCTGCAGTGTAATGCGCCTGTGTGTGATCGGTGCTGCTGGCTTCAGTCTCCCGACACTTGGGATCGTAATTGGTGCATAGAGGGGAAACGAGCGGACACTAAAGGGTTAACTCTAGGTGGAGTTATAGACACGAATGTTCGCTCATTGGATGATCAACGCAGTTAACTTGAAATTCCCGCTCTTCTGATCGTTTCTCCCTTTGTCTCGTCCTCTTCCCTGTACACGTGACTACATTCCTCTGGTTTCTGTAAATAGGAAGAAAAAGGCGGCGGATGGGAAACTGTTGGGGCCGATCAGGGGGATTCTAGTGAGGCTGATGCGGTAGGAGAGGGGACACTATGTCCGGGGCTGACATCACAATGGTGGGTGAATTCGGGGTCGTCCCTGTCCTATTCCAGACCTGATACCGATCACACCCTGCAGCCTGACACTGCTGAGAATGCGGCGGGGAAAGCTATCCTGTATTTTATACATTGTCATTTTGTTATTTAATGTAATAAATTCCGATATTATGTCACTCTGCTGCAAGAGATCGCCCAGTGTGAACACTAACCGTGCGGTTGTTTTACAATCCATTTTACTTGTCAGCGATCACCGTGTATTTAGACCTGATGAAGTCTTAGTGGGGGGGGGAGAGATTCCTGGGCCCGTCATTGATGAAATCCTTCCCGATCTGGATATAACGCGTGTCAGTGTGAGGAAAGTTACAGGGGAGAGAAAAAAAAGAAATAAAAAATTATATATATAATATACGTACACACACACCATTTATCATAAAAGTAATCTCAGGACCCTGTGGTTACTAATATTATTGGTTAAAATAGACCCCACCGATCTCTCCCCTTCAGGCTTCCATGCGCGGCCGATTTATTCACAAGCTGAGCCGAGATAGGGTGAGCGGTGAGTGTACACCGGCCTTTTACTATTAGTTCAGGACTATAATTTACGAATATTGCGCATAGGACTCACATTTTAATTGGTAGCATACACACAGTGCGATATCATACATCGTGTCCAACCAAAACTATTCAAATGGTGTTTCATGTTTCTTTATTGGAATTAATATTGAGACATTTTCTTAGTAACAAAGTTTTTCCTAGTGTCTCATTCGTTAAATCACAACAAAATCTAGCGGGATTGTTACTTTTTATAACAGATCGGTGAAGTGAAGGAAATTCTGAGCTGTCTGTTTTATTAGTGCAATAATGGGTTAAGTATTTAATGTTTATGTGATTACTATCTATTTTAACCAATAATTCTAGTAGCTAAAGGGCTCTGAGATGACTATTATGTTTCATGATCAATGTTATTGTACTCCGAGCGACCCAGCTGAGAATATTTAGTTTACTACAACTTCCCTCATTTTATTCTTAATTATATTTGTGTCATTTATATTTTTATTTATTCATTATTCTCATTCTACAGCGATAGTTGTAGAATGAGCGGGAAAATAAGTTTTATAGCCGGATACTGAGCGCTTATTGGCTGATCTCTGGGGCGATTATTCCCGGGCACTGTATACAGCGAGTGCCGGGATCTTTATGTAACCAGCGATGGAGAAGCGATGACCCCTGATCGGCTGGATGGAAGCCTCGCTGTGTATTGCGGCTGGAGATCCGATGTGTTCAGGAGCTTCCATTACACAGGAGGCTACAGTATAGGGGGCGCCATCTCTACACTGCGGTCCTGTCTATTGTAGAGGATCCGTAAACTACATCGTGAGAACAATCTTAAAGCGTAGTAGTTACAAAAGAGAATTACCCCCTCACATACCAACTACATTCTGCACAACCCGCACGGTGTCCTATATTAGATAAAATGTGCAGGATGTTCTGTTTAGTCCCTATAACAGCCCAGATCCCTATCACACCCGAGATCAGCGGTGCCAGCTCTGTAGGAGACAATGTGGTGGCTCTTAGAAGAGCCTTTGGTGTTCGGGATGATCTGGGATAAGCGGTGATCACTTGCTCTTGGCCGCTTTGCTGCTCTCGGTCTTCTTGGGCAGCAGCACGGCCTGGATATTGGGCAGGACGCCTCCCTGGGCGATGGTCACCCCACCCAGCAGCTTGTTCAGCTCCTCGTCATTGCGCACGGCCAGCTGCAGGTGACGGGGGATGATGCGGGTCTTCTTGTTGTCCCGGGCGGCGTTACCGGCCAATTCCAGGATCTCAGCAGTTAAATACTCCAGCACAGCGGCAAGGTAGACCGGAGCACCGGCGCCCACCCTCTCGGCGTAGTTCCCTTTGCGGAGAAGCCTGTGTACACGACCGACAGGGAACTGGAGTCCTGCCCGGGATGAGCGGGTCTTTGCCTTAGCCCGAACCTTCCCTCCTTGTTTGCCACGTCCAGACATAATGATAAGTAAAACCTAAAACGCTCAAAAGAAGCCTTTCTGTGATGTAACCGTAATTTCCTTTCTGCTGCTTTTTATAGGTTTCTGCTCCGCCCTCCGGCTCCTGTGATTGGGTAGATTTGAATCCGGCCAATGGTGACGAGAATTAACGAGACACCAATAAACTGCACTGGGTGGGGCTTATGACGCTCCCACAGGTCACATGATTTGCTCCTCCAGTAGAACAGCGAGCAGACAGCATTTCTCATTTGCATGGGCTGCCTATAAATACGGCTGCGGTGGGAGGAGGAGGCATCATTATTCTCTCTGTTCTAGTGAAGGATTATTGTGATTGATCATAATGCCTGATCCCGCCAAGTCTGCCCCAGCGCCCAAGAAAGGCTCCAAGAAAGCCGTGACCAAGACTCAGAAGAAGGATGGTAAGAAGCGGAGGAAGACCAGGAAGGAAAGCTATGCCATCTACGTGTACAAGGTGCTCAAGCAGGTCCACCCTGACACCGGCATATCCTCCAAGGCCATGGGCATCATGAACTCCTTTGTCAACGATATCTTCGAGCGCATCGCAGGGGAAGCCTCCCGCCTGGCTCACTACAACAAGCGCTCCACCATCACCTCCCGGGAGATCCAGACCGCCGTGCGCCTGCTGCTGCCTGGAGAGCTGGCCAAGCACGCCGTGTCCGAGGGCACCAAGGCAGTCACCAAGTACACCAGCGCCAAGTAACCTGCTCCGCCTCCTGCTGTCACCCCAAAGGCTCTTCTAAGAGCCGCCACATTGTCTATAATAGAGCTGGGGCTTCTATCTGCTACAATTATCTTTATTTGTGACCGAGTTTATACCGGTGCAGCCGCTTTATACTGTATATATTGTGCTGCTCCGGGATCGCGGTCTGTGATATATAATCTGACTGCAGGTTACATCAGTACCGTATATATACGTCATATGGTAACGGCAGAATAAGTAATTGTGTCTCCTGCACTGACCGGACATATAAGTATCACAGTGGTGATCGGTATCGCCGGGATTCCCGTAGCTTTTCTGCGGTTCCGTTTAGATGCCGGGACATCTATACAAATCGTGAGATTCAGGTCCTTGTGTCTCCCGGAAACGATCAGATCTCTTATCAGTTCAGTCCTTTATACATATTCCCACCATCAGATCTGATCGCGAACAGACTGGGCAGGAAACAATCGATCAGACACATTACAGGGAGGGTCTGCGCCATCTCTAGTCCCAGGAAGATCTCATCCCCCCCATGTATCTATCGGCTCCTCGTGGACAGTGATTTCCCGATCTTGCTGATCGCTTCTCCCGATATTTTACTCTTCATCCATATAAAATGTGAAACAATAAAGTGAGAAGAGAGGAAGATGGACGGAGATTATACCTGATCGTTTATAGATTTGCAGAGATCGTCCGGGAAATTCTCTCCTAGACCTCCGGCCCCTGATTGTTATTGCGGTAATAATCTGCTGGGTGTGATCAGGGGTCTATGGGGGATGAGATCTTCCTGGGACTAGAACTGACAGTAACTTTCTTATATATCCATATAAACAATAAATGTACAATGTAATAAAAATAGAAAACAAATAAAAGGGGTAAAATACAACTGGATCACTGGATGGTAAAAGGCAGAAATGCAAATCAATAAAACATCCAGTAAATAGATGATGCGGCTCCTCTGATCAGATGTACAGGGGATAAAGCTGCTGTGCGGAGATCAGTAGTGTGTACTGGGCTGTAGGATAAAATGTATGAAATAACACAGGGAACCAACCGTGTGCACAGACTGATGGTTACAGCCGCCGACCGGGATCCCGTCGATACAGGAGAGATCTAGTGTTGAGCGGCATAGGCCATATTGGAATTCGCGAATATATGGACGAATATTCGTCATATATTCGCGAATATTCGTATAGTCGTAATATTCTCGTTTTATTTTCGCATATGCAAAAATAACATATGCGAAAATTAGCACATACAAAATTCGTATATGCGCAAATTTGCATATGCGAAAATTCGCATACCAGTCTCACACAGTAGTATTAGAGCCTTATTTACACCACACAAGCTGGAAGCAGAGAGGGATGATCACTGTGATGTGTACTGTGAAACAAAAAAAAAAAAAAAAAACGAATATTCGTAATTACGAATATATAGCGCTATATCAGTGAATATGCGATATTCGCGAATAAAATTCGTATTGCGAATATTCGCGAGCAACACTAGAGAGATCTCGGTTTAATCCTTGGTGGGAAACTATATATTTTTTCTATTCTGTTCAGATGATTAATATTAGCGCTTCAAAGCCTCAATTATAATGTTTCTAAATAGAATAATTACTGATGTAACAACAAAGTGAACTGATCAAAGACAAAACACCTGAAAGGTCACTGCAGGGGTTAATAGGATATGAAGATTGGCAGTGAGTTTACGTGAAGACAGATGGAAACTATACTACAAACCACCACTAGAGGTCCCCAGAGGACAGGAGATGAGGCTGATGGATTCAGTCCTCATTGTGAATGCAGTAAATGCTTCTGAGGCTTCATCCAGACCGGATGATATTTGTGTTATAACTTTTAGATCTAAAACATTTCCAGGCGCTTCCAGTTTTTCAAATCTGTTAGATTAATGGGCTGGTACCTGTTTACTTGGAGGGATATAAGTGGAATCTCATGTGTTAGGCACAATAGTGTGAGGCAATCTGCTTCATCAGTTCTCTTATGTTCATTTCATCCCAAAAGCAAAGAACTACACAGCTCAAAAACATAAAGGGAACACTCAAATAACACAATGTAACTCCAAATCAATGACACTTCTGTGAAATCCCACTGTCCACTCAGGAAGCAACACTGATTGCAGGGGCATACCTAGAGCATTTGGAACCCAGGGCGGACCATTTGTTTGGCACCCCCCCCTCTAATTACACCCCCTCCTTCCCCCCAATTACACCCCCTCAACCCCTTGGGGACCGAGCCCATTTTGACTCTAAGGACCAGAGCATTTTTTGCAATTCAAACCACTGTCACTTTAAGCATTAATAACTCTGAGATGCTTTTACCTTTCATTCTGATTCCGAGATTGGTTTTACGTGACATATTCTACTTTAACAAGGTGTTTCACAAGAATAGCAGCAAAGTGGAGGAGAAAAATCAAAGTCTGCATTTTTTACACTAACATATTCTTGTAGACCCATATTTATTTTTATTTTTTTTTATTTTTTACAAGGGGGTAAAAGGAGAAAAAATCCCCCAAAATTTGTAACCCAATTTTTCTCGAGCAAGAAAATACCTCATATGTGGATGTAAAGTGCTCTGTGGGTGAACTAGAGGGCTCAGAAGAGAAGGAACGACAATGGGATATTAAAGAGCAAATTTTGCTGAAATGGTTTTTAGGGGGCATGTCACATTTAGGAAAACCCCATGGTGCCAGAGCAGCAAAAAACACCCCACATGGCATACTATTTTGGAAACTACACCCCTCAAGGAACATAAAAAAGGGGTACAGTGAGCATTTACACCACACTGGCGTTTGACAGATCTTTGTAACAGTGGGTTGTCCAAATGAAAAATTACATTCTTCATTTTCACGGACCACTGTTCCAAAAATCTGTCAGACACCTGTGGGGTGTAAATGCTCACTAAAACCCCTTGTTAAGTTCCATGAGTGGGGAAGTTTCCGAAATAGGGTCACATGTGGTTGTTTTTGTTTGCATTTATTTCAGAACCGCTGTAACCAGCAGCCACCCCTGTGCAAATCACCAGTTTAGGCTTCAAATGCACATAGTGCGCTCTCACTCCTGAGCCTTGTTGTGCGCCCGCAGAGCATTTTACGCCCACATATGGGGTAGTTCCGTACTTGGGAGAAAGTGTGTTACAAATTTTGGGGGTCTTTTTTCCATTTACCTCTTATGAAAATGAAATGTATGGGGCAACACCAGCATGTTGGTGTAAAAAAAAAAAAAAAAACAATTACACTAACATGCTGGTGTAGACCCTAACTTTACATTTTCATAAGGGGTAAAAGAAGAAAAAGCCACCAAAAATTTGTAGCGCAATTTTGCTGTAATATTTTTTGGGGGGCATGTTGCATTTAGGAAGCCCCCATGTTGACAGAACAGCAAAAAAAAAAAAAAAAAAACACCCCACATGGCATACTATTTTGGAAACTACAACCCTCAAGGAACGTAACAAGGGGTACAGTGAGCCTTAACACCCCACAGGTGTTTGACGAATTTTCAATAAAGTTGGACGTGAAAATGAAAAAATATTTTTTTTTCCCTAAAATGCTGATATTACCCCAATTTTTTTATTTTCACAAGGGGTAATAGGTGAAAATGTCCTCCAAAATTTGAAACTCCACTACTCTCGAGTAAGGAAATATATTATATGTGGATGTAAAGTGATCTGCGGGTGCACTAGAGGGCTCAGAAGGGAAGGAGCAGCATTGGGCTTATGGAAAGCAAATTTTGCTGAAATGGTTTTTGGGGGGCATGTCCTATTTAGGAAGACCCCATGGTGCCTGAACAGCGAAAAACACCCCACATGACACACCATTTGGGAAACTTAACCCCTCAAGGAACATAAAAAAGGGGTACAGTGAGCATTTACACCCCACTGGCGTTTGACAGATCTTTGTAACAGTGGGCTGTCCAAATGAAAAATTACATTCTTCATTTTCACGGACCACTGTTCCAAAAATCTGTCAGACACCTGTGGGGTGTAAATGCTCACCAAACCCCTTGTTACGTTCCATGAGTGGGGAAGTTTCCGAAATGGGGTCACATGTGGGTGTTTATTTGTTTGCGTTTATTTCAGAATCACTGTAATCAGCAGCCACCCCTGTGCAAATCACCAGTTTAGGCCTCAAATGCACATAGTGCGCCCTCACTCCTGAGCCTTGTTGTGCGCCCGCAAAGCATTTTATGCCCACATATGGGGTATTTCCGTACTTGGAAGAAAGTGTGTTACAAATTTTGGGGGTCTTTTTTTCCCTTTACCTCTTATATAAATGAAAAGTATATGGCAACACCAGCATGTTGGTGTAGAAAAAAAAATAATAATAATTACACTTCTTTCAGAAGATATGAAGGCTTTGGGAGGATTATGATGATTCTCTGAATAACCACTGATGCGCCATGGCCATGCGAGATTCTCTCTTTATTTTATAGTCTTTCTTTTATTTTTTATTTAAATTTTTTATTTCATCATTATTTCTCTTTTCATTTTACTTTCTTTCCCTTTCTCTCCTCCTACTTCATCTCTACAGTGTTTCTCCTTTATATATAAGGTTGCAAATTTCACTTTATATATTGTAAAGTGCTCATGCTCACTGTACATATGTCGTATTTTTCTTCTGTATTAAAATACAATATTCTTTAAATAAAGAGTTATACAAAAAAAAATTACATTAACATGCTGGTGTAGACCCCAACTTTACATTTTCATAAGGGGTAAAATGAGAAAAAGCCACCAAAAATTTGTAGCGCAATTTCTCCTGAGTACAGAAATACCCCATATGTGGCCCTAAACTGTTGCCTTGAAATTCGTCAGGGCTCCGAAGTGAGAGAGCGCCATGTGCATTTGAGGCCTAAATTAGGGATTTTCATAGAGGTGGACCTGGATGCAAGCATTACACTTGTTTCCTCTACTAAAAATACTGTATGTCAGTTTTCCCCAAACAGGTTGTCTCCAGCTGTTGCAAAGCTCCCAACATTCCTGGACAGTCAATGGCTGTCGGGCAATGCTGGGAGTTTTTATTTTGCAACAGCTGTAGGCTCCGTTTTCTAAAATCTGACGTACAAGACGTTTTTTTTATATATATTTTTTTTTGGGGGGGGGCACAGTGTAAGGGTGTAGTGTATATGTAATGTTTTACTCTTTATTTTGGGTTAGTGAAGTGTAGTGTTTTTAGGGTACATTCACACGAGCGGAGGTTTACAGTGTGTTTCTCTCAAACTTTTAGCGGGAAACATGCTGTAAACCCCCGCCCGTGTGAATGTACCCTGTACATTAATGTTGGGGAGGGGGTTGGTGGGGGACTACAACTCCCAGCATGCACTGACAGACCGTGCATGCTGGGAGTTGTAGATATGCAACAGCTGGAGGCACACTGGTTGGGACTGGGAAACACTGAGTTGAGTAACAGAATACCGCAGTGTTTCCACACCACTGTATGTTTCCTAACTCAGTGTTTCCCAACCCGTGTGCCTCCAGCTGTGGCAAAACTACAACTTCCAGCATGCATGGTCTGTCAGTGCATGCTGGGAGTTATAGTTTTGCAACAGAAGGAGGCACACAGGTTGGGAAATACTGAGTTAGGAAAAATACAATGTTTCCCAACTAGTGTGTCTCCAGTTGTTGCAATACCACAACTCCCAGCATGCCCAGACAGCTGAAGGACATGTTGGGAGTTATAGTTATGCCACAACTGAAGGAGAACAGTTTAGAGACAACTGTGTAGTGGTCTCCAAACTGTAGTCCTCCAGATGTTGCAAAACTTCAAAGCATGCCAAGACTGCCCAGGCATGCTGGGAGCTGTAGTTCGGCAACAACTGAAGGGCCAGATGTTGCCAAAGTACAACTCCCAGCATGCCTGGACAGTCTTGGCATGCTTTGAATTGACATCTGGAGTGCTACAGTTTGGACACCACTGTTTAGTGATCTCCAAACTGTGCCCTTCCAGATGTTGCAAAACTACAACCCCCAGTATGCTGAGACTTTCTAGGCATGCTGGGGGTTGTAGTTCTGCAACATCTTCTCGGTCTGGATAAGACCGCCATGGGAATTTCTTAACATCTGCAGGACAAACATGTCAGACTCAGACTCTGTGTAGAGGAGGGCATTGTTTCAGTGCCCTCCTCTACACAATCTTTCCATCTATAGGCCCACAAACTGTAATAATGCCCTCCTTGGTGTCCTTCAAAGTAAAAGGACAGGTAGGTAGCTGGGTAAATAGGAAACTAGGTAGGTAGATCAGGAAGCCAGATTTATAGTTAGGTGACAAGCCAGGTAGGTAGGGGGCTAGCATGGTAGTTAGGCAGCCATGTAGGCCAGGAATGTACATAGTTAGGTAGCTGGTTATGTAGGTAGTTAGATAGCCTGGTATGTAGGTAAGTAGTCAGGCATCCAGGTATAAAGTTAGGTACTCCCCCCGCTTCCCCCTTTACCTGTAGGTATAGGCAGCAGAGTTAACCCCCCTTTCCCTGTAGGTATAGATAGCAGAGTTACCCCCCCCCCTTTCCCTGTAGGTATAGACAGCAGACTTAACCCCCCCTTCCCCATCAGTATAGGCAGCAGAGTTAAAACCTCTCCCCAATAATTATTGAAACAGAGTTCACCCACATTTCTTCTTAGGTATATGCAGCAGAGTCCCCCCACCCCCTTTCCCCATAGGTACAGGCAGCATTACCCCCCCCCCCTTTCCCCATAGGTATAGGCAGAGTTATCACCCCTCTTCCCCATTGGTATAGGCAGAATTACCCCCCTCTTCCCCATAGGTATAGGCAGAGTTACCCTCCCCTTTTCCCCATAGGTATAGGCAGAAATACCCCTCCTTCCTCCCCTTTCCCCATAGTTATAGGCAGGGTTACCCCCCTTTCCCCATAGGAATAGGAAGAGTTACCCCCTCCTCCCCACTTTCCCCATTGGTATAGGCAGAGTTACCCACCTCTTTCCCATAGGTATAGGCAGAGTTACACCCCCCTCTCTTTCCCATAGGTATAGGCAGAGAAACACCCCCCCCTCTTTCCCATAAGTATATGCAGAGTTACATCCCCCCCCCTCTTTCACACAGGTATATGCAGAGTTACCCCCCTCCCCCTCTTCCGTATAGGTATATGCAGAGTTAAACAAAATATATATGTATGCTCACCTGATGTCCCACGCATGGTTCTCCTCAGCAGAAGGGGCCCACGTCTTCTCCCCTACACAGTACAGGTGCCGATGAGTGACGTCATCAGTGCCTGTACTGCGTGCTGCGTGGGGACGGAGGTCATGTCTCCTCTGTGTAAGCTGCAGCTGTGTATCACACATACCGGAGAAGGCAGCGATGTCTTCTGGGGATCTGGGGAGTGTCCCGGATCCTCAGCAGCGGCAGCGGTGGTGGGCCCTTAACCCGGTCGGGTCCTTGGACGACATCCAATCGGACCGGCCAGTCAGTCCGCCCCTGGCATCCACCTGTGAGTGGCACCCGGGGCGGGCCGCCCCCCCCCCCCCCCCCCCCCCTTGGTATGCCACTGACTGATTGACAATGAATTTAACATGCTGTTGTGCAAATGGAACAGACAACAGATGGACATTAAAGTAATTAGCAAGATGCCCACAATAAAGAAGTGGTTCTGCAGATGATGACCACATACCACTTCTCAGTTCCTATGGTTCCTGGCTGATGTTTTGGTCAGCCAGGAAGCATAGTAACCACTCTAGTGGTAGTGTGGTGAACCACAATGAATGGCGGGACCACGGGGTGTAGCGGTGTAGGTGGATGGTATTAACCTCAGGGGCAAGGTGTTATTAACCCCTAATGTTTGTTACGCCAGAGTGTTTTTTTTCCCCTCTTTTGCGGGGGGGGGGGGGGGGGGGGGAGGGGTTGGGGGTGTATCAGGAACCACCCAAATGATATCTCCACTATCCCAATGGCTAGTGCACGACCGGGTTATGGTTTAACGGAGGCTTTACTGAGGTCAGACAGTTGTTATAGTCTCTACAGCTCGGCCAGAATCCCAGAGAGTTGGCCAGAAACACGGAAGGACCCAGCAGCTTGCTGGGACTAATTATACTTGTAACAGACTGTAGATTCTTGACTTTAGGCTTGACTAGACTGTAGGTAGTGGCAGCAGACACAGACTTGACTTACTTGAAGTGACTGTAGATTTGAGGCCTTCCAGGTAGCTGGACACTAGCACTGAGACATCTGGTCTCCACTTTTCCACAGCTAGAGTGATGGTAGAAGAGCTCAGAGATCTTGTGCTGGTAGAGAGTGATTGTAATGGCTGACCCTCTTATAAATGGGGGCTGAGCAAGAAGCCCATAGGTCAATATGCAGGTCATGTGTTAAAAAAAAATTGAAAAAACAATGCCATTTTTGGCTTCTGCTTCTACGCAGTGCACTTTTCGGTAAAAAAATACACCTTATCCTTATTCTGCAGGTCCATACAGTTACAAAGATACCCAATTTATGTAAGTTTTAGTTTATTATACAGGTATCCCTCAACATACAATATTAATCCGTTCCAAATGAACAATCGTTTGTTGAAACCATTGTATGTTGAGGGATCTGTGCAATCCCAGATCTGTGCAATGTAAAGGTTTTCTATCCGAGTATGGAGGTACCCCATAAGTGGACCTGAAGTGCACTATGGGCGAACTATAATGCTCAGAAGAGAAGGAGTAATTTTTGGCTTTTTGAGAGCAAATTGTGCTCGGGGGGCATATCGCATTTAGGAAGCCCCTATGGTGCCAGGACAGCAAGAAAAACCCACATGGCATACCATTTTGGAAACTAGACCCCTTGAGGAACGTAACAAGGTATTAAGTGAGCCTTAATACCCCACAGGGGTTTCACGACTTTTGCATATGTAAAAAATGTTTGTGTTTTTTTCACTAAAATGTGTGTTTCCCCCCAAATTTCACATTTTTGCAAGGGTTAATAGCAGAAAAGACCCCCCAAAATTTGTAACCCAATTTCTTATGAGAATGGAGGTACCCCATAAGTGGACCTGAAGTGAACTGCAGGGGTGCTACGATGCTCAGAAGAGAAAGAGTCACATTTGCAAACTTTGCTGAAATGGGGGGGACATGTCACATTTGGGAAGCGCCTATGGTGCCAGAACAGCAAAAAAAAAAAAACACATGGCATACTATTTTGGAAACTAGACCCCTTGAGGAACGTAACAAGGGGTAAAGTAAGCCTTAATACCCCATAGGGGTTTCACGACTTTTGCATATGTAAAAAAATATATATTTTTTTTCACTAAAATGTTTTTTTTTTTTCCAAAATGTTACATTTTTACAAGGGTTAATAGCAGAAAAGACCCCCCCCCCCCAAATTTGTAAATACATTTTTTTGGAGTAAGGACATACCGTATATACTCGAGTATAAGCAGACCCGAGTATAAGCCGAGACCCCTAATTTCAACCCAAAATCCCAGGAAAAGTTATTGACTCGAGTATAAGCCTAGGGTGGGAAATACCTCATCCCCCCCTGTCATCATCCAGACCTGTCATTAACATCCTCATCATCCCCTTGTCATCATCCCACACATCCCCCTTCATCATCCCCTTGTCATCATCCCACACATCCCCTTATCATCCCACACATCCCCCCTTCATCATCCCCTTGTCATCATCCCACACATCCCCTTATCATCCCACACATCCCCCCTTCATCATCCCCTTGTCATCATCCCACACATCCCCCCTTCATCATCCCCTTGTCATCATCCCACACATCCCCCCCTTCATCATCCCCTTGTCATCATCCCACACATCCCCCCTTCATCATCCCCTTGTCATCATCCCACACATCCCCCCTTCATCATCCCCTTATCATCCCACACATCCCCCCTTCATCATCCCCTTGTAATCATCCCACACCCCCCCCCCTTCATCATCCCCACCCCCCTTCATCATCCCCACACCCCCCCCCCTTCATCATCCTCTTCTCATCATTCGCCCTCAGTGGTCTTCAACCTGCGGACCTCCAGAGGTTTCAAAACTACAACTCCCAGCAAGCCCGGGCAGCCATCGGCTGTCCGGGCTTGCTGGGAGTTGTAGTTTTGAAACCTCCGGAGGTCCGCAGGTTGAAGACCACTGCGGCCTTCAACATGCGGACCTCCAGAGGTTTCAAAACTACAACTCCCAGCAAGCCCGGGCAGCCATCGGCTGTCCGGGCTTGCTGGGAGTTGTAGTTTTGAAACCTCCGGAGGTCCGCAGGTTGAAGACCACTGCGGCCTTCAACATCATCCAGCCCCCTCTCACCCCATTTAGTTCTGAGTACTCACCTCCGCTCGGCGCTGGTCCGGTCCTGCAGGGCTGTCCGGTAAGGAGGTGGTCCGGTGAGGAGGTGGTCCGGGCTGCTATCTTCACCGGGGGCGCCTCTTCTCCGCGCTTCCGGCCCGGAATAGAGCCGTTGCCTAGACAACGACGCATCTGCGTCGTTGTCAAGGCAACGTGACTATTCTGAGGCCGGGCCCGAAGCGCTTAGAAGAGGCCTCCCCGGTGAAGATAGCAGCCCGGACCACCTCCTCACCGGACCACCTCCTTACCGGACAGCCCTGCAGGACCGGACCAGCGCCGAGCGGAGGTGAGTACTCAGAACTAAAGGGGGTGAGAGGGGGCTGGATGATGTTGAAGGCCGCAGTGGTCTTCAACCTGCGGACCTCCGGAGGTTTCAAAACCTCTGGAAGTCCGCAGGTTGAAGACCACTGCGGGTGGGGGAGTTCACTCGAGTATAAGCCGAGGGGGGTGTTTTCAGCACGAAAAATCGTGCTGAAAAACTCGGCTTATACTCGAGTATATACGGTACCTTGATTTTTGATGATTTTCGCTCCGTGGGTGCACACCAGGTCTTGGAGTGGGAGGTCAGTCAGAGGCCTTGAGCTTATTATAGCAGCCAGGATGTGGGACCCCTCCTCAAGGAGCGTTAATGGGGGGAGCACTGAGCCCTAAAATAGGGGAACGCTATGGGGGACAACGGGCCGTAACTGGGGTAGACAAATGGGGTACAGAGGCCCGTAATATGGGGTACAGTGGGCCAGAAAACTATAAATCATAAAATAATAAAACAGCATATGTTCCCAGAATGATGACCCAGAGCATAGCCAAAACTAAAAAAAACTATGCCCTCCCCAAACCCTATGCTCTGAATCATCATTCTGGGAATGTGATGTGTGTGGCCGTCCCTAACCAGTTGCCTAAAATGCGCACCCGCTCAGGTGGAGAGAGAGCGCTGCGCAATTAAGGCAACATAATAAGTCCCCGATGATAGTGAGTCAGTGACCTATGACCCATTTCTGAAAAAACACCCCCAGAGGTCTTATCAGGTTTTTTTTCCAGATTTTTTTTTGCAATTTAGTGATTTATGGGGTTAACAATTTTGAATGTACTCTGGACTTGGTACATTGTTCAAATTATGGAAAATTGAAATGAAAAGGGAAAAATTAGTACTCCATGAAAGTGTGATACTCCCTGAAGCAGCCTATGCAGAGGCCCGGATTATCGGGGCAAGTGTTGCACTGATAGGTGGTGTCCTTCCGTCTCTGCATTTTTTCTGGCGCCTATAACTCCAGACCCTTGGGAAGTCCGGCCTGCTCTTTCCCGGTCAGCGAAGATCAGGAACCTTAGGACTTCTTCTTGGTACTGGAGGAATGTCCCTGTGTTGCCAGCGTACTGGGATAGTACAAAAGCGTTGTACATGGCAACCTGTACCAAGTAGACCGCAACTTTTTTGTAGCATGCCCGTGTTTTCCGCATGGCGTTATATGGCTTGAGGACTTGATCTGAGAGATCAACTCCCCCCATATACCGATTGTACTCCAGAATACAATCGGGCTTGAGGACCGGTCCCACGGTACCTCCCACAGGGACAGGGGTGCTGCCATTCCCATGAATAGTGGTGAGTATAAGGACACCCCTCTTATCCTTATACCTGACCAGCAACAGGTTATCATGGGTGAGGGCACGGGACTCACCCTTGGGAATAGGCATCTTAACAAAATTTAGAGGGAGATCTCTCTGGTTCTTCCGCACAGTCCCACAAGTGGACGTGGATCTGGCGGCAAGGGATGTGAAGAGAGGGATGTTGATGATGTGTCCATGGATGCCACGTGGGTGCCAGCTAGAAGAGAAGAAGAGGGGGAAAGTTTAGATGGGGAGACAGAGAGGAGGAGGAGACGAGTTGGAAGCAGGGGGAGGTCGTCGCAAGGAGCTAGTGGCACAGTCAGACAGCATGCATCGGCACCCGGGGTCAGCCAGACGGGACACCAATCAACGCATGCTGTTGCCACCACCAGAATGCCGTCATCGCAGAGCTTAGCAGTGTGGCATTTTTTGTGTGTGTCTGCCTCTCACAACAACGAGGCCATTTGCAACCTGTGCCAGAAGTAACTGAGTCGTGGGAAGTCCAACACCCACCTAGGCACAACTGCTTTGCAAAGGCACATGATGTCACATCACAAACGCCTATGGGATCAACACGTCAGTACAAGCAGCACACAAAGTCAAAGCCGCCATCCTCCTCCTGGTCCAGCATCTTCAGCCAGGTCAACCACTGCTGCCCTCCTTGCCCCCTCTCAACCATCCGCCTCTCCTTCTCTCGCCTTGAGCAGTTCCTGCTCATCTGCCCACAGGAGATGTTTGAGCGCAAGAAGACAATGTCTCAAAGTCACTCTCTAGCCCGGCATCTGACAGCTGGCTTATCGGAACTGCTAGCCCGCCAGCTTTTACCATACAAGCTGGTGGAGTCTGAGGCCTTTAAAAAATTTGTAGCCATTGGGACACTGCAGTGGAAGGTACCCGGACAAATTTTTTTTGCACAAAAGGCAATCCCCAACCTTTACTCCATTGTGCAAAAGGAAATTATGGCATGTCTGGCACACAGTGTAGGGGTAAGGGTCCATCTGACCATTGATACCTGGTCTGCAAAGCATGGTCAGGGCAGGTATATCACCTACACTGCTCATTGGGTAAACCTGGTGACAGCTGCCAAGCATGGGATGCATGGCTCTGCAGAGGAGTTGGTGACACCGCCACGACTTGCAGGCAGGCCTGCTGCCACCTCCTCTACTCCTCCTACTCCATCCTCTTCCATAACATCCTCGTCCGAGTCCTCTTCCACTGCTGCATCTTGCTCCACATCACCGGCAACCCCCCAGCTCCCCAGGTGCTATTCCACATCCCGGATACGGCAGTGTCACGCCATTTTGGGATTGACTTGCCTCAAAGCAGAGAGTCACACCGCACCAGCGCTCCTGTAAACCCAGAGCACGGGTGGACCAGTGGCTGACTCCGCACCAACTGGAGATCGGCAAGGTGGTTTGTGACAATGGAACAAATTTGTTGGCGGCATTGAGGTTGGGCAAGTTGACACATGTGCCGTGCATGGCACATGTGTGTAATCTGATTGTACAACGCTTTGTGCTCAAGTACCTAGTCTTACAGGATGCCCTGAAGCAGTCCAGGAAGATGTGTGGCCATTTCAGGCGTTCCTACACGGCCATGGTGCACTTGTTAGGTATCCAGCGGCAAAACAACATGCCAGTGAGGTGCTTGATTTGCGACAGCCCGACACATTGGAATTCAACACTCCTAATGTTCGACCGCCTGCTCCAACAAGAAAAAGCCATCAACAAATATTTTTATGACCGGGGTGCTAGGACATCTGGGAATTGTTTTGCCACGTTACTGGAGGCTCATGCGCAATGCCTGTAGGCTCATGCGTCCTTTTGAGGAGGTGACAAACCTGGTCAGTTGCACCGAAGGCACCATCAGCGACATCATACCATTTGTTTTCTTCCTGGAGCGTGCCCTGCAAAGAGTGCTGTATCAGGCAGTAGATGCACATGAAGAGAAAGAGTTGTGGACACCATCACCACCAGAAACAGACTTATCAGCATCGCTTGCTGGACCTGCGGCAACGCTGGAAGAGGATTGTGAGGAAGAGGAGTCAGAGGAGGAATGTGGCTTTGAAGAGGAGGAGGAAGACCAACCACAGCAGGCATCCCAGGGTGTTCCTTGTCACCTATCTGGTTACTGTGGTGTTGTACGTGGCTGGGGGGAAGAAGATTATACCTTCCCTGACATCTCTGAGGACGAGGAACGGGACATGAGTAGCTCGGCATCCGTCCTTGTGCATATGGGGTCTTTCATGCTGTCGTGCCTGTTGAAGGACCCTTGTATAAAAAGTATGAAGGAGAACGACCTGTACTGGGTGTCCACGCTACTAGTCCCCCGGTATAAACATAAAGTGCCTGACATGTTACCGGATTACAGCAAGGCGGAAAGGATTCAGCAGGTCCAAAATAAATTAAGAAGTATGCTGTTCACAGCATATAAGGGTCATGTCACAGCACAACAGGCATCTAACAGGGGAAGAGGTGAAAGTAATCCTCCTCCCACGAACACGCCGGCTGTACAGACATGCTGTTGATGGAGGACATGCAGAGCTTTTTAAGTCCTACACATTGCCAAAGCCCTTCGGGGTCCACCATCAGAGAACGACTTGACCGACAGGTAGCAGACTACCTGGCCTTAACCGCAGATATCGACACTCTGAGGAGTGATGAACCCCTTGACTACTGGTTTTGCTGGCTTGACCTGCGGCCTGAGCTATCCCAATTTGCGCTCAAACTTCTGGCCTGTCCCGCTTCAAGTGTCCTGTCAGAAAGGACCTTCAGTGCAGCAGGAGGTATTGTCACCTTGGTCAAAAAAGTCTGGATTACCTCACCTTTCTTAAGATGAATGAGGGATGGATCCCGAAGGGACTGACACTAGGTGATACATTTGACTGAACAAGGCCTGATCAGATGACCTGCCTTGGCCTAAAAATGGTCCACACGCTGCTGTATTTGAACTCTGAATGCTGGATAACTTGCGTGACTTATCCGCCACCAACTAGGGTTCAAGCTGCAATGTTTTAGGGCACTTTCTGCCTGGCAACAGTGGCGTTGCGACCCGGGTGCAGGGGGTGTGGCCCGTACCGGGTGACACCAACCTAAGGGGGTGACACCAAGACCCTCCGCAGCACCCAGCCCCCCCTCCTCAGCTACACCGACACCCCCCATCTTTGCCCAACCAGCCTCCCGTCCGTCAGCACCCCCCCCCCCCCCGCCTTCACCTGCGCTGTGTGTGCGGTGCGCCCGTCCGTCAGCAACCCCCCCTTTCACCTGCACTGTGCGCCCGTCCGTCATCACACCCCCCCCTCACCTTCACCAGCACTGTGCCCGGCCTCCGCTCCCACGTCTGCGCCGGCCTTACGTCACACCGCATGGCCGCATAGGAGGACGTCAGTTACGTCACTCGCAGGGCGCCCGGTGAGAAGGAACGCTGCGCTGGATGGGTGAGTGTGTGTGTGTCTGACTCTCTGTCTGTCTCTATCTATGTTTGTGTGTGTGAGACCGTGTGTATGTGACTGTGTGACTCTGTGTATGTGTGACTCTCTGAGTGTGTGTGACTGTGTGACTCTGTGTGTGTTTGTGCGACTCTGTGTTTGTGTGACTGTGTGTGTGTGACTGTGTGACTCTGTGTGTGTGTCTGTGTGAGTGTGTGTCTCTCTGACTGTGTGTGAGTGTGTGTCTCTCTGACTGTGTGTGAGTTTGTGTGTGTGTCTCTCTGTGTTGTATGTTTTTTTTTTATTTGTGTGTGTGTGTGTGTGTGTGTGTGTGTGGGGGGGGGGGGGGGGTTGTACCAGCGATCTAATGTGGGGAGACTTTGACCCATTGTGGGGAACCTGCAAGGGATCCTGCGGCCTAATGTGGGGAAACTACTACCAAATGTGTGAAGTCTATGCTACCAAATGTGGGGAGTCTATGCTACCTTATGTGGAGAATCTGTGCTACCTAATGTGGGGAATCTGTGCTACCTAATGTGGGGAAATTTCTACCTAATGTGGGGAATCTGTGCTACCTAATGTGGGGGAACTGGTACCAAATGTGGGGAATCTATGCTGCCTAATGTGGGGAAAAGATGCTACCTAATGTGGGGAAACTGCTACCTACCTAATGTGGGGGAACTGCTGGCCAGTAGCACCCTCATCATCCTCCAGCAACACCCCCCCAGTAGTAGCACCCCCATCATCCATTAGCAACACCACCAATACCCCCCTCCCGTGGTAATAGCATCAGCTAACGGATGTTGAGGGGTGTTACTGCGGTTGTGGTATTATATTCAGAGGGTGCACTGTATGGCAACGTTATATTCAGAGGGCGCAGTTTGTGGTAGTATTATATTCAGAGGGTGCAGTGGGTGGTAGTATTATATTCAGAGGGCGCAGTTTGTGGTAGTATTATTAGAGATGAGCGAACTTACAGTAAATTTGATTCGTCACGATCTTCTCGGCTCGGCAGTTGATAACTTATCCTGCGTAAATTAGTTCAGCTTTCCGGTGCTCCGGTGGGCTGGAAAAGGTGCATGCATTCCTAGAAAAGAGTCTCCTAGGACTGTATCCACCTTTTTCAGCCCACGGGAGCCCCTGAAAGCTGAACTAATTTATGCAGGAAAAATCATCAACTGCCGAGCCGAGAAGTTTGTGATGAGTTGAATTTACTGTAGTTCGCTCATCTCTAAGTGTTATATTCAGAGGGCGCAGTGGGTGGTAGTATTATATTCAGAGGGTACCGTATGTGGCGGTATTATATTCAGGGGTACAGTATGTGCAGATTTATATTTAGGGGTACAGTATGTGGCAGATTTATATTCAGGGGTACAGTATGTGGCCAATTTATATTCAGAGGGTACAGTATGTGGCAGATTTATATTCAGAGGGCACAGTTTGTGGTAGTATTATATTCAGAGGGCGCTGTGGGTGGTAGTATTATATTCAGAGGGTACAGTATGTGGTAGTATTATATTCAGTGGGTACAGTGTGTTGCGGTATTATATTCAGGGGTATAGTATGTTTCAGATTTATATTCAGGGGTACAGTATGTGGCAGATTTATATTCAGAGGGTACAATGTGTGGCAGATTTATGTTCAGAGGACACAGTGTGTGATAGTATTATATTCAGAGGGTACAGTATGTGGTATTAATATATTCAGAGGGTACAGTGTGTGGCGGTATTATATTCAGGGGTACAGTATGTGGCAGATTTATATTCAGAGTGTACAGTATGTGTTGGTATTATATTCAGAATGTACATTGTGTGGTAGTATTATATTCAGTGGGTACGGTGTATGGAAGGTTTATAATCAAAGAGTATAGTGTATAGTAGTATTATATTTAGAGGATACAGTGTCTGGCAGGTTTATAATAATACTTGTTTTCATATAGAGGATGAGAATGCGCTGACATAGTGAGGAGACGTCTGGGCGTCACATTCTGCAGAGAGAAGTTTTAGCTGGAACAAGTCTTGGCGGTATGTACCATCCGAATTAGATAAGGGAAGACTATAGAGAAGACGTCACCTATAGTCACTGATATCATTGTACATTCTGCTCTCTATGTCCTATCAGAGCTGTAGTCGCTTGTCAGTTCTACAGTTATGGTGAGTGAAACTACAACTCCCAGCATAACCTCACTACTGCTCAAAGGGGTACTCTACTGGAAAATATTTTTTTTTAATCAACTGGTGCTACAAAGTTAAACAGATTTGTAAATTACTTCTATTTAAACATAATCCTTCCAGTACTTATTAGCTGCTGTATAAGCGATTCACAGGAAGTTATTTTCTTTTTTAATTTATTTTCTGTCTGACCACAGTGCTCTGTGCTGACACATCTGTCCATGTCAAGAACTAACCATAGTAGGAGCAAATCCCCATAGCAAACCTATCCTGCTCTGGACAGTTCCTGACATGGACAGAGGTGTCAGCAAATAGCACTGTGGTCAGACTGGAAAGAACTACACAACTTCCTGTGGAGCATACACCAGCTTATAAGTACTGTAAGTATCACCATCTCATTCACACAAACCAAACTTCTATTTATTTATTTTTTTACCAAATATTCACAAATCACTTACCAAACCTCCTGGATGTCCTATTATTTCATGTACAAACTCTGCAACCAGTAATCTTGCACGTTACCTGGATCTATGTCTTTAGGACTATAATGAGTTCTGTATCAAGGTATGAGCCGCTCACCACATACATGCCCTCCTCACCACCTGTGCCGTGGACCGGCTGGTACCGCCTCCAGCCTATTATTAGACAAGAACAAAGGCGAGGTCCGGCACCTGGATGGTTGCAGATAAAAGCTTGCATTATTTTATTGAAGATATCGCAGTACAAGGCAAAACGTCTGACACGTTTCGCACATGACCATGCTTAATCGTATGTCTACGATTAAGCACGGTCACGTGCGAAACGTGCCAGACGTTCTGCCTTGTACTGCAATATCTTCAATAAAATAACGCAAGCTTTTATCTGCAACAATCCTGGTGCCGGACCTCGTCTTTGTTCATATATATATATATATATATATATATATATATATATATATATATATATATATATATATACAGTGGTCCCTCAACATACAATGGTAATTCGTTCCAAACGAGCCATCGTTTGTCGAATCCATGGTGTGTTGAGGGATTCATATAATGTAAAGTATAGGAAGCTGTGTCACCTGTCCCCGCTGCTCGCGATGGTGACCCCGGGCCTCCGCTGTCTTCTCCTGGTCTTTTCCGGTCCTCTGCTGTCTTCTCCGGTCCTCTCCTGGTCTTCTCCGCTGTCTTCTCCGGTCCTCTCCTGGTCTTCTCCGCTGTCTTCTCCGGTCCTCTCCTGGTCTTCTCCGCTGTCTTCTCCAGTCCTCTCCTGGTCTTCTCCGGTCCTCTCCTGGTGTTCTCCGCTGTCTTCTCCAGTCCTCTCCTGGTCTTCTCCGCAGTCTTCTCCGGTCCTCTGCTGTCTTCCGCAAGGCCTTACTAGGCCTGCGTAGCGATTTCATTACGCCGCTGAGTACGCCATTCCTATTGGATGGCGTGCGCAGCAGCGTATTGACGTCATTGGAGAGGGCCGAGAAGACACCGGAAGACCAGCGCTGGACCCAGAGGGCGCCCTGGAGCATCGTGGAGGGGTAAGTAATACTTACCGCACCACACGAGGAACATTAAGCTGCAATCCGGCAGCAGCTTAAGCATTTTGCGCTGCCGGAGAGCACTTAATGCGATGGCCCCGACATAAAAAAAGCATCATATGTCAATTTGATCATATGTCGGGCCATAGTAGGTCGGGGGGTCACTGCATATATAGATAGGTAGATAAAGTCATCAATAGTGTTGAGCGGCATAGGCCATATTCGAATTCGCTAATATTCGCAAATATATGGACGAATATTTGTCACATATCTTTTTGAATATTCGAATATTCGTTATATTCTCGGTTTATTTTCGCATATGCGAATATACACGTAAGCGAAAATTAGCATATGTGAATATTCGCAAATACAAAGTTAGCACACAAGAAAATTCGCACATGCGAAAATTGGCATATGCTACTTTTCGCATATTCAGCCTTCTTTACACCACACAAGCTGGAAGCAGAGAGGGGTGATCACTGTGATGTGTACTGTGAAGACAAAAAAAAAATAAAATAAAATAATAATAAAAAAAAAAAAAGAATATTCGTAATTACGAATATATAGCGCTATATTCGCGAATATGCGATATTCGCGAAAAATATTCGAATTGCGAATATTCGCGAGCAACACTAGTCATCAATATATAGAATCTAGGCTAAGGGAGTGTTCAGTCCTGTTTTCTGTTCATTGTGCAACAGCGACATCTACTGTCAGTTTACTGCAATCACATTACTAGATATCAGGTTCCCGCTAATTCTGTTTCTTTTGCGGTCACCTCATTATTCTATAAATGATTACATTCTAATAACATCTACTGATCAACAATCACAACGTTAACCCTTTAACCACGAGAGATACATGAGATCTGATCTCACTGCTGGTCTCATAACTCAGTCCCGCTTCGCTTCCCGTTCGGCCTGGATTTCTATTGATCTTTTCCACATTGAATCAGACTTTTTATTACATTTTTCCTTTTATCGTTATTTTATGTAAATAGTTATTGTATATGATCTTACTCTGCTGTAAAATATCGTCCAATGAGAACTCTGACCGGAGTCTTAGCGATTGTTTTATAAACAATTTAACCCCTCAGCATTCAAGGGATGTTTAGACCTAATAAAGCGCTTAGTGTGAACAGCAAACGTCTCCTCTATTAGTTGTTTTTTCTAGAATAAAGCGGTTCTTATTCTGCGTTATACATTGGGATATCTGATCTTCTATACCAGTGTGGAGAGATCCCAGTGTCCGTCCTTCATGAAGACTTCGGCCGGAGAACTTCTGGAATGTAATCTTATCCATCTAGATTTGGAATTAACGCTTGATCGTGTGAATATATCGCTAATAACAGAGTAGCTCAGTAATAGTCCGGTCCCTGACTTTGCTATTACGGTGCAGAGCTGGATTGTTGTAATAATCTGCTGGGTGTGACCAGGGGTCTATGGGGGATGAAGCTTCAGACATAGAGCTGATGTGATGAGCGGCTTTTTCTTCCACAGAGATGACTGCGGTTTCGTTACATTGTAGAGACTTGCGGTACCTGCTGTGCCCCGAGCACAGATTATTAGGTCCCGTCCATCCCTATAGGACTCGTTTCCTTGTAGAATCTTGGCGGCCCCGATAATCACTGAGATACACAGATGTCCCTGTCAGTGATGTCCCCGTCAGTGGTGCCAGCCATTGGACACCGCAGTCTCCTTACAGCTGTGAATTAATGTCTTTGACTGATATAATGAAAATAAAACAAGGAACAGAAAATGTGGACACTAAAGAGTTAATGTACGGATCTATAGCTCTGATACTTAGTACCGATCGGATGATAACGGAGCTTTGGGGATTTTTTCTTTTCTCCTCCTCATCCATGTAATAACAGGAGCCCCCTCATTGGTGCTTATTCCCGGTGACTGTATACGGAGAGTGCCGGCATCCGCAGCCTGAGAAGGAGCCGCCTGTATATGAGATCACATAACACGGGACAATTGTCTTCTCTCCCAGAGCGGAGAATTACAGGGTGAGCGGGAAATTCAAAATCAACTAAGCTTTTGTGTTCAGCCAATCAAAAGAGAAGGGGAGGGGCCGGGAATGTAAATTATTAAAGGAAACGCCCATGATGACGTCATCTTGTTTGAGTTCTCCGTCTGGTCCGCCATGTGCTATATAAACCAGGACTCCGCTCCTCAGACATAATTCATTCTATTCTCAATCAGCAGGATGTCGGGACGCGGTAAAGGAGGGAAAGGTCTCGGTAAGGGCGGAGCCAAGCGGCACAGGAAGGTGCTCCGGGATAACATCCAGGGCATCACCAAGCCTGCCATCCGCCGTCTAGCTCGCAGGGGAGGTGTGAAGCGTATCTCCGGCCTCATCTATGAAGAGACTCGCGGTGTCCTGAAAGTCTTCCTGGAGAACGTCATCCGTGACGCCGTCACCTACACCGAGCACGCCAAGAGGAAGACCGTCACCGCTATGGACGTGGTGTACGCCCTCAAGCGCCAGGGCCGCACTCTCTACGGCTTTGGAGGTTAATTCTAATCCTGAAATCATCTCCTCCCCCCAAAGGCTCTTCTCAGAGCCGCCCACATGTTCTATAGAAAGGCTACAATTCCTTGTGTCTTCCCTACTGAGTGGTTGTGTGGTCGGTGTTGTGCTTTGGTGGTTGCGGTGTTTTTTTTCCCTCAATTCTAACTTAATCAGAGAAGGAGCGGGAAATACCGGCAGACTATCTGCCCCAGGAGATTTCCACTAAATGTTCTGACTACTGCCCTCACCATCTACATCATTCTTCCCCTCCTCCAGATTTCATTACTTCCCTCCCCCACCAAATCACTATCTCCCTAAAGAGTCCGTGTTATAGAGGATGCAGATCTCCTGATAACGGGATATAAATGCGTCTTATCCGGATACCACTGGATAGACGAGTCTTCGCTCTATAGCACCTGTAAGTTAATTAATGGAGCAGTTCACACCGAACTAAATTGCTGCGGCTTTATTCTAGTGTAGATGCAGGTTCCTCTATATCACTCCTCAGCACGTTGCAGGCTGGCGCAGTGTGCGCTTCTCCCTGTGATACCGATCCTCACTGATGTCCCGGACTGTGATAGCGGCACAAACCCCCATACACCGGACTATGATAGCGCTATGTTCTACTACCCAGCGGGAACAGCGAGAATCGGAGTCCCGGTGATCACTGACTGTTCCTCTAACAATTCCTGTATAAAGTTTTGGCAATGATTCCGGAGAAATAATTGTAGAAATGAGCGGGAAACTCCCAATATGTATAACACTACATGTCCGCCAATTATTCCTCAGCTTAATAACTATACATATCATCCAGCATCATGAGCGGGGAGAGGTACCGGTCCCCGCCACTCACCCCTGGCAGGTGCATGTTAATCTGGTTTACACAGACTAATAGGGGCAGATTTGGAGCTGATGGTATCGTCTATTATGGATCTTTATCCCTGCGCCCGGATACATTGTTATATCTCCATCAGTCGGTGACATTTGGGGAGCTATAGCCCTGAGCGTTGTAATTGTCTCATTATTGTAGTGCACATGCCGCTAAAGGGTTAACAATGAGCCGTGCGCGCGGTCCCGTCCGATGCCTAATGCTCATTGGCTGATCACAGGATGTTCAGGATTTGAATTTCCCGCTTCCCCCAGACCCGATAACAATGGAGAGATCTCCCCGAGATGTAGAGCCTGATTCAGTGTCTGACTACTACCCTCATCATCCTTGTTTCTCTATTGTACCCCCTAGTCAGTGCACAAAGATTATGGCAGCAGGATGCGCGTCTCATAAACCCCGGCGATTCCGATCAATAGATTCCCCGGTCAGTAAATTAGGATTTATAGCGTTACCGCAACAATCCACTCCAGTAAGGCTGTGTGATCGATCAGGACCGCGGAGATTATAGAAGAAATAATAGGGGAATCTGGTGGAGGAGATACTGATCACAAGACAGATCGGGCAATGGGTTAACTACGGAGAACTGATCTACAGCGCCCCCCGCTCCACCACAGGAGAATATACATCCTGCAGTCAGTGAGAACCGCAGCCGCCGCTCTGATCTCACCCGATCCCGGAGCAGAATATATATAGTCTCAATAGACTGTACTGACAGAATAGCGGCCACATATACAGAAGAGAATACGGGGAATACAGACAGGAGAAGCCCCAGCTCTATTATAGACAATGTGGGTGGCTCTTAGAAGAGCCTTTGGGGTGACAGCAGGAGGCAGAACAGGTTACTTGGCGCTGGTGTACTTGGTGACGGCCTTGGTGCCCTCGGACACGGCGTGCTTGGCCAGCTCTCCAGGCAGCAGCAGGCGCACGGCGGTCTGGATCTCCCGGGAGGTGATGGTGGAGCGCTTGTTGTAGTGAGCCAGACGGGAGGCTTCCCCTGCGATGCGCTCGAAGATATCGTTGACAAAGGAGTTCATGATGCCCATGGCCTTGGAGGAGATGCCGGTGTCAGGGTGGACCTGCTTGAGCACCTTGTACACGTAGATGGCATAGCTTTCCTTCCTGGTCTTCCTCCGCTTCTTGCCGTCCTTTTTCTGAGTCTTGGTCACGGCTTTCTTGGAGCCTTTCTTGGGCGCTGGTGCAGACTTGGCGGGATCAGGCATGATTATCAATCTCAAGAATTCCTAACTTAAACAAAGAGGATAATGATGTCGCTTACTCCCTCTGCAGCCGTTTTTATAGGCAGCCCATGCAAAAGAGCAATGCCGTCAGCCTCTTGCTCTACTGGAAGAGCAAATCATGTGACCTCAGTGCTGTCATACGCCCCGCCCAGTGCCGCCTATTGGAGAGTCTTCAATTCCAGTTTCATTAGCCGGATTCAAATCTACCCAATCACAGGAGCCGGAGGGCGGAGCTGAGAACTATAAAGCCAGCAGAACGTGTGGGAATGATCACATTATTCTGAAATAAGTTGTCATGTCTGGACGCGGCAAACAAGGAGGGAAGGTTCGGGCTAAGGCCAAGACCCGCTCATCCCGGGCAGGACTCCAGTTCCCCGTCGGTCGTGTGCACAGGCTTCTCCGCAAAGGGAACTACGCCGAGAGGGTGGGCGCCGGTGCTCCGGTCTACCTGGCCGCTGTGCTGGAGTATTTAACCGCTGAGATCCTGGAATTGGCCGGTAATGCCGCCCGGGACAACAAGAAGACCCGCATCATCCCCCGTCACCTGCAGCTGGCCGTGCGCAATGACGAGGAGCTGAACAAGCTGCTGGGTGGGGTGACCATCGCCCAGGGAGGCGTCCTGCCCAACATCCAGGCCGTGCTGCTGCCCAAGAAGACCGAGAGCAGCAAAGCGGCCAAGAGCAAGTGATCACCGCTTATCCCAGACCATCCCGAACACCAAAGGCTCTTCTAAGAGCCACCACATTTTCTCCTACAGAGCTGGCACCGCTGATCTTGTCTGATAAGGATTAGATTTCTTATGACATGTTCTTTATACGGGGTTATAGTAGAACTGATGAGTTTCTTTCATTAACAGTATGAGAGGGATTGGACACCTTCACTTTTATATAAAAAAAAAAATAAAATAAAATAACTACCAGAAAACTTCCTATAGCAGAATGTGACCCTCAGCACAAGGACAGTTTCCTCCTCACTCCATCCCCGCTACCCTCACTAAGGGGGACGGGTACAGTTTCTACATATGGATTTTGAGGTGCAGCCAGCCTTTCCCCGCGACAAAGACAGTAATGTAATCACGTGTACAGGGACGAGACAAAGCGAGAAAGTCAATCTCCAATGAGCGTAAACTATCGGGGTTATTGCTCCACCTACAAAGTTAACCCTTCATTGTCCCTCGTTATTTATGCTCTGTTTCCCCTTCAGTCCCCGGAGCGCTCTCTGCTTCACTAGTCCCAATCCCTATATACGCTTACACGGTGCACTATAGTAGAGCGCCCCCATATTTAGTCTCCATTCGGGGCTGCATTGGCTTTATATTACGTTTACAAGAAATAAGCCCAATTCTCCAGATGGATAAAACGCCATGTGCACAACCTATTAACTAAAGGGTTACATTAACCCCCAAATCTCTGGTAAATTAATTGTTTCCTTATATCTATCCATAGATCGTCTATCGCAGCAGTATAAATCGTTAGTTTATACAGATCAGATACATTGTGTTACAATAGCGACACCTGGTGGTGAGAGCTTTGTATTCTAATCTTTACATGTTACCAAATAGTAACAAGTATTTCCCAGGTGCTGATACAAATTACAGAGGCGCAAATAGATACAACTGTGGATGGTGACTAAAACTTATAATAACACAGCACAATAATTTCAGCTGCTCTTATACACCCTGCTTATCCTATACCAGATATAAGTGTCCTAAGGGGATCTAGAACAAATAAATGCATCTGCATTGTCCTCGATATAACATAAAGTGATGTAATGTAGAAGGTTTGTATATTAGGGTGAGGAGTGACATATTTATCGCCAGGATCCTGAATTATATCTCTTTGTTGGAGCTGCGGGGCAGGAGCTGTCACCTCTGACCGGGCTTCGGGAGTCTTCGGGCCGCCAGGAGAGGAGAGATGCCGCAATATAGAACATGATCCGGCGAGAAAGAGGAGGGAAGCGGGTGTCGGCTAGTAATGTATTCTCCGCATTGTACAGTGTTAGTACAGAACTCCCGGGCAGCGATCATAATCTGGGCCATGTAATGTTATACTACGGTCCCTCCACATGTTTAGGGGAAGGAGTCTCCACATCTATTATATTCATCGCTCTGTATAGAATCACATCTCCCACCTGATCTGCTACTAGTTCCCCCATCACTGAACACATCGGCCGATCTATATTTACAGCAAAGGAAACTATGGAGCTACTAAACTAAACACTTTGAGCACCATATACCGGAGCCACAGCTCGGGCCATTAAGATAAGATCCTTGCAAATCCCAAAATCGGGTTTCCTCTTCAATATGCAGCTTCTATATCTTAACCACGATTATTGTACAGACAAGGACAATACACTACGACAGATTTCCGATAACACAAAGCAGTGTAAACACAGAATTGTAGCTTTTCTATAGAACATGTGGGCGGCTCTGAGAAGAGCCTTTGGGTTGATGAGATGGAGCCGAGTAGAAGCAGAATTAACCTCCGAAGCCGTAAAGAGTGCGGCCCTGGCGCTTGAGGGCGTACACGACGTCCATAGCGGTGACGGTCTTCCTCTTGGCGTGCTCGGTGTAGGTGACGGCGTCACGGATGACGTTCTCCAGGAAAACCTTCAGGACACCGCGAGTCTCTTCATAGATGAGGCCGGAGATACGCTTCACACCTCCCCTGCGAGCTAGACGGCGGATTGCAGGCTTAGTGATGCCCTGGATGTTATCACGGAGCACCTTCCTGTGCCGCTTGGCTCCGCCCTTACCGAGACCTTTTCCTCCTTTGCCGCGTCCCGACATCCTGCTGGTTGAGAATTGAATGAATAAAGTTTGAGGCGCGGAGTCCTAGCTTATATAGCACATGTGCGGACCAGAAGGAGAACTTTAACAAGATGACGTCAACATGGGCGTTTCCTTTTACTGAATTTACATTACCGGCCCCTCCCCTTCTCTTTTGATTGGCTGAATACAGAATCGTTGGTGATTTTGAATTTCCCGCTCACCCTGTAATTCTCCGCTCTGGGAGAGAAGACAATTGTCCCGTGTTATGTGATCTCACGTTCAGGCGGCTCATTCTCAGGCTGCGGATGCCGGCACTCTCCGTATACAGTGACCGGGAATAATCACCAGGGCCCGTCCTGACATCTCCTGTTCTTATATAGAGGAAGAGGAGAGAAATCACCAAAGCTCCGGTATCAGCCAATCGATACTATGTATCAGGACTATAGCTCCGTACAGTGTTAACTCTTTAGTGTCCACATGTTCTGTTTCTTGTTTTATATCTGTACGGAGACTGCGGTGTGTAATGGCTGGGACTGTATATATTATATATAATTACACTGCAGTCACCATTCTATGTCCATTCTGATCTCTCACATATTGTCTCCGTTCATTCTCATCCTACATCGTCATTGACTTATATTTACCCATGAAATTAGATACTAACGAACTCTTAATTAATTACATCCAAATGTTCTCTTTGTAGCGTCAATCATCCTATTTAGTTCTATTAAGTTCATTGATGTTACTTTGATTAATTGGTCTTTTCACTCTCATTCCTAAATGTCATCTCCTGCCGGGGCTCGTTCCTACGATCGGTCTCCTATACGGTATAATATATTGGGTTACATAGAAAACTATTTACTGCCATGTTGTGGTAGCTGAACACAGTACAAGAAAAAAACGTTTGAATAGTCTTTACATTCTTCAGCCTTACCACTAGGTGGGGACAAAGTACAGTGCAGCCTCTTCTAGGGATTCAGGCGAGAAAGGAAAAGTGTTGAACAGTGTCTTCTGCCATCTAGTTGCCGCAGAGCAGATTTCAGCGAAGTTCAATATAAAGTTACTAATTTTGGCCAAGTTTCTTTTCTCATTCTGCTATAATTTTAGCCCTTAATTAATTTGATTGTAATAGTGTTTAATAGAAATATGTATTTTTTGTTACAATTTTTTTTCCAATCTCCTTTTTACATTAACCCCTCAATGATGTTGTATTTTTTTTTATATATTTGTTTTCTCTTTTAACTTTTCACAAAAAAAAAAAAAAAAATCTATATCTCTGTCAATGTTTCATCTACAGACCCATATGAAGGCTTGTTATTTGTGAGACCAACTACACTTTGTAATGGCATCCTTCATTTTACTACTAAGTCTACAGCAAAGCCAAAAAAAAGAGAAAATTATAGGGTGAAATAAACAAAAAAAAGTAAAAAAAAAAGTTTAAAAATGATTATTTATTATTATTATTTTTTTTTTTTTTGGGGGGGTCCAAGTTTAAGGGGGAGGGGAAGTGATGGCTGCACATTCACATGTCATACATTGTAATTTTCATACTTGTGCTGAGAAGCAATAGAACAATCAAGTGTTACTATACATTTCACTCAAACTGTACAAGCCAACTCGTCACTTCACGGTCACCTGATTCAAGTGAGTCCCTAACTTAACAACTTCTCCTTTTAATGACATGGGTGGGTGCTGCGGAGCATCTTGGTGTCACCCCATTAGGTTGGTGTCACGCCAGTGTGAGGTGATGAGGAGACTGAGGATAGGGTACGGGTTGGCTGGGTTGTGATGTATGAGGTGAAGAGAAGACTAAGGATAGGGTACGGGGGGGGGGGGGGGGGTTGGTGGCGGTGTATGAGGTGATAAGGAGACTGAGGATAGGGTACGGGGGGGGGGGCTGGGTGGTGGTGTATGAGGTGATGAGGAGACTGAGGATAGGTTACAGGGGGGGCTGGGTGGTGGTGTATGAGGAGAATGAGGATGGGGTGCAGGGGGGCTGGGTTGTGGTGTATGAGGTGATGAGGAGACTGAGAATGCAGTATGGGGGGCTGGGTGGTGGTATATGAGGGGATGAGGAGACTGAGGATGGGGTACTGGGGGGGCTGTGTGGTGGTGTATGAGGTAATGAGAAGACTAAAGATAGGGTACAGGGGGGCTTGGTGGTGGTAAATGAGGTGATGAGGAGACTGAGAATGGGGTACGGGGGGGGGGGGGGCTTGGAGGTGGTGTATGATGAGAATGAGGATGGGATGCAGGGGGACTGGGTTTTGGTGTATGAGGTGATGAGGAGACTGAGGATGGGGTACTGGGGGGCTGGGTGGCGGTGTATGAGGTCATGAGGAGACTGAGGATGGGGTATGGGGGGGCTGGGTGGTGGTGTATGAGGTGATGATGAGACTGAGAATGGGGTACTGGGTGGGCTGGGTGGTAATGTATGAGGAGACTGAGGATGGGATACGGGGGGGGGGCATGGGAGGTGGTGTATGATGAGAATGAGGACGGGGTGCAGGGGGCCTGGGTTGTGGTGTATGAGGTGATGAGGAGGCTGAGGTTGGGGTACTGGGGGGGGGGCTTGGTGGTGGTGTATGAGGAAACTGAGGATGGGGTGCAGGGGGGAGCTGGGTGGTGGTGTATGAGGTTATGAGAAGACTGAGGATAGGGTACGGGGGGCGGTTGGGTTGTGATGTATGAGGTGATGAGGAGACTAAGGATAGGGTATGGGGGGCTTGGTGGCGGTGTATGAGGTGATGAGGAGACTGATGGGGTACGGGGGGGCTTGGAGGTGGTGTATGATGAGAAGGAGGATGGGGTGCAGGGGGGCTGGGTTTGGTGTATGAGGAGACTGAGGATGGGGTACTGGGGGGGCTGGGTGGTGGTGTATGAGGTCATGAGGAGACTGAGGATGGGGTGCAGGGGGGTTGGGTGGTGGTGTATGAGGTGATGAGGAGACTGAGGATGGGGTATGGGGGGGCTGGGTGGTGGTGTATGAGGTGATAATGAGAATGAGAATGGGGTACTGGGTGGCAATGTATGAGGTGATGAGGAGACTGAGGATAGGGTACTGGGGGGCTGAGTGGCGGTGTATCAGGAGACTGAGGATGGGGTACAGGGGGGGCTGGGAGGTGGTGCATGATGTGATGTTGAGACTGAGGATGGGGTATGGGGGGCTGGGAGGTGGTGTATGAGGTGATGAGGAGACTGAGGATGGGGTACAGGGGGGGCTGGGAGGTGGTGTATGATGAGAATGAGGACGGGGTACTGGGTGGGCTGGGTGGTAATGTATGAGGTGATGAGGAGACTGAGTATAGGGTATGAGGGGGGGGCTTGGTGGTGGTGTATGACGTGATGAGGAGACTGAGGATATGGTACTGGGGGACTGAGTGGCGGTATATCAGGAGACTGAGGATGCGGTACGGGGGGGGGGCATGGGAGGTGGTGTATGATGAGAATGAGGACGGGGTGCAGGGGGCCTGGGTTGTGGTGTATGAGGTGATGAGGAGGCTGAGAATGGGGTACTGGGGGGGTTGGGTGGTGGTGTATGAGGTGATGAGGAGACTAAGGATGGGGTATGGTGGGGCTGGGTGGTGGTGTATGAGGTGATGATGAGAATGAGAATGGGGTACTGGGTGGGCTGGGTGGTAATGTATGAGGTGATGAGGAGACTGAGTATAGGGTATGAGGGGGGGGGCTGGGTGGTGGTGTATGAGGTGATGAGGAGTCTGAGGATAGGGTACTGGGGGGCTGAGTGGCGGTGTATCAGGAGACTGAGGATGGGGTACAGGGGGGGCTTGGAGGTGGTGTATGAGGTGATGAGGAGACTGAGGATGGGGTATGGGGGGGCTGGGAGGTGGTGTATGAGGTGATGAGGAGACTGAGGTTGGGGTACTGGGGGGCTGGGTGGCGGTGTATGAGGAGACTGAGGATGGGATACGGGGGGGGGGGGCATGGGAGGTGGTGTATGATGAGAATGAGGACCGGGTGCAGGGGGCCTGGGTTGTGGTGTATGAGGTGATGAGGAGACTGAGGATAGGGTACGGGGGGCGGCAGGGTTGTGATGTATGAGGTGATGAGGAGACTAAGGATAGGGTACGGGGGGCTTGGTGGCGGTGTATGAGGTGATGAGGAGACTGATGATGGGGTACGGGGGGGCTTGGAGGTGGTGTATGATGAGAAGGAGGATGGGGTGCAGGGGGGGCTGGGTTTGGTGTATGAGGTGATGAGGAGACTGAGGATGGGGTACTGGGGGGGCTGGGTGGTGGTGTATGAGGTCATGAGGAGACTGAGGATGGGGTGCAGGGGGGTTGGGTGGTGGTGTATGAGGTGATGATGAGAATGAGAATGGGGTACTGGGTGGGCTGGGTTTTAATGTATGAGGTGATGAGGAGACTGAGTATAGGGTATGAAGGGGGGGGCTGGGTGGTGGTGTATGACGTGATGAGGAGACTGAGGATATGGTACTGGGGGGCTGAGTGGCGGTATATCAGGAGACTGAGGATGGGGTACGGGGGGGCATGGGAGGTGGTGTATGATGAGAATGAGGAAGGGGTACTGGGTGGGCTGGGTGGTAATGTATGAGGTGATGAGGAGACTGAGTATAGGGTATGAGGGGGGGGGCTGGGTGGTGGTGTATGAGGTGATGAGGAGACTGAGGATAGGGTACTGGGGGGCTGAGTGGCGGTATATCAGGAGACTGAGGATGGGGTGCAGGGGTGCAGGGGGGTTGGGTGGTGGTGTATGAGGTGATGATGAAAATGAGAATGGGGTACTGGGTGGGCTGGGTGGTAATGTATTAGGTGATGAGGAGACTGAGTATAGGGTATGAGGGGGGGGCTGGGTGGTGGTGTATGACATGATGAGGAGACTGAGGATATGGTACTGGGGGGCTGAGTGGCGGTATATCAGGAGACTGAGGATGGGGTACGGGGGGGGGGGGGCATGGGAGGTGGTGTATGATGAGAATGAGGACGGGGTGCAGGGGGCCTGGGTTGTGGTGTATGAGGTGATGAGGAGGCTGAAAATGGGGTACTGGGGGGTTGGGTGGTGGTGTATGAGGTGATGATGAGAATGAGAATGGGGTACTGGGTGGGCTGGGTGGTAATGTATGAGGTGATGAGGAGACTGAGTATAGGGTATGAGGGGGGCGGCTGGGTGGTGGTGTATGAGGTGATGAGGAGACTGAGGATAGGGTACTGGGGGGCTGAGTGGCGGTGTATCAGGAGACTGAGGATGGGGTACAGGGGGGGCTTGGGGGTGGTGTATGAGGTGATGAGGAGACTGAGGATGGGGTATGACTCTGTCCATTTTGCCCCATATGAAGCAAAACACTGTCCGGTTGATGGCCTTGCAAATGGTGGTATGGGGAGGCCAGGCCTGTGCGGTATACTGGAGCACAGGCAAAACTTCACTCTGCAGGACAAGTGCCTTGCCTTCAATCGTGAGCTTTCTGGAGCTCTACAGTCCGATTTTAGAGTTCATCTTTCCTAGTCGGTCCTCTGCCGAAGTCCTCGCAGGTCTGGACGAGTGCAGTCACCGTACGCTGGTCAGCGCAGAAGACGGTCATGTCGTCCATGTAGAGCGAGCATTTCACCTCGTAGCGATCTGGTCCTGGTGCGGTGATCCCTCTGATCTATCCATTCTGCCGGATAGTCTCAGCGAAGAGCTCTATAACACAAACAAAAAGAAGAGGTGAAAGAGGGCAGCCTTGTCTAACCCCTGAAAGGATGGGAAAGGGGTTAGTCTTCCAGCTATTCACCAACACCGTGCTGTAAATATCAAAATACATGACGTTAACAAAAGAGCAACACATCTTCCCCAGACCTAGCCTGCGCAAAGCCCTGCCAATGAATGCGTGGGAGACACGGTCGAACGCCTTCTCCTGATCTAAGCTGACCAGGGCGGCGCGGCCACCGCTGTCCTGGATGTAATGGACCGTGTCTCTCACAAGGGCAAGGCTGTCAGCAATCCTGCGACCAGGAATGCCGCAGGTCTGGTTCGGATAGACGATCTGCCCGATGACAGATTTCAACCTGTTGGCCAGCACCTTGGCAAGGATCTTGTAGTCCACGTTCAGGAGAAAGATGGGACGCCAGTTTTTCAGGTCACATCTCTCCCCCTTCCGCTTATACAAGATCGTGATCATCCCCTCCCTCAACGACTGAGGCATTCTGCCCCCCACCACCATCTCCACGTACACCTCCAACAGGTCCGGACAGATCAGGTCACCCAGCACTACATAGAGCTCGGCCGGGAGACCGTCACTGCCCGGGGTCCTTCCAGGCTTAAAGGATTTAGCGGCAGAGAGCAGCTCCCCCACTGTCAAGGGATCGTCCATAGCTGCCGCACCTGCGGGATCAACCACGTTAGTGATACCTGACAGGAACCCCTCGGCGGCTTCGGGGTCGGATGACTTGGGGGTGTAGAGGTTGCTGTAGAAGTCGGAGACAACCCCCACTACCTCCTCCTTGCCCCTTCTCATGTGTCCGGTCTCACCTCGTAGCTCAGTCAGGGGCGTGTGGCCAGCATGGAGCTTCCTGAAAAAGAAAGAGTTACACTTCTCACCCTTCTCCAGGTTCTCCACCTTGGAACGAAAGACGATTCGCTTGGATTCCTCCTCAAAGTGCCTTTTCAAGCTCTTTTTGGTCTCCTCCAGCTCCTCCCTGATGTCCCAGCCACACTGGAGCAGGTCCTGCAGGGACCGCAGCTCGCGCTGCAGCTTCCTGAAGTCCCACTTCTTCGCACACGCCTGTTGTCTGCCTTTTGCCTGAAAGAAACAGCGGAACTCGACTTTAACATATTCCCACCAATCACTGATGCAGTTAAACAGACATTTGTCATTACGCCATACAAGGTACGCATCCCTAAGTTCCTCCATGACCTCCCTCTGCTCCAACAGGGCACAATTCAACTTCCAGGAGCCTGGGCCAGGTGGGAATCCATGGCCCAGAGTCCCCCAGAATCGAATGGCCCTGTGGTCAGAGAAGAAGCAGGGGACCATAAAGTACAACACCTTTCTGACTGCTCTCGAAGTGAAGATGAAGTCTATCCAAGAACGGAGCGAGCCATCGGGGTGGCTCCACGTATAGTTTACGGAGCCGTTCCTGATGGACCCACCAACGTCCTGCAAGGATGCCTCTGTCATCATCTCAATCAACAGCTTAGACGTCACGTCCAGGTTGGCGGATGTGCCAGAACTGCGCCCGTCTACCTCAATGGGGCAGTTGAAGTCACCACCCAACACTACTGCCCTAGTGGTGGCGAGCTCAGCCCGCAGGGCCTGGAGAACCTCCAGTCAGACATCCCTCTCAGGGGAGGCAAACACGTTGATGAGCCGCACGAGCTCACCCGCCCAGGAACCGTCTGCGACGAGAAGTCTGACACAGACGAGCTCCCGGACGGAATCAAGTGCAAAGTTGCCTCCCCTGATCAGGATGGCCACCCCCGCAGACCTACTGTCACCCCCACCAGACCAGTAGAAAGGGCGGTGAGGCCACTGCCTGGCCAGATGTTTGTAAGACCTAGAAGCAGACAAAGCACATTCCTGCAGGATTTAAACATCACACCTCTGAGAATCTAAGAACTTAAGGACAGTCTGAAATCTAAACCTAGCTCTAATACTCCTCACATTAATGCAGAAGATGTTGAGATCAGCCATGGGAATAAAAAGAGAGGTTAGTTCAGATACTAGTTACCACTCTGGTCGGGCGGGTCCTCTTCTCTGGCGCCTGTCAGCTCCTGTGGCTTCTCATAGCGCCCTTCCAAGAACTCGTCGTTGGCCGGAGTGTCTAGGATTTTCTTGACTTCTGGGTCCTGCAGCAGCTCCTCCATAGACTGAGCTTGGACTTGCTCCTCTTGGACCTGTTCCACTTGGGCCTGCTCCATCTCCTCCTCTCCATCTGAAGCTTGAAGGCTCTCGCAGACCTGCTCCATCTCCTCCTCTTCATCTGAAACTTGAGGGGTCTCGAAGGTCTAGATAATCTTTCTCTTGTGGGACTCATCTGATGTATTTTTTTTTTCAACTATCATTTTTATTGAGCGAAAAAGACAAAAGGGAATGAAGTCCACTCGCAGGTGGGGTGTTTGTAGTATGCTCAGTTTTTGCAATTCAAAACAAAACAGAACAACAAATGAGAAATAGTATACACAATTTCTGTTAACCTGACACATGGGGAGGGGGACGACATGAAATCACAGCATCTCGGGGGGGGGGAGAAAGGGGGACAAATATGATGAGCGAGAAGGTTAAGTGTAGGGGGGGGGGAGAGGGAGAAGCTGGAGTAATGCCACTATAAGCGGCAATCAATTTCAGGTGGGGATAAGTGAGCAGAAGGGTTGGGTAAATGGGGGATGGGGTAGTAGGCAGTAGCTGAGTGAGGGGGAAGGGAAAAAGGGGGGGGGCTGTAAGTGAATGAAGAGAAGAAGGTAAGCGAGAGAGAAGGAATAGGAGGTCAGGGTGGAAAGAGGGTAAAAGAGGAAGATGAGGGTGGGGTGAGTAGGGCGGGGGGATAAGGGCAGAGAGCCTAAGGGGGGGGGGTAAAGGGGGGGGATGAGGGGAGAGGGCGGGCCTCAGCAGCCATGGAGTCTCATGAGGAATAGGGGGAGTCTAGCCAAGGCTGCCAGGTCTTGAGGAATGAGTCATAGGATCTATTTACACGACTGGACATTACCTCAAACCTGCAGATCTGGGAAATTTTGGTGTACCAATCCTGCATTGAGGGGAGCGAGGTTTGCAACCAGTGTAAGGGAATCAGTGACTTAGCAGCCGCCAGAAGTTGGGAGATCAGAGTGTTGGATGCGGGGGTATAGGAGATGGAGGGGCACCCCAGCAGGACCGATTCCGGTGTGAGTTGAATAGTGGTACCAGTAATGTCGGCCAGCTTGGCCTCCACCTCCTTCCAGAACAAGGCTATGCTGGGGCAATGCCACCAGACATGTGAGTGTGTGCCTACCTGGGCTTTGCATCTCCAGCATAGACCGGAGGGGGCGAGACCGTGGGCATGTAGGAACTCATGCACCTTGTACCAGTGGGAGAGGATCTTAAAGTGATTTTCTTGCAGACGGACACATCTGGAAGGGCCGATCGTGAAGGAGAGAATACGATCCACCTCCATGTCACTCAGGGGGAGCTGAAGCTCGTCTCCCACGAGGCCAGGTAACCCAGCCTTCCCCGAGGCCTCGCCCGCCTCCAGGCTAATTTCGAGTCAGTAAGCCTCCATGGCCTATCCCCTGTGGAAAGCAAGAAGCTTTCAAATTCAGTAAGTGCTCTGAGGGGCAAATGTTTTTTGGCGAAAGCAGTACAGCATAAGACGATATGGTTTAGGTGCAGGAAGGTCAGATTTACCTCAGGGAATAGTTGGCATATATCCCCTGCGGCCGGAATCCCACCGTCAGAGAACAACTGCGAGACTGTAACCCCTGATAACCTCCTCCACAAAGGAGTAAAGGTGGGTGAATCCATCCCCACGACCACAGGAATAAAATGCGAAGGAAGAAGAGGAGAAATTCCAGGGGAGAGGAAAGGCGAGAGAAAGGACCAGGAGGAGATAATGCCCTCAATTAATAAATGATTGCTTTTTGCATTATATTTGGCGTGGGACGCAGGGGGCAACCAGACATCCGCTAGTGGGTCAGCATCAGCAGGCGCCTGGGGGAGAGTCAAACCACACGGCGCATGAGATGGGTGGGTGTACCATACCCATCGCTGGAGCTGAATCCCCCTATAAAGGTCACGGACATCCGGCAGCCCGATGCCCCCCTCCGACCTCAGGCGGGTGAGCAGTGTATGTGACATGCGGGCCCTTTTTCGCTTCCATACGAATCCGGAAAAAAGCCTTCTAATTGCAATGAAAAAGCGATCAGGAATTGCTATGGGAACCATGGTGAGTTTGTATGTGATTTTGGGGAGGACATAACATTGGATGACATTGCGTCTACCTAACCAAGAGATCAGGGGCAAATCATATTCCTCCAGAATATTTTTGATGTCTGTCAATAATGGAGCAAAGTTAGCATCGTATAAAGAGGCAGTTTGTGCGGTGATATGTACTCCCAGGTATTTAATATGCGTATCTGACATTTAAAATCAGATTGAGAGCGGAGCAGCCGGGATGTTCTAGGGGGCAAGGTAATGTTCAATAGTTCCGACTTCGATACATTCACCTTGAAGTTGGAAACTGCACCGAAGTCGTCAAATAGTTGAACCAGGGGGGGTAGGTCCTCCAGAGGGCTCGCCAATAGGAACAAAAGGTCGTCAGCAAATGCCAGCACTTTCATTTTGGCGCTCGGTGTGTGGAATCCACTGAGACCTGACCACTGGCGCACCCTCTGCAGCAATGTCTCCATCACAAGGATGAACAGAGTCGGGAACAGGGGGCAGCCCTGCCTGGTGCCGTTTTTTATGTGTAAGGGGGGTGAGATGGAGTCATTTACCAGTAGGGAAGCGGAGGGGGGAGAGTATAGGGACATAATTGCAGAAATAAACCAGTCTGGAAACTAAAACTTCCTTAGGGTCGCCTCCATGAATTGCCAATCAACTCTGTCAAAGGCCTTCTCGGCGTCTACTCCAAGAAGAGCCAGAGGCCGTCCAGAGAGCTGTGCCTGAGAGATAGCCTGCAAGAGCTTTTCAGTGTTGGTACGGCTTTCTCTACCTGGTACGAAGCCGGCCTGCTCCTCTCCTATTAGGTGGGGGAGTAATTTTTTGATGCGGAGGGAAAGGAGTTTTGCCCACAGCTTAACCTCTTCAGGACCCATGACGTATGCATACGTCATCACACCCTGGGTCTTAACCCCTTAAGGACATAGGGCGTATCCATACGCCCCCGTTTCCAAGTCCTTAAGGACCGAGGGCGTATGGATACGCCCTGAGCATTTCCGGCCCCCACCGCTAGCCGGAGGGGAGCCGGGGCCGGATGCCTGCTGAAATCGTTCAGCAAGCATCCCGGCATATCGCCCAGGGGGGTCAATTCAGTCCAGCGATCTGCGGCGGATTCCGGGTCAATCAGGTCTCCAGTGACCCGATGACCCGGAATTACTGGCTGATCGGGGCCGTCAGAGACGGCCCCGAACAGCCAGAGCCTGCAGGAGTGAGGTGGCACTGGTGCCACCTCACGATCGCCCTGATTCGTCGGCCGGATTACCGGCCGACCAATCAGGGTGCCTGCTGCGGGTGTCACTCCCACAACCCGTTCCGCCCCTCTTCCGGAGGACGTGAGCGGGTGCGGGAAGACGACCCCGGGTGCTGGGGACCCCGATCCCCGGCGCCCCTGTTGGGATCGGGGCCCCAGGAGCGACGGCGGTGGTGAGGGACTGACCTGCAGTGTGGATCGTTGGAGGTGAGTGACAGCCTCCTGCTGTTGCTTAGCAACAGCTCCCAGCATGCACCAAGGGCATGCTGGGAGCTGTAGTTATGCAACAGCAGGAGGCAGACCACCACAACTCCCAGCATGCCCTTATGGGCATGCTGGGACTTGTAGTTTTGCAACAGCTGGAGGCACATTCTTTCTATGGAAAAGTGTACCTTCAGCTGTTGTGTAACTACAACTCCCAGCTTGCACAATCAGCTAAAGTGCATGCTGGGAGTTGTAGTGGTGCATCTGGTGGTTGCATAACTACAACTCCCAGCATGCCCGTTGGCTGTCGGTGACTGCTGAGAGTTGTAGTTTTGCAACAGCTGAAGGCACACTGAGTTAAGTAGTAAACCAGTGTGTCTCCAGCTGTTGCATAACTACAATCCCCAGCATCCCCAGCCAATGTAGTATGCCCCCGGCTGTTGCATAACTACAAGACAATTTAGCCAAACAACAAAAACGGCAAAACAATATGTGCCGTATGTAGGTCCCGGGGGTACCAATAAATAGCCAAAAACAAAGAGACCCACAATACTAATATTATTTCAAAAAGTATAACAATCTTTATTAGACAATAAAAAACAGTTTTTAAAAAATTAGAAAAAGGCAAAGGATGACCTTACACAGGAGACAACAGGTGCCAGTGGGCCTGGTATGGGTAATGTGGGTATTCAATCAAGAGTATACATAATATAAGGCTAGCGTAGCTGCATGTTTACAATATCGTAACAATAGGTATAATATCTAACATACATTGAGGTAACAATGCTTCCTATGTTACCTCAATGTATGTTAGATATTATACCTATTGTTACGATATTGTAAACATGCAGCTACGCTAGCCTTATATTATGTATACTCTTGATTGAATACCCACATTACCCATACCAGGCCCACTGGCACCTGTTGTCTCCTGTGTAAGGTCATCCTTTGCCTTTTTCTAATTTTTTAAAAACAGTTTTTTATTGTCTAATAAAGATTGTTATACTTTTTGAAATAATATTAGTATTGTGGGTCTCTTTGTTTTTGGCTATTTATAACTACAAGACCCAGCATGCCCTTCCGCTGTCCGTACATGCTGGGGGTTGTAGCTTTTGCAACAGCTGAAGGCACACTGGTTGCAAAACACTGAGTTTGTTACCAAACTCGGTGTTTCACAACCTGTGTGTCTCCAGCTGTTGCAAAACTACAACTCCCAGCATGCACTGATAGACCGTACATGCTGGGAGTTGTAGTTTTGCAACAGCTGGATGTTCCCCCCCCCCAATATGAACGTACGGGGTACACTCACATGGGCGGAGGATTACAGTAAGTATCCGGCTGCAAGTTTGAGCTGCAGCAAATTTTCTGCCGCTGCTCAAACTGCCAGCGAGAAACTACTGTGAACCCCCCGCCCGTGCGACTGTACCCTAAATCACTACACTACACTAACACAAAATAAAATAAAAAGTAAAAAACACTACATATACACATACCCCTACACAGCCCCCCTCCCCAATAAAAATGAAAAACGTCTGGTACGTCACTGTTTCCAAAACGGAGCCTCCAGCGGTTGCAAAACTACAACTCCCAGCATGCACTGATAGACCGTACATGCTGGGAGTTGTAGTTTTGCAACAGCTGGATGTTCCCCCCCCCCCCAATATGAACGTACGGGGTACACTCACATGGGCGGAGGATTACAGTAAGTATCCGGCTGCAAGTTTGAGCTGCAGCAAATTTTCTGCCGCTGCTCAAACTGCCAGCGAGAAACTACTGTGAACCCCCGCCCATGTGACTGTACCCTAAAAACACTACACTAACACACAATAAAATAAAAAGTAAAAAACACTACATATACACATACCCCTACACAGCCCCCCTCCCCTCCCCAATAAAAATGAAAAACGTCTGGTACGCCACTGTTTCCAGAACGGAGCCTCCAGCTGTTGCAAAACAACTACTCCCAGTATTGCCAGATAGCCACTGACTGTCCAGGCATGCTGGGAGTTTTACAACAGCTGGAGGCACCCTGTTTGGGAATCACTGGCGTAGAATTCCCCTATGTCCACCCCTATGCAATCCCTAATTTAGGCCTCAAATGCGCATGGCGCTCTCACTTTGGAGCCCTGTCGTATTTCAAGGCAACAGTTTAGGGACACATATGGGGTATTGCCGTACTCGGGAGAAATTGGGCTTCAAATTTTGGGGGATATTTTCTGCTATTACCCTTTTTAAAAATGTTAAATATTTGGGAAAACAAGCATTCCCTTACGTCCTAAACAGCAGCACAAGTGGTGAAGTGGGGTGTTCTGCCCCTGTGAAGCTGGCAGGACGGTGGGATTTTTAATTCCGCCCAAGCAATTTAAATTAATTAGCCCCCCCCCATAAAAGGCCTCCTCCCCTAGGCCATCTTGCTTTTTTTCTGTCCTGTGTAAGGACAGCAGGACGGTGCAGGCTCCTTTGGAGCCTGCCTGGATGTCTCCCCTGTATTGGGGAGATATTTTTGGGGCGCAGTACCTTTTTCAACTGCCCCCTGTTTTTTTCTTTTTATATTATCTGGGCCTCCGGCCTGGTTTATCGTAAAACTATTTGTTTTGACTATTTTATGTTGCTATAGGGATCCGGTGATCCCTCATAGCATTAGGGATGCCGCCGCAGGTTTTTTCTTACCCGCCTGGCGTCCCACGTGTCCCGGCGCACGCTCGCCTCCATTACACTGTGCGAGCCGTGGACCGGAAGTACGTCATCTGACGACTTCCGGTCCCGGCCTCACTTTCTTCAGCGCTTTGCGCTGCCTTTTAAGTTTTATATTTAGGTGAAAATTCAGGCGTGGGCCCTTTCCTAGTTAGGGAAGGGCTCAGTGGATAATTTTTATTAAAATTCCCTTCCGGGTGTTTCAGCCTATTGCAGGCTGGTCTTTCTCTGAAGGGGGCAGGGCTTCCGGGCCCCTTCCCATATAAAGACAGCTGAGACCTTCATTCAGTCTCTGCTGCCATCATAGCTAGTCCTATTTACAAGCCTAGCATTAGTGGTTAGAGCTCCTATCTGCATTATAGGTATCTCTCCCTCTCTATTTGGCGTTAGGGCGATAATAATTTTATTTATTATCCCTAACTTATTTTCTTTCTTTCCAGAGTCATGTCTACTCCTTCCTCTAGTGACCCACACTCTGGTGGTCGTAAGGCTAGCGCCAAAAAAACGCCATCTAACTTGCGCCAATTGCGGCACTCCGCTTCCGGACGCTTACGAATATAACAGGTGTCCCGGTTGCCGTCCACCCTCTAATCCAGCTGAACCTACTGTCCAGGACATGTTCATCTGGATGAAGGAGTTTATGGGAAATTCCATATCTGAAATTAAGAGTGCTCTTGTTCCCAAAAGAGCTAGAACTGAATCCACTCCTCCTTCTGTGGCGGAAGAATCCGTTATGTCGGTCGATGTATTGGACCAGAGGTCATCTGTACAGTCTGAACAGCCTGTTGAGGTGAAGATGTTTCCGCCTCTTTTCCCTGCGGAAAAGACGCAGAGATTACTTAGGTCCATCCGGTCAAGGGACCAGGATGTTGACCAAGGGGAAGCCTCTGCATCCACCTCTAGAGAACCTTGGGTTTTCAAGGTGAATGATGCACGCAAAAAGATGATGAAGGCTGAGTGGAAGCACCCAGATAAACCTGCGCTTGTCACTCGTACCTTCAAATTGATGTACCCTCTCTCGGACGCGGAATCTGATTCCTGGATGCCACCTCCTAAGGTTGATATGGCAGTAAATAAACTGTCCAAGAGAGTCTTGGTTCCCGCGGATGATGGAAGCAACCTCCAGGACCCGCTTGATAGGAAGGTGGATTCCCTTCTCAGACGGACATATTCGGCAGCATCAGCGTCTGCCTCTGTGGCTATTGCCTCGGGAGAAGTGTCTGACTTCGTGAAGGAGCGTGTGGAGCGCATACAGACTGAGATTGACAACAATGTCCCCAGGGAAGACATCTTGGACAGCTTCAAGACACTCCTCCTTGGTATAGACTTCCTCTGCGAGGCCTCCCAGCAAAACCTTAAGCTAGCTGCCAAGTCCATGGCACTCGCTTCTGCTAGCAGACGTCCCTTGTGGTTACGCCCTTGGGTAGCGGACAACACCTCCAAGTTTAACTTGTGTGGGATGCCTTTCGAGCCTACTTGGCTATTTGGTTCTGAGCTGGATCGCATAATGGAAGGTTATGCTGACAAAAAAGGCAGGTGCCTTCCTGTTCAGGCCTTTCGGGGTAAAGGTAGAGCAAGAGGGGGGAAGTCTCAGGGCCCTCCTAGATCCCAGAGACGTCAGTCCTTTCAAAAACGTGGTGGAGGTCGCGGCCGCGGTAAAGACCGGAAGGCCGAGCTATGACTCTCCACTGACATCCACCAACGTTTTCCCTCTCCCTTCCCCTCAAGTGTTTGTTGCAGAGAATCTATCTGCCCATCCTCCTCCAGTAGGAGGACGTTTAAGTTTATTCCTTACAACCTGGATGCAAGAAATCCAGGATCCCTGGGTTCTGAAGGTTATTCAGTCGGGGTACAGGATAGAATTTACCTCCCCTCCCCCAAGGAAGTTTGTCTTAACAAAGTTACTTCCTCAGCTAAAACAGGCTGTCATAGAAACCTCAGTTCTCCAATACTTGGAAAAGCAAGCTTTGGAAGAAGTTCCCCCAGATCAAAGAGGATCTGGCGTCTACTCCCCAATATTTTTGGTTCCCAAACCAAATGGCGACTGGCGCATGATAATAGACCTGCGCTACCTAAACCGATTTATAAGGAAAAGGCGGTTCAGAATGGAAACCATTCGCTCGGTGGTCAGTATCCTGAACCCACAAGATCTCATGGTCACTATAGACTTGAAGGATGCATACCTTCATGTCCCTATATTTCCTGCCCACAGGAAGTTCTTAAGAATCGCCATCACCATAAAAGGTATGGTAAGGCATTTCCAATTTGCTGTTCTACCGTTCGGCATTACCTCCGCTCCCCACACCTTCACAAAGGTGGTGGCTCCAGTTGTCTCTGCTCTAAGACTAAAAGGCCTAGAGATTGTTCCTTATCTAGACGACTGGCTTTTAAAAGCCGCAACTCTAGACATTCTTCAAGCTCATCTTCAACTGACCCTGGATTTTCTTCAACACCTAGGGTGGCTCATAAATTGGGAAAAATCCGAGATCATTCCATCTACCTCAAGAAGGTTCCTGGGGTTTGTCCTAGACTCCTCTCGGATGACGCTGTCTCTCACCCCAGAAAGGAGAGAGCGCGTCATAAGAGCCGCAGAGTTTTTGTCGGTACCTCGCAGAGTGCCCATCAGAACTCTAATGAAGATGTTGGGCCACATGTCAGCGTCTGCAGAAGCAGTCCCCTGGGCCCTGTGGCACCTCCGACCTCTCCAAGATCAGGTCTTGACTGCCTGGAATTGCAACCCCAGTGGGTTGGACAAAAAATGCACCCTGTCGTCCGAAGTCCGTGCCTCTCTCAGGTGGTGGACAAACCTGACACATGGGAAGTCCTTGATTCAACCTCTGTGGATCACTCTGACCACGGACGCCTCCCTTCTAGGGTGGGGAGCCCATCTGGACGACCATCCGGTTCAGGGTACCTGGACCCCTCAGGAAAGGTTACTCTCATCCAACATGAGAGAACTGAGAGCAGTTCGTCTTGCGCTCCTCCACTTTGCTCCCCATATCTTAGGGAAAGCAATAAGAGTCCGGTCAGACAACACCACTGTAGTGGCTTATATCAACAGACAGGGTGGCACAAAGTCCCAAGTGCTCCTCAGGGAGACCGGACTTATTCTATCGTGGGCAGAGCTCAACCTATCCCACCTTGTTGCAGTCCACATCAAGGGGGATCTCAACGTAGTGGCAGATCGTCTAAGTCGCAGGCTTGCAGTCCAGGGAGAATGGTCTCTCAACGAGAAGATCTTCAGGAGGATAACCCTGAAGTGGGGTACACCAGAAATAGACCTCATGGCAACCCGGCTGAATGCCAAAGTGAGCAAGTTTTGTTCCCTTTACAAGGAGGACAATCCGGTGGCGATAGACGCTCTGTCCATCCCATGGAGGTTCAGGCTGGCCTACATATTCCCTCCACTTTCCATGATACCCAGGGTATTGATGAAAGTCAGGCAAGACCAGACCTCAGTGATTGCCATCATCCCATTCTGGCCGAAGAGGTCTTGGTTCACCCAACTCATGAGGATGAGTCAGGGGTGTTATTGGAGGCTTCCCCACGTGCAGAACCTTGTGTCTCACAACACAGGCTCCTGCCTAGATCTGAGGAGACTCAATCTGACAGCCTGGAGATTGACAGGACCCTACTAAGGAGTGGGCTTCCTGCGGAGGTCTTGAGAACTATTGCACACTCTAGAGCAGAGTCTACAAACAAGGTTTACTCCAGGATAAAGAAGATTTTCCTTCAATGGTGTGCAACGAAAGAGGTAGTTACCTCAGATCCTCCTCTTTCTGCAATACTGCGTTTTCTCCAGGATGGCCTTGACAAGGGTCTTAGCCCATCCACCTTAAAGGTTCAGGTCGCAGCACTCTCTGCCTTCCTAGGCAGGTCTCTATCACAAGAATCCCTAGTTAGAAGATTCCTCAAAGGGGCTGAAAGACTTAAACCTACAGTTCTCAGACCTATTCCCAGTTGGGATTTAACCACTGTTCTCAGGGGGTTATGCTCTCCCCCCTTTGAACCTCTGGAAGAAGTAGACTTTAGGTATTTATCCCTTAAAGTCACTTTTTTATTGGCCATAACCTCAGCCAAGAGAGTGGGTGAGCTTCAGGCCCTTTCGGCTTTCGAGCCTTATACTGTTTTTCTACAGGACAGAGTCCTGTTGAGGTTTTTACCTACCTTCCTTCCTAAGGTTCCGACTTTCTCCAATACCAACCAGGTTATTTCTCTTCCAGTTCTACTGCCTAATCCATCCTCTCCTGAAGAAGCGGTTGACCACACTCTGGACATCTCTAGAGCTCTCAGAGTCTATATCTCAAGAACTGGAGAATTCAGGAAGTCGGAACACCTCCTTGTTTCTTTTTCTGGAAAGAACAAGGGCTTGAAAGCCTCTAAACCTACCCTAAGTAGGTGGATTAAGGAGGCAATCCGAGAGACCTTCATAGTCCAGGAGCTAACTCCTCCTGCCTTTGTCACTGCCCATTCCACTAGGGCAGTCTCTACTTCCTTTGCTGAGAAAAGGTCTGTTCCTCTGGAACAGATTTGTGCTGCTGCTTCTTGGAGCACCCACAATACTTTTTTGAGTCATTACAGGGTTAATGCCAAACGATCGGAAGAGTTGGCCTTTGGGCAGTCAATCCTAAGTGCCACTCTGCCGTAGTCCCTCCCTATTTGTGTTGTTACTCGCTAAGTCCCCACTTGTGCTGCTGGTTAGGACGTAAGGGAAGCGTTAATTTTTAACGTAAATTTGTTTTCCCTTAGTCCTAACAGCAGCACACAAATTTCCCACCCTAAACTTTTTTGTTACTTGTTATTAAGCGAGATGGCCTAGGGGAGGAGGCCTTTTATGGGGGGGGGGGGGGGCTAATTAATTTAAATTGCTTGGGCGGAATTAAAAATTCCACCGTCCTGCCAGCTTCACAGGGGCAGAACACCCCACTTCACCACTTGTGCTGCTGTTAGGACTAAGGGAAAACAAATTTACGTTGAAAATTAACGCTTTTAGGTAAAAAAAAATTTTTTTTTTTTACATATACAAAAGTCATGAAACACCTGTGGGGTATAAAGGTTCACTTAACCCCTTGTTACGTTCCCCGAGGGGTCTAGTTTCCAAAATGGTATGCCATGTGTTTTTCTTTGCTGTCCTGGCACCATAGGGGCTTCCTAAATGCGGCATGCCCCCAGAGTAAAATTTGCTTTCAAAAAGCCAAATGTGACTCCTTCTCTTCTGAGACCTGTAGTGCGCCAGCAGAGCAATTTTCACGCCCATATGGGGTGTTTTCTGAATCGGGAGAAATTGTGATTCAAATTTTGGGGGGTATTTTCTGCTATTACACTTTTTAAAAATGTAATATTTTTGGGAAACTAAGCATTTTAGGTAAAAAAAAAAAAATTTTTTACATATGCAAAAGTCGTGAAAAACCTGTGGGGTATTAAGGTTCACTTAACCCCTTGTTACGTTCCCCGAGGAGTCTAGTTTTCAAAATGGTATGCCATGTGTGTTTTTTTGCTGTCCTGGCACCATAGGGGCTTCCTAAAGGTGACATGCCCCCCAAAAACCATTTGTCGCTCCTTCCCTTCTGAGCCCTCTACTGCGCCCGCCGAACAATTAACATAGACATATGAGGTATGTGCTTACTCGAGAGAAATTGGGTTTCAAATACAAGTAAAAATTTTCTCCTTTTTACCCCTTGCAAAAATTCAAAAATTGGGTCTACAAGAACATGCGAGTGTAAAAAATGAAGATTTTGAATTTTCTCCTTCACTTTGCTGCTATTCCTGTGAAACACCTAAAGGGTTAATACACTTACTGAATGTCATTTTGATTACTTTGGGGGGTGTAGTTTTTATAATGGGGTCTTTTATGGGGTATTTCTAATATGAAGACCCTTCAAATCCACTTCAAAACTGAACTGGTCCATGAAAAATAGCGAGTTTGAAAATTTTGTGAAAAATTTCCAAATTGCTGCTGAACTTTGAAGCCCTCTGGTGTCTTCCAAAAGTAAAAACTCATAAATTTTATGATGCAAACATAAAGTAGACATATTGTATATGTGAATCCCCAAAAAAAATATTTTGAATATCCATTTTCCTTACAAGCAGAGAGCTTCAAAGTTAGAAAAATGCTAAATTTTCATTTTTTTCATCAAATTTGGGGATTTTTCACCAAGAAAGGATGGAAGTTACAATAAAATTTTACCACTAAGTTAAAGTAGAATATGTCACGAAAAAAAACAATCTCGGAATCAGAATGATAACTAAAAGCATTCCAGAGTTATTAATGTTTAAAGTAACAGTGGTCAGAATTGCAAAAAACGCTCCGGTCCTTAAGGTGAAAAAGGGCTCGGTCCTTAAGGGGTTAAGGACCCATGACGTATGCATACGTCATGTCTTTTCCTGGTCTCCGCTGCTCACCCGGCGGAGATCGGAAGCGGATCCCTGCTGAAATCCTTCAGCAGGGATCCAGGGCAAACGCCGAGGGGGGCCATGTAGGTTTGCGATTAGCCCTTGCGATTAGCCCTTGCGATTTGCGGTGATACCGGGCTGATCGGGTCTCTGGGACCCGACCGCCCGGTAATTTCGCATGATCCCGGCTGTCACAGACAGCCAGGACCATGCTGAAGCCTAGGAGCGAGGTGGCAAGCCTGCCACCTCCTCCGATCCCCTGCAATTCTTCGGTTAGTTAACCGACCAATCACAGGGGGAGGGGGGGGGGGAGTGGTTACTTCCTCCCGTCCTGCCCGGCCCCTTGAAGTCCGGAGAGGACGGGAGGAAGACCGGAGGACGCGGCGGGGGACGGGGGAGTGCTGGGGACCGGCCCCGGTACTTACCTCGTCCCTGAAGACACGGATCCCGGCAAGGAAGATGGCGGCGACAGGTGAGTAGATCTTCAGCCGCGGTCGGGCCCTCTACAGCAATGCACGTCACCGTAAAGCGACATGCATTGCTGTAATGGGACCCTATATACTACAACTCCCAGCATGCCCAGACAGCCCTTGGCATCTGGGCATGCTGGGAGTTGCAGTTTTGCAACATCTGGAGGTCCACAGTTTGGAGACCACTGTGCCCTTCCAGATGTTGCAAAACTACACATCCTCAGCATGCCCTTACTGTCCAGGCATGCTGGGAGTTGTAGTTCTGTAACATCTGGCCCTGGACAGTTTTGGCATACTGGGAGTTGAAGTTTTGCAACATCTGGAAGGGCACAGATTGGGAACCACTGTATTAGTGGTCTGCAAACTGTAGTCCTCCAGATGTTGCAAACTACAACTCCAAGCATGCTGGGAGTTGTAGTTCGGCAACATCTGGCTCTAAAGATGTTGCCGAACTACTACTCCCAGCATGCCTGAGAATGTTTGGGAGTTGTGGTTTTGCAACAACTGGAGGCACACTGGTTGGGAAACATTGTCTGTTTCTTAACTCAGTGTTTCCCAACCCGTGTGCCTCCAGCTGTTGCAAAACTATAACTACCAGCATGCACTGATAGACTGTGCATGCTGGGAGTTGTAGTTTTGCAACAGCTGGAGGTCCCCACCTTGTGAATGTACAGGGTACATTCACATGGGCAGGGGGCTTACAGTGAGTATCAGGCTGCAAGTTTGCGATGCAGCAAATTTTGCGCCGCAGCTCAAACTCGCAGCGGGAAAATTGCTGTAACCCCCCCTGCCCGTGTGACTGTACCCTAAAAACACTACACTACACTAAACACAAAATAAAATAAAAAGTAAAAAACACTACATATACACATACCCCTACACAGCCCCCCTCCCCAATAAAAATGAAAAATGTCTGGTACGCCACTGTTTTCAAAATGGAGCCTCCAGCTGTTGCAAAACAACAACTCTCAGTATTGCCGGACAGCCGTTGACTGTCCAAGCATGCTGGGAGTTTTGCAACAGCTGGAGGCACCCTGTTTGGGAATCACTGGCGTAGAATACCCCTATGTCCACCCCTATGCAAATCCCTAATTCAGGCCTCAAATGCGCATGGCGCTCTCACTTCGGAGCCCTGTTGTATTTCAAGGCAACAGTTTAGGGTCACATATGGGGTATCGCCGTACTCGGGAGAAATTGCCTTACAAATTTTGGGGGGCTTTTTCTCCTTTCACCCCTTATGAAAAGGTGAAGTTGGGGTCTACACCAGCATGTTAGTGTAAAAAAAATATTTTTTTTTTACACTAACATGCTGGTGTTGCCCTATACTTTTCAATTTGACAAGAGGTAAAAGGGAAAAAAGCCCCCCAAAATTTGTAATGCAACTTCTCCCGACTATGGAGATACCCCATATGTGGGCGCAAAGTGCTCTGGGGGCGCACAACAAGGCTCAGAAGGGAGAGTGCACCATGTACATTTGAGGTGATTTGCACAGGGGTGGCTGACTGTTACAGTGGTTTTGACTAACGCAAAAAAAAAAAAAAAAAAACACATGTGACCCCATTTCGGAAACTACACCCCTCACGGAATGTAATGAGGGGTGCAGTGAGAATTTACACCCCACTGGTGTCTGACAGATCTTTGGAACAGTGGGCTGCACAAATTAAAAATGTTGCACAGCCCACTGTTCCAAAGATCTGACAGACACCAGTGGGGGGTAAATGCTCACTGTACCCCTTGTTACGTTCCTCAAGGGGTCTAGTTTCCAAAATGGTATGCCATGTGGGGGTTATTTTGCTGTTCTAGCACCATTGGGGCTTCCTAAATGTGACAAGCCCCCCCCGAGCAAAATTTGCTCTCAAAAAGCTAAATATGACTCCTTCTCTTGTGTGCATTGTAGTTCGCCCGTAGTGCGCTTCAGGTCAACTTATGGGGTACCTTCATACTCGGAAGAGATGGGGTTACAAATTTTGGGGGTATTTTCTGCTATTAACCCTTGCAAAAATGTGAAATTTGGGGGTAAACACACATTTTATTGACATTTTTTTTATTTTTTTTTTACATATGCAAAAGTCGTGAAACACCTGTGGGGTATTAAGGCTCACTTTATTCCTTGTTATGTTCCTCCAGGGGTCTAGTTTCCAAAATGGTATGGAATGTGGGTATTTTTTGCTGTTCTGGCACCATAGGGGCTTCCTAAATGCGACATGCCCCCGAGCAAAATTTGCTCTCAAAAAGCCAAATATGACTCCTTCTCTTCTGAGCATTGTAGTTCGTCCATAGTGCGCTTCAGGTCAACTTATGGGGTACCTTCATACTCGGAAGAGATGGGGTTACAAATTTTGGGGGTATTTTCTGCTATTAACCCTTGCAAAAATGTGAAATTTGGGGGTAAACACACATTTTATTGACATTTTTTTTATTTTTTTTTACATATGCAAAAGTCATGAAACACCTGTGGGGTATTAAGGCACACTTTATTCCTTGTTACGTTCCTCAAGGAGTATAGTTTCCAAAATGGTATGCCATGTGTTTTTTTTTTCCTGTTCTAGCACCATAGGGGCTTCCTAACTGCAACATGCCCCCCAAAAACCATTTCAGAAAAACGTACGCTCCAAAATCCCCTTGTCGCTCCTTCCCTTCTGAGCCCTCTACTGTGCCCGCCGAACACTTTACATAGACATATGAGGTATGTGCTTACTCGAGAGAAATTGGGCTACAAATATAAGAATACATTTTCTCCTTTTACCCCTTGTAAAAATTCAAAAATTGGGTCTACAAGAACATGCGAGTGTAAAAAATGAAGATTGTGAATTTTCTCCTTCACTTTGCTGCTATTCCTGTGAAACACCTAAAGGGTTAAAATGCTGACTGAATGTCATTTTGAATACTTTGGGGGTGCAGTTTTTATAATGGGGTCATTTGTGGGGTATTTCTAAGATGAAGACCCTTCAAATCCACTTCAAACCTGAACTGGTCCCTGAAAAATTGTGATTTTGGAAATTTTGTGAAAAATTGGAAAATTGCTGCTGAACTTGCTGAAATTTTGGGATTTTTCACCAAGAAAGGATGCAAGTTACCATAAAATTTTACCACTATGTTAAAGTAGAATATGTCACGAAAAAACAATCTCGGAATCAGAATGATAACTAAAAGCATTCCAGAGTTATTAATGTTTAAAGTGACAGTGGTCAGATGTGCAAAAAATGGCCAGGTCCTAAGGTGTAAAATGGCTGGGTCCTTAAGGGGTTAAGATCCATATTTAATAGTGAAATCGGGCAAAAGCTGCCACAATCACTCGGATCCTTCCCCTCTTTGGCCAGTAGGGAGATGTGTGCCTCTAAGGATTGCCTAGGTAATTGGGAGCCCTCAAACAGCGAGTTGCACCATTCAGTCAAATGGGGGGTCAGTACGTCTCGGTACCTCGTATAGTACTGGAGGGGGAGGCCGTCAGGGCCCGGGCTCTTGCCTGGAGGGAAAGAGGTCAGAACACGCCCAACCTCATCATCAGTGATGGGGGCTAACAGGCTCTCGGCCATCCCCTCCTCCACACGAGGCAGGGAGAGGTGTTGTAACAAGTCCTCAATGAGTGAGGTCTTCGTTTTACAGGTGTAGAGGAATCTATCGTGGCGTCTAAATTGTACAATTTAGAGTAAAACTTCTGGAAAGCCACCGCAATAGCCTCAGTTGTGGTGCAAGAGTCGCCCCGTTCGTCCCTAACATGGTGGATATGCTGTTTCGCCTTAGCTTTCTTAAGCAGGGACGACATGAGCTTGCCTCCTTTATTACCATGAGTGTACAAGCGGTGTCTAAAGTTAAGATATGCCTTAGAGGATTTATAGTTTAGGAGTGACAATAATTGTTCCCTGAGTGAACGTAGGTCATCCTGGACGGGGCCAGTGCATGTGGTCTTGTGTAATCTTTCTAAGCTAGCTATTTTAAGTAGGAGAGTGTCTATCTCTTTCTGGTATGTCTTTTTCAATTTTGAGCCCCAGGCGATGAAGATCCCCCTGATGTAGGCTTTATGGGCCTCCCAGACTATAGGGTAGGTAAGGGGAGAAGGAGGTAGGGAGGGGGGGTAGGACTAATTGAGTTAGGAGAATGGGAATGTAAGAGTGATGGGATAAGAAGGCGAAGGGATGGTGCAGCTTTCAGAAAGGATGGAAAGCAAGGCGAGAAGAAGAGAAGGGGGGGCAGAGGTAGAATTAAGTGGGCAAAGGGTAGAGAAGAGGAAGGGAGACGAATGATGCATGGATGATGAAAAGCGAAATGAATAGGGGATAAAGGTAATAGTAGAGGTACAGATATAACACCTAAGGGAGATAAAGTAAGCTCTGTTGGCCACCAACAGTGAAAGGGCCAGACAGTAACTAGGTCACCATGCCGAATTTCAGGGCTAGGAAAATCTCGATCTAGATGAAGGAGGGATCAGTAGCAGTCACCCGTCCGTGGGATTTCATCGGTGGCTCCTCGGAATGCCAGGGCATTCCATGCCAGGGATCTGCCCGGTGCATCTCAAGCAATGCAGACCAGGTATTTGGGATGGGGCAGGAGAGTCAGGGAGGGGGGGCGATGGGGGGGTGAGGAGACAGGGTGAAGTCCTCGTATCCACGCTGCAATCCCGGGCACTAAAATTCTCTCAATCCTCCACGCAGAGGCAAGGTGGGCAAAACAAAATAACAGGAGAGTTCTAGTTACAGCATCAATCAGGAAAAGTCACTGGTCAGCCATCCATATAGGCTGGAGATGAGGGCCATCAAAAAAGTCAGAAGGGGTTACTTATCTCAACCCTCTGGGGCAGGCGTCTTCACCGGGGTCTTCTTCTGCTTCGGAGACTTGGAGCGAGCGACCATCTTCCACTCTCCCAAGTTCGGCAGCTGCGGGAGCGGCACATGATCTGACAGCGGCATCCACGATGGTACCTCAACAGGGACGATGTCCAGGACTCGCCAGGCGCTCCGCAGGTCGTCAGGGGTCCTAATGGTGATCATCTTCCCTCCTTTTAGAACCGAAAGCCCGAACGGGAACAACCAGGCGTACGTCAGGTTTTTCTCCCAGAGTTTTTCGAGGAGGGGGGCGCATGATACGTCTCTTCATCAGCGTAGTAGGAGCAATGTCCTGATATAGGGAAATGTCATCTGCTCCGTGATGGATGGGTCTCTTTTCCCTCGCAGCTTGTAAGATGGCAGCAGTATCCACAAACGACAAGAGACCACAGATAACATCCCTGGGGGTTCAGCTGGCTTCGGCCGAGGCCGGAGGGCCCTGTGAATGCGCTCTATGCCGATGGAGCCAGCGCGCTCGTCCCCCAGCAATCCAGCAAAGATCTCACGGGCAATTTTAGGCAGCACATCAGGCGCCCAGGATTCCAGAAGTCCTTTGAAGCGAATATTTTTCCGCCTACTGCGATTTTCCTGGTCTTCGATCAAGGTAAGGGCATTATTGACATGCGTCTCCATGGCTTCGGTTCTGGTGGCAAGTGCAGCAGAGTGTGTGGCGAGCTCCGTGCATGCCGACTCGAGGGCCTCCGTGCGAAAGCTGATGGCCCGAACCTCCGATTTGATTTCCGCCAGGTCCGCTCTCACTGGCTTCAGGGCTTGTGTTAGAGCCTTCTTCATGAATGATTTGAAGAAGGCTGGCGTAATAGCCTCCACTCTGCCGCCCTCTGAATCGCTGTCCTGGCCTCCTTCTTCTTCAGGGTTACAGCGTGTGGTGGGATCAGGCGCCATCTTGAGCGCTCGTGCATGAGACCGGTCGCAGCGTTTAGCAAAGAAAGTCGTAACAGCTGCTTGGCTTTTCTGTTTAGGCATCGCAGGTGGGTCACCAGGTATATAGCGACCAATTTTCACCATTCCTGGTGAGATAAAGTGGGAATAAAAGGGTGCTCAGGAGGTGCGAGGCAGGAGCGCTCAGACTCGCACAGCCATACCAGTCCGCGGCCAGACTCCGCCCCCCACTCATCTGATGTATTGTCCCTTCCTTTCCTCTTCCTCTGTATGGTACCTGGGGGAAGAAGCAAAGGAAAATCCTCCAAAGAGTGGGCGCCAGCAGCTGAAGGGGGTTTAGGTGCTGCTGAGCCAGGGGAGAAAGGAGGCTGGGTGGGGCGGGTAGCAGGAGAGAGTGCCCGGGCAGGGGAGGACGGGGCAGCGGTGGGACGGGATGCGAGCGGTCTGCTTGGTCCTGGCCATGATCCTCTGTACACGTACACAGCGGAGAAGTGATGGGAAGAGAGGAAAGAGCAGAATATTTATACTCCTGGTCTCATCCTTATTGGCTCATGTAAACCACACCCCTTCTTCCCATTGGCTGATTCATACAAACTAGAGCCCGCCAAAACACATGAGACATCTGTGATGGATCTTTGTTCTGAAGCGGCGGGGCCCATCCTCAGCGATGATAGCGCCCCCCATGTATGACACGATGCCGGGTCCCGGGCGTTCACACTGATTCCCCGCTCCTCGGATACAGACTCCTTTATGCCTACAATTCCTCGGAGCTCTATCTGCTTCACTATTTCCAATCTCTATATACATGGGGCAGTACAGTAGAGTGACCCCATGATCGAACAAAATGCCCAGTAATTCTCAGAATGGGTTAGTAACTTCATATGTGCACAACCTATTAAGTAGAGTAGAGGGTTAAAATCAGCACAATGTTTCTGGTTAATCAATATTAATAATTTCCAATAAATATTTTCTATCAGTCACTGCACGAAATTCTTACAGTTTCAGGATAGACAAATCAGTTACAGTGAGTGTTACAATAGCGACACCTGGTGGTGAGAGCTTTGTATTCTAACCTTTGCATGTTGCCAGATTGTAACAAGTCTTTACATTTCCTCAAGAACTGACACTAAAATTGTTACAGAGGCGCAAATAGATACAACTAGATGTTATATGAACACCACAATACCAGGCTCTCTAATATGGAGAATATAGTCAAGCCGGGAGCTTGTGTCTCTTCTTGAGGATCTAGGACAAAGGCATATGCATTGTAATGTGTATGTGTGTGTGTGTATGTGTATGTGTATATATATATATATATATATATATATATATATATATATATATATATATATATATATATATATATATATATACACACATACACACACACACACACACACACACACACACACACATACACATTTCTCACCCACTCTAATTTGTTTTATATAAAACGCAGGTTATACTACAGTGTATGTAATGAGTATTTAAAAGCTAAATTTTAATAATCGGTTCAAAGGTTTTGGGGTAAAATTAAGAGGTCAAAGTGTCTCCTGATGATATGCATGATTGGCAATGCGCCCCAGGACTTCTGTAAACCCTCGGCCTCCTCCCCTTACATCCTGGGCTCTAATCCCTCAGTATATCTGCGCTCCTGTCCTGTTCTGCCCCAGTAAACCCCAACAGGATTCCCCAAATACACCAGACTATGATGGCGCTTCCTTCTCTTCAGGATCTCTGCTGTCTGGAGGAAAATACACGGGCTCCGGGGAGTGTTAGGTCGGTAAGAGAGGAGGAAGATGCCGCAGGTATAAGATATGATCCGACTGAAGCTCTGGATGTGGAAATGGTGGGGTCGGCGGGTGATCTCCGGGCTGCTCAGCGGTGAGAAGAGAGCGGGAGAAAGGAGACAGGGATAGCGGGAACCGGCGAGGACAGCGGAGGGAGCGGAGAGCAGTGAGGGGGTCAGAGGGGCTGAAGATGAAGAATAAGGGAAGAGAACAAAGGAGAAGATTCTGAGAAGGAAAGTAATAATCCTGATCCAGATACAAGACGATCCGGACTTTCTGTAGGATCCTTCACAGACTGAATTGTATCCGCAGATCCCTCGTCTATTCAGTGATGATCTCTGGGATCTATTACAGAATTGAAGATTCCTATCTATTATTATGTATAGACGATATAACATTATAGTGACGTCATACACGTCTTGGAGGTAAAGCTCTATACTGCCCATTACTCTATTACAGTCTCTGCTCATTAACCCCTAATTCTCCTGAGAAGTCTCGTTGAGAGCAGAAAGGGGAGTTACAAAAGTATACAATGTAACAACAATGTATTAATAAGAATAAACAAATGAATAAATAACTAATGTATCAACGTGGAAACTAACAGACAGGAGTCCATCATAAAGAGTGAATAAGATGTGTTGGTCCTGGAGAGACTGCACAAAACAAAGAATTTATTACTTTATAATGTTGCCCCGTTGTGGATGGGCTGTGGTCTGGTGTCATCTATATAATACATGACATGGACATTCTGTAACACAGTAGGTGACATGTCCCTAATGTACATGGGCCGTGACGTCATCGTTCTCTCTGCACATTTACAATGGAAGTATAAATGACATCATTCTATCAGAGACAGGAGGATTTATGGTTATAGAGAGTTATACCGTGTTATATCCCGTTCCGAACCTGTAGGGTGGAGTCTAGTTTGTGGACTTACCTGTTACATCTGTATGAATTCACATTGTTATCTATATAAACCATTTATATTAATATGATGCATTATAATTCCGTGCATTGTATAAGGTAAACATAATATTTTATTACATTATTAATTAGAAGATAATAAAGAAGAGTTTTATTGTCCGCCCGGGCTGGAGTTCCTCTTGGATGTCGGCAGTCTGATGCTTGCTGTGCGGCTCTCCACCTTTCCCGAGCACAGGAGCTGGGATTCAGCAGGCGGACTGGCTTCATACAATTGTTGTGTGGAATACAAATATGACATGGAAGTATCAGTGCAGCGGCCGGGATAGGGCTTTCTCTCCCAGGTATAATGTTCTCTGTTATCAGGACCATATATACAACCAATATAAGAATCCCCGATGTCATCCTGGTAATATACAAGCAGGTCCTGTAATGGAGATAATCTGTGAGAGAAATCACAATAGGATCCTCGGGGTCATCACTTAACAGACGAGGGATCTGGGGATAGAAGACATTCTGTGAGGTGGAAGGATCCTACAGAGAATACGGAGTCTCTTGTATCTGGATCAGGATTCTGACTTCTTTGTTCTCTTCACTTCTCCTTCCATCTTCAGCCCCTCTGACCCCCGTCACTGCTCTCCGCTCCCTCCGCTCTGTCCTTGCCGGTTCCCGCTATCACTGTCTCCTTTCTCACCGCTGAGCAGCCCGGACACGATCCTCCGACCCGACCACTTCTACTTCCAGAGCTTCAGTCGGGGACCGGATCAGATCTTATAACTGCGGCATCTCCTTCCTCAGTTCCCGGCCCGAACACTCCCCGAAGCCGGATCAGCTGTGACAGCTCCTGCCCGGTGGCTTCAAAACACGTTGGAGATTACAAAGAATAACAACAGGGAGATCACATAATTCCCCATCATGGAGAATCTGTATCCCCTTCCCCCTGACCTCCTGCACAGCCGGGATGTGAGAGAATATCCCCAGGGGTAGGAGCCCCAGCTCTAGGTCCAAATCCTCCTCCTCCCCCCCGCACCCGGGCCAAGTGCTCTCTGCAGACATGAGGAGACATCTGCGGGTGTTATGGGTCGGGAAGCTGTAAGGAAGATGAAGGAGAGAACAGTCATCACATCTACTTGTAGACAACTCCCCCCATCATCTCCGGGTCAGTAAATGGACACGTTGTCCGTATTATATCTATATATCAGGACAGGGAGCCGGCAGTGAGCGGAGGCGCCGCCTGTGTTACCCTCCGGGGCTCTCAGCAGCTCCAGGCCGTCTCCGCATCGTACAATCAGCTTCCTGGACGGTAGATGTTGTATTAAAGATCCGTGTGATGGTGACCGGTGCCGGGAATAGAAGGAACGATCCCCAGCAGCAGATTTATATTCCCGGATACACAGTGATGTGCAGATCGGGAAGACTGTGGCGGAGATCCCGGGGCCTCCTCCCGGCTCCTCCCCGGCACCTCCGCCAGTGACGGGTATAAACTGCTAGGGGGAATGTTGGGGAGGAGGAAGACACGGAGAAGGGGATCTCTCCTGTCCGGTTCTAGCCGGTAAAGATCTTTTATCCCGGGCAGGGAAGCACAAGGTTGTAGCGGAACTTTGGCCGGGTCCAGACGGGATGGGGCGGGGCCTGTTCTCTGTGTCAGCCAATAGCAGCTCCGGACGGTGACATCTCAGCAGCCAATCATTGCGCAGCCGCTGCACATATAAGAGGCGCCAGCAGCTCCGGTCTCAGCATTTATCGTTCACGATATTTCTGTAGTTTTGATTTCTAAGATGGCAGAAACCGCACCAGCCGCTGCTCCTCCCGCCGAACCGGCCGCAAAATCCAAGAAGCAGCCGAAGAAATCAGCCGCAGGGGCCGCCAAGAAAAGTCACAAACCCTCCGGTCCCAGCGTGTCCGAGCTGCTCGTTAAAGCCGTGTCCGCCTCTAAGGAGCGCAGTGGGGTGTCTCTGGCCGCCCTGAAGAAGGCTCTGGCTGCCGGAGGATACGATGTAGACAAGAACAACAGCCGCCTGAAGCTGGCCATCAAGGGGCTGGTGACCAAGGGAACCCTGCTCCAGGTGAAAGGCAGCGGCGCCTCCGGATCCTTCAAGATCAACAAGAACCAGCAGGAGACTAAGGACAAGGCGGCCAAGAAGAAGCCGGCGGCTGCGGCCAAGAGACCTGCAGCAGCTAAGAAAGCGACCAAATCCCCTAGGAAGCCAAAGAAGGCTCCGAGCGCGGCCAAGAGCCCGAAGAAAGCCAAGAAGCCTGCAGCGGCCAAGAGCCCGAAGAAAGCCAAGAAGCCTGCAGCGGCCAAGAGCCCCAAGAAGCCGAAGGCTGCTCCTAAGAAGGTGGCCAAGAGCCCGGCTAAGAAGGCGGCCAAACCCAAAGCTGCCAAGAGCCCGGCTAAGAAGGTGACTAAAGCCAAGAAGAGCGCGGCTAAGAAATAATCGGGAGACTCGTCCTGTACTTATCCCACAAAGGCTCTTTTCAGAGCCACCACCTCCTCCAGACAGAGCTGTACGATCAATGCCCGTGTCACCCCCGGGATACATAAAGGATATAATACAGTGATATAAATCCCTTCTATATTATCATCACTTTATTATATTTTATCAATCCCAATACATCTGCCTTTACTAATTCTAGATCCCCTTATGAACACTCAGCTGAGTCTGATCTGTAACCAACCATTGTATCTTTCTGCCGCTGTAACACTTGTAGGGTCAGCGCTTGGGGGAAGTATAAATATTGTTACAAATCGGCAACACAAAGATTATAAATCTCTCCACCAGGTGTCACTATTGTAACACATTGTAGATCCTATGTATAAACTATAAGGATTTACACTGCTGTGATAGACGCCCTAAGGATAAACGGGATTATGGAAATTATTGACTTGCCAGACATTGGGGGATAAATGTAACCCTTTGGGTAATAGGTTGTGCACATATTATTTCCCCCATCCTGAGGGTTAGTTTGCTGCTTAGTTTTATTACTATATAAAGTCATGCAGTCCCGAATAGAGTCTGAATATAGGGGAGCGGCAGGCAATCAGTGTGAACACCCGAAATGCGGTACCGCATCATGTCTGAGGGGACACGGGGGAGGGCGCTATTATCGGGAGTTACGACAATCCGCAGGGAAGGGCAGAATAGGGCGAGGATGGGTCCTGCCTCTTTCTAACAAAGATCAATTGTTGACGTCACATGTATTTTGGCGGGCTCATTGGTTGTAAGAATCAGCCAATGGGATGCAGGGGTGGGGTTTACATGAGCCAATGGGGATGAGACCAGGAGTATAAATGTTCCGCTCTTTCCTCTCTTCTCATCACTTCTCCGCTGTGTACGTGTACAGAGAATCATGGCCAGGACCAAGCAGACCGCTCGTAAATCCACCGGAGGGAAAGCTCCCCGCAAGCAGCTGGCTACTAAGGCCGCCAGGAAGAGCGCTCCCGCCACTGGTGGGGTGAAGAAGCCTCACCGCTACCGTCCAGGTACAGTGGCTCTCCGTGAGATCCGCCGCTACCAGAAGTCCACCGAGCTGCTGATCCGGAAGCTCCCCTTCCAGCGCCTGGTAAGAGAGATCGCCCAGGACTTCAAGACCGATCTTCGCTTCCAGAGCTCGGCGGTCATGGCCCTGCAGGAGGCCAGCGAGGCTTACCTGGTGGGACTCTTTGAGGACACCAATCTGTGCGCCATCCACGCCAAGAGGGTCACAATCATGCCCAAAGACATCCAGCTGGCCCGCAGGATCCGTGGGGAGAGAGCTTAGATCTAATCGGGACCCGCATACAACACAAAGGCTCTTTTCAGAGCCACCAAATTATCTATAGAACGAGCTGATTCCTGATCCTCTCCATTGTTCTGCTCCTATACTCCGCCTGTCCTCATAAGCAGGATCCCGGGATTGTCCTCTGCAGTTAACCCTCAGTGCTGAGTTATGTTCAGTTACTATAGTGATGTAGATCGTGTCCCCCGCAGTGTAATGCGCCTGTGTGTGATCGGTGCTGCTGGCTTCAGTCTCCCGACACTTGGGATCGTAATTGGTGCATAGAGGGGAAACGAGCGGACACTAAAGGGTTAACTCTAGGTGGAGTTATAGACACGAATGTTCGCTCATTGGATGATCAACGCAGTTAACTTGAAATTCCCGCTCTTCTGATCGTTTCTCCCTTTGTCTCGTCCTCTTCCCTGTACACGTGACTACATTCCTCTGGTTTCTGTAAATAGGAAGAAAAAGGCGGCGGATGGGAAACTGTTGGGGCCGATCAGGGGGATTCTAGTGAGGCTGATGCGGTAGGAGAGGGGACACTATGTCCGGGGCTGACATCACAATGGTGGGTGAATTCGGGGTCGTCCCTGTCCTATTCCAGACCTGATACCGATCACACCCTGCAGCCTGACACTGCTGAGAATGCGGCGGGGAAAGCTATCCTGTATTTTATACATTGTCATTTTGTTATTTAATGTAATAAATTCCGATATTATGTCACTCTGCTGCAAGAGATCGCCCAGTGTGAACACTAACCGTGCGGTTGTTTTACAATCCATTTTACTTGTCAGCGATCACCGTGTATTTAGACCTGATGAAGTCTTAGTGGGGGGGGAGAGATTCCTGGGCCCGTCATTGATGAAATCCTTCCCGATCTGGATATAACGCGTGTCAGTGTGAGGAAAGTTACAGGGGAGAGAGAAAAAAGAAATAAAAAATTATATATATAATATACGTACACACACACCATTTATCATAAAAGTAATCTCAGGACCCTGTGGTTACTAATATTATTGGTTAAAATAGACCCCACCGATCTCTCCCCTTCAGGCTTCCATGCGCGGCCGATTTATTCACAAGCTGAGCCGAGATAGGGTGAGCGGTGAGTGTACACCGGCCTTTTACTATTAGTTCAGGACTATAATTTACGAATATTGCGCATAGGACTCACATTTTAATTGGTAGCATACACACAGTGCGATATCATACATCGTGTCCAACCAAAACTATTCAAATGGTGTTTCATGTTTCTTTATTGGAATTAATATTGAGACATTTTGTTAGTAACAAGTTTTTCCTAGTGTCTCATTCGTTAAATCACAACAAAATCTAGCGGGATTGTTACTTTTTATAACAGATCGGTGAAGTGAAGGAAATTCTGAGCTGTCTGTTTTATTAGTGCAATAATGGGTTAAGTATTTAATGTTTATGTGATTACTATCTATTTTAACCAATAATTCTAGTAGCTAAAGGGCTCTGAGATGACTATTATGTTTCATGATCAATGTTATTGTACTCCGAGCGACCCAGCTGAGAATATTTAGTTTACTACAACTTCCCTCATTTTATTCTTAATTATATTTGTGTCATTTATATTTTTATTTATTCATTATTCTCATTCTACAGCGATAGTTGTAGAATGAGCGGGAAAATAAGTTTTATAGCCGGATACTGAGCGCTTATTGGCTGATCTCTGGGGCGATTATTCCCGGGCACTGTATACAGCGAGTGCCGGGATCTTTATGTAACCAGCGATGGAGAAGCGATGACCCCTGATCGGCTGGATGGAAGCCTCGCTGTGTATTGCGGCTGGAGATCCGATGTGTTCAGGAGCTTCCATTACACAGGAGGCTACAGTATAGGGGGCGCCATCTCTACACTGCGGTCCTGTCTATTGTAGAGGATCCGTAAACTACATCGTGAGAACAATCTTAAAGCGTAGTAGTTACAAAAGAGAATTACCCCCTCACATACCAACTACATTCTGCACAACCCGCACGGTGTCCTATATTAGATAAAATGTGCAGGATGTTCTGTTTAGTCCCTATAACAGCCCAGATCCCTATCACACCCGAGATCAGCGGCGCCAGCTCTGTAGGAGACAATGTGGTGGCTCTAAGAAGAGCCTTTGGTGTTCGGGATGATCTGGGATAAGCGGTGATCACTTGCTCTTGGCCGCTTTGCTGCTCTCGGTCTTCTTGGGCAGCAGCACGGCCTGGATATTGGGCAGGACGCCTCCCTGGGCGATGGTCACCCCACCCAGCAGCTTGTTCAGCTCCTCGTCATTGCGCACGGCCAGCTGCAGGTGACGGGGGATGATGCGGGTCTTCTTGTTGTCCCGGGCGGCGTTACCGGCCAATTCCAGGATCTCAGCAGTTAAATACTCCAGCACAGCGGCAAGGTAGACCGGAGCACCGGCGCCCACCCTCTCGGCGTAGTTCCCTTTGCGGAGAAGCCTGTGTACACGACCGACGGGGAACTGGAGTCCTGCCCGGGATGAGCGGGTCTTTGCCTTAGCCCGAACCTTCCCTCCTTGTTTGCCACGTCCAGACATAATGATAAGTAAAACCTAAAACGCTCAAAAGAAGCCTTTCTGTGATGTAACCGTAATTTCCTTTCTGCTGCTTTTTATAGGTTTCTGCTCCGCCCTCCGGCTCCTGTGATTGGGTAGATTTGAATCCGGCCAATGGTGACGAGAATTAACGAGACACCAATAAACTGCACTGGGTGGGGCTTATGACGCTCCCACAGGTCACATGATTTGCTCCTCCAGTAGAACAGCGAGCAGACAGCATTTCTCATTTGCATGGGCTGCCTATAAATACGGCTGCGGTGGGAGGAGGAGGCATCATTATTCTCTCTGTTCTAGTGAAGGATTATTGTGATTGATCATAATGCCTGATCCCGCCAAGTCTGCACCAGCGCCCAAGAAAGGCTCCAAGAAAGCCGTGACCAAGACTCAGAAGAAGGATGGTAAGAAGCGGAGGAAGACCAGGAAGGAAAGCTATGCCATCTACGTGTACAAGGTGCTCAAGCAGGTCCACCCTGACACCGGCATATCCTCCAAGGCCATGGGCATCATGAACTCCTTTGTCAATGATATCTTCGAGCGCATCGCAGGGGAAGCCTCCCGCCTGGCTCACTACAACAAGCGCTCCACCATCACCTCCCGGGAGATCCAGACCGCCGTGCGCCTGCTGCTGCCTGGAGAGCTGGCCAAGCACGCCGTGTCCGAGGGCACCAAGGCAGTCACCAAGTACACCAGCGCCAAGTAACCTGCTCCGCCTCCTGCTGTCACCCCAAAGGCTCTTCTAAGAGCCGCCACATTGTCTATAATAGAGCTGGGGCTTCTATCTGCTACAATTATCTTTATTTGTGACCGAGTTTATACCGGTGCAGCCGCTTTATACTGTATATATTGTGCTGCTCCGGGATCGCGGTCTGTGATATATAATCTGACTGCAGGTTACATCAGTACCGTATATATACGTCATATGGTAACGGCAGAATAAGTAATTGTGTCTCCTGCACTGACCGGACATATAAGTATCACAGTGGTGATCGGTATCGCCGGGATTCCCGTAGCTTTTCTGCGGTTCCGTTTAGATGCCGGGACATCTATACAAATCGTGAGATTCAGGTCCTTGTGTCTCCCGGAAACGATCAGATCTCTTATCAGTTCAGTCCTTTATACATATTCCCACCATCAGATCTGATCGCGAACAGACTGGGCAGGAAACAATCGATCAGACACATTACAGGGAGGGTCTGCGCCATCTCTAGTCCCAGGAAGATCTCATCCCCCCCATGTATCTATCGGCTCCTCGTGGACAGTGATTTCCCGATCTTGCTGATCGCTTCTCCCGATATTTTACTCTTCATCCATATAAAATGTGAAACAATAAAGTGAGAAGAGAGGAAGATGGACGGAGATTATACCTGATCGTTTATAGATTTGCAGAGATCGTCCGGGAAATTCTCTCCTAGACCTCCGGCCCCTGATTGTTATTGCGGTAATAATCTGCTGGGTGTGATCAGGGGTCTATGGGGGATGAGATCTTCCTGGGACTAGAACTGACAGTAACTTTCTTATATATCCATATAAACAATAAATGTACAATGTAATAAAAATAGAAAACAAATAAAAGGGGTAAAATACAACTGGATCACTGGATGGTAAAAGGCAGAAATGCAAATCAATAAAACATCCAGTAAATAGATGATGCGGCTCCTCTGATCAGATGTACAGGGGATAAAGCTGCTGTGCGGAGATCAGTAGTGTGTACTGGGCTGTAGGATAAAATGTATGAAATAACACAGGGAACCAACCGTGTGCACAGACTGATGGTTACAGCCGCCGACCGGGATCCCGTCGATACAGGAGAGATCTAGTGTTGAGCGGCATAGGCCATATTGGAATTCGCGAATATATGGACGAATATTCGTCATATATTCGCGAATATTCGTATAGTCGTAATATTCTCGTTTTATTTTCGCATATGCAAAAATAACATATGCGAAAATTAGCACATACAAAATTCGTATATGCGCAAATTTGCATATGCGAAAATTCGCATACCAGTCTCACACAGTAGTATTAGAGCCTTATTTACACCACACAAGCTGGAAGCAGAGAGGGATGATCACTGTGATGTGTACTGTGAAACAAAAACAAAAAAAAAAACGAATATTCGTAATTACGAATATATAGCGCTATATCAGTGAATATGCGATATTCGCGAATAAAATTCGTATTGCGAATATTCGCGAGCAACACTAGAGAGATCTCGGTTTAATCCTTGGTGGGAAACTATATATTTTTTCTATTCTGTTCAGATGATTAATATTAGCGCTTCAAAGCCTCAATTATAATGTTTCTAAATAGAATAATTACCGATGTAACAACAAAGTGAACTGATCAAAGACAAAACACCTGAAAGGTCACTGCAGGGGTTAATAGGATATGAAGATTGGCAGTGAGTTTACGTGAAGACAGATGGAAACTATACTACAAACCACCACTAGAGGTCCCCAGAGGACAGGAGATGAGGCTGATGGATTCAGTCCTCATTGTGAATGCAGTAAATGCTTCTGAGGCTTCATCCAGACCGGATGATATTTGTGTTATAACTTTTAGATCTAAAACATTTCCAGGCGCTTCCAGTTTTTCAAATCTGTTAGATTAATGGGCTGGTACCTGTTTACTTGGAGGGATATAAGTGGAATCTCATGTGTTAGGCACAATAGTGTGAGGCAATCTGCTTCATCAGTTCTCTTATGTTCATTTCATCCCAAAAGCAAAGAACTACACAGCTCAAAAACATAAAGGGAACACTCAAATAACACAATGTAACTCCAAATCAATGACACTTCTGTGAAATCCCACTGTCCACTCAGGAAGCAACACTGATTGCAGGGGCATACCTAGAGCATTTGGAACCCAGGGCGGACCATTTGTTTGGCACCCCCCCTCTAATTACACCCCCTCCTTCCCCCCAATTACACCCCCTCAACCCCTTGGGGACCGAGCCCATTTTGACTCTAAGGACCAGAGCATTTTTTGCAATTCAAACCACTGTCACTTTAAGCATTAATAACTCTGAGATGCTTTTACCTTTCATTCTGATTCCGAGATTGGTTTTACGTGACATATTCTACTTTAACAAGGTGTTTCACAAGAATAGCAGCAAAGTGGAGGAGAAAAATCAAAGTCTGCATTTTTTACACTAACATATTCTTGTAGACCCATATTTATTTTTTTATTTTTATTTTTTACAAGGGGGTAAAAGGAGAAAAAATCCCCCAAAATTTGTAACCCAATTTTTCTCGAGCAAGAAAATACCTCATATGTGGATGTAAAGTGCTCTGTGGGTGAACTAGAGGGCTCAGAAGAGAAGGAACGACAATGGGATATTAAAGAGCAAATTTTGCTGAAATGGTTTTTAGGGGGCATGTCACATTTAGGAAAACCCCATGGTGCCAGAGCAGCAAAAAACACCCCACATGGCATACTATTTTGGAAACTACACCCCTCAAGGAACATAAAAAAGGGGTACAGTGAGCATTTACACCACACTGGCGTTTGACAGATCTTTGTAACAGTGGGTTGTCCAAATGAAAAATTACATTCTTCATTTTCACGGACCACTGTTCCAAAAATCTGTCAGACACCTGTGGGGTGTAAATGCTCACTAAAACCCCTTGTTAAGTTCCATGAGTGGGGAAGTTTCCGAAATAGGGTCACATGTGGTTGTTTTTGTTTGCATTTATTTCAGAACCGCTGTAACCAGCAGCCACCCCTGTGCAAATCACCAGTTTAGGCTTCAAATGCACATAGTGCGCTCTCACTCCTGAGCCTTGTTGTGCGCCCGCAGAGCATTTTACGCCCACATATGGGGTAGTTCCGTACTTGGGAGAAAGTGTGTTACAAATTTTGGGGGTCTTTTTTCCATTTACCTCTTATGAAAATGAAATGTATGGGGCAACACCAGCATGTTGGTGTAAAAAAAAAACAAAAAACAATTACACTAACATGCTGGTGTAGACCCTAACTTTACATTTTCATAAGGGGTAAAAGAAGAAAAAGCCACCAAAAATTTGTAGCGCAATTTTGCTGTAATAGTTTTTGGGGGGCATGTTGCATTTAGGAAGCCCCCATGTTGACAGAACAGCAAAAAAAAAAAAAAAAAAACACCCCACATGGCATACTATTTTGGAAACTACAACCCTCAAGGAACGTAACAAGGGGTACAGTGAGCCTTAACACCCCACAGGTGTTTGACGAATTTTCAATAAAGTTGGACGTGAAAATGAAAAAATATTTTTTTTTCCCTAAAATGCTGATATTACCCCAATTTTTTTATTTTCACAAGGGGTAATAGGTGAAAATGTCCTCCAAAATTTGAAACTCCACTACTCTCGAGTAAGGAAATATATTATATGTGGATGTAAAGTGATCTGCGGGTGCACTAGAGGGCTCAGAAGGGAAGGAGCAGCATTGGGCTTATGGAAAGCAAATTTTGCTGAAATGGTTTTTGGGGGGCATGTCCTATTTAGGAAGACCCCATGGTGCCTGAACAGCGAAAAACACCCCACATGACACACCATTTGGGAAACTTAACCCCTCAAGGAACATAAAAAAGGGGTACAGTGAGCATTTACACCCCACTGGCGTTTGACAGATCTTTGTAACAGTGGGCTGTCCAAATGAAAAATTACATTCTTCATTTTCACGGACCACTGTTCCAAAAATCTGTCAGACACCTGTGGGGTGTAAATGCTCACCAAACCCCTTGTTACGTTCCATGAGTGGGGAAGTTTCCGAAATGGGGTCACATGTGGGTGTTTATTTGTTTGCGTTTATTTCAGAATCACTGTAATCAGCAGCCACCCCTGTGCAAATCACCAGTTTAGGCCTCAAATGCACATAGTGCGCCCTCACTCCTGAGCCTTGTTGTGCGCCCGCAAAGCATTTTATGCCCACATATGGGGTATTTCCGTACTTGGAAGAAAGTGTGTTACAAATTTTGGGGGTCTTTTTTTCCCTTTACCTCTTATATAAATGAAAAGTATATGGCAACACCAGCATGTTGGTGTAGAAAAAAAAATAATAATAATTACACTTCTTTCAGAAGATATGAAGGCTTTGGGAGGATTATGATGATTCTCTGAATAACCACTGATGCGCCATGGCCATGCGAGATTCTCTCTTTATTTTATAGTCTTTCTTTTATTTTTTATTTAAATTTTTTATTTCATCATTATTTCTCTTTTCATTTTACTTTCTTTCCCTTTCTCTCCTCCTACTTCATCTCTACAGTGTTTCTCCTTTATATATAAGGTTGCAAATTTCACTTTATATATTGTAAAGTGCTCATGCTCACTGTACATATGTCGTATTTTTCTTCTGTATTAAAATACAATATTCTTTAAATAAAGAGTTATACAAAAAAAAATTACATTAACATGCTGGTGTAGACCCCAACTTTACATTTTCATAAGGGGTAAAATGAGAAAAAGCCACCAAAAATTTGTAGCGCAATTTCTCCTGAGTACAGAAATACCCCATATGTGGCCCTAAACTGTTGCCTTGAAATTCGTCAGGGCTCCGAAGTGAGAGAGCGCCATGTGCATTTGAGGCCTAAATTAGGGATTTTCATAGAGGTGGACCTGGATGCAAGCATTACACTTGTTTCCTCTACTAAAAATACTGTATGTCAGTTTTCCCCAAACAGGTTGTCTCCAGCTGTTGCAAAGCTCCCAACATTCCTGGACAGTCAATGGCTGTCGGGCAATGCTGGGAGTTTTTATTTTGCAACAGCTGTAGGCTCCGTTTTCTAAAATCTGACGTACAAGACGTTTTTTTTATATATATTTTTTTTTGGGGGGGGCACAGTGTAAGGGTGTAGTGTATATGTAATGTTTTACTCTTTATTTTGGGTTAGTGAAGTGTAGTGTTTTTAGGGTACATTCACACGAGCGGAGGTTTACAGTGTGTTTCTCTCAAACTTTTAGCGGGAAACATGCTGTAAACCCCCGCCCGTGTGAATGTACCCTGTACATTAATGTTGGGGAGGGGGTTGGTGGGGGACTACAACTCCCAGCATGCACTGACAGACCGTGCATGCTGGGAGTTGTAGATATGCAACAGCTGGAGGCACACTGGTTGGGACTGGGAAACACTGAGTTGAGTAACAGAATACCGCAGTGTTTCCACACCACTGTATGTTTCCTAACTCAGTGTTTCCCAACCCGTGTGCCTCCAGCTGTGGCAAAACTACAACTTCCAGCATGCATGGTCTGTCAGTGCATGCTGGGAGTTATAGTTTTGCAACAGAAGGAGGCACACAGGTTGGGAAATACTGAGTTAGGAAAAATACAATGTTTCCCAACTAGTGTGTCTCCAGTTGTTGCAATACCACAACTCCCAGCATGCCCAGACAGCTGAAGGACATGTTGGGAGTTATAGTTATGCCACAACTGAAGGAGAACAGTTTAGAGACAACTGTGTAGTGGTCTCCAAACTGTAGTCCTCCAGATGTTGCAAAACTTCAAAGCATGCCAAGACTGCCCAGGCATGCTGGGAGCTGTAGTTCGGCAACAACTGAAGGGCCAGATGTTGCCAAAGTACAACTCCCAGCATGCCTGGACAGTCTTGGCATGCTTTGAATTGACATCTGGAGTGCTACAGTTTGGACACCACTGTTTAGTGATCTCCAAACTGTGCCCTTCCAGATGTTGCAAAACTACAACCCCCAGTATGCTGAGACTTTCTAGGCATGCTGGGGGTTGTAGTTCTGCAACATCTTCTCGGTCTGGATAAGACCGCCATGGGAATTTCTTAACATCTGCAGGACAAACATGTCAGACTCAGACTCTGTGTAGAGGAGGGCATTGTTTCAGTGCCCTCCTCTACACAATCTTTCCATCTATAGGCCCACAAACTGTAATAATGCCCTCCTTGGTGTCCTTCAAAGTAAAAGGACAGGTAGGTAGCTGGGTAAATAGGAAACTAGGTAGGTAGATCAGGAAGCCAGATTTATAGTTAGGTGACAAGCCAGGTAGGTAGGGGGCTAGCATGGTAGTTAGGCAGCCATGTAGGCCAGGAATGTACATAGTTAGGTAGCTGGTTATGTAGGTAGTTAGATAGCCTGGTATGTAGGTAAGTAGTCAGGCATCCAGGTATAAAGTTAGGTACTCCCCCCGCTTCCCCCTTTACCTGTAGGTATAGGCAGCAGAGTTAACCCCCCTTTCCCTGTAGGTATAGATAGCAGAGTTACCCCCCCCCCCTTTCCCTGTAGGTATAGACAGCAGACTTAACCCCCCCTTCCCCATCAGTATAGGCAGCAGAGTTAAAACCTCTCCCCAATAATTATTGAAACAGAGTTCACCCACATTTCTTCTTAGGTATATGCAGCAGAGTCCCCCCACCCCCTTTCCCCATAGGTACAGGCAGCATTACCCCCCCCCCTTTCCCCATAGGTATAGGCAGAGTTATCACCCCTCTTCCCCATTGGTATAGGCAGAATTACCCCCCTCTTCCCCATAGGTATAGGCAGAGTTACCCTCCCCTTTTCCCCATAGGTATAGGCAGAAATACCCCTCCTTCCTCCCCTTTCCCCATAGTTATAGGCAGGGTTACCCCCCTTTCCCCATAGGAATAGGAAGAGTTACCCCCTCCTCCCCACTTTCCCCATTGGTATAGGCAGAGTTACCCACCTCTTTCCCATAGGTATAGGCAGAGTTACACCCCCCTCTCTTTCCCATAGGTATAGGCAGAGAAACACCCCCCCCTCTTTCCCATAAGTATATGCAGAGTTACATCCCCCCCCCTCTTTCACACAGGTATATGCAGAGTTACCCCCCTCCCCCTCTTCCGTATAGGTATATGCAGAGTTAAACAAAATATATATGTATGCTCACCTGATGTCCCACGCATGGTTCTCCTCAGCAGAAGGGGCCCACGTCTTCTCCCCTACACAGTACAGGTGCCGATGAGTGACGTCATCAGTGCCTGTACTGCGTGCTGCGTGGGGACGGAGGTCATGTCTCCTCTGTGTAAGCTGCAGCTGTGTATCACACATACCGGAGAAGGCAGCGATGTCTTCTGGGGATCTGGGGAGTGTCCCGGATCCTCAGCAGCGGCAGCGGTGGTGGGCCCTTAACCCGGTCGGGTCCTTGGACGACATCCAATCGGACCGGCCAGTCAGTCCGCCCCTGGCATCCACCTGTGAGTGGCACCCGGGGCGGGCCGCCCCCCCCCCCCCCCCCCTTGGTATGCCACTGACTGATTGACAATGAATTTAACATGCTGTTGTGCAAATGGAACAGACAACAGATGGACATTAAAGTAATTAGCAAGATGCCCACAATAAAGAAGTGGTTCTGCAGATGATGACCACATACCACTTCTCAGTTCCTATGGTTCCTGGCTGATGTTTTGGTCAGCCAGGAAGCATAGTAACCACTCTAGTGGTAGTGTGGTGAACCACAATGAATGGCGGGACCACGGGGTGTAGCGGTGTAGGTGGATGGTATTAACCTCAGGGGCAAGGTGTTATTAACCCCTAATGTTTGTTACGCCAGAGTGTTTTTTTACCCCTCTTTTGCGGGGGGGGGGGGGGGGGGGGAGGGGTTGGGGGTGTATCAGGAACCACCCAAATGATATCTCCACTATCCCAATGGCTAGTGCACGACCGGGTTATGGTTTAACGGAGGCTTTACTGAGGTCAGACAGTTGTTATAGTCTCTACAGCTCGGCCAGAATCCCAGAGAGTTGGCCAGAAACACGGAAGGACCCAGCAGCTTGCTGGGACTAATTATACTTGTAACAGACTGTAGATTCTTGACTTTAGGCTTGACTAGACTGTAGGTAGTGGCAGCAGACACAGACTTGACTTACTTGAAGTGACTGTAGATTTGAGGCCTTCCAGGTAGCTGGACACTAGCACTGAGACATCTGGTCTCCACTTTTCCACAGCTAGAGTGATGGTAGAAGAGCTCAGAGATCTTGTGCTGGTAGAGAGTGATTGTAATGGCTGACCCTCTTATAAATGGGGGCTGAGCAAGAAGCCCATAGGTCAATATGCAGGTCATGTGTTAAAAAAAAATTGAAAAAACAATGCCATTTTTGGCTTCTGCTTCTACGCAGTGCACTTTTCGGTAAAAAAATACACCTTATCCTTATTCTGCAGGTCCATACAGTTACAAAGATACCCAATTTATGTAAGTTTTAGTTTATTATACAGGTATCCCTCAACATACAATATTAATCCGTTCCAAATGAACAATCGTTTGTTGAAACCATTGTATGTTGAGGGATCTGTGCAATCCCAGATCTGTGCAATGTAAAGGTTTTCTATCCGAGTATGGAGGTACCCCATAAGTGGACCTGAAGTGCACTATGGGCGAACTATAATGCTCAGAAGAGAAGGAGTAATTTTTGGCTTTTTGAGAGCAAATTGTGCTCGGGGGGCATATCGCATTTAGGAAGCCCCTATGGTGCCAGGACAGCAAGAAAAACCCACATGGCATACCATTTTGGAAACTAGACCCCTTGAGGAACGTAACAAGGTATTAAGTGAGCCTTAATACCCCACAGGGGTTTCACGACTTTTGCATATGTAAAAAATGTTTGTGTTTTTTTCACTAAAATGTGTGTTTCCCCCCAAATTTCACATTTTTGCAAGGGTTAATAGCAGAAAAGACCCCCCAAAATTTGTAACCCAATTTCTTATGAGAATGGAGGTACCCCATAAGTGGACCTGAAGTGAACTGCAGGGGTGCTACGATGCTCAGAAGAGAAAGAGTCACATTTGCAAACTTTGCTGAAATGGGGGGGACATGTCACATTTGGGAAGCGCCTATGGTGCCAGAACAGCAAAAAAAAAAAAACACATGGCATACTATTTTGGAAACTAGACCCCTTGAGGAACGTAACAAGGGGTAAAGTAAGCCTTAATACCCCATAGGGGTTTCACGACTTTTGCATATGTAAAAAAATATATATTTTTTTTCACTAAAATGTTTTTTTTTTTTCCAAAATGTTACATTTTTACAAGGGTTAATAGCAGAAAAGACCCCCCCCCCAAATTTGTAAATACATTTTTTTGGAGTAAGGACATACCGTATATACTCGAGTATAAGCAGACCCGAGTATAAGCCGAGACCCCTAATTTCAACCCAAAATCCCAGGAAAAGTTATTGACTCGAGTATAAGCCTAGGGTGGGAAATACCTCATTCCCCCCTGTCATCATCCAGACCTGTCATTAACATCCTCATCATCCCCTTGTCATCATCCCACACATCCCCCCTTCATCATCCCCTTGTCATCATCCCACACATCCCCTTATCATCCCACACATCCCCCCTTCATCATCCCCTTGTCATCATCCCACACATCCCCTTATCATCCCACACATCCCCCCTTCATCATCCCCTTGTCATCATCCCACACATCCCCCCTTCATCATCCCCTTGTCATCATCCCACACATCCCCCCCTTCATCATCCCCTTGTCATCATCCCACACATCCCCCCTTCATCATCCCCTTGTCATCATCCCACACATCCCCCCTTCATCATCCCCTTATCATCCCACACATCCCCCCTTCATCATCCCCTTGTAATCATCCCACACCCCCCCCCCTTCATCATCCCCACCCCCCTTCATCATCCCCACACCCCCCCCCCTTCATCATCCTCTTCTCATCATTCGCCCTCAGTGGTCTTCAACCTGCGGACCTCCAGAGGTTTCAAAACTACAACTCCCAGCAAGCCCGGGCAGCCATCGGCTGTCCGGGCTTGCTGGGAGTTGTAGTTTTGAAACCTCCGGAGGTCCGCAGGTTGAAGACCACTGCGGCCTTCAACATGCGGACCTCCAGAGGTTTCAAAACTACAACTCCCAGCAAGCCCGGGCAGCCATCGGCTGTCCGGGCTTGCTGGGAGTTGTAGTTTTGAAACCTCCGGAGGTCCGCAGGTTGAAGACCACTGCGGCCTTCAACATCATCCAGCCCCCTCTCACCCCATTTAGTTCTGAGTACTCACCTCCGCTCGGCGCTGGTCCGGTCCTGCAGGGCTGTCCGGTAAGGAGGTGGTCCGGTGAGGAGGTGGTCCGGGCTGCTATCTTCACCGGGGGCGCCTCTTCTCCGCGCTTCCGGCCCGGAATAGAGCCGTTGCCTAGACAACGACGCATCTGCGTCGTTGTCAAGGCAACGTGACTATTCTGAGGCCGGGCCCGAAGCGCTTAGAAGAGGCCTCCCCGGTGAAGATAGCAGCCCGGACCACCTCCTCACCGGACCACCTCCTTACCGGACAGCCCTGCAGGACCGGACCAGCGCCGAGCGGAGGTGAGTACTCAGAACTAAAGGGGGTGAGAGGGGGCTGGATGATGTTGAAGGCCGCAGTGGTCTTCAACCTGCGGACCTCCGGAGGTTTCAAAACCTCTGGAAGTCCGCAGGTTGAAGACCACTGCGGGTGGGGGAGTTCACTCGAGTATAAGCCGAGGGGGGTGTTTTCAGCACAAAAAATCGTGCTGAAAAACTCGGCTTATACTCGAGTATATACGGTACCTTGATTTTTGATGATTTTCGCTCCGTGGGTGCACACCAGGTCTTGGAGTGGGAGGTCAGTCAGAGGCCTTGAGCTTATTATAGCAGCCAGGATGTGGGACCCCTCCTCAAGGAGCGTTAATGGGGGGAGCACTGAGCCCTAAAATAGGGGAACGCTATGGGGGACAACGGGCCGTAACTGGGGTAGACAAATGGGGTACAGAGGCCCGTAATATGGGGTACAGTGGGCCAGAAAACTATAAATCATAAAATAATAAAACAGCATATGTTCCCAGAATGATGACCCAGAGCATAGCCAAAACTAAAAAAAACTATGCCCTCCCCAAACCCTATGCTCTGAATCATCATTCTGGGAATGTGATGTGTGTGGCCGTCCCTAACCAGTTGCCTAAAATGCGCACCCGCTCAGGTGGAGAGAGAGCGCTGCGCAATTAAGGCAACATAATAAGTCCCCGATGATAGTGAGTCAGTGACCTATGACCCATTTCTGAAAAAACACCCCCAGAGGTCTTATCAGGTTTTTTTTCCAGATTTTTTTTTGCAATTTAGTGATTTATGGGGTTAACAATTTTGAATGTACTCTGGACTTGGTACATTGTTCAAATTATGGAAAATTGAAATGAAAAGGGAAAAATTAGTACTCCATGAAAGTGTGATACTCCCTGAAGCAGCCTATGCAGAGGCCCGGATTATCGGGGCAAGTGTTGCACTGATAGGTGGTGTCCTTCCGTCTCTGCATTTTTTCTGGCGCCTATAACTCCAGACCCTTGGGAAGTCCGGCCTGCTCTTTCCCGGTCAGCGAAGATCAGGAACCTTAGGACTTCTTCTTGGTACTGGAGGAATGTCCCTGTGTTGCCAGCGTACTGGGATAGTACAAAAGCGTTGTACATGGCAACCTGTACCAAGTAGACCGCAACTTTTTTGTAGCATGCCCGTGTTTTCCGCATGGCGTTATATGGCTTGAGGACTTGATCTGAGAGATCAACTCCCCCCATATACCGATTGTACTCCAGAATACAATCGGGCTTGAGGACCGGTCCCACGGTACCTCCCACAGGGACAGGGGTGCTGCCATTCCCATGAATAGTGGTGAGTATAAGGACACCCCTCTTATCCTTATACCTGACCAGCAACAGGTTATCATGGGTGAGGGCACGGGACTCACCCTTGGGAATAGGCATCTTAACAAAATTTAGAGGGAGATCTCTCTGGTTCTTCCGCACAGTCCCACAAGTGGACGTGGATCTGGCGGCAAGGGATGTGAAGAGAGGGATGTTGATGATGTGTCCATGGATGCCACGTGGGTGCCAGCTAGAAGAGAAGAAGAGGGGGAAAGTTTAGATGGGGAGACAGAGAGGAGGAGGAGACGAGTTGGAAGCAGGGGGAGGTCGTCGCAAGGAGCTAGTGGCACAGTCAGACAGCATGCATCGGCACCCGGGGTCAGCCAGACGGGACACCAATCAACGCATGCTGTTGCCACCACCAGAATGCCGTCATCGCAGAGCTTAGCAGTGTGGCATTTTTTGTGTGTGTCTGCCTCTCACAACAACGAGGCCATTTGCAACCTGTGCCAGAAGTAACTGAGTCGTGGGAAGTCCAACACCCACCTAGGCACAACTGCTTTGCAAAGGCACATGATGTCACATCACAAACGCCTATGGGATCAACACGTCAGTACAAGCAGCACACAAAGTCAAAGCCGCCATCCTCCTCCTGGTCCAGCATCTTCAGCCAGGTCAACCACTGCTGCCCTCCTTGCCCCCTCTCAACCATCCGCCTCTCCTTCTCTCGCCTTGAGCAGTTCCTGCTCATCTGCCCACAGGAGATGTTTGAGCGCAAGAAGACAATGTCTCAAAGTCACTCTCTAGCCCGGCATCTGACAGCTGGCTTATCGGAACTGCTAGCCCGCCAGCTTTTACCATACAAGCTGGTGGAGTCTGAGGCCTTTAAAAAATTTGTAGCCATTGGGACACTGCAGTGGAAGGTACCCGGACAAATTTTTTTTGCACAAAAGGCAATCCCCAACCTTTACTCCATTGTGCAAAAGGAAATTATGGCATGTCTGGCACACAGTGTAGGGGTAAGGGTCCATCTGACCATTGATACCTGGTCTGCAAAGCATGGTCAGGGCAGGTATATCACCTACACTGCTCATTGGGTAAACCTGGTGACAGCTGCCAAGCATGGGATGCATGGCTCTGCAGAGGAGTTGGTGACACCGCCACGACTTGCAGGCAGGCCTGCTGCCACCTCCTCTACTCCTCCTACTCCATCCTCTTCCATAACATCCTCGTCCGAGTCCTCTTCCACTGCTGCATCTTGCTCCACATCACCGGCAACCCCCCAGCTCCCCAGGTGCTATTCCACATCCCGGATACGGCAGTGTCACGCCATTTTGGGATTGACTTGCCTCAAAGCAGAGAGTCACACCGCACCAGCGCTCCTGTAAACCCAGAGCACGGGTGGACCAGTGGCTGACTCCGCACCAACTGGAGATCGGCAAGGTGGTTTGTGACAATGGAACAAATTTGTTGGCGGCATTGAGGTTGGGCAAGTTGACACATGTGCCGTGCATGGCACATGTGTGTAATCTGATTGTACAACGCTTTGTGCTCAAGTACCTAGTCTTACAGGATGCCCTGAAGCAGTCCAGGAAGATGTGTGGCCATTTCAGGCGTTCCTACACGGCCATGGTGCACTTGTTAGGTATCCAGCGGCAAAACAACATGCCAGTGAGGTGCTTGATTTGCGACAGCCCGACACATTGGAATTCAACACTCCTAATGTTCGACCGCCTGCTCCAACAAGAAAAAGCCATCAACAAATATTTTTATGACCGGGGTGCTAGGACATCTGGGAATTGTTTTGCCACGTTACTGGAGGCTCATGCGCAATGCCTGTAGGCTCATGCGTCCTTTTGAGGAGGTGACAAACCTGGTCAGTTGCACCGAAGGCACCATCAGCGACATCATACCATTTGTTTTCTTCCTGGAGCGTGCCCTGCAAAGAGTGCTGTATCAGGCAGTAGATGCACATGAAGAGAAAGAGTTGTGGACACCATCACCACCAGAAACAGACTTATCAGCATCGCTTGCTGGACCTGCGGCAACGCTGGAAGAGGATTGTGAGGAAGAGGAGTCAGAGGAGGAATGTGGCTTTGAAGAGGAGGAGGAAGACCAACCACAGCAGGCATCCCAGGGTGTTCCTTGTCACCTATCTGGTTACTGTGGTGTTGTACGTGGCTGGGGGGAAGAAGATTATACCTTCCCTGACATCTCTGAGGACGAGGAACGGGACATGAGTAGCTCGGCATCCGTCCTTGTGCATATGGGGTCTTTCATGCTGTCGTGCCTGTTGAAGGACCCTTGTATAAAAAGTATGAAGGAGAACGACCTGTACTGGGTGTCCACGCTACTAGTCCCCCGGTATAAACATAAAGTGCCTGACATGTTACCGGATTACAGCAAGGCGGAAAGGATTCAGCAGGTCCAAAATAAATTAAGAAGTATGCTGTTCACAGCATATAAGGGTCATGTCACAGCACAACAGGCATCTAACAGGGGAAGAGGTGAAAGTAATCCTCCTCCCACGAACACGCCGGCTGTACAGACATGCTGTTGATGGAGGACATGCAGAGCTTTTTAAGTCCTACACATTGCCAAAGCCCTTCGGGGTCCACCATCAGAGAACGACTTGACCGACAGGTAGCAGACTACCTGGCCTTAACCGCAGATATCGACACTCTGAGGAGTGATGAACCCCTTGACTACTGGTTTTGCTGGCTTGACCTGCGGCCTGAGCTATCCCAATTTGCGCTCAAACTTCTGGCCTGTCCCGCTTCAAGTGTCCTGTCAGAAAGGACCTTCAGTGCAGCAGGAGGTATTGTCACCTTGGTCAAAAAAGTCTGGATTACCTCACCTTTCTTAAGATGAATGAGGGATGGATCCCGAAGGGACTGACACTAGGTGATACATTTGACTGAACAAGGCCTGATCAGATGACCTGCCTTGGCCTAAAAATGGTCCACACGCTGCTGTATTTGAACTCTGAATGCTGGATAACTTGCGTGACTTATCCGCCACCAACTAGGGTTCAAGCTGCAATGTTTTAGGGCACTTTCTGCCTGGCAACAGTGGCGTTGCGACCCGGGTGCAGGGGGTGTGGCCCGTACCGGGTGACACCAACCTAAGGGGGTGACACCAAGACCCTCCGCAGCACCCAGCCCCCCCTCCTCAGCTACACCGACACCCCCCATCTTTGCCCAACCAGCCTCCCGTCCGTCAGCACCCCCCCCCCCCCGCCTTCACCTGCGCTGTGTGTGCGGTGCGCCCGTCCGTCAGCAACCCCCCCTTTCACCTGCACTGTGCGCCCGTCCGTCATCACACCCCCCCCTCACCTTCACCAGCACTGTGCCCGGCCTCCGCTCCCACGTCTGCGCCGGCCTTACGTCACACCGCATGGCCGCATAGGAGGACGTCAGTTACGTCACTCGCAGGGCGCCCGGTGAGAAGGAACGCTGCGCTGGATGGGTGAGTGTGTGTGTGTCTGACTCTCTGTCTGTCTCTATCTATGTTTGTGTGTGTGAGACCGTGTGTATGTGACTGTGTGACTCTGTGTATGTGTGACTCTCTGAGTGTGTGTGACTGTGTGACTCTGTGTGTGTTTGTGCGACTCTGTGTTTGTGTGACTGTGTGTGTGTGACTGTGTGACTCTGTGTGTGTGTCTGTGTGAGTGTGTGTCTCTCTGACTGTGTGTGAGTGTGTGTCTCTCTGACTGTGTGTGAGTTTGTGTGTGTGTCTCTCTGTGTTGTATGTTTTTTTTTTATTTGTGTGTGTGTGTGTGTGTGTGTGTGTGGGGGGGGGGGGGGGGGGTTGTACCAGCGATCTAATGTGGGGAGACTTTGACCCATTGTGGGGAACCTGCAAGGGATCCTGCGGCCTAATGTGGGGAAACTACTACCAAATGTGTGAAGTCTATGCTACCAAATGTGGGGAGTCTATGCTACCTTATGTGGGGAATCTGTGCTACCTAATGTGGGGAATCTGTGCTACCTAATGTGGGGAAATTTCTACCTAATGTGGGGAATCTGTGCTACCTAATGTGGGGGAACTGGTACCAAATGTGGGGAATCTATGCTGCCTAATGTGGGGAAAAGATGCTACCTAATGTGGGGAAACTGCTACCTACCTAATGTGGGGGAACTGCTGGCCAGTAGCACCCTCATCATCCTCCAGCAACACCCCCCCAGTAGTAGCACCCCCATCATCCATTAGCAACACCACCAATACCCCCCTCCCGTGGTAATAGCATCAGCTAACGGATGTTGAGGGGTGTTACTGCGGTTGTGGTATTATATTCAGAGGGTGCACTGTATGGCAACGTTATATTCAGAGGGCGCAGTTTGTGGTAGTATTATATTCAGAGGGTGCAGTGGGTGGTAGTATTATATTCAGAGGGCGCAGTTTGTGGTAGTATTATTAGAGATGAGCGAACTTACAGTAAATTTGATTCGTCACGATCTTCTCGGCTCGGCAGTTGATAACTTATCCTGCGTAAATTAGTTCAGCTTTCCGGTGCTCCGGTGGGCTGGAAAAGGTGCATGCATTCCTAGAAAAGAGTCTCCTAGGACTGTATCCACCTTTTTCAGCCCACGGGAGCCCCTGAAAGCTGAACTAATTTATGCAGGAAAAATCATCAACTGCCGAGCCGAGAAGTTTGTGATGAGTTGAATTTACTGTAGTTCGCTCATCTCTAAGTGTTATATTCAGAGGGCGCAGTGGGTGGTAGTATTATATTCAGAGGGTACCGTATGTGGCGGTATTATATTCAGGGGTACAGTATGTGCAGATTTATATTTAGGGGTACAGTATGTGGCAGATTTATATTCAGGGGTACAGTATGTGGCCAATTTATATTCAGAGGGTACAGTATGTGGCAGATTTATATTCAGAGGGCACAGTTTGTGGTAGTATTATATTCAGAGGGCGCTGTGGGTGGTAGTATTATATTCAGAGGGTACAGTATGTGGTAGTATTATATTCAGTGGGTACAGTGTGTTGCGGTATTATATTCAGGGGTATAGTATGTTTCAGATTTATATTCAGGGGTACAGTATGTGGCAGATTTATATTCAGAGGGTACAATGTGTGGCAGATTTATGTTCAGAGGACACAGTGTGTGATAGTATTATATTCAGAGGGTACAGTATGTGGTATTAATATATTCAGAGGGTACAGTGTGTGGCGGTATTATATTCAGGGGTACAGTATGTGGCAGATTTATATTCAGAGTGTACAGTATGTGTTGGTATTATATTCAGAATGTACATTGTGTGGTAGTATTATATTCAGTGGGTACGGTGTATGGAAGGTTTATAATCAAAGAGTATAGTGTATAGTAGTATTATATTTAGAGGATACAGTGTCTGGCAGGTTTATAATAATACTTGTTTTCATATAGAGGATGAGAATGCGCTGACATAGTGAGGAGACGTCTGGGCGTCACATTCTGCAGAGAGAAGTTTTAGCTGGAACAAGTCTTGGCGGTATGTACCATCCGAATTAGATAAGGGAAGACTATAGAGAAGACGTCACCTATAGTCACTGATATCATTGTACATTCTGCTCTCTATGTCCTATCAGAGCTGTAGTCGCTTGTCAGTTCTACAGTTATGGTGAGTGAAACTACAACTCCCAGCATAACCTCACTACTGCTCAAAGGGGTACTCTACTGGAAAATATTTTTTTTTAATCAACTGGTGCTACAAAGTTAAACAGATTTGTAAATTACTTCTATTTAAACATAATCCTTCCAGTACTTATTAGCTGCTGTATAAGCGATTCACAGGAAGTTATTTTCTTTTTTAATTTATTTTCTGTCTGACCACAGTGCTCTGTGCTGACACATCTGTCCATGTCAAGAACTAACCATAGTAGGAGCAAATCCCCATAGCAAACCTATCCTGCTCTGGACAGTTCCTGACATGGACAGAGGTGTCAGCAAATAGCACTGTGGTCAGACTGGAAAGAACTACACAACTTCCTGTGGAGCATACACCAGCTTATAAGTACTGTAAGTATCACCATCTCATTCACACAAACCAAACTTCTATTTATTTATTTTTTTACCAAATATTCACAAATCACTTACCAAACCTCCTGGATGTCCTATTATTTCATGTACAAACTCTGCAACCAGTAATCTTGCACGTTACCTGGATCTATGTCTTTAGGACTATAATGAGTTCTGTATCAAGGTATGAGCCGCTCACCACATACATGCCCTCCTCACCACCTGTGCCGTGGACCGGCTGGTACCGCCTCCAGCCTATTATTAGACAAGAACAAAGGCGAGGTCCGGCACCTGGATGGTTGCAGATAAAAGCTTGCATTATTTTATTGAAGATATCGCAGTACAAGGCAAAACGTCTGACACGTTTCGCACATGACCATGCTTAATCGTATGTCTACGATTAAGCACGGTCACGTGCGAAACGCGCCAGACGTTCTGCCTTGTATTGCAATATCTTCAATAAAATAACGCAAGCTTTTATCTGCAACAATCCTGGTGCCGGACCTCGTCTTTGTTTATATATATATATATATATATATATATATATATATATATATATATATATATATATATACAGTGGTCCCTCAACATACAATGGTAATTCGTTCCAAACGAGCCATCGTTTGTCGAATCCATGGTGTGTTGAGGGATTCATATAATGTAAAGTATAGGAAGCTGTGTCACCTGTCCCCGCTGCTCGCGATGGTGACCCCGGGCCTCCGCTGTCTTCTCCTGGTCTTTTCCGGTCCTCTGCTGTCTTCTCCGGTCCTCTCCTGGTCTTCTCCGCTGTCTTCTCCGGTCCTCTCCTGGTCTTCTCCGCTGTCTTCTCCAGTCCTCTCCTGGTCTTCTCCGGTCCTCTCCTGGTGCTCTCCGCTGTCTTCTCCAGTCCTCTCCTGGTCTTCTCCGCAGTCTTCTCCGGTCCTCTGCTGTCTTCCGCAAGCCCTTACTAGGCCTGCGTAGCGATTTCATTACGCCGCTGAGTACGCCATTCCTATTGGATGGCGTGCGCAGCAGCGTATTGACGTCATTGGAGAGGGCCGAGAAGACACCGGAAGACCAGCGCTGGACCCAGAGGGCGCCCTGGAGCATCGTGGAGGGGTAAGTAATACTTACCGCACCACACGAGGAACATTAAGCTGCAATCCGGCAGCAGCTTAAGCATTTTGCGCTGCCGGAGAGCACTTAATGCGATGGCCCCGACATAAAAAAAGCATCATATGTCAATTTGATCATATGTCGGGCCATAGTAGGTCGGGGGGTCACTGCATATATAGATAGGTAGATAAAGTCATCAATAGTGTTGAGCGGCATAGGCCATATTCGAATTCGCTAATATTCGCGAATATATGGACGAATATTTGTCACATATCTTTTTGAATATTCGAATATTCGTTATATTCTCGGTTTATTTTCGCATATGCGAATATACACGTAAGCGAAAATTAGCATATGTGAATATTCGCAAATACAAAGTTAGCACACAAGAAAATTCGCACATGCGAAAATTGGCATATGCTACTTTTCGCATATTCAGCCTTCTTTACACCACACAAGCTGGAAGCAGAGAGGGGTGATCACTGTGATGTGTACTGTGAAGACAAAAAAAAAAATAAAATAAAATAATAATAAAAAAAAAAAAAAGAATATTCGTAATTACGAATATATAGCGCTATATTCGCGAATATGCGATATTCGCGAAAAATATTCGAATTGCGAATATTCGCGAGCAACACTAGTCATCAATATATAGAATCTAGGCTAAGGGAGTGTTCAGTCCTGTTTTCTGTTCATTGTGCAACAGCGACATCTACTGTCAGTTTACTGCAATCACATTACTAGATATCAGGTTCCCGCTAATTCTGTTTCTTTTGCGGTCACCTCATTATTCTATAAATGATTACATTCTAATAACATCTACTGATCAACAATCACAACGTTAACCCTTTAACCACGAGAGATACATGAGATCTGATCTCACTGCTGGTCTCATAACTCAGTCCCGCTTCGCTTCCCGTTCGGCCTGGATTTCTATTGATCTTTTCCACATTGAATCAGACTTTTTATTACATTTTTCCTTTTATCGTTATTTTATGTAAATAGTTATTGTATATGATCTTACTCTGCTGTAAAATATCGTCCAATGAGAACTCTGACCGGAGTCTTAGCGATTGTTTTATAAACAATTTAACCCCTCAGCATTCAAGGGATGTTTAGACCTAATAAAGCGCTTAGTGTGAACAGCAAACGTCTCCTCTATTAGTTGTTTTTTCTAGAATAAAGCGGTTCTTATTCTGCGTTATACATTGGGATATCTGATCTTCTATACCAGTGTGGAGAGATCCCAGTGTCCGTCCTTCATGAAGACTTCGGCCGGAGAACTTCTGGAATGTAATCTTATCCATCTAGATTTGGAATTAACGCTTGATCGTGTGAATATATCGCTAATAACAGAGTAGCTCAGTAATAGTCCGGTCCCTGACTTTGCTATTACGGTGCAGAGCTGGATTGTTGTAATAATCTGCTGGGTGTGACCAGGGGTCTATGGGGGATGAAGCTTCAGACATAGAGCTGATGTGATGAGCGGCTTTTTCTTCCACAGAGATGACTGCGGTTTCGTTACATTTTAGAGACTTGCGGTACCTGCTGTGCCCCGAGCACAGATTATTAGGTCCCGTCCATCCCTATAGGACTCGTTTCCTTGTAGAATCTTGGCGGCCCCGATAATCACTGAGATACACAGATGTCCCTGTCAGTGATGTCCCCGTCAGTGGTCCCAGCCATTGGACACCGCAGTCTCCTTACAGCTGTGAATTAATGTCTTTGACTGATATAATGAAAATAAAACAAGGAACAGAAAATGTGGACACTAAAGAGTTAATGTACGGATCTATAGCTCTGATACTTAGTACCGATCGGATGATAACGGAGCTTTGGGGATTTTTTCTTTTCTCCTCCTCATCCATGTAATAACAGGAGCCCCCTCATTGGTGCTTATTCCCGGTGACTGTATACGGAGAGTGCCGGCATCCGCAGCCTGAGAAGGAGCCGCCTGTATATGAGATCACATAACACGGGACAATTGTCTTCTCTCCCAGAGCGGAGAATTACAGGGTGAGCGGGAAATTCAAAATCAACTAAGCTTTTGTGTTCAGCCAATCAAAAGAGAAGGGGAGGGGCCTGGAATGTAAATTATTAAAGGAAACGCCCATGATGACGTCATCTTGTTTGAGTTCTCCGTCTGGTCCGCCATGTGCTATATAAACCAGGACTCCGCTCCTCAGACATAATTCATTCTATTCTCAATCAGCAGGATGTCGGGACGCGGTAAAGGAGGGAAAGGTCTCGGTAAGGGCGGAGCCAAGCGGCACAGGAAGGTGCTCCGGGATAACATCCAGGGCATCACCAAGCCTGCCATCCGCCGTCTAGCTCGCAGGGGAGGTGTGAAGCGCATCTCCGGCCTCATCTATGAAGAGACTCGCGGTGTCCTGAAAGTCTTCCTGGAGAACGTCATCCGTGACGCCGTCACCTACACCGAGCACGCCAAGAGGAAGACCGTCACCGCTATGGACGTGGTGTACGCCCTCAAGCGCCAGGGCCGCACTCTCTACGGCTTTGGAGGTTAATTCTAATCCTGAAATCATCTCCTCCCCCCAAAGGCTCTTCTCAGAGCCGCCCACATGTTCTATAGAAAGGCTACAATTCCTTGTGTCTTCCCTACTGAGTGGTTGTGTGGTCGGTGTTGTGCTTTGGTGGTTGCGGTGTTTTTTTTCCCTCAATTCTAACTTAGTCTGCCGGTATTTCCCGCTCCTTCTCTGATTATCTGCCCCGGGAGATTTCCACTAAATGTTCTGACTACTGCCCTCACCATCTACATCATTCTTCCCCTCCTCCAGATTTCATTACTTCCCTCCCCCACCAAATCACTATCTCCCTAAAGAGTCCGTGTTATAGAGGATGCAGATCTCCTGATAACGGGATATAAATGCGTCTTATCCGGATACCACTGGATAGACGAGTCTTCGCTCTATAGCACCTGTAAGTTAATTAATGGAGCAGTTCACACCGAACTAAATTGCTGCGGCTTTATTCTAGTGTAGATGCAGGTTCCTCTATATCACTCCTCAGCACGTTGCAGGCTGGCGCAGTGTGCGCTTCTCCCTGTGATACCGATCCTCACTGATGTCCCGGACTGTGATAGCGGCACAAACCCCCATACACCGGACTATGATAGCGCTATGTTCTACTACCCAGCGGGAACAGCGAGAATCGGAGTCCCGGTGATCACTGACTGTTCCTCTAACAATTCCTGTATAAAGTTTTGGCAATGATTCCGGAGAAATAATTGTAGAAATGAGCGGGAAACTCCCAATATGTATAACACTACATGTCCGCCAATTATTCCTCAGCTTAATAACTATACATATCATCCAGCATCATGAGCGGGGAGAGGTACCGGTCCCCGCCACTCACCCCTGGCAGGTGCATGTTAATCTGGTTTACACAGACTAATAGGGGCAGATTTGGAGCTGATGGTATCGTCTATTATGGATCTTTATCCCTGCGCCCGGATACATTGTTATATCTCCATCAGTCGGTGACATTTGGGGAGCTATAGCCCTGAGCGTTGTAATTGTCTCATTATTGTAGTGCACATGCCGCTAAAGGGTTAACAATGAGCCGTGCGCGCGGTCCCGTCCGATGCCTAATGCTCATTGGCTGATCACAGGATGTTCAGGATTTGAATTTCCGCTTCCCCCAGACCCGATAACAATGGAGAGATCTCCCCGAGATGTAGAGCCTGATTCAGTGTCTGACTACTACCCTCATCATCCTTGTTTCTCTATTGTACCCCCTAGTCAGTGCACAAAGATTATGGCAGCAGGATGCGCGTCTCATTATAAACCCCGGCGATTCCGATCAATAGATTCCCCGGTCAGTAAATTAGGATTTATAGCGTTACCGCAACAATCCACTCCAGTAAGGCTGTGTGATCGATCAGGACCGCGGAGATTATAGAAGAAATAATCGGGGAATCTGGTGGAGGAGATACTGATCACAAGACAGATCGGGCAATGGGTTAACTACGGAGAACTGATCTACAGCGCCCCCCGCTCCACCACAGGAGAATATACATCCTGCAGTCAGTGAGAACCGCAGCCGCCGCTCTGATCTCACCCGATCCCGGAGCAGAATATATATAGTCTCAATAGACTGTACTGACAGAATAGCGGCCACATATACAGAAGAGAATACGGGGAATACAGACAGGAGAAGCCCCAGCTCTATTATAGACAATGTGGGTGGCTCTTAGAAGAGCCTTTGGGGTGACAGCAGGAGGCGGAACAGGTTACTTGGCGCTGGTGTACTTGGTGACGGCCTTGGTGCCCTCTGACACGGCGTGCTTGGCCAGCTCTCCAGGCAGCAGCAGGCGCACGGCGGTCTGGATCTCCCGGGAGGTGATGGTGGAGCGCTTGTTGTAGTGAGCCAGACGGGAGGCTTCCCCTGCGATGCGCTCGAAGATATCGTTGACAAAGGAGTTCATGATGCCCATGGCCTTGGAGGAGATGCCGGTGTCAGGGTGGACCTGCTTGAGCACCTTGTACACGTAGATGGCATAGCTTTCCTTCCTGGTCTTCCTCCGCTTCTTGCCGTCCTTTTTCTGAGTCTTGGTCACGGCTTTCTTGGAGCCTTTCTTGGGCGCTGGTGCAGACTTGGCGGGATCAGGCATGATTATCAATCTCAAGAATTCCTAACTTAAACAAAGAGGATAATGATGTCGCTTACTCCCTCTGCAGCCGTATTTATAGGCAGCCCATGCAAAAGAGCAATGCCGTCAGCCTCTTGCTCTACTGGAAGAGCAAATCATGTGACCTCAGTGCTGTCATACGCCCCGCCCAGTGCCGCCTATTGGAGAGTCTTCAATTCCAGTTTCATTAGCCGGATTCAAATCTACCCAATCACAGGAGCCGGAGGGCGGAGCTGAGAACTATAAAGCCAGCAGAACGTGTGGGAATGATCACATTATTCTGAAATAAGTTGTCATGTCTGGACGCGGCAAACAAGGAGGGAAGGTTCGGGCTAAGGCCAAGACCCGCTCATCCCGGGCAGGACTCCAGTTCCCCGTCGGTCGTGTGCACAGGCTTCTTCGCAAAGGGAACTACGCCGAGAGGGTGGGCGCCGGTGCTCCGGTCTACCTGGCCGCTGTGCTGGAGTATTTAACCGCTGAGATCCTGGAATTGGCCGGTAATGCCGCCCGGGACAACAAGAAGACCCGCATCATCCCCCGTCACCTGCAGCTGGCCGTGCGCAATGACGAGGAGCTGAACAAGCTGCTGGGTGGGGTGACCATCGCCCAGGGAGGCGTCCTGCCCAACATCCAGGCCGTGCTGCTGCCCAAGAAGACCGAGAGCAGCAAAGCGGCCAAGAGCAAGTGATCACCGCTTATCCCAGACCATCCCGAACACCAAAGGCTCTTCTAAGAGCCACCACATTGTCTCCTACAGAGCTGGCACCGCTGATCTTGTCTGATAAGGATTAGATTTCTTATGACATGTTCTTTATACGGGGTTATAGTAGAACTGATGAGTTTCTTTCATTAACAGTATGAGAGGGATTGGACACCTTCACTTTTATATAAAAAAAATAAAATAACTACCAGAAAACTTCCTATAGCAGAATGTGACCCTCAGCACAAGGACAGTTTCCTCCTCACTCCATCCCCGCTACCCTCACTAAGGGGGACGGGTACAGTTTCTACATATGGATTTTGAGGTGCAGCCAGCCTTTCCCCGCGACAAAGACAGTAATGTAATCACGTGTACAGGGACGAGACAAAGCGAGAAAGTCAATCTCCAATGAGCGTAAACTATCGGGGTTATTGCTCCACCTACAAAGTTAACCCTTCATTGTCCCTCGTTATTTATGCTCTGTTTCCCCTTCAGTCCCCGGAGCGCTCTCTGCTTCACTAGTCCCAATCCCTATATACGCTTACACGGTGCACTATAGTAGAGCGCCCCCATATTTAGTCTCCATTCGGGGCTGCATTGGCTTTATATTACGTTTACAAGAAATAAGCCCAATAATTCTCCAGATGGATAAAACGCCATGTGCACAACCTATTAACTAAAGGGTTACATTAACCCCCAAATCTCTGGTAAATTAATTGTTTCCTTATATCTATCCATAGATCGTCTATCGCAGCAGTATAAATCGTTAGTTTATACAGATCAGATACATTGTGTTACAATAGCGACACCTGGTGGTGAGAGCTTTGTATTCTAATCTTTACATGTTACCAAATAGTAACAAGTATTTCCCAGGTGCTGATACAAATTACAGAGGCGCAAATAGATACAACTGTGGATGGTGACTAAAACTTATAATAACACAGCACAATAATTTCAGCTGCTCTTATACACCCTGCTTATCCTATACCAGATAAGTGTCCTAAGGGGATCTAGAACAAATAAATGCATCTGCATTGTCCTCGATATAACATAAAGTGATGTAATGTAGAAGGTTTGTATATTAGGGTGAGGAGTGACATATTTATCGCCAGGATCCTGAATTATATCTCTTTGTTGGAGCTGCGGGGCAGGAGCTGTCACCTCTGACCGGGCTTCGGGAGTCTTCGGGCCGCCAGGAGAGGAGAGATGCCGCAATATAGAACATGATCCGGCGAGAAAGAGGAGGGAAGCGGGTGTCGGCTAGTAATGTATTCTCCGCATTGTACAGTGTTAGTACAGAACTCCCGGGCAGCGATCATAATCTGGGCCATGTAATGTTATACTACGGTCCCTCCACATGTTTAGGGGAAGGAGTCTCCACATCTATTATATTCATCGCTCTGTATAGAATCACATCTCCCACCTGATCTGCTACTAGTTCCCCCATCACTGAACACATCGGCCGATCTATATTTACAGCAAAGGAAACTATGGAGCTACTAAACTAAACACTTTGAGCACCATATACCGGAGCCACAGCTCGGGCCATTGAGATAAGATCCTTGCAAATCCCAAAATCGGGTTTCCTCTTCAATATGCAGCTTCTATATCTTAACCACGATTATTGTACAGACAAGGACAATACACTACGACAGATTTCCGATAACACAAAGCAGTGTAAACACAGAATTGTAGCTTTTCTATAGAACATGTGGGCGGCTCTGAGAAGAGCCTTTGGGTTGATGAGATGGAGCCGAGTAGAAGCAGAATTAACCTCCGAAGCCGTAAAGAGTGCGGCCCTGGCGCTTGAGGGCGTACACGACGTCCATAGCGGTGACGGTCTTCCTCTTGGCGTGCTCGGTGTAGGTGACGGCGTCACGGATGACGTTCTCCAGGAAAACCTTCAGGACACCGCGAGTCTCTTCATAGATGAGGCCGGAGATACGCTTCACACCTCCCCTGCGAGCTAGACGGCGGATTGCAGGCTTAGTGATGCCCTGGATGTTATCACGGAGCACCTTCCTGTGCCGCTTGGCTCCGCCCTTACCGAGACCTTTTCCTCCTTTGCCGCGTCCCGACATCCTGCTGGTTGAGAATTGAATGAATAAAGTTTGAGGCGCAGAGTCCTAGCTTATATAGCACATGTGCGGACCAGAAGGAGAACTTTAACAAGATGACGTCAACATGGGCGTTTCCTTTTACTGAATTTACATTACCGGCCCCTCCCCTTCTCTTTTGATTGGCTGAATACAGAATCGTTGGTGATTTTGAATTTCCCGCTCACCCTGTAATTCTCCGCTCTGGGAGAGAAGACAATTGTCCCGTGTTATGTGATCTCACGTTCAGGCGGCTCATTCTCAGGCTGCGGATGCCGGCACTCTCCGTATACAGTGACCGGGAATAATCACCAGGGCCCGTCCTGAATTCTCCTGTTCTTATATAGAGGAAGAGGAGAGAAATCACCAAAGCTCCGGTATCAGCCAATCGATACTATGTATCAGGACTATAGCTCCGTACAGTGTTAACTCTTTAGTGTCCACATGTTCTGTTTCTTGTTTTATATCTGTACGGAGACTGCGGTGTGTAATGGCTGGGACTGTATATATTATATATAATTACACTGCAGTCACCATTCTATGTCCATTCTGATCTCTCACATATTGTCTCCGTTCATTCTCATCCTACATCGTCATTGACTTATATTTACCCATGAAATTAGATACTAACGAACTCTTAATTAATTACATCCAAATGTTCTCTTTGTAGCGTCAATCATCCTATTTAGTTCTATTAAGTTCATTGATGTTACTTTGATTAATTGGTCTTTTCACTCTCATTCCTAAATGTCATCTCCTGCCGGGGCTCGTTCCTACGATCGGTCTCCTATACGGTATAATATATTGGGTTACATAGAAAACTATTTACTGCCATGTTGTGGTAGCTGAACACAGTACAAGAAAAAAACGTTTGAATAGTCTTTACATTCTTCAGCCTTACCACTAGGTGGGGACAAAGTACAGTGCAGCCTCTTCTAGGGATTCAGGCGAGAAAGGAAAAGTGTTGAACAGTGTCTTCTGCCATCAAGTTGCCGCAGAGCAGATTTCAGCGAAGTTCAATATAAAGTTACTAATTTTGGCCAAGTTTCTTTTCTCATTCTGCTATAATTTTAGCCCTTAATTAATTTGATTGTAATAGTGTTTAATAGAAATATGTATTTTTTGTTACTATTTTTTTTCCAATCTCCTTTTTACATTAACCCCTCAATGATGTTGTATTTTTTTATATATATTTGTTTTCTCTTTTAACTTTTCACAAAAAAAAAAAAAAATCTATATCTCTGTCAATGTTTCATCTACAGACCCATATTAAGGCTTGTTATTTGTGAGACCAACTACACTTTGTAATGGCATCCTTCATTTTACTACTAAGTCTACAGCAAAGCCAAAAAAAAGAGAAAATTATAGGGTGAAATAAACAAAAAAAAGTAAAAAAAAAAGTTTAAAAATGATTATTTATTATTATTATTATTTTTTTTTTTTGGGGGGGTCCAAGTTTAAGGGGGAGGGGAAGTGATGGCTGCACATTCACATGTCATACATTGTAATTTTCATACTTGTGCTGAGAAGCAATAGAACAATCAAGTGTTACTATACATTTCACTCAAACTGTACAAGCCAACTCGTCACTTCACGGTCACCTGATTCAAGTGAGTCCCTAACTTAACAACTTCTCCTTTTAATGACATGGGTGGATGCTGCGGAGCATCTTGGTGTCACCCCATTAGGTTGGTGTCACGCCAGTGTGAGGTGATGAGGAGACTGAGGATAGGGTACGGGGGGGGGGGGGGGGGTTTGGTGGCGGTGTATGAGGTGATAAGGAGACTGAGGATAGGGTACGGGGGGGGGGCTGGGTGGTGGTGTATGAGGTGATGAGGAGACTGAGGATAGGTTACAGGGGGGGCTGGGTTGTGGTGTATGAGGAGAATGAGGATGGGGTGCAGGGGGGCTGGGTTGTGGTGTATGAGGTGATGAGGAGACTGAGAATGCAGTATGGGGGGCTGGGTGGTGGTATATGAGGGGATGAGGAGACTGAGGATGGGGTACTGGGGGGGCTGTGTGGTGGTGTATGAGGTAATGAGAAGACTAAAGATAGGGTACAGGGGGGCTTGGTGGTGGTAAATGAGGTGATGAGGAGACTGAGAATGGGGTACGGGGGGGGGGGGCTTGGAGGTGGTGTATGATGAGAATGAGGATGGGATGCAGGGGGACTGGGTTTTGGTGTATGAGGTGATGAGGAGACTGAGGATGGGGTACTGGGGGGCTGGGTGGCGGTGTATGAGGTCATGAGGAGACTGAGGATGGGGTGCAGGGGGGTTGGGTGGTGGTGTATGAGGTGATGAGGAGACTGAGGATGGGGTATGGGGGGGCTGGGTGGTGGTGTATGAGGTGATGAGGAGACTGAGGATGGGGTATGGGGGGGCTGGGTGGTGGTGTATGAGGTGATGATGAGACTGAGAATGGGGTACTGGGTGGGCTGGGTGGTAATGTATGAGGAGACTGAGGATGGGATACAGGGGGGGGCATGGGAGGTGGTGTATGATGAGAATGAGGACGGGGTGCAGGGGGCCTGGGTTGTGGTGTATGAGGTGATGAGGAGGCTGAGGTTGGGGTACTGGGGGGGGGGGCTTGGTGGTGGTGTATGAGGAAACTGAGGATGGGGTGCAGGGGGGAGCTGGGTGGTGGTGTATGAGGTTATGAGAAGACTGAGGATAGGGTACGGGGGGCGGTTGGGTTGTGATGTATGAGGTGATGAGGAGACTAAGGATAGGGTATGGGGGGCTTGGTGGCGGTGTATGAGGTGATGAGGAGACTGATGGGGTACGGGGGGGCTTGGAGGTGGTGTATGATGAGAAGGAGGATGGGGTGCAGGGGGGCTGGGTTTGGTGTATGAGGAGACTGAGGATGGGGTACTGGGGGGGCTGGGTGGTGGTGTATGAGGTCATGAGGAGACTGAGGATGGGGTGCAGGGGGGTTGGGTGGTGGTGTATGAGGTGATGAGGAGACTGAGGATGGGGTATGGGGGGGCTGGGTGGTGGTGTATGAGGTGATGATGAGAATGAGAATGGGGTACTGGGTGGCAATGTATGAGGTGATGAGGAGACTGAGGATAGGGTACTGGGGGGCTGAGTGGCGGTGTATCAGGAGACTGAGGATGGGGTACAGGGGGGGCTGGGAGGTGGTGCATGATGTGATGTTGAGACTGAGGATGGGGTATGGGGGGCTGGGAGGTGGTGTATGAGGTGATGAGGAGACTGAGGATGGGGTACAGGGGGGGGCTGGGAGGTGGTGTATGATGAGAATGAGGACGGGGTACTGGGTGGGCTGGGTGGTAATGTATGAGGTGATGAGGAGACTGAGTATAGGGTATGAGGGGGGGCTGGGTGGTGGTGTATGACGTGATGAGGAGACTGAGGATATGGTACTGGGGGGCTGAGTGGCGGTATATCAGGATACTGAGGATGGGGTGCAGGGGGGTTGGGTGGTGGTGTATGAGGTGATGATGAGAATGAGAATGGGGTACTGGGTGGGCTGGGTGGTAATGTATGAGGTGATGAGGAGACTGAGTATAGGGTATGAGGGGGGGGCTTGGTGGTGGTGTATGACGTGATGAGGAGACTGAGGATATGGTACTGGGGGACTGAGTGGCGGTATATCAGGAGACTGAGGATGCGGTACGGGGGGGGGCATGGGAGGTGGTGTATGATGAGAATGAGGACGGGGTGCAGGGGGCCTGGGTTGTGGTGTATGAGGTGATGAGGAGGCTGAGAATGGGGTACTGGGGGGTTGGGTGGTGGTGTATGAGGTGATGAGGAGACTAAGGATGGGGTATGGTGGGGCTGGGTGGTGGTGTATGAGGTGATGATTAGAATGAGAATGGGGTACTGGGTGGGCTGGGTGGTAATGTATGAGGTGATGAGGAGACTGAGTATAGGGTATGAGGGGGGGGGCTGGGTGGTGGTGTATGAGGTGATGAGGAGTCTGAGGATAGGGTACTGGGGGGCTGAGTGGCGGTGTATCAGGAGACTGAGGATGGGGTACAGGGGGGGCTTGGAGGTGGTGTATGAGGTGATGAGGAGACTGAGGATGGGGTATGGGGGGGCTGGGAGGTGGTGTATGAGGTGATGAGGAGACTGAGGTTGGGGTACTGGGGGGCTGGGTGGCGGTGTATGAGGAGACTGAGGATGGGATCCGGGGGGGGGGGGGCATGGGAGGTGGTGTATGATGAGAATGAGGACCGGGTGCAGGGGGCCTGGGTTGTGGTGTATGAGGTGATGAGGAGGCTGAGGATGGGGTACTGGGGGGGGGGGGCTGGGTGGTGGTGTATGAGGAGACTGAGGATGGGGTGCAGGGGGGGCTGGGTGGTGGTGTATGAGGTTATGAGGAGACTGAGGATAGGGTACGGGGGGCGGCAGGGTTGTGATGTATGAGGTGATGAGGAGACTAAGGATAGGGTACGGGGGGCTTGGTGGCGGTGTATGAGGTGATGAGGAGACTGATGATGGGGTACGGGGGGGCTTGGAGGTGGTGTATGATGAGAAGGAGGATGGGGTGCAGGGGGGGCTGGGTTTGGTGTATGAGGTGATGAGGAGACTGAGGATGGGGTACTGGGGGGGCTGGGTGGTGGTGTATGAGGTCATGAGGAGACTGAGGATGGGGTGCAGGGGGGTTGGGTGGTGGTGTATGAGGTGATGATGAGAATGAGAATGGGGTACTGGGTGGGCTGGGTTTTAATGTATGAGGTGATGAGGAGACTGAGTATAGGGTATGAAGGGGGGGGCTGGGTGGTGGTGTATGACGTGATGAGGAGACTGAGGATATGGTACTGGGGGGCTGAGTGGCGGTATATCAGGAGACTGAGGATGGGGTACGGGGGGGCATGGGAGGTGGTGTATGATGAGAATGAGGAAGGGGTACTGGGTGGGCTGGGTGGTAATGTATGAGGTGATGAGGAGACTGAGTATAGGGTATGAGGGGGGGGGCTGGGTGGTGGTGTATGAGGTGATGAGGAGACTGAGGATAGGGTACTGGGGGGCTGAGTGGCGGTATATCAGGAGACTGAGGATGGGGTGCAGGGGGTGCAGGGGGGTTGGGTGGTGGTGTATGAGGTGATGATGAAAATGAGAATGGGGTACTGGGTGGGCTGGGTGGTAATGTATTAGGTGATGAGGAGACTGAGTATAGGGTATGAGGGGGGGGCTGGGTGGTGGTGTATGACATGATGAGGAGACTGAGGATATGGTACTGGGGGGCTGAGTGGCGGTATATCAGGAGACTGAGGATGGGGTACGGGGGGGGGGCATGGGAGGTGGTGTATGATGAGAATGAGGACGGGGTGCAGGGGGCCTGGGTTGTGGTGTATGAGGTGATGAGGAGGCTGAAAATGGGGTACTGGGGGGTTGGGTGGTGGTGTATGAGGTGATGATGAGAATGAGAATGGGGTACTGGGTGGGCTGGGTGGTAATGTATGAGGTGATGAGGAGACTGAGTATAGGGTATGAGGGGGGGGGGCTGGGTGGTGGTGTATGAGGTGATGAGGAGACTGAGGATAGGGTACTGGGGGGCTGAGTGGCGGTGTATCAGGAGACTGAGGATGGGGTACAGGGGGGGCTTGGGGGTGGTGTATGAGGTGATGAGGAGACTGAGGATGGGGTATGACTCTGTCCATTTTGCCCCATATGAAGCAAAACACTGTCCGGTTGATGGCCTTGCAAATGGTGGTATGGGGAGGCCAGGCCTGTGCGGTATACTGGAGCACAGGCAAAACTTCACTCTGCAGGACAAGTGCCTTGCCTTCAATCGTGAGCTTTCTGGAGCTCTACAGTCCGATTTTAGAGTTCATCTTTCCTAGTCGGTCCTCTGCCGAAGTCCTCGCAGGTCTGGACGAGTGCAGTCACCGAACGCTGGTCAGCGCAGAAGACGGTCATGTCGTCCATGTAGAGCGAGCATTTCACCTCGTAGCGATCTGGTCCTGGTGCGGTGATCCCTCTGATCTATCCATTCTGCCGGATAGTCTCAGCGAAGAGCTCTATAACACAAACAAAAAGAAGAGGTGAAAGAGGGCAGCCTTGTCTAACCCCTGAAAGGATGGGAAAGGGGTTAGTCTTCCAGCTATTCACCAACACCGTGCTGTAAATATCAAAATACATGACGTTAACAAAAGAGCAACACATCTTCCCCAGACCTAGCCTGCGCAAAGCCCTGCCAATGAATGCATGGGAGACACGGTCGAACGCCTTCTCCTGATCTAAGCTGACCAGGGCGGCGCGGCCACCGCTGTCCTGGATGTAATGGACCGTGTCTCTCACAAGGGCAAGGCTGTCAGCAATCCTGCGACCAGGAATGCCGCAGGTCTGGTTCGGATAGACGATCTGCCCGATGACAGATTTCAACCTGTTGGCCAGCACCTTGGCAAGGATCTTGTAGTCCACGTTCAGGAGAAAGATGGGACGCCAGTTTTTCAGGTCACATCTCTCCCCCTTCCGCTTATACAAGATCGTGATCATCCCCTCCCTCAACGACTGAGGCATTCTGCCCCCCACCACCATCTCCACGTACACCTCCAACAGGTCCGGACAGATCAGGTCACCCAGCACTACATAGAGCTCGGCCGGGAGACCGTCACTGCCCGGGGTCCTTCCAGGCTTAAAGGATTTAGCGGCAGAGAGCAGCTCCCCCACTGTCAAGGGATCGTCCATAGCTGCCGCACCTGCGGGATCAACCACGTTAGTGATACCTGACAGGAACCCCTCGGCGGCTTCGGGGTCGGATGACTTGGGGGCGTAGAGGTTGCTGTAGAAGTCGGAGACAACCCCCACTACCTCCTCCTTGCCCCTTCTCATGTGTCCGGTCTCACCTCGTAGCTCAGTCAGGGGCGTGTGGCCAGCATGGAGCTTCCTGAAAAAGAAAGAGTTACACTTCTCACCCTTCTCCAGGTTCTCCACCTTGGAACGAAAGACGATTCGCTTGGATTCCTCCTCAAAGTGCCTTTTCAAGCTCTTTTTGGTCTCCTCCAGCTCCTCCCTGATGTCCCAGCCACACTGGAGCAGGTCCTGCAGGGACCGCAGCTCGCGCTGCAGCTTCCTGAAGTCCCACTTCTTCGCACACGCCTGGTGTCTGCCTTTTGCCTGAAAGAAACAGCGGAACTCGACTTTAACATATTCCCACCAATCACTGATGCAGTTAAACAGACATTTGTCATTACGCCATACAAGGTACGCATCCCTAAGTTCCTCCATGACCTCCCTCTGCTCCAACAGGGCACAATTCAACTTCCAGGAGCCTGGGCCAGGTGGGAATCCATGGCCCAGAGTCCCCCAGAATCGAATGGCCCTGTGGTCAGAGAAGAAGCAGGGGACCATAAAGTACAACACCTTTCTGACTGCTCTCGAAGTGAAGATGAAGTCTATCCAAGAACGGAGCGAGCCATCGGGGCGGCTCCACGTATAGTTTACGGAGCCGTTCCTGATGGACCCACCAACGTCCTGCAAGGATGCCTCTGTCATCATCTCAATCAACAGCTTAGACGTCACGTCCAGGTTGGCGGATGTGCCAGAACTGCGCCCGTCTACTTCAATGGGGCAGTTGAAGTCACCACCCAACACTACTGCCCTAGTGGTGGCGAGCTCAGCCCGCAGGGCCTGGAGAACCTCCAGTCAGACATCCCTCTCAGGGGAGGCAAACACGTTGATGAGCCGCACGAGCTCACCCGCCCAGGAACCGTCTGCGACGAGAAGTCTGACACAGACGAGCTCCCGGACGGAATCAAGTGCAAAGTTGCCTCCCCTGATCAGGATGGCCACCCCCGCAGACCTACTGTCACCCCCACCAGACCAGTAGAAAGGGCGGTGAGGCCACTGCCTGGCCAGATGTTTGTAAGACCTAGAAGCAGACAAAGCACATTCCTGCAGGATTTAAACATCACACCTCTGAGAATCTAAGAACTTAAGGACAGTCTGAAATCTAAACCTAGCTCTAATACTCCTCACATTAATGCAGAAGATGTTGAGATCAGCCATGGGAATAAAAAGAGAGGTTAGTTCAGATACTAGTTACCACTCTGGTCGGGCGGGTCCTCTTCTCTGGCGCCTGTCAGCTCCTGTGGCTTCTCATAGCGCCCTTCCAAGAACTCGTCGTTGGCCGGAGTGTCTAGGATTTTCTTGACTTCTGGGTCCTGCAGCAGCTCCTCCATAGACTGAGCTTGGACTTGCTCCTCTTGGACCTGTTCCACTTGGGCCTGCTCCATCTCCTCCTCTCCATCTGAAGCTTGAAGGCTCTCGCAGACCTGCTCCATCTCCTCCTCTTCATCTGAAACTTGAGGGGTCTCGAAGGTCTAGATAATCTTTCTCTTGTGGGACTCATCTGATGTATTTTTTTTTTCAACTATCATTTTTATTGAGCGAAAAAGACAAAAGGGAATGAAGTCCACTCGCAGGTGGGGTGTTTGTAGTATGCTCAGTTTTTGCAATTCAAAACAAAACAGAACAACAAATGAGAAATAGTATACACAATTTCTGTTAACCTGACACATGGGGAGGGGGACGACATGAAATCACAGCATCTCGGGGGGGGGGAGAAAGGGGGACAAATATGATGAGCGAGAAGGTTAAGTGTAGGGGGGGGGGAGAGGGAGAAGCTGGAGTAATGCCACTATAAGCGGCAATCAATTTCAGGTGGGGATAAGTGAGCAGAAGGGTTGGGTAAATGGGGGATGGGGTAGTAGGCAGTAGCTGAGTGAGGGGGAAGGGAAAAAGGGGGGGGGGCTGTAAGTGAATGAAGAGAAGAAGGTAAGCGAGAGAGAAGGAATAGGAGGTCAGGGTGGAAAGAGGGTAAAAGAGGAAGATGAGGGTGGGGTGAGTAGGGCGGGGGGATAAGGGCAGAGAGCCTAAGGGGGGGGGGGGGGGTAAAGGGGGGGGATGAGGGGAGAGGGCGGGCCTCAGCAGCCATGGAGTCTCATGAGGAATAGGGGGAGTCTAGCCAAGGCTGCCAGGTCTTGAGGAATGAGTCATAGGATCTATTTACACGACTGGACATTACCTCAAACCTGCAGATCTGGGAAATTTTGGTGTACCAATCCTGCATTGAGGGGAGCGAGGTTTGCAACCAGTGTAAGGGAATCAGTGACTTAGCAGCCGCCAGAAGTTGGGAGATCAGAGTGTTGGATGCGGGGGTATAGGAGATGGAGGGGCACCCCAGCAGGACCGATTCCGGTGTGAGTTGAATAGTGGTACCAGTAATGTCGGCCAGCTTGGCCTCCACCTCCTTCCAGAACAAGGCTATGCTGGGGCAATGCCACCAGACATGTGAGTGTGTGCCTACCTGGGCTTTGCATCTCCAGCATAGACCGGAGGGGGCGAGACCGTGGGCATGTAGGAACTCATGCACCTTGTACCAGTGGGAGAGGATCTTAAAGTGATTTTCTTGCAGACGGACACATCTGGAAGGGCCGATTGTGAAGGAGAGAATACGATCCACCTCCATGTCACTCAGGGGGAGCTGAAGCTCGTCTCCCACGAGGCCAGGTAACCCAGCCTTCCCCGAGGCCTCGCCCGCCTCCAGGCTAATTTCGAGTCAGTAAGCCTCCATGGCCTATCCCCTGTGGAAAGCAAGAAGCTTTCAAATTCAGTAAGTGCTCTGAGGGGCAAATGTTTTTTGGCGAAAGCAGTACAGCATAAGACGATATGGTTTAGGTGCAGGAAGGTCAGATTTACCTCAGGGAATAGTTGGCATATATCCCCTGCGGCCGGAATCCCACCGTCAGAGAACAACTGCGAGACTGGAACCCCTGATAACCTCCCCCACAAAGGAGTAAAGGTGGGTGAATCCATCCCCACGACCACAGGAATAAAATGCGAAGGAAGAAGAGGAGAAATTCCAGGGGAGAGGAAAGGCGAGAGAAAGGACCAGGAGGAGATAATGCCCTCAATTAATAAATGATTGCTTTTTGCATTATATTTGGCGTGGGACGCAGGGGGCAACCAGACATCCGCTAGTGGGTCAGCATCAGCAGGCGCCTGGGGGAGAGTCAAACCACACGGCGCATGAGATGGGTGGGTGTACCATACCCATCGCTGGAGCTGAATCCCCCTATAAAGGTCACGGACATCCGGCAGCCCGATGCCCCCCTCCGACCTCAGGCGGGTGAGCAGTGTATGTGACATGCGGGCCCTTTTTCGCTTCCATACGAATCCGGAAAAAAGCCTTCTAATTGCAATGAAAAAGCGATCAGGAATTGCTATGGGAACCATGGTGAGTTTGTATGTGATTTTGGGGAGGACATAACATTGGATGACATTGCGTCTACCTAACCAAGAGATCAGGGGCAAATCATATTCCTCCAGAATATTTTTGATGTCTGTCAATAATGGAGCAAAGTTAGCATCGTATAAAGAGGCAGTTTGTGCGGTGATATGTACTCCCAGGTATTTAATATGCGTATCTGACATTTAAAATCAGATTGAGAGCGGAGCAGCCGGGATGTTCTAGGGGGCAAGGTAATGTTCAATAGTTCCGACTTCGATACATTCACCTTGAAGTTGGAAACTGCACCGAAGTCGTCAAATAGTTGAACCAGGGGGGGTAGGTCCTCCAGAGGGCTCGCCAATAGGAACAAAAGGTCGTCAGCAAATGCCAGCACTTTCATTTTGGCGCTCGGTGTGTGGAATCCACTGAGACCTGACCACTGGCGCACCCTCTGCAGCAATGTCTCCATCACAAGGATGAACAGAGTCGGGAACAGGGGGCAGCCCTGCCTGGTGCCGTTTTTTATGTGTAAGGGGGGTGAGATGGAGTCATTTACCAGTAGGGAAGCGGAGGGGGGAGAGTATAGGGACATAATTGCAGAAATAAACCAGTCTGGAAACTAAAACTTCCTTAGGGTCGCCTCCATGAATTGCCAATCAACTCTGTCAAAGGCCTTCTCGGCGTCTACTCCAAGAAGAGCCAGAGGCCGTCCAGAGAGCTGTGCCTGAGAGATAGCCTGCAAGAGCTTTTCAGTGTTGGTACGGCTTTCTCTACCTGGTACGAAGCCGGCCTGCTCCTCTCCTATTAGGTGGGGGAGTAATTTTTTGATGCGGAGGGAAAGGAGTTTTGCCCACAGCTTAACCTCTTCAGGACCCATGACGTATGCATACGTCATCACACCCTGGGTCTTAACCCCTTAAGGACATAGGGCGTATCCATACGCCCCCGTTTCCAAGTCCTTAAGGACCGAGGGCGTATGGATACGCCCTGAGCATTTCCGGCCCCCACCGCTAGCCGGAGGGGAGCCGGGGCCGGATGCCTGCTGAAATCGTTCAGCAAGCATCCCGGCATATCGCCCAGGGGGGTCAATTCAGTCCAGCGATCTGCGGCGGATTCCGGGTCAATCAGGTCTCCAGTGACCCGATGACCCGGAATTACTGGCTGATCGGGGCCGTCAGAGACGGCCCCGAACAGCCAGAGCCTGCAGGAGTGAGGTGGCACTGGTGCCACCTCACGATCGCCCTGATTCGTCGGCCGGATTACCGGCCGACCAATCAGGGTGCCTGCTGCGGGTGTCACTCCCACAACCCGTTCCGCCCCTCTTCCGGAGGACGTGAGCGGGTGCGGGAAGACGACCCCGGGTGCTGGGGACCCCGATCCCCGGCGCCCCTGTTGGGATCGGGGCCCCAGGAGCGACGGCGGTGGTGAGGGACTGACCTGCAGTGTGGATCGTTGGAGGTGAGTGACAGCCTCCTGCTGTTGCTTAGCAACAGCTCCCAGCATGCACCAAGGGCATGCTGGGAGCTGTAGTTATGCAACAGCAGGAGGCAGACCACCACAACTCCCAGCATGCCCTTATGGGCATGCTGGGACTTGTAGTTTTGCAACAGCTGGAGGCACATTCTTTCTATGGAAAAGTGTACCTTCAGCTGTTGTGTAACTACAACTCCCAGCTTGCACAATCAGCTAAAGTGCATGCTGGGAGTTGTAGTGGTGCATCTGGTGGTTGCATAACTACAACTCCCAGCATGCCCGTTGGCTGTCGGTGACTGCTGAGAGTTGTAGTTTTGCAACAGCTGAAGGCACACTGAGTTAAGTAGTAAACCAGTGTGTCTCCAGCTGTTGCATAACTACAATCCCCAGCATCCCCAGCCAATGTAGTATGCCCCCGGCTGTTGCATAACTACAAGACAATTTAGCCAAACAACAAAAACGGCAAAACAATATGTGCCGTATGTAGGTCCCGGGGGTACCAATAAATAGCCAAAAACAAAGAGACCCACAATACTAATATTATTTCAAAAAGTATAACAATCTTTATTAGACAATAAAAAACAGTTTTTAAAAAATTAGAAAAAGGCAAAGGATGACCTTACACAGGAGACAACAGGTGCCAGTGGGCCTGGTATGGGTAATGTGAGTATTCAATCAAGAGTATACATAATATAAGGCTAGCGTAGCTGCATGTTTACAATATCGTAACAATAGGTATAATATCTAACATACATTGAGGTAACAATGCTTCCTATGTTACCTCAATGTATGTTAGATATTATACCTATTGTTACGATATTGTAAACATGCAGCTACGCTAGCCTTATATTATGTATACTCTTGATTGAATACCCACATTACCCATACCAGGCCCACTGGCACCTGTTGTCTCCTGTGTAAGGTCATCCTTTGCCTTTTTCTAATTTTTTAAAAACAGTTTTTTATTGTCTAATAAAGATTGTTATACTTTTTGAAATAATATTAGTATTGTGGGTCTCTTTGTTTTTGGCTATTTATAACTACAAGACCCAGCATGCCCTTCCGCTGTCCGTACATGCTGGGGGTTGTAGCTTTTGCAACAGCTGAAGGCACACTGGTTGCAAAACACTGAGTTTGTTACCAAACTCGGTGTTTCACAACCTGTGTGTCTCCAGCTGTTGCAAAACTACAACTCCCAGCATGCACTGATAGACCGTACATGCTGGGAGTTGTAGTTTTGCAACAGCTGGATGTCCCCCCCCCCAATATGAACGTACGGGGTACACTCACATGGGCGGAGGATTACAGTAAGTATCCGGCTGCAAGTTTGAGCTGCAGCAAATTTTCTGCCGCTGCTCAAACTGCCAGCGAGAAACTACTGTGAACCCCCCGCCCGTGCGACTGTACCCTAAATCACTACACTACACTAACACAAAATAAAATAAAAAGTAAAAAACACTACATATACACATACCCCTACACAGCCCCCCTCCCCAATAAAAATGAAAAACGTCTGGTACGTCACTGTTTCCAAAACGGAGCCTCCAGCGGTTGCAAAACTACAACTCCCAGCATGCACTGATAGACCGTACATGCTGGGAGTTGTAGTTTTGCAACAGCTGGATGTTCCCCCCCCCCCCCCCAATATGAACGTACGGGGTACACTCACATGGGCGGAGGATTACAGTAAGTATCCGGCTGCAAGTTTGAGCTGCAGCAAATTTTCTGCCGCTGCTCAAACTGCCAGCGAGAAACTACTGTGAACCCCCGCCCATGTGACTGTACCCTAAAAACACTACACTAACACACAATAAAATAAAAAGTAAAAAACACTACATATACACATACCCCTACACAGCCCCCCTCCCCTCCCCAATAAAAATGAAAAACGTCTGGTACGCCACTGTTTCCAGAACGGAGCCTCCAGCTGTTGCAAAACAACTACTCCCAGTATTGCCAGATAGCCACTGACTGTCCAGGCATGCTGGGAGTTTTACAACAGCTGGAGGCACCCTGTTTGGGAATCACTGGCGTAGAATTCCCCTATGTCCACCCCTATGCAATCCCTAATTTAGGCCTCAAATGCGCATGGCGCTCTCACTTTGGAGCCCTGTCGTATTTCAAGGCAACAGTTTAGGGACACATATGGGGTATCGCCGTACTCGGGAGAAATTGGGCTTCAAATTTTGGGGGATATTTTCTGCTATTACCCTTTTTAAAAATGTTAAATATTTGGGAAAACAAGCATTCCCTTACGTCCTAAACAGCAGCACAAGTGGTGAAGTGGGGTGTTCTGCCCCTGTGAAGCTGGCAGGACGGTGGGATTTTTAATTCCGCCCAAGCAATTTAAATTAATTAGCCCCCCCCATAAAAGGCCTCCTCCCCTAGGCCATCTTGCTTTTTTTCTGTCCTGTGTAAGGACAGCAGGACGGTGCAGGCTCCTTTGGAGCCTGCCTGGATGTCTCCCCTGTATTGGGGAGATATTTTTGGGGCGCAGTACCTTTTTCAACTGCCCCCTGTTTTTTTCTTTTTATATTATCTGGGCCTCCGGCCTGGTTTATCTTAAAACTATTTGTTTTGACTATTTTATGTTGCTATAGGGATCCGGTGATCCCTCATAGCATTAGGGATGCCGCCGCAGGTTTTTTCTTACCCGCCTGGCGTCCCACGTGTCCCGGCGCACGCTCGCCTCCATTACACTGTGCGAGCCGTGGACCGGAAGTACGTCATCTGACGACTTCCGGTCCCGGCCTCACTTTCTTCAGCGCTTTGCGCTGCCTTTTAAGTTTTATATTTAGGTGAAAATTCAGGCGTGAGCCCTTTCCTAGTTAGGGAAGGGCTCAGTGGATAATTTTTATTAAAATTCCCTTCCGGGTGTTTCAGCCTATTGCAGGCTGGTCTTTCTCTGAAGGGGGCAGGGCTTCCGGGCCCCTTCCCATATAAAGACAGCTGAGACCTTCATTCAGTCTCTGCTGCCATCATAGCTAGTCCTATTTACAAGCCTAGCATTAGTGGTTAGAGCTCCTATCTGCATTATAGGTATCTCTCCCTCTCTATTTGGCGTTAGGGCGATAATAATTTTATTTATTATCCCTAACTTATTTTCTTTCTTTCCAGAGTCATGTCTACTCCTTCCTCTAGTGACCCACACTCTGGTGGTCGTAAGGCTAGCGCCAAAAAAACGCCATCTAACTTGCGCCAATTGCGGCACTCCGCTTCCGGACGCTTACGAATATAACAGGTGTCCCGGTTGCCGTCCACCCTCTAATCCAGCTGAACCTACTGTCCAGGACATGTTCATCTGGATGAAGGAGTTTATGGGAAATTCCATATCTGAAATTAAGAGTGCTCTTGTTCCCAAAAGAGCTAGAACTGAATCCACTCCTCCTTCTGTGGCGGAAGAATCCGTTATGTCGGTCGATGTATTGGACCAGAGGTCATCTGTACAGTCTGAACAGCCTGTTGAGGTGAAGATGTTTCCGCCTCTTTTCCCTGCGGAAAAGACGCAGAGATTACTTAGGTCCATCCGGTCAAGGGACCAGGATGTTGACCAAGGGGAAGCCTCTGCATCCACCTCTAGAGAACCTTGGGTTTTCAAGGTGAATGATGCACGCAAAAAGATGATGAAGGCTGAGTGGAAGCACCCAGATAAACCTGCGCTTGTCACTCGTACCTTCAAATTGATGTACCCTCTCTCGGACGCGGAATCTGATTCCTGGATGCCACCTCCTAAGGTTGATATGGCAGTAAATAAACTGTCCAAGAGAGTCTTGGTTCCCGCGGATGATGGAAGCAACCTCCAGGACCCGCTTGATAGGAAGGTGGATTCCCTTCTCAGACGGACATATTCGGCAGCATCAGCGTCTGCCTCTGTGGCTATTGCCTCTGGAGAAGTGTCTGACTTCGTGAAGGAGCGTGTGGAGCGCATACAGACTGAGATTGACAACAATGTCCCCAGGGAAGACATCTTGGACAGCTTCAAGACACTCCTCCTTGGTATAGACTTCCTCTGCGAGGCCTCCCAGCAAAACCTTAAGCTAGCTGCCAAGTCCATGGCACTCGCTTCTGCTAGCAGACGTCCCTTGTGGTTACGCCCTTGGGTAGCGGACAACACCTCCAAGTTTAACTTGTGTGGGATGCCTTTCGAGCCTACTTGGCTATTTGGTTCTGAGCTGGATCGCATAATGGAAGGTTATGCTGACAAAAAAGGCAGGTGCCTTCCTGTTCAGGCCTTTCGGGGTAAAGGTAGAGCAAGAGGGGGGAAGTCCCAGGGCCCTCCTAGATCCCAGAGACGTCAGTCCTTTCAAAAACGTGGTGGAGGTCGCGGCCGCGGTAAAGACCGGAAGGCCGAGCTATGACTCTCCACTGACATCCACCAACGTTTTCCCTCTCCCTTCCCCTCAAGTGTTTGTTGCAGAGAATCTATCTGCCCATCCTCCTCCAGTAGGAGGACGTTTAAGTTTATTCCTTACAACCTGGATGCAAGAAATCCAGGATCCCTGGGTTCTGAAGGTTATTCAGTCGGGGTACAGGATAGAATTTACCTCCCCTCCCCCAAGGAAGTTTGTCTTAACAAAGTTACTTCCTCAGCTAAAACAGGCTGTCATAGAAACCTCAGTTCTCCAATACTTGGAAAAGCAAGCTTTGGAAGAAGTTCCCCCAGATCAAAGAGGATCTGGCGTCTACTCCCCAATATTTTTGGTTCCCAAACCAAATGGCGACTGGCGCATGATAATAGACCTGCGCTACCTAAACCGATTTATAAGGAAAAGGCGGTTCAGAATGGAAACCATTCGCTCGGTGGTCAGTATCCTGAACCCACAAGATCTCATGGTCACTATAGACTTGAAGGATGCATACCTTCATGTCCCTATATTTCCTGCCCACAGGAAGTTCTTAAGAATCGCCATCACCATAAAAGGTATGGTAAGGCATTTCCAATTTGCTGTTCTACCGTTCGGCATTACCTCCGCTCCCCACACCTTCACAAAGGTGGTGGCTCCAGTTGTCTCTGCTCTAAGACTAAAAGGCCTAGAGATTGTTCCTTATCTAGACGACTGGCTTTTAAAAGCCGCAACTCTAGACATTCTTCAAGCTCATCTTCAACTGACCCTGGATTTTCTTCAACACCTAGGGTGGCTCATAAATTGGGAAAAATCCGAGATCATTCCATCTACCTCAAGAAGGTTCCTGGGGTTTGTCCTAGACTCCTCTCGGATGACGCTGTCTCTCACCCCAGAAAGGAGAGAGCGCGTCATAAGAGCCGCAGAGTTTTTGTCGGTACCTCGCAGAGTGCCCATCAGAACTCTAATGAAGATGTTGGGCCACATGTCAGCGTCTGCAGAAGCAGTCCCCTGGGCCCTGTGGCACCTCCGACCTCTCCAAGATCAGGTCTTGACTGCCTGGAATTGCAACCCCAGTGGGTTGGACAAAAAATGCACCCTGTCGTCCGAAGTCCGTGCCGCTCTCAGGTGGTGGACAAACCTGACAGATGGGAAGTCCTTGATTCAACCTCTGTGGATCACTCTGACCACGGACGCCTCCCTTCTAGGGTGGGGAGCCCATCTGGACGACCATCCGGTTCAGGGTACCTGGACCCCTCAGGAAAGGTTACTCTCATCCAACATGAGAGAACTGAGAGCAGTTCGTCTTGCGCTCCTCCACTTTGCTCCCCATATCTTAGGGAAAGCAATAAGAGTCCGTGTCACGATGCCGGCTGGCAGGTAGTGGATCCTCTGTGCCAGAGAGGGATTGGCGTGGACCGTGCTAGTGGACCGGTTCTAAGCCACTACTGGTTTTCACCAGAGCCCGCCGCAAAGCGGGATGGTCTTGCTGCGGCGGTAGTGACCAGGTCGTATCCACTAGCAACGGCTCACCTCTCTGGCTGCTGAAGATAGGCGCGGTACAAGGGAGTAGGCAAAAGCAAGGTCGGACGTAGCAGAAGGTCGGGGCAGGCAGCAAGGATCGTAGTCAGGGGCAACGGCAGAAGGTCTGGAAACACAGGCAAGGAACACACAAGGAACGCTTTCACTGGCACTAAGGCAACAAGATCCGGCGAGGGAGTGAAGGGGAAGTGAGGTGATATAGGGAAGTGCACAGGTGTAAACACTAATTGGAACCACTGCGCCAATCAGCGGCGCAGTGGCCCTTTAAATCGCAGAGACCCGGCGCGCGCGCGCCCTAGGGAGCGGGGCCGCGCGCGCCGGGACAGAACAGACGGAGAGCGAGTCAGGTAGGGGAGCCGGGGTGCGCATCGCGAGCGGGCGCTACCCGCATCGCGAATCGCATCCCGGCTGGCAGCGGAATCGCAGCGCCCCGGGTCAGAGGACGTGACCGGAGCGCTGCCGCGGGGAGAGTGAAGCGAGCGCTCCGGGGAGGAGCGGGGACCCGGAGCGCTCGGCGTAACAGTACCCCCCCCCTTGGGTCTCCCCCTCTTCTTAGAGCCTGAGAACCTGAGGAGCAGACTTTTGTCTAGGATGTTGTCCTCAGGTTCCCAGGATCTCTCTTCAGGACCACAACCCTCCCAGTCCACTAAAAAAAAATTTCTCCCTCTGACCTTTTTGGCAGCTAAAATTTCTTTGACCGAGAAGATGTCCGAGGAGCCGGAAACAGGAGTGGGAGGAACAGACTTGGGAGAAAAACGGTTGAGGATGAGTGGTTTGAGAAGAGAGACATGAAAGGCATTAGGGATACGAAGAGAGGGAGGAAGAAGAAGTTTATAAGAGACAGGATTAATTTGACACAAAATTTTGAAAGGACCAAGATAGCGTGGTCCCAACTTGTAGCTAGGGACACGGAAGCGGACATATTTAGCGGAGAGCCATACCTTGTCTCCAGGGGAAAAAACGGGGGGAGCTCTTCTTTTCTTATCCGCGAACTTCTTCATGCGTGATGAAGCCTGTAAGAGAGAATTTTGGGTCTCTCTCCATATGATGGAAAGGTCACGAGAAATTTCATCCACAGCGGGCAGACCAGAGGGCAAGGGAGTAGGGAGGGGGGGAAGAGGGTGACGGCCGTACACCACGAAAAATGGGGATTTGGAGGAAGACTCAGAGACCCTGAAGTTATACGAGAATTCGGCCCATGGGAGGAGATCTGCCCAGTCATCCTGGCGGGAGGAAACAAAATGTCGCAAATAATCACCCAAGATCTGGTTAATCCTTTCTACTTGTCCATTGGACTGGGGATGATATGCAGAAGAAAAATTTAATTTAATCTTGAGTTGTTTACAGAGAGCCCTCCAGAATTTAGACACGAATTGGACGCCTCTATCCGAGACAATCTGCGTAGGCAATCCGTGAAGACGAAAAATGTGTACAAAAAATTGTTTAGCCAACTGAGGCGCAGAAGGAAGACCAGGAAGAGGGATGAAATGTGCCATTTTGGAGAATCGATCAACGACCACCCAAATAACAGTGTTGCCACGGGAAGGGGGTAAATCAGTAATAAAATCCATACCAATCAGAGACCAAGGCTGTTCGGGGACAGGCAGAGGATGAAGAAAACCAGCGGGCTTCTGGCGAGGAGTCTTATCCCGGGCACAGATAGTGCAGGCTCGCACAAAGTCCACAACATCCGTCTCCAGAGTCGGCCACCAATAGAAGCGGGAGATGAGTTGCACAGATTTCTTGATACCCGCATGACCTGCGAGATGGGAGGAGTGACCCCATTTGAGGATTCCGAGGCGTTGGCGAGGAGAAACAAAGGTCTTTCCTGGAGGAGTCTGCCTGATGGAGGCAGGAGAAGTGGAGATCAGGCAGTCAGGTGGAATGATGTGTTGCGGAGAGAGTTCAACTTCTGAGGCATCCGAGGAACGAGAGAGAGCATCGGCCCTAATGTTCTTATCAGCAGGACGAAAGTGAATCTCAAAATTAAATCGGGCAAAGAACAGAGACCACCGGGCCTGGCGAGGATTCAGCCGTTGGGCAGACTGGAGGTAGGAGAGGTTCTTGTGGTCGGTGTAGATAATAACAGGAGAACTTGATCCCTCCAGCAGATGCCTCCATTCCTCAAGTGCTAATTTAATGGCTAGAAGCTCTCGATCCCCGATGGAGTAGTTCCTCTCCGCTGGAGAGAAGGTCCTAGAGAAAAAACCACAAGTGACAGCATGCCCGGAAGAATTTTTTTGTAGAAGAACAGCTCCAGCTCCCACTGAGGAGGCATCAACCTCCAATAGGAAGGGTTTGGAAGGGTCAGGTCTGGAGAGGACGGGAGCCGAAGAAAAGGCAGACTTGAGTCGTTTAAAGGCGTCTTCTGCTTGAGGAGGCCAGGACTTGGGATCAGCATTTTTTTTGGTTAAAGCCACGATAGGAGCCACAATGGTAGAAAAATGTGGAATAAATTGCCTGTAATAATTGGCGAACCCCAAAAAGCGTTGGATAGCACGGAGTCCGGAGGGGCGTGGCCAATCTAAGACGGCAGAGAGTTTGTCTGGATCCATCTGTAGTCCCTGGCCAGAGACCAAATATCCTAGAAAAGGAAGAGATTGGCATTCAAACAGACATTTCTCAATTTTGGCATAGAGTTGGTTGTCACGAAGTCTCTGAAGAACCATACGGACATGCTGGCGGTGTTCTTCTAGATTGGCAGAAAAAATTAGGATATCGTCCAGATATACAACAACACAGGAGTATAACAGATCACGAAAAATTTCATTGACAAAGTCTTGGAAGACGGCAGGGGCGTTGCACAGTCCAAAGGGCATGACCAGATACTCAAAGTGTCCATCTCTGGTGTTAAATGCCGTTTTCCACTCGTCCCCCTCTCTGATGCGGATGAGGTTATAGGCGCCTCTTAAGTCCAATTTAGTGAAGATGTGGGCACCTTGGAGGCGATCAAAGAGTTCAGAGATGAGGGGTAAGGGGTAGCGGTTCTTAACCGTGATTTTATTAAGACCGCGGTAGTCAATGCAAGGACGTAGGGAGCCATCCTTTTTGGACACAAAGAAAAATCCGGCTCCGGCAGGAGAGGAGGATTTACGGATAAAGCCCTTTTTTAGATTCTCCTGGACGTATTCGGACATGGCAAGAGTCTCTGGGGCAGAGAGAGGATAAATTCTGCCCCGGGGTGGAGTAGTGCCCGGGAGGAGGTCGATAGGGCAATCATAAGGCCTGTGAGGAGGTAGAGTCTCAGCTTGTTTTTTGCAGAAAACATCCGCGAAGTCCATATAGGCCTTAGGGAGACCGGTTACTGGAGGAACCACAGAGTTACGGCAAGGGTTACTGGGAACCGGTTTTAGACAGTTCTTGGAACAAGAGGACCCCCAACTCTTGATCTCCCCAGTGGACCAATCCAGGGTAGGGGAATGAAGTTGAAGCCAGGGAAGTCCAAGGAGAATTTCCGAGGTGCAATTGGGAAGGACCAAAAGTTCAATCCTCTCATGATGAGATCCGATGCTCATAAGAAGGGGCTCCGTGCGGAAACGTATGGTACAGTCCAATCTTTCATTATTTACACAATTGATGTAGAGGGGTCTGGCGAGACTGGTCACCGGGATGTTGAACCTGTTGACGAGAGAGGCCAAAATAAAATTTCCTGCAGATCCAGAGTCCAAGAAAGCCACTGTAGAGAAGGAGAAGGCAGAGGCAGACATCCGCACAGGCACAGTAAGACGTGGAGAAGCTGAGTAGACATCAAGGACTGTCTCACCTTTGTGCGGAGTCAGCGTACGTCTTTCCAGGCGGGGAGGACGGATAGGACAATCTCTCAGGAAGTGTTCGGTACTAGCACAGTACAGGCAGAGGTTCTCCATACGGCGTCGTGTCCTCTCTTGAGGTGTCAGGCGAGACCGGTCGACCTGCATAGCCTCCACGGCGGGAGGCACAGGAACAGATTGCAGGGGACCAGAGGAGAGAGGAGCCGAGGAGAAGAAACGCCTCGTGCGAAAAGAGTCCATATCTTGGCGGAGTTCCTGACGCCTTTCGGAAAAACGCATGTCAATGCGAGTGGCTAGGTGAATAAGTTCATGTAGATTAGCAGGAATTTCTCGTGCGGCCAGAACATCTTTAATGTTGCTGGATAGGCCTTTTTTGAAGGTCGCGCAGAGGGCCTCATTATTCCAGGACAATTCTGAAGCAAGAGTACGGAATTGTACGGCATACTCGCCAAGGGAAGAATTACCCTGGACCAGGTTCAACAGGGCAGTCTCAGCAGAAGAGGCTCGGGCAGGTTCCTCAAAGACACTTCGGATTTCCGAGAAGAAGGAGTGTACAGAGGCAGTGACGGGGTCATTGCGGTCCCAGAGCGGTGTGGCCCATGACAGGGCTTTTCCGGACAGAAGGCTGACTACGAAAGCCACCTTAGACCTTTCAGTGGGAAACAGGTCCGACATCATCTCCAGATGCAGGGAACATTGGGAAAGAAAGCCACGGCAAAACTTAGAGTCCCCATCAAATTTATCCGGCAAGGATAAGCGTATCCCAGGAGCGGCCACTCGCTGCGGAGGAGGTGCAGGAGCTGGCGGAGGAGATGACTGCTGAAGCTGTGGTAGTAACTGTTGTAGCATAACGGTCAGTTGAGACAGCTGTTGGCCTTGTTGCGCTATCTGTTGTGACTGCTGGGCGACCACCGTGGTGAGGTCAGCGACAACTGGCAGAGGAACTTCAGCGGGATCCATGGCCGGATCTACTGTCACGATGCCGGCTGGCAGGTAGTGGATCCTCTGTGCCAGAGAGGGATTGGCGTGGACCGTGCTAGTGGACCGGTTCTAAGCCACTACTGGTTTTCACCAGAGCCCGCCGCAAAGCGGGATGGTCTTGCTGCGGCGGTAGTGACCAGGTCGTATCCACTAGCAACGGCTCACCTCTCTGGCTGCTGAAGATAGGCGCGGTACAAGGGAGTAGGCAAAAGCAAGGTCGGACGTAGCAGAAGGTCGGGGCAGGCAGCAAGGATCCTAGTCAGGGGCAACGGCAGAAGGTCTGGAAACACAGGCAAGGAACACACAAGGAACGCTTTCACTGGCACTAAGGCAACAAGATCCGGCGAGGGAGTGAAGGGGAAGTGAGGTGATATAGGGAAGTGCACAGGTGTAAACACTAATTGGAACCACTGCGCCAATCAGCGGCGCAGTGGCCCTTTAAATCGCAGAGACCCGGCGCGCGCGCGCCCTAGGGAGCGGGGCCGCGCGCGCCGGGACAGAACAGACGGAGAGCGAGTCAGGTAGGGGAGCCGGGGTGCGCATCGCGAGCGGGCGCTACCCGCATCGCGAATCGCATCCCGGCTGGCAGCGGAATCGCAGCGCCCCGGGTCAGAGGACGTGACCGGAGCGCTGCCGCGGGGAGAGTGAAGCGAGCGCTCCGGGGAGGAGCGGGGACCCGGAGCGCTCGGCGTAACAGTCCGGTCAGACAACACCACTGTAGTGGCTTATATCAACAGACAGGGTGGCACAAAGTCCCAAGTGCTCCTCAGGGAGACCGGACTTATTCTATCGTGGGCAGAGCTCAACCTATCCCACCTTGTTGCAGTCCACATCAAGGGGGATCTCAACGTAGTGGCAGATCGTCTAAGTCGCAGGCTTGCAGTCCAGGGAGAATGGTCTCTCAACGAGAAGATCTTCAGGAGGATAACCCTGAAGTGGGGTACACCAGAAATAGACCTCATGGCAACCCGGCTGAATGCCAAAGTGAGCAAGTTTTGTTCCCTTTACAAGGAGGACAATCCGGTGGCGATAGACGCTCTGTCCATCCCATGGAGGTTCAGGCTGGCCTACATATTCCCTCCACTTTCCATGATACCCAGGGTATTGATGAAAGTCAGGCAAGACCAGACCTCAGTGATTGCCATCATCCCATTCTGGCCGAAGAGGTCTTGGTTCACCCAACTCATGAGGATGAGTCAGGGGTGTTATTGGAGGCTTCCCCACGTGCAGAACCTTGTGTCTCACAACACAGGCTCCTGCCTAGATCTGAGGAGACTCAATCTGACAGCCTGGAGATTGACAGGACCCTACTAAGGAGTGGGCTTCCTGCAGAGGTCTTGAGAACTATTGCACACTCTAGAGCAGAGTCTACAAACAAGGTTTACTCCAGGATAAAGAAGATTTTCCTTCAATGGTGTGCAACGAAAGAGGTAGTTACCTCAGATCCTCCTCTTTCTGCAATACTGCGTTTTCTCCAGGATGGCCTTGACAAGAGTCTTAGCCCATCCACCTTAAAGGTTCAGGTCGCAGCACTCTCTGCCTTCCTAGGCAGGTCTCTATCACAAGAATCCCTAGTTAGAAGATTCCTCAAAGGGGCTGAAAGACTTAAACCTACAGTTCTCAGACCTATTCCCAGTTGGGATTTAACCACTGTTCTCAGGGGGTTATGCTCTCCCCCCTTTGAACCTCTGGAAGAAGTAGACTTTAGGTATTTATCCCTTAAAGTCACTTTTTTATTGGCCATAACCTCAGCCAAGAGAGTGGGTGAGCTTCAGGCCCTTTCGGCTTTCGAGCCTTATACTGTTTTTCTACAGGACAGAGTCCTGTTGAGGTTTTTACCTACCTTCCTTCCTAAGGTTCCGACTTTCTCCAATACCAACCAGGTTATTTCTCTTCCAGTTCTACTGCCTAATCCATCCTCTCCTGAAGAAGCGGTTGACCACACTCTGGACATCTCTAGAGCTCTCAGAGTCTATATCTCAAGAACTGGAGAATTCAGGAAGTCGGAACACCTCCTTGTTTCTTTTTCTGGAAAGAACAAGGGCTTGAAAGCCTCTAAACCTACCCTAAGTAGGTGGATTAAGGAGGCAATCCGAGAGACCTTCATAGTCCAGGAGCTAACTCCTCCTGCCTTTGTCACTGCCCATTCCACTAGGGCAGTCTCTACTTCCTTTGCTGAGAAAAGGTCTGTTCCTCTGGAACAGATTTGTGCTGCTGCTTCTTGGAGCACCCACAATACTTTTTTGAGTCATTACAGGGTTAATGCCAAACGATCGGAAGAGTTGGCCTTTGGGCAGTCAATCCTAAGTGCCACTCTGCCGTAGTCCCTCCCTATTTGTGTTGTTACTCGCTAAGTCCCCACTTGTGCTGCTGGTTAGGACGTAAGGGAAGCGTTAATTTTTAACGTAAATTTGTTTTCCCTTAGTCCTAACAGCAGCACACAAATTTCCCACCCTAAACTTTTTTGTTACTTGTTATTAAGCGAGATGGCCTAGGGGAGGAGGCCTTTTATGGGGGGGGGGGGGGGCTAATTAATTTAAATTGCTTGGGCGGAATTAAAAATTCCACCGTCCTGCCAGCTTCACAGGGGCAGAACACCCCACTTCACCACTTGTGCTGCTGTTAGGACTAAGGGAAAACAAATTTACGTTGAAAATTAACGCTTTTAGGTAAAAAAAAAATTATTTTTTTTACATATACAAAAGTCATGAAACACCTGTGGGGTATAAAGGTTCACTTAACCCCTTGTTACGTTCCCCGAGGGGTCTAGTTTCCAAAATGGTATGCCATGTGTTTTTCTTTGCTGTCCTGGCACCATAGGGGCTTCCTAAATGCGGCATGCCCCCAGAGTAAAATTTGCTTTCAAAAAGCCAAATGTGACTCCTTCTCTTCTGAGACCTGTAGTGCGCCAGCAGAGCAATTTTCACGCCCATATGGGGTGTTTTCTGAATCGGGAGAAATTGTGATTCAAATTTTGGGGGGTATTTTCTGCTATTACACTTTTTAAAAATGTAATATTTTTGGGAAACTAAGCATTTTAGGTAAAAAAAAAATTTTTTTTTACATATGCAAAAGTCGTGAAAAACCTGTGGGGTATTAAGGTTCACTTAACCCCTTGTTACGTTCCCCGAGGAGTCTAGTTTTCAAAATGGTATGCCATGTGTGTTTTTTTGCTGTCCTGGCACCATAGGGGCTTCCTAAAGGTGACATGCCCCCCAAAAACCATTTGTCGCTCCTTCCCTTCTGAGCCCTCTACTGCGCCCGCCGAACAATTAACATAGACATATGAGGTATGTGCTTACTCGAGAGAAATTGGGTTTCAAATACAAGTAAAAATTTTCTCCTTTTTACCCCTTGCAAAAATTCAAAAATTGGGTCTACAAGAACATGCGAGTGTAAAAAATGAAGATTTTGAATTTTCTCCTTCACTTTGCTGCTATTCCTGTGAAACACCTAAAGGGTTAATACACTTACTGAATGTCATTTTGATTACTTTGGGGGGTGTAGTTTTTATAATGGGGTCTTTTATGGGGTATTTCTAATATGAAGACCCTTCAAATCCACTTCAAAACTGAACTGGTCCATGAAAAATAGCGAGTTTGAAAATTTTGTGAAAAATTTCCAAATTGCTGCTGAACTTTGAAGCCCTCTGGTGTCTTCCAAAAGTAAAAACTCATAAATTTTATGATGCAAACATAAAGTAGACATATTGTATATGTGAATCCCAAAAAAAAATATTTTGAATATCCATTTTCCTTACAAGCAGAGAGCTTCAAAGTTAGAAAAATGCAAAATTTTCATTTTTTTCATCAAATTTGGGGATTTTTCACCAAGAAAGGATGGAAGTTACAATAAAATTTTACCACTAAGTTAAAGTAGAATATGTCACGAAAAAACAATCTCGGAATCAGAATGATAACTAAAAGCATTCCAGAGTTATTAATGTTTAAAGTAACAGTGGTCAGAATTGCAAAAAACGCTCCGGTCCTTAAGGTGAAAAAGGGCTCGGTCCTTAAGGGGTTAAGGACCCATGACGTATGCATACGTCATGTCTTTTCCTGGTCTCCGCTGCTCACCCGGCGGAGATCGGAAGCGGATCCCTGCTGAAATCCTTCAGCAGGGATCCAGGGCAAACGCCGAGGGGGGCCATGTAGGTTTGCGATTAGCCCTTGGGATTAGCCCTTGCGATTTGCGGTGATACCGGGCTGATCAGGTCTCTGGGACCCGACCGCCCGGTAATTTCGCATGATCCCGGCTGTCACAGACAGCCAGGACCATGCTGAAGCCTAGGAGCGAGGTGGCAAGCCTGCCACCTCCTCCGATCCCCTGCAATTCTTCGGTTAGTTAACCGACCAATCACAGGGGGAGGGGGGGGGGAGCGGTTACTTCCTCCCGTCCTGCCCGGCCCCTTGAAGTCCGGAGAGGACGGGAGGAAGACCGGAGGACGCGGCGGGGGACTGGGGAGTGCTGGGGACCGGCCCCGGTACTTACCTCGTCCCTGAAGACACGGATCCCGGCAAGGAAGATGGCGGCGACAGGTGAGTAGATCTTCAGCCGCGGTCGGGCCCTCTACAGCAATGCACGTCACCGTAAAGCGACATGCATTGCTGTAATGGGACCCTATATACTACAACTCCCAGCATGCCCAGACAGCCCTTGGCATCTGGGCATGCTGGGAGTTGCAGTTTTGCAACATCTGGAGGTCCACAGTTTGGAGACCACTGTGCCCTTCCAGATGTTGCAAAACTACACATCCTCAGCATGCCCTTACTGTCCAGGCATGCTGGGAGTTGTAGTTCTGTAACATCTGGCCCTTCAGATGTTGCAGAACTACAACTCCCAGCATGCCTGGACAGTTTTGGCATACTGGGAGTTGAAGTTTTGCAACATCTGGAAGGGCACAGATTGGGAACCACTGTATTAGTGGTCTGCAAACTGTAGTCCTCCAGATGTTGCAAACTACAACTCCAAGCATGCTGGGAGTTGTAGTTCGGCAACATCTGGCTCTAAAGATGTTGCCGAACTACTACTCCCAGCATGCCTGAGAATGTTTGGGAGTTGTGGTTTTGCAACAACTGGAGGCACACTGGTTGGGAAACATTGTCTGTTTCTTAACTCAGTGTTTCCCAACCCGTGTGCCTCCAGCTGTTGCAAAACTATAACTACCAGCATGCACTGATAGACTGTGCATGCTGGGAGTTGTAGTTTTGCAACAGCTGGAGGTCCCCACCTTGTGAATGTACAGGGTACATTCACATGGGCAGGGGGCTTACAGTGAGTATCAGGCTGCAAGTTTGCGATGCAGCAAATTTTGCGCCGCAGCTCAAACTCGCAGCGGGAAAATCGCTGTAACCCCCCCTGCCCGTGTGACTGTACCCTAAAAACACTACACTACACTAAACACAAAATAAAATAAAAAGTAAAAAACACTACATATACACATACCCCTACACAGCCCCCCTCCCCAATAAAAATGAAAAATGTCTGGTACGCCACTGTTTTCAAAATGGAGCCTCCAGCTGTTGCAAAACAACAACTCTCAGTATTGCCGGACAGCCGTTGACTGTCCAAGCATGCTGGGAGTTTTGCAACAGCTGGAGGCACCCTGTTAGGGGTATTCTACGCCAGTGATTCCCAATGTCCACCCCTATGCAAATCCCTAATTCAGGCCTCAAATGCGCATGGCGCTCTCACTTCGGAGCCCTGTTGTATTTCAAGGCAACAGTTTAGGGTCACATATGGGGTATCGCCGTACTCGGGAGAAATTGCCTTACAAATTTTGGGGGGCTTTTTCTCCTTTCACCCCTTATGAAAAGGTGAAGTTGGGGTCTACACCAGCATGTTAGTGTAAAAAAAATATTTTTTTTTACACTAACATGCTGGTGTTGCCCTATACTTTTCAATTTGACAAGAGGTAAAAGGGAAAAAAGCCCCCCAAAATTTGTAATGCAACTTCTCCCGACTATGGAGATACCCCATATGTGGGCGCAAAGTGCTCTGGGGGCGCACAACAAGGCTCAGAAGGGAGAGTGCACCATGTACATTTGAGGTGATTTGCACAGGGGTGGCTGACTGTTACAGTGGTTTTGACTAACGCAAAAAAAAAAAAAAAAAACACATGTGACCCCATTTCGGAAACTACACCCCTCACGGAATGTAATGAGGGGTGCAGTGAGAATTTACACCCCACTGGTGTCTGACAGATCTTTGGAACAGTGGGCTGCACAAATTAAAAATGTTGCACAGCCCACTGTTCCAAAGATCTGACAGACACCAGTGGGGGGTAAATGCTCACTGTACCCCTTGTTACGTTCCTCAAGGGGTCTAGTTTCCAAAATGGTATGCCATGTGGGGGTTATTTTGCTGTTCTAGCACCATTGGGGCTTCCTAAATGTGACAAGCCCCCCCGAGCAAAATTTGCTCTCAAAAAGCTAAATATGACTCCTTCTCTTGTGTGCATTGTAGTTCGCCCGTAGTGCGCTTCAGGTCAACTTATGGGGTACCTTCATACTCGGAAGAGATGGGGTTACAAATTTTGGGGGTATTTTCTGCTATTAACCCTTGCAAAAATGTGAAATTTGGGGGTAAACACACATTTTATTGACATTTTTTTTATTTTTTTTTTACATATGCAAAAGTCGTGAAACACCTGTGGGGTATTAAGGCTCACTTTATTCCTTGTTACGTTCCTCCAGGGGTCTAGTTTCCAAAATGGTATGGAATGTGGGTATTTTTTGCTGTCCTGGCACCATAGGGGCTTCCTAAATGCGACATGCCCCCGAGCAAAATTTGCTCTCAAAAAGCCAAATATGACTCCTTCTCTTCTGAGCATTGTAGTTCGTCCATAGTGCGCTTCAGGTCAACTTATGGGGTACCTTCATACTCGGAAGAGATGGGGTTACAAATTTTGGGGGTATTTTCTGCTATTAACCCTTGCAAAAATGTGAAATTTGGGGGTAAACACACATTTTATTGACATTTTTTTTATTTTTTTTTTACATATGCAAAAGTCATGAAACACCTGTGGGGTATTAAGGCACACTTTATTCCTTGTTACGTTCCTCAAGGAGTATAGTTTCCAAAATGGTATGCCATGTGTTTTTTTTTTCCTGTTCTAGCACCATAGGGGCTTCCTAACTGCAACATGCCCCCCAAAAACCATTTCAGAAAAACATACGCTCCAAAATCCCCTTGTCGCTCCTTCCCTTCTGAGCCCTCTACTGTGCCCGCCGAACACTTTACATAGACATATGAGGTATGTGCTTACTCGAGAGAAATTGGGCTACAAATATAAGAATACATTTTCTCCTTTTACCCCTTGTAAAAATTCAAAAATTGGGTCTACAAGAACATGCGAGTGTAAAAAATGAAGATTGTGAATTTTCTCCTTCACTTTGCTGCTATTCCTGTGAAACACCTAAAGGGTTAAAATGCTGACTGAATGTCATTTTGAATACTTTGGGGGTGCAGTTTTTATAATGGGGTCATTTGTGGGGTATTTCTAAGATGAAGACCCTTCAAATCCACTTCAAACCTGAACTGGTCCCTGAAAAATTGTGATTTTGGAAATTTTGTGAAAAATTGGAAAATTGCTGCTGAACTTGCTGAAATTTTGGGATTTTTCACCAAGAAAGGATGCAAGTTACCATAAAATTTTACCACTATGTTAAAGTAGAATATGTCACAAAAAAACAATCTCGGAATCAGAATGATAACTAAAAGCATTCCAGAGTTATTAATGTTTAAAGTGACAGTGGTCAGATGTGCAAAAAATGGCCAGGTCCTAAGGTGTAAAATGGCTGGGTCCTTAAGGGGTTAAGATCCATATTTAATAGTGAAATCGGGCAAAAGCTGCCACAATCACTCGGATCCTTCCCCTCTTTGGCCAGTAGGGAGATGTGTGCCTCTAAGGATTGCCTAGGTAATTGGGAGCCCTCAAACAGCGAGGTGCACCATTCAGTCAAATGGGGGGTCAGTACGTCTCGGTACCTCGTATAGTACTGGAGGGGGAGGCCGTCAGGGCCCGGGCTCTTGCCTGGAGGGAAAGAGGTCAGAACACGCCCAACCTCATCATCAGTGATGGGGGCTAACAGGCTCTCGGCCATCCCCTCCTCCACACGAGGCAGGGAGAGGTGTTGTAACAAGTCCTCAATGAGTGAGGTCTTCGTTTTACAGGTGTAGAGGAATCTATCGTGGCGTCTAAATTGTACAATTTAGAGTAAAACTTCTGGAAAGCCACCGCAATAGCCTCAGTTGTGGTGCAAGAGTCGCCCCGTTCGTCCCTAACATGGTGGATATGCTGTTTCGCCTTAGCTTTCTTAAGCAGGGACGACATGAGCTTGCCTCCTTTATTACCATGAGTGTACAAGCGGTGTCTAAAGTTAAGATATGCCTTAGAGGATTTATAGTTTAGGAGTGACAATAATTGTTCCCTGAGTGAACGTAGGTCATCCTGGACGGGGCCAGTGCATGTGGTCTTGTGTAATCTTTCTAAGCTAGCTATTTTAAGTAGGAGAGTGTCTATCTCTTTCTGGTATGTCTTTTTCAATTTTGAGCCCCAGGCGATGAAGATCCCCCTGATGTAGGCTTTATGGGCCTCCCAGACTATAGGGTAGGTAAGGGGAGAAGGAGGTAGGGAGGGGGGGTAGGACTAATTGAGTTAGGAGAATGGGAATGTAAGAGTGATGGGATAAGAAGGCGAAGGGATGGTGCAGCTTTCAGAAAGGATGGAAAGCAAGGCGAGAAGAAGAGAAGGGGGGGGCAGAGGTAGAATTAAGTGGGCAAAGGGTAGAGAAGAGGAAGGGAGACGAATGATGCATGGATGATGAAAAGCGAAATGAATAGGGGATAAAGGTAATAGTAGAGGTACAGATATAACACCTAAGGGAGATAAAGTAAGCTCTGTTGGCCACCAACAGTGAAAGGGCCAGACAGTAACTAGGTCACCATGCCGAATTTCAGGGCTAGGAAAATCTCGATCTAGATGAAGGAGGGATCAGTAGCAGTCACCCGTCCGTGGGATTTCATCGGTGGCTCCTCGGAATGCCAGGGCATTCCATGCCAGGGATCTGCCCGGTGCATCTCAAGCAATGCAGACCAGGTATTTGGGATGGGGCAGGAGAGTCAGGGAGGGGGGGCGATGGGGGGGTGAGGAGACAGGGTGAAGTCCTCGTATCCACGCTGCAATCCCGGGCACTAAAATTCTCTCAATCCTCCACGCAGAGGCAAGGTGGGCAAAACAAAATAACAGGAGAGTTCTAGTTACAGCATCAATCAGGAAAAGTCACTGGTCAGCCATCCATATAGGCTGGAGATGAGGGCCATCAAAAAAGTCAGAAGGGGTTACTTATCTCAACCCTCTGGGGCAGGCGTCTTCACCGGGGTCTTCTTCTGCTTCGGAGACTTGGAGCGAGCGACCATCTTCCACTCTCCCAAGTTCGGCAGCTGCGGGAGCGGCACATGATCTGACAGCGGCATCCACGATGGTACCTCAACAGGGACGATGTCCAGGACTCGCCAGGCGCTCCGCAGGTCGTCAGGGGTCCTAATGGTGATCATCTTCCCTCCTTTTAGAACCGAAAGCCCGAACGGGAACAACCAGGCGTACGTCAGGTTTTTCTCCCAGAGTTTTTCGAGGAGGGGGGCGCATGATGCGTCTCTTCATCAGCGTAGTAGGAGCAATGTCCTGATATAGGGAAATGTCATCTGCTCCGTAGTGGATGGGTCTCTTTTCCCTCGCAGCTTGTAAGATGGCAGCAGTATCCACAAACGACAAGAGACCACAGATAACATCCCTGGGGGTTCAGCTGGCTTCGGCCGAGGCCGGAGGGCCCTGTGAATGCGCTCTATGACGATGGAGCCAGCGCGCTCGTCCCCCAGCAATCCAGCAAAGATCTCACGGGCAATTTTAGGCAGCGCATCAGGCGCCCAGGATTCCAGAAGTCCTTTGAAGCGAATATTTTTCCGCCTACTGCGATTTTCCTGGTCTTCGATCAAGGTAAGGGCATTATTGACATGCGTCTCCATGGCTTCGGTTCTGGTGGCAAGTGCAGCAGAGTGTGTGGCGAGCTCCGTGCATGCCGACTCGAGGGCCTCCGTGCGAAAGCTGATGGCCCGAACCTCCGATTTGATTTCCGCCAGGTCCGCTCTCACTGGCTTCAGGGCTTGTGTTAGAGCCTTCTTCATGAATGATTTGAAGAAGGCTGGCGTAATAGCCTCCACTCTGCCGCCCTCTGAATCGCTGTCCTGGCCTCCTTCTTCTTCAGGGTTACAGCGTGTGGTGGGATCAGGCGCCATCTTGAGCGCTCGTGCATGAGACCGGTCGCAGCGTTTAGCAAAGAAAGTCGTAACAGCTGCTTGGCTTTTCTGTTTAGGCATCGCAGGTGGGTCACCAGGTATATAGCGACCAATTTTCACCATTCCTGGTGAGATAAAGTGGGAATAAAAGGGTGCTCAGGAGGTGCGAGGCAGGAGCGCTCAGACTCGCACAGCCATACCAGTCCGCGGCCAGACTCCGCCCCCCACTCATCTGATGTATTGTCCCTTCCTTTCCTCTTCCTCTGTATGGTACCTGGGGGAAGAAGCAAAGGAAAATCCTCCAAAGAGTGGGCGCCAGCAGCTGAAGGGGGTTTAGGTGCTGCTGAGCCAGGGGAGAAAGGAGGCTGGGTGGGGCGGGTAGCAGGAGAGAGTGCCCGGGCAGGGGAGGACGGGGCAGCGGTGGGACGGGATGCGAGCGGTCTGCTTGGTCCTGGCCATGATCCTCTGTACACGTACACAGCGGAGAAGTGATGGGAAGAGAGGAAAGAGCAGAATATTTATACTCCTGGTCTCATCCTTATTGGCTCATGTAAACCACACCCCTTCTTCCCATTGGCTGATTCATACAAACTAGAGCCCGCCAAAACACATGAGACATCTGTGATGGATCTTTGTTCTGAAGCGGCGGGGCCCATCCTCAGCGATGATAGCGCCCCCCATGTATGACACGATGCCGGGTCCCGGGCGTTCACACTGATTCCCCGCTCCTCGGATACAGACTCCTTTATGCCTACAATTCCTCGGAGCTCTATCTGCTTCACTATTTCCAATCTCTATATACATGGGGCAGTACAGTAGAGTGACCCCATGATCGAACAAAATGCCCAGTAATTCTCAGAATGGGTTAGTAACTTCATATGTGCACAACCTATTAAGTAGAGTAGAGGGTTAAAATCAGCACAATGTTTCTGGTTAATCAATATTAATAATTTCCAATAAATATTTTCTATCAGTCACTGCACGAAATTCTTACAGTTTCAGGATAGACAAATCAGTTACAGTGAGTGTTACAATAGCGACACCTGGTGGTGAGAGCTTTGTATTCTAACCTTTGCATGTTGCCAGATTGTAACAAGTCTTTACATTTCCTCAAGAACTGACACTAAAATTGTTACAGAGGCGCAAATAGATACAACTAGATGTTATATGAACACCACAATACCAGGCTCTCTAATATGGAGAATATAGTCAAGCCGGGAGCTTGTGTCTCTTCTTGAGGATCTAGGACAAAGGCATATGCATTGTAATGTGTATGTGTGTGTGTGTATGTATATATATATATATATATATATATATATATATATATATATATATATATATATATATATATATATACACACATACACACACACACACACACACACACACACACACACATACACATTTCTCACCCACTCTAATTTGTTTTATATAAAACGCAGGTTATACTACAGTGTATGTAATGAGTATTTAAAAGCTAAATTTTAATAATCGGTTCAAAGGTTTTGGGGTAAAATTAAGAGGTCAAAGTGTCTCCTGATGATATGCATGATTGGCAATGCGCCCCAGGACTTCTGTAAACCCTCGGCCTCCTCCCCTTACATCCTGGGCTCTAATCCCTCAGTATATCTGCGCTCCTGTCCTGTTCTGCCCCAGTAAACCCCAACAGGATTCCCCAAATACACCAGACTATGATGGCGCTTCCTTCTCTTCAGGATCTCTGCTGTCTGGAGGAAAATACACGGGCTCCGGGGAGTGTTAGGTCGGTAAGAGAGGAGGAAGATGCCGCAGGTATAAGATATGATCCGACTGAAGCTCTGGATGTGGAAATGGTGGGGTCGGCGGGTGATCTCCGGGCTGCTCAGCGGTGAGAAGAGAGCGGGAGAAAGGAGACAGGGATAGCGGGAACCGGCGAGGACAGCGGAGGGAGCGGAGAGCAGTGAGGGGGTCAGAGGGGCTGAAGATGAAGAATAAGGGAAGAGAACAAAGGAGAAGATTCTGAGAAGGAAAGTAATAATCCTGATCCAGATACAAGACGATCCGGACTTTCTGTAGGATCCTTCACAGACTGAATTGTATCCGCAGATCCCTCGTCTATTCAGTGATGATCTCTGGGATCTATTACAGAATTGAAGATTCCTATCTATTATTATGTATAGACGATATAACATTATAGTGACGTCATACACGTCTTGGAGGTAAAGCTCTATACTGCCCATTACTCTATTACAGTCTCTGCTCATTAACCCCTAATTCTCCTGAGAAGTCTCGTTGAGAGCAGAAAGGGGAGTTACAAAAGTATACAATGTAACAACAATGTATTAATAAGAATAAACAAATGAATAAATAACTAATGTATCAACGTGGAAACTAACAGACAGGAGTCCATCATAAAGAGTGAATAAGATGTGTTGGTCCTGGAGAGACTGCACAAAACAAAGAATTTATTACTTTATAATGTTGCCCCGTTGTGGATGGGCTGTGGTCTGGTGTCATCTATATAATACATGACATGGACATTCTGTAACACAGTAGGTGACATGTCCCTAATGTACATGGGCCGTGACGTCATCGTTCTCTCTGCACATTTACAATGGAAGTATAAATGACATCATTCTATCAGAGACAGGAGGATTTATGGTTATAGAGAGTTATACCGTGTTATATCCCGTTCCGAACCTGTAGGGTGGAGTCTAGTTTGTGGACTTACCTGTTACATCTGTATGAATTCACATTGTTATCTATATAAACCATTTATATTAATATGATGCATTATAATTCCGTGCATTGTATAAGGTAAACATAATATTTTATTACATTATTAATTAGAAGATAATAAAGAAGAGTTTTATTGTCCGCCCGGGCTGGAGTTCCTCTTGGATGTCGGCAGTCTGATGCTTGCTGTGCGGCTCTCCACCTTTCCCGAGCACAGGAGCTGGGATTCAGCAGGCGGACTGGCTTCATACAATTGTTGTGTGGAATACAAATATGACATGGAAGTATCAGTGCAGCGGCCGGGATAGGGCTTTCTCTCCCAGGTATAATGTTCTCTGTTATCAGGACCATATATACAACCAATATAAGAATCCCCGATGTCATCCTGGTAATATACAAGCAGGTCCTGTAATGGAGATAATCTGTGAGAGAAATCACAATAGGATCCTCGGGGTCATCACTTAACAGACGAGGGATCTGGGGATAGAAGACATTCTGTGAGGTGGAAGGATCCTACAGAGAATACGGAGTCTCTTGTATCTGGATCAGGATTCTGACTTCTTTGTTCTCTTCACTTCTCCTTCCATCTTCAGCCCCTCTGACCCCCGTCACTGCTCTCCGCTCCCTCCGCTCTGTCCTTGCCGGTTCCCGCTATCACTGTCTCCTTTCTCACCGCTGAGCAGCCCGGACACGATCCTCCGACCCGACCACTTCTACTTCCAGAGCTTCAGTCGGGGACCGGATCAGATCTTATAACTGCGGCATCTCCTTCCTCAGTTCCCGGCCCGAACACTCCCCGAAGCCGGATCAGCTGTGACAGCTCCTGCCCGGTGGCTTCAAAACACGTTGGAGATTACAAAGAATAACAACAGGGAGATCACATAATTCCCCATCATGGAGAATCTGTATCCCCTTCCCCCTGACCTCCTGCACAGCCGGGATGTGAGAGAATATCCCCAGGGGTAGGAGCCCCAGCTCTAGGTCCAAATCCTCCTCCTCCCCCCCGCACCCGGGCCAAGTGCTCTCTGCAGACATGAGGAGACATCTGCGGGTGTTATGGGTCGGGAAGCTGTAAGGAAGATGAAGGAGAGAACAGTCATCACATCTACTTGTAGACAACTCCCCCCATCATCTCCGGGTCAGTAAATGGACACGTTGTCCGTATTATATCTATATATCAGGACAGGGAGCCGGCAGTGAGCGGAGGCGCCGCCTGTGTTACCCTCCGGGGCTCTCAGCAGCTCCAGGCCGTCTCCGCATCGTACAATCAGCTTCCTGGACGGTAGATGTTGTATTAAAGATCCGTGTGATGGTGACCGGTGCCGGGAATAGAAGGAACGATCCCCAGCAGCAGATTTATATTCCCGGATACACAGTGATGTGCAGATCGGGAAGACTGTGGCGGAGATCCCGGGGCCTCCTCCCGGCTCCTCCCCGGCACCTCCGCCAGTGACGGGTATAAACTGCTAGGGGGAATGTTGGGGAGGAGGAAGACACGGAGAAGGGGATCTCTCCTGTCCGGTTCTAGCCGGTAAAGATCTTTTATCCCGGGCAGGGAAGCACAAGGTTGTAGCGGAACTTTGGCCGGGTCCAGACGGGATGGGGCGGGGCCTGTTCTCTGTGTCAGCCAATAGCAGCTCCGGACGGTGACATCTCAGCAGCCAATCATTGCGCAGCCGCTGCACATATAAGAGGCGCCAGCAGCTCCGGTCTCAGCATTTATCGTTCACGATATTTCTGTAGTTTTGATTTCTAAGATGGCAGAAACCGCACCAGCCGCTGCTCCTCCCGCCGAACCGGCCGCAAAATCCAAGAAGCAGCCGAAGAAATCAGCCGCAGGGGCCGCCAAGAAAAGTCACAAACCCTCCGGTCCCAGCGTGTCCGAGCTGCTCGTTAAAGCCGTGTCCGCCTCTAAGGAGCGCAGTGGGGTGTCTCTGGCCGCCCTGAAGAAGGCTCTGGCTGCCGGAGGATACGATGTAGACAAGAACAACAGCCGCCTGAAGCTGGCCATCAAGGGGCTGGTGACCAAGGGAACCCTGCTCCAGGTGAAAGGCAGCGGCGCCTCCGGATCCTTCAAGATCAACAAGAACCAGCAGGAGACTAAGGACAAGGCGGCCAAGAAGAAGCCGGCGGCTGCGGCCAAGAGACCTGCAGCAGCTAAGAAAGCGACCAAATCCCCTAGGAAGCCAAAGAAGGCTCCGAGCGCGGCCAAGAGCCCGAAGAAAGCCAAGAAGCCTGCAGCGGCCAAGAGCCCGAAGAAAGCCAAGAAGCCTGCAGCGGCCAAGAGCCCCAAGAAGCCGAAGGCTGCTCCTAAGAAGGTGGCCAAGAGCCCGGCTAAGAAGGCGGCCAAACCCAAAGCTGCCAAGAGCCCGGCTAAGAAGGTGACTAAAGCCAAGAAGAGCGCGGCTAAGAAATAATCGGGAGACTCGTCCTGTACTTATCCCACAAAGGCTCTTTTCAGAGCCACCACCTCCTCCAGACAGAGCTGTACGATCAATGCCCGTGTCACCCCCGGGATACATAAAGGATATAATACAGTGATATAAATCCCTTCTATATTATCATCACTTTATTATATTTTATCAATCCCAATACATCTGCCTTTACTAATTCTAGATCCCCTTATGAACACTCAGCTGAGTCTGATCTGTAACCAACCATTGTATCTTTCTGCCGCTGTAACACTTGTAGGGTCAGCGCTTGGGGGAAGTATAAATATTGTTACAAATCGGCAACAAAAAGATGATAAATCTCTCCACCAGGTGTCACTATTGTAACACATTGTAGATCCTATGTATAAACTATAAGGATTTACACTGCTGTGATAGACGCCCTAAGGATAAACGGGATTATGGAAATTATTGACTTGCCAGACATTGGGGGATAAATGTAACCCTTTGGGTAATAGGTTGTGCACATATTATTTCCCCCATCCTGAGGGTTAGTTTGCTGCTTAGTTTTATTACTATATAAAGTCATGCAGTCCCGAATAGAGTCTGAATATAGGGGAGCGGCAGGCAATCAGTGTGAACACCCGAAATGCGGTACCGCATCATGTCTGAGGGGACACGGGGGAGGGCGCTATTATCGGGAGTTACGACAATCCGCAGGGAAGGGCAGAATAGGGCGAGGATGGGTCCTGCCTCTTTCTAACAAAGATCAATTGTTGACGTCACATGTATTTTGGCGGGCTCATTGGTTGTAAGAATCAGCCAATGGGATGCAGGGGTGGGGTTTACATGAGCCAATGGGGATGAGACCAGGAGTATAAATGTTCCGCTCTTTCCTCTCTTCTCATCACTTCTCCGCTGTGTACGTGTACAGAGAATCATGGCCAGGACCAAGCAGACCGCTCGTAAATCCACCGGAGGGAAAGCTCCCCGCAAGCAGCTGGCTACTAAGGCCGCCAGGAAGAGCGCTCCCGCCACTGGTGGGGTGAAGAAGCCTCACCGCTACCGTCCAGGTACAGTGGCTCTCCGTGAGATCCGCCGCTACCAGAAGTCCACCGAGCTGCTGATCCGGAAGCTCCCCTTCCAGCGCCTGGTAAGAGAGATCGCCCAGGACTTCAAGACCGATCTTCGCTTCCAGAGCTCGGCGGTCATGGCCCTGCAGGAGGCCAGCGAGGCTTACCTGGTGGGACTCTTTGAGGACACCAATCTGTGCGCCATCCACGCCAAGAGGGTCACCATCATGCCCAAAGACATCCAGCTGGCCCGCAGGATCCGTGGGGAGAGAGCTTAGATCTAATCGGGACCCGCATACAACACAAAGGCTCTTTTCAGAGCCACCAAATTATCTATAGAACGAGCTGATTCCTGATCCTCTCCATTGTTCTGCTCCTATACTCCGCCTGTCCTCATAAGCAGGATCCCGGGATTGTCCTCTGCAGTTAACCCTCAGTGCTGAGTTATGTTCAGTTACTATAGTGATGTAGATCGTGTCCCCCGCAGTGTAATGCGCCTGTGTGTGATCGGTGCTGCTGGCTTCAGTCTCCCGACACTTGGGATCGTAATTGGTGCATAGAGGGGAAACGAGCGGACACTAAAGGGTTAACTCTAGGTGGAGTTATAGACACGAATGTTCGCTCATTGGCTGATCAACGCAGTTAACTTGAAATTCCCGCTCTTCTGATCGTTTCTCCCTTTGTCTCGTCCTCTTCCCTGTACACGTGACTACATTCCTCTGGTTTCTGTAAATAGGAAGAAAAAGGCGGCGGATGGGAAACTGTTGGGGCCGATCAGGGGGATTCTAGTGAGGCTGATGCGGTAGGAGAGGGGACACTATGTCCGGGGCTGACATCACAATGGTGGGTGAATTCGGGGTCGTCCCTGTCCTATTCCAGACCTGATACCGATCACACCCTGCAGCCTGACACTGCTGAGAATGCGGCGGGGAAAGCTATCCTGTATTTTATACATTGTCATTTTGTTATTTAATGTAATAAATTCCGATATTATGTCACTCTGCTGCAAGAGATCGCCCAGTGTGAACACTAACCGTGCGGTTGTTTTACAATCCATTTTACTTGTCAGCGATCACCGTGTATTTAGACCTGATGAAGTCTTAGTGGGGGGGGGGAGATTCCTGGGCCCGTCATTGATGAAATCCTTCCCGATCTGGATATAACGCGTGTCAGTGTGAGGAAAGTTACAGGGGAGAGAGAAAAAAGAAATAAAAAAATTATATATATAATATACGTACACACACACCATTTATCATAAAAGTAATCTCAGGACCCTGTGGTTACTAATATTATTGGTTAAAATAGACCCCACCGATCTCTCCCCTTCAGGCTTCCATGCGCGGCCGATTTATTCACAAGCTGAGCCGAGATAGGGTGAGCGGTGAGTGTACACCGGCCTTTTACTATTAGTTCAGGACTATAATTTACGAATATTGCGCATAGGACTCACATTTTAATTGGTAGCATACACACAGTGCGATATCATACATCGTGTCCAACCAAAACTATTCAAATGGTGTTTCATGTTTCTTTATTGGAATTAATATTGAGACATTTTCTTAGTAACAAAGTTTTTCCTAGTGTCTCATTCGTTAAATCACAACAAAATCTAGCGGGATTGTTACTTTTTATAACAGATCGGTGAAGTGAAGGAAATTCTGAGCTGTCTGTTTTATTAGTGCAATAATGGGTTAAGTATTTAATGTTTATGTGATTACTATCTATTTTAACCAATAATTCTAGTAGCTAAAGGGCTCTGAGATGACTATTATGTTTCATGATCAATGTTATTGTACTCCGAGCGACCCAGCTGAGAATATTTAGTTTACTACAACTTCCCTCATTTTATTCTTAATTATATTTGTCATTTATATTTTTATTTATTCATTATTCTCATTCTACAGCGATAGTTGTAGAATGAGCGGGAAAATAAGTTTTATAGCCGGATACTGAGCGCTTATTGGCTGATCTCTGGGGCGATTATTCCCGGGCACTGTATACAGCGAGTGCCGGGATCTTTATGTAACCAGCGATGGAGAAGCGATGACCCCTGATCGGCTGGATGGAAGCCTCGCTGTGTATTGCGGCTGGAGATCCGATGTGTTCAGGAGCTTCCATTACACAGGAGGCTACAGTATAGGGGGCGCCATCTCTACACTGCGGTCCTGTCTATTGTAGAGGATCCGTAAACTACATCGTGAGAACAATCTTAAAGCGTAGTAGTTACAAAAGAGAATTACCCCCTCACATACCAACTACATTCTGCACAACCCGCACGGTGTCCTATATTAGATAAAATGTGCAGGATGTTCTGTTTAGTCCCTATAACAGCCCAGATCCCTATCACACCCGAGATCAGCGGTGCCAGCTCTGTAGGAGACAATGTGGTGGCTCTTAGAAGAGCCTTTGGTGTTCGGGATTATCTGGGATAAGCGGTGATCACTTGCTCTTGGCCGCTTTGCTGCTCTCGGTCTTCTTGGGCAGCAGCACGGCCTGGATATTGGGCAGGACGCCTCCCTGGGCGATGGTCACCCCACCCAGCAGCTTGTTCAGCTCCTCGTCATTGCGCACGGCCAGCTGCAGGTGACGGGGGATGATGCGGGTCTTCTTGTTGTCCCGGGCGGCGTTACCGGCCAATTCCAGGATCTCAGCAGTTAAATACTCCAGCACAGCGGCAAGGTAGACCGGAGCACCGGCGCCCACCCTCTCGGCGTAGTTCCCTTTGCGGAGAAGCCTGTGTACACGACCGACGGGGAACTGGAGTCCTGCCCGGGATGAGCGGGTCTTTGCCTTAGCCCGAACCTTCCCTCCTTGTTTGCCACGTCCAGACATAATGATAAGTAAAACCTAAAACGCTCAAAAGAAGCCTTTCTGTGATGTAACCGTAATTTCCTTTCTGCTGCTTTTTATAGGTTTCTGCTCCGCCCTCCGGCTCCTGTGATTGGGTAGATTTGAATCCGGCCAATGGTGACGAGAATTAACGAGACACCAATAAACTGCACTGGGTGGGGCTTATGACGCTCCCACAGGTCACATGATTTGCTCCTCCAGTAGAACAGCGAGCAGACAGCATTTCTCATTTGCATGGGCTGCCTATAAATACGGCTGCGGTGGGAGGAGGAGGCATCATTATTCTCTCTGTTCTAGTGAAGGATTATTGTGATTGATCATAATGCCTGATCCCGCCAAGTCTGCACCAGCGCCCAAGAAAGGCTCCAAGAAAGCCGTGACCAAGACTCAGAAGAAGGATGGTAAGAAGCGGAGGAAGACCAGGAAGGAAAGCTATGCCATCTACGTGTACAAGGTGCTCAAGCAGGTCCACCCTGACACCGGCATATCCTCCAAGGCCATGGGCATCATGAACTCCTTTGTCAATGATATCTTCGAGCGCATCGCAGGGGAAGCCTCCCGCCTGGCTCACTACAACAAGCGCTCCACCATCACCTCCCGGGAGATCCAGACCGCCGTGCGCCTGCTGCTGCCTGGAGAGCTGGCCAAGCACGCCGTGTCCGAGGGCACCAAGGCAGTCACCAAGTACACCAGCGCCAAGTAACCTGCTCCGCCTCCTGCTGTCACCCCAAAGGCTCTTCTAAGAGCCGCCACATTGTCTATAATAGAGCTGGGGCTTCTATCTGCTACAATTATCTTTATTTGTGACCGAGTTTATACCGGTGCAGCCGCTTTATACTGTATATATTGTGCTGCTCCGGGATCGCGGTCTGTGATATATAATCTGACTGCAGGTTACATCAGTACCGTATATATACGTCATATGGTAACGGCAGAATAAGTAATTGTGTCTCCTGCACTGACCGGACATATAAGTATCACAGTGGTGATCGGTATCGCCGGGATTCCCGTAGCTTTTCTGCGGTTCCGTTTAGATGCCGGGACATCTATACAAATCGTGAGATTCAGGTCCTTGTGTCTCCCGGAAACGATCAGATCTCTTATCAGTTCAGTCCTTTATACATATTCCCACCATCAGATCTGATCGCGAACAGACTGGGCAGGAAACAATCGATCAGACACATTACAGGGAGGGTCTGCGCCATCTCTAGTCCCAGGAAGATCTCATCCCCCCCATGTATCTATCGGCTCCTCGTGGACAGTGATTTCCCGATCTTGCTGATCGCTTCTCCCGATATTTTACTCTTCATCCATATAAAATGTGAAACAATAAAGTGAGAAGAGAGGAAGATGGACGGAGATTATACCTGATCGTTTATAGATTTGCAGAGATCGTCCGGGAAATTCTCTCCTAGACCTCCGGCCCCTGATTGTTATTGCGGTAATAATCTGCTGGGTGTGATCAGGGGTCTATGGGGGATGAGATCTTCCTGGGACTAGAACTGACAGTAACTTTCTTATATATCCATATAAACAATAAATGTACAATGTAATAAAAATAGAAAACAAATAAAAGGGGTAAAATACAACTGGATCACTGGATGGTAAAAGGCAGAAATGAAAATCAATAAAACATCCAGTAAATAGATGATGCGGCTCCTCTGATCAGATGTACAGGGGATAAAGCTGCTGTGCGGAGATCAGTAGTGTGTACTGGGCTGTAGGATAAAATGTATGAAATAACACAGGGAACCAACCGTGTGCACAGACTGATGGTTACAGCCGCCGACCGGGATCCCGTCGATACAGGAGAGATCTAGTGTTGAGCGGCATAGGCCATATTGGAATTCGCGAATATATGGACGAATATTCGTCATATATTCGCGAATATTCGTATAGTCGTAATATTCTCGTTTTATTTTCGCATATGCAAAAATAACATATGCGAAAATTAGCACATACAAAATTCGTATATGCGCAAATTTGCATATGCGAAAATTCGCATACCAGTCTCACACAGTAGTATTAGAGCCTTATTTACACCACACAAGCTGGAAGCAGAGAGGGATGATCACTGTGATGTGTACTGTGAAACAAAAACCAAAAAAAAACGAATATTCGTAATTACGAATATATAGCGCTATATCAGTGAATATGCGATATTCGCGAATAAAATTCGTATTGCGAATATTCGCGAGCAACACTAGAGAGATCTCGGTTTAATCCTTGGTGGGAAACTATATATTTTTTCTATTCTGTTCAGATGATTAATATTAGCGCTTCAAAGCCTCAATTATAATGTTTCTAAATAGAATAATTACCGATGTAACAACAAAGTGAACTGATCAAAGACAAAACACCTGAAAGGTCACTGCAGGGGTTAATAGGATATGAAGATTGGCAGTGAGTTTACGTGAAGACAGATGGAAACTATACTACAAACCACCACTAGAGGTCCCCAGAGGACAGGAGATGAGGCTGATGGATTCAGTCCTCATTGTGAATGCAGTAAATGCTTCTGAGGCTTCATCCAGACCGGATGATATTTGTGTTATAACTTTTAGATCTAAAACATTTCCAGGCGCTTCCAGTTTTTCAAATCTGTTAGATTAATGGGCTGGTACCTGTTTACTTGGAGGGATATAAGTGGAATCTCATGTGTTAGGCACAATAGTGTGAGGCAATCTGCTTCATCAGTTCTCTTATGTTCATTTCATCCCAAAAGCAAAGAACTACACAGCTCAAAAACATAAAGGGAACACTCAAATAACACAATGTAACTCCAAATCAATGACACTTCTGTGAAATCCCACTGTCCACTCAGGAAGCAACACTGATTGCAGGGGCATACCTAGAGCATTTGGAACCCAGGGCGGACCATTTGTTTGGCACCCCCCCTCTAATTACACCCCCTCCTTCCCCCCAATTACACCCCCTCAACCCCTTGGGGACCGAGCCCATTTTGACTCTAAGGACCAGAGCATTTTTTGCAATTCAAACCACTGTCACTTTAAGCATTAATAACTCTGAGATGCTTTTACCTTTCATTCTGATTCCGAGATTGGTTTTACGTGACATATTCTACTTTAACAAGGTGTTTCACAAGAATAGCAGCAAAGTGGAGGAGAAAAATCAAAGTCTGCATTTTTTACACTAACATATTCTTGTAGACCCATATTTATTTTTTTATTTTTATTTTTTACAAGGGGGTAAAAGGAGAAAAAATCCCCCAAAATTTGTAACCCAATTTTTCTCGAGCAAGAAAATACCTCATATGTGGATGTAAAGTGCTCTGTGGGTGAACTAGAGGGCTCAGAAGAGAAGGAACGACAATGGGATATTAAAGAGCAAATTTTGCTGAAATGGTTTTTAGGGGGCATGTCACATTTAGGAAAACCCCATGGTGCCAGAGCAGCAAAAAACACCCCACATGGCATACTATTTTGGAAACTACACCCCTCAAGGAACATAAAAAAGGGGTACAGTGAGCATTTACACCACACTGGCGTTTGACAGATCTTTGTAACAGTGGGTTGTCCAAATGAAAAATTACATTCTTCATTTTCACGGACCACTGTTCCAAAAATCTGTCAGACACCTGTGGGGTGTAAATGCTCACTAAAACCCCTTGTTAAGTTCCATGAGTGGGGAAGTTTCCGAAATAGGGTCACATGTGGTTGTTTTTGTTTGCATTTATTTCAGAACCGCTGTAACCAGCAGCCACCCCTGTGCAAATCACCAGTTTAGGCTTCAAATGCACATAGTGCGCTCTCACTCCTGAGCCTTGTTGTGCGCCCGCAGAGCATTTTACGCCCACATATGGGGTAGTTCCGTACTTGGGAGAAAGTGTGTTACAAATTTTGGGGGTCTTTTTTCCATTTACCTCTTATGAAAATGAAATGTATGGGGCAACACCAGCATGTTGGTGTAAAAAAAAAAAAAAAACAATTACACTAACATGCTGGTGTAGACCCTAACTTTACATTTTCATAAGGGGTAAAAGAAGAAAAAGCCACCAAAAATTTGTAGCGCAATTTTGCTGTAATAGTTTTTGGGGGGCATGTTGCATTTAGGAAGCCCCCATGTTGACAGAACAGCAAAAAAAAAAAAAAAAAAACACCCCACATGGCATACTATTTTGGAAACTACAACCCTCAAGGAACGTAACAAGGGGTACAGTGAGCCTTAACACCCCACAGGTGTTTGACGAATTTTCAATAAAGTTGGACGTGAAAATGAAAAAATATTTTTTTTTTCCCTAAAATGCTGATATTACCCCAATTTTTTTATTTTCACAAGGGGTAATAGGTGAAAATGTCCTCCAAAATTTGAAACTCCACTACTCTCGAGTAAGGAAATATATTATATGTGGATGTAAAGTGATCTGCGGGTGCACTAGAGGGCTCAGAAGGGAAGGAGCAGCATTGGGCTTATGGAAAGCAAATTTTGCTGAAATGGTTTTTGGGGGGCATGTCCTATTTAGGAAGACCCCATGGTGCCTGAACAGCGAAAAACACCCCACATGACACACCATTTGGGAAACTTAACCCCTCAAGGAACATAAAAAAGGGGTACAGTGAGCATTTACACCCCACTGGCGTTTGACAGATCTTTGTAACAGTGGGCTGTCCAAATGAAAAATTACATTCTTCATTTTCACGGACCACTGTTCCAAAAATCTGTCAGACACCTGTGGGGTGTAAATGCTCACCAAACCCCTTGTTACGTTCCATGAGTGGGGAAGTTTCCGAAATGGGGTCACATGTGGGTGTTTATTTGTTTGCGTTTATTTCAGAATCACTGTAATCAGCAGCCACCCCTGTGCAAATCACCAGTTTAGGCCTCAAATGCACATAGTGCGCCCTCACTCCTGAGCCTTGTTGTGCGCCCGCAAAGCATTTTATGCCCACATATGGGGTATTTCCGTACTTGGAAGAAAGTGTGTTACAAATTTTGGGGGTCTTTTTTTCCCTTTACCTCTTATATAAATGAAAAGTATATGGCAACACCAGCATGTTGGTGTAGAAAAAAAAATAATAATAATTACACTTCTTTCAGAAGATATGAAGGCTTTGGGAGGATTATGATGATTCTCTGAATAACCACTGATGCGCCATGGCCATGCGAGATTCTCTCTTTATTTTATAGTCTTTCTTTTATTTTTTATTTAAATTTTTTATTTCATCATTATTTCTCTTTTCATTTTACTTTCTTTCCCTTTCTCTCCTCCTACTTCATCTCTACAGTGTTTCTCCTTTATATATAAGGTTGCAAATTTCACTTTATATATTGTAAAGTGCTCATGCTCACTGTACATATGTCGTATTTTTCTTCTGTATTAAAATACAATATTCTTTAAATAAAGAGTTATACAAAAAAAAATTACATTAACATGCTGGTGTAGACCCCAACTTTACATTTTCATAAGGGGTAAAATGAGAAAAAGCCACCAAAAATTTGTAGCGCAATTTCTCCTGAGTACAGAAATACCCCATATGTGGCCCTAAACTGTTGCCTTGAAATTCGTCAGGGCTCCGAAGTGAGAGAGCGCCATGTGCATTTGAGGCCTAAATTAGGGATTTTCATAGAGGTGGACCTGGATGCAAGCATTACACTTGTTTCCTCTACTAAAAATACTGTATGTCAGTTTTCCCCAAACAGGTTGTCTCCAGCTGTTGCAAAGCTCCCAACATTCCTGGACAGTCAATGGCTGTCGGGCAATGCTGGGAGTTTTTATTTTGCAACAGCTGTAGGCTCCGTTTTCTAAAATCTGACGTACAAGACGTTTTTTTTATATATATTTTTTTTTTGGGGGGGCACAGTGTAAGGGTGTAGTGTATATGTAATGTTTTACTCTTTATTTTGGGTTAGTGAAGTGTAGTGTTTTTAGGGTACATTCACACGAGCGGAGGTTTACAGTGTGTTTCTCTCAAACTTTTAGCGGGAAACATGCTGTAAACCCCCGCCCGTGTGAATGTACCCTGTACATTAATGTTGGGGAGGGGGTTGGTGGGGGACTACAACTCCCAGCATGCACTGACAGACCGTGCATGCTGGGAGTTGTAGATATGCAACAGCTGGAGGCACACTGGTTGGGACTGGGAAACACTGAGTTGAGTAACAGAATACCGCAGTGTTTCCACACCACTGTATGTTTCCTAACTCAGTGTTTCCCAACCCGTGTGCCTCCAGCTGTGGCAAAACTACAACTTCCAGCATGCATGGTCTGTCAGTGCATGCTGGGAGTTATAGTTTTGCAACAGAAGGAGGCACACAGGTTGGGAAATACTGAGTTAGGAAAAATACAATGTTTCCCAACTAGTGTGTCTCCAGTTGTTGCAATACCACAACTCCCAGCATGCCCAGACAGCTGAAGGACATGTTGGGAGTTATAGTTATGCCACAACTGAAGGAGAACAGTTTAGAGACAACTGTGTAGTGGTCTCCAAACTGTAGTCCTCCAGATGTTGCAAAACTTCAAAGCATGCCAAGACTGCCCAGGCATGCTGGGAGCTGTAGTTCGGCAACAACTGAAGGGCCAGATGTTGCCAAAGTACAACTCCCAGCATGCCTGGACAGTCTTGGCATGCTTTGAATTGACATCTGGAGTGCTACAGTTTGGACACCACTGTTTAGTGATCTCCAAACTGTGCCCTTCCAGATGTTGCAAAACTACAACCCCCAGTATGCTGAGACTTTCTAGGCATGCTGGGGGTTGTAGTTCTGCAACATCTTCTCGGTCTGGATAAGACCGCCATGGGAATTTCTTAACATCTGCAGGACAAACATGTCAGACTCAGACTCTGTGTAGAGGAGGGCATTGTTTCAGTGCCCTCCTCTACACAATCTTTCCATCTATAGGCCCACAAACTGTAATAATGCCCTCCTTGGTGTCCTTCAAAGTAAAAGGACAGGTAGGTAGCTGGGTAAATAGGAAACTAGGTAGGTAGATCAGGAAGCCAGATTTATAGTTAGGTGACAAGCCAGGTAGGTAGGGGGCTAGCATGGTAGTTAGGCAGCCATGTAGGCCAGGAATGTACATAGTTAGGTAGCTGGTTATGTAGGTAGTTAGATAGCCTGGTATGTAGGTAAGTAGTCAGGCATCCAGGTATAAAGTTAGGTACTCCCCCCGCTTCCCCCTTTACCTGTAGGTATAGGCAGCAGAGTTAACCCCCCTTTCCCTGTAGGTATAGATAGCAGAGTTACCCCCCCCCCCTTTCCCTGTAGGTATAGACAGCAGACTTAACCCCCCCTTCCCCATCAGTATAGGCAGCAGAGTTAAAACCTCTCCCCAATAATTATTGAAACAGAGTTCACCCACATTTCTTCTTAGGTATATGCAGCAGAGTCCCCCCACCCCCTTTCCCCATAGGTACAGGCAGCATTACCCCCCCCCCCCTTTCCCCATAGGTATAGGCAGAGTTATCACCCCTCTTCCCCATTGGTATAGGCAGAATTACCCCCCTCTTCCCCATAGGTATAGGCAGAGTTACCCTCCCCTTTTCCCCATAGGTATAGGCAGAAATACCCCTCCTTCCTCCCCTTTCCCCATAGTTATAGGCAGGGTTACCCCCCTTTCCCCATAGGAATAGGAAGAGTTACCCCCTCCTCCCCACTTTCCCCATTGGTATAGGCAGAGTTACCCACCTCTTTCCCATAGGTATAGGCAGAGTTACACCCCCCTCTCTTTCCCATAGGTATAGGCAGAGAAACACCCCCCCCTCTTTCCCATAAGTATATGCAGAGTTACATCCCCCCCCCCTCTTTCACACAGGTATATGCAGAGTTACCCCCCTCCCCCTCTTCCGTATAGGTATATGCAGAGTTAAACAAAATATATATGTATGCTCACCTGATGTCCCACGCATGGTTCTCCTCAGCAGAAGGGGCCCACGTCTTCTCCCCTACACAGTACAGGTGCCGATGAGTGACGTCATCAGTGCCTGTACTGCGTGCTGCGTGGGGACGGAGGTCATGTCTCCTCTGTGTAAGCTGCAGCTGTGTATCACACATACCGGAGAAGGCAGCGATGTCTTCTGGGGATCTGGGGAGTGTCCCGGATCCTCAGCAGCGGCAGCGGTGGTGGGCCCTTAACCCGGTCGGGTCCTTGGACGACATCCAATCGGACCGGCCAGTCAGTCCGCCCCTGGCATCCACCTGTGAGTGGCACCCGGGGCCGCCCCCCCCCCCCCCCCCCCTTGGTATGCCACTGACTGATTGACAATGAATTTAACATGCTGTTGTGCAAATGGAACAGACAACAGATGGACATTAAAGTAATTAGCAAGATGCCCACAATAAAGAAGTGGTTCTGCAGATGATGACCACATACCACTTCTCAGTTCCTATGGTTCCTGGCTGATGTTTTGGTCAGCCAGGAAGCATAGTAACCACTCTAGTGGTAGTGTGGTGAACCACAATGAATGGCGGGACCACGGGGTGTAGCGGTGTAGGTGGATGGTATTAACCTCAGGGGCAAGGTGTTATTAACCCCTAATGTTTGTTACGCCAGAGTGTTTTTTTTCCCCTCTTTTGCGGGGGGGGGGGGGGGGGGGAGGGGTTGGGGGTGTATCAGGAACCACCCAAATGATATCTCCACTATCCCAATGGCTAGTGCACGACCGGGTTATGGTTTAACGGAGGCTTTACTGAGGTCAGACAGTTGTTATAGTCTCTACAGCTCGGCCAGAATCCCAGAGAGTTGGCCAGAAACACGGAAGGACCCAGCAGCTTGCTGGGACTAATTATACTTGTAACAGACTGTAGATTCTTGACTTTAGGCTTGACTAGACTGTAGGTAGTGGCAGCAGACACAGACTTGACTTACTTGAAGTGACTGTAGATTTGAGGCCTTCCAGGTAGCTGGACACTAGCACTGAGACATCTGGTCTCCACTTTTCCACAGCTAGAGTGATGGTAGAAGAGCTCAGAGATCTTGGGCTGGTAGAGAGTGATTGTAATGGCTGACCCTCTTATAAATGGGGGCTGAGCAAGAAGCCCATAGGTCAATATGCAGGTCATGTGTTAAAAAAAAATTGAAAAAACAATGCCATTTTTGGCTTCTGCTTCTACGCAGTGCACTTTTCGGTAAAAAAATACACCTTATCCTTATTCTGCAGGTCCATACAGTTACAAAGATACCCAATTTATGTAAGTTTTAGTTTATTATACAGGTATCCCTCAACATACAATATTAATCCGTTCCAAATGAACAATCGTTTGTTGAAACCATTGTATGTTGAGGGATCTGTGCAATCCCAGATCTGTGCAATGTAAAGGTTTTCTATCCGAGTATGGAGGTACCCCATAAGTGGACCTGAAGTGCACTATGGGCGAACTATAATGCTCAGAAGAGAAGGAGTAATTTTTGGCTTTTTGAGAGCAAATTGTGCTCGGGGGGCATATCGCATTTAGGAAGCCCCTATGGTGCCAGGACAGCAAGAAAAACCCACATGGCATACCATTTTGGAAACTAGACCCCTTGAGGAACGTAACAAGGTATTAAGTGAGCCTTAATACCCCACAGGGGTTTCACGACTTTTGCATATGTAAAAAATGTTTGTGTTTTTTTCACTAAAATGTGTGTTTCCCCCCAAATTTCACATTTTTGCAAGGGTTAATAGCAGAAAAGACCCCCCAAAATTTGTAACCCAATTTCTTATGAGAATGGAGGTACCCCATAAGTGGACCTGAAGTGAACTGCAGGGGTGCTACGATGCTCAGAAGAGAAAGAGTCACATTTGCAAACTTTGCTGAAATGGGGGGGACATGTCACATTTGGGAAGCGCCTATGGTGCCAGAACAGCAAAAAAAAAAAAACACATGGCATACTATTTTGGAAACTAGACCCCTTGAGGAACGTAACAAGGGGTAAAGTAAGCCTTAATACCCCATAGGGGTTTCACGACTTTTGCATATGTAAAAAAATATATATTTTTTTTCACTAAAATGTTTTTTTTTTTTTCCAAAATGTTACATTTTTACAAGGGTTAATAGCAGAAAAGACCCCCCCCCCAAATTTGTAAATACATTTTTTTGGAGTAAGGACATACCGTATATACTCGAGTATAAGCAGACCCGAGTATAAGCCGAGACCCCTAATTTCAACCCAAAATCCCAGGAAAAGTTATTGACTCGAGTATAAGCCTAGGGTGGGAAATACCTCATCCCCCCCTGTCATCATCCAGACCTGTCATTAACATCCTCATCATCCCCTTGTCATCATCCCACACATCCCCCCTTCATCATCCCCTTGTCATCATCCCACACATCCCCTTATCATCCCACACATCCCCCCTTCATCATCCCCTTGTCATCATCCCACACATCCCCTTATCATCCCACACATCCCCCCTTCATCATCCCCTTGTCATCATCCCACACATCCCCCCTTCATCATCCCCTTGTCATCATCCCACACATCCCCCCCTTCATCATCCCCTTGTCATCATCCCACACATCCCCCCTTCATCATCCCCTTGTCATCATCCCACACATCCCCCCTTCATCATCCCCTTATCATCCCACACATCCCCCCTTCATCATCCCCTTGTAATCATCCCACACCCCCCCCCCCTTCATCATCCCCACCCCCCTTCATCATCCCCACACCCCCCCCCCCTTCATCATCCTCTTCTCATCATTCGCCCTCAGTGGTCTTCAACCTGCGGACCTCCAGAGGTTTCAAAACTACAACTCCCAGCAAGCCCGGGCAGCCATCGGCTGTCCGGGCTTGCTGGGAGTTGTAGTTTTGAAACCTCCGGAGGTCCGCAGGTTGAAGACCACTGCGGCCTTCAACATGCGGACCTCCAGAGGTTTCAAAACTACAACTCCCAGCAAGCCCGGGCAGCCATCGGCTGTCCGGGCTTGCTGGGAGTTGTAGTTTTGAAACCTCCGGAGGTCCGCAGGTTGAAGACCACTGCGGCCTTCAACATCATCCAGCCCCCTCTCACCCCATTTAGTTCTGAGTACTCACCTCCGCTCGGCGCTGGTCCGGTCCTGCAGGGCTGTCCGGTAAGGAGGTGGTCCGGTGAGGAGGTGGTCCGGGCTGCTATCTTCACCGGGGGCGCCTCTTCTCCGCGCTTCCGGCCCGGAATAGAGCCGTTGCCTAGACAACGACGCATCTGCGTCGTTGTCAAGGCAACGTGACTATTCTGAGGCCGGGCCCGAAGCGCTTAGAAGAGGCCTCCCCGGTGAAGATAGCAGCCCGGACCACCTCCTCACCGGACAGCCCTGCAGGACCGGACCAGCGCCGAGCGGAGGTGAGTACTCAGAACTAAAGGGGGTGAGAGGGGGCTGGATGATGTTGAAGGCCGCAGTGGTCTTCAACCTGCGGACCTCCGGAGGTTTCAAAACCTCTGGAAGTCCGCAGGTTGAAGACCACTGCGGGTGGGGGAGTTCACTCGAGTATAAGCCGAGGGGGGTGTTTTCAGCACGAAAAATCGTGCTGAAAAACTCGGCTTATACTCGAGTATATACGGTACCTTGATTTTTGATGATTTTCGCTCCGTGGGTGCACACCAGGTCTTGGAGTGGGAGGTCAGTCAGAGGCCTTGAGCTTATTATAGCAGCCAGGATGTGGGACCCCTCCTCAAGGAGCGTTAATGGGGGGAGCACTGAGCCCTAAAATAGGGGAACGCTATGGGGGACAACGGGCCGTAACTGGGGTAGACAAATGGGGTACAGAGGCCCGTAATATGGGGTACAGTGGGCCAGAAAACTATAAATCATAAAATAATAAAACAGCATATGTTCCCAGAATGATGACCCAGAGCATAGCCAAAACTAAAAAAAACTATGCCCTCCCCAAACCCTATGCTCTGAATCATCATTCTGGGAATGTGATGTGTGTGGCCGTCCCTAACCAGTTGCCTAAAATGCGCACCCGCTCAGGTGGAGAGAGAGCGCTGCGCAATTAAGGCAACATAAAAAGTCCCCGATGATAGTGAGTCAGTGACCTATGACCCATTTCTGAAAAAACACCCCCAGAGGTCTTATCAGGTTTTTTTTCCAGATTTTTTTTTGCAATTTAGTGATTTATGGGGTTAACAATTTTGAATGTACTCTGGACTTGGTACATTGTTCAAATTATGGAAAATTGAAATGAAAAGGGAAAAATTAGTACTCCATGAAAGTGTGATACTCCCTGAAGCAGCCTATGCAGAGGCCCGGATTATCGGGGCAAGTGTTGCACTGATAGGTGGTGTCCTTCCGTCTCTGCATTTTTTCTGGCGCCTATAACTCCAGACCCTTGGGAAGTCCGGCCTGCTCTTTCCCGGTCAGCGAAGATCAGGAACCTTAGGACTTCTTCTTGGTACTGGAGGAATGTCCCTGTGTTGCCAGCGTACTGGGATAGTACAAAAGCGTTGTACATGGCAACCTGTACCAAGTAGACCGCAACTTTTTTGTAGCATGCCCGTGTTTTCCGCATGGCGTTATATGGCTTGAGGACTTGATCTGAGAGATCAACTCCCCCCATATACCGATTGTACTCCAGAATACAATCGGGCTTGAGGACCGGTCCCACGGTACCTCCCACAGGGACAGGGGTGCTGCCATTCCCATGAATAGTGGTGAGTATAAGGACACCCCTCTTATCCTTATACCTGACCAGCAACAGGTTATCATGGGTGAGGGCACGGGACTCACCCTTGGGAATAGGCATCTTAACAAAATTTAGAGGGAGATCTCTCTGGTTCTTCCGCACAGTCCCACAAGTGGACGTGGATCTGGCGGCAAGGGATGTGAAGAGAGGGATGTTGATGATGTGTCCATGGATGCCACGTGGGTGCCAGCTAGAAGAGAAGAAGAGGGGGAAAGTTTAGATGGGGAGACAGAGAGGAGGAGGAGACGAGTTGGAAGCAGGGGGAGGTCGTCGCAAGGAGCTAGTGGCACAGTCAGACAGCATGCATCGGCACCCGGGGTCAGCCAGACGGGACACCAATCAACGCATGCTGTTGCCACCACCAGAATGCCGTCATCGCAGAGCTTAGCAGTGTGGCATTTTTTGTGTGTGTCTGCCTCTCACAACAACGAGGCCATTTGCAACCTGTGCCAGAAGTAACTGAGTCGTGGGAAGTCCAACACCCACCTAGGCACAACTGTTTTGCAAAGGCACATGATGTCACATCACAAACGCCTATGGGATCAACACGTCAGTACAAGCAGCACACAAAGTCAAAGCCGCCATCCTCCTCCTGGTCCAGCATCTTCAGCCAGGTCAACCACTGCTGCCCTCCTTGCCCCCTCTCAACCATCCGCCTCTCCTTCTCTCGCCTTGAGCAGTTCCTGCTCATCTGCCCACAGGAGATGTTTGAGCGCAAGAAGACAATGTCTCAAAGTCACTCTCTAGCCCGGCATCTGACAGCTGGCTTATCGGAACTGCTAGCCCGCCAGCTTTTACCATACAAGCTGGTGGAGTCTGAGGCCTTTAAAAAATTTGTAGCCATTGGGACACTGCAGTGGAAGGTACCCGGACAAATTTTTTTTGCACAAAAGGCAATCCCCAACCTTTACTCCATTGTGCAAAAGGAAATTATGGCATGTCTGGCACACAGTGTAGGGGTAAGGGTCCATCTGACCATTGATACCTGGTCTGCAAAGCATGGTCAGGGCAGGTATATCACCTACACTGCTCATTGGGTAAACCTGGTGACAGCTGCCAAGCATGGGATGCATGGCTCTGCAGAGGAGTTGGTGACACCGCCACGACTTGCAGGCAGGCCTGCTGCCACCTCCTCTACTCCTCCTACTCCATCCTCTTCCATAACATCCTCGTCCGAGTCCTCTTCCACTGCTGCATCTTGCTCCACATCACCGGCAACCCCCCAGCTCCCCAGGTGCTATTCCACATCCCGGATACGGCAGTGTCACGCCATTTTGGGATTGACTTGCCTCAAAGCAGAGAGTCACACCGCACCAGCGCTCCTGTAAACCCAGAGCACGGGTGGACCAGTGGCTGACTCCGCACCAACTGGAGATCGGCAAGGTGGTTTGTGACAATGGAACAAATTTGTTGGCGGCATTGAGGTTGGGCAAGTTGACACATGTGCCGTGCATGGCACATGTGTGTAATCTGATTGTACAACGCTTTGTGCTCAAGTACCTAGTCTTACAGGATGCCCTGAAGCAGTCCAGGAAGATGTGTGGCCATTTCAGGCGTTCCTACACGGCCATGGTGCACTTGTTAGGTATCCAGCGGCAAAACAACATGCCAGTGAGGTGCTTGATTTGCGACAGCCCGACACATTGGAATTCAACACTCCTAATGTTCGACCGCCTGCTCCAACAAGAAAAAGCCATCAACAAATATTTTTATGACCGGGGTGCTAGGACATCTGGGAATTGTTTTGCCACGTTACTGGAGGCTCATGCGCAATGCCTGTAGGCTCATGCGTCCTTTTGAGGAGGTGACAAACCTGGTCAGTTGCACCGAAGGCACCATCAGCGACATCATACCATTTGTTTTCTTCCTGGAGCGTGCCCTGCAAAGAGTGCTGTATCAGGCAGTAGATGCACATGAAGAGAAAGAGTTGTGGACACCATCACCACCAGAAACAGACTTATCAGCATCGCTTGCTGGACCTGCGGCAACGCTGGAAGAGGATTGTGAGGAAGAGGAGTCAGAGGAGGAATGTGGCTTTGAAGAGGAGGAGGAAGACCAACCACAGCAGGCATCCCAGGGTGTTCCTTGTCACCTATCTGGTTACTGTGGTGTTGTACGTGGCTGGGGGGAAGAAGATTATACCTTCCCTGACATCTCTGAGGACGAGGAACGGGACATGAGTAGCTCGGCATCCGTCCTTGTGCATATGGGGTCTTTCATGCTGTCGTGCCTGTTGAAGGACCCTTGTATAAAAAGTATGAAGGAGAACGACCTGTACTGGGTGTCCACGCTACTAGTCCCCCGGTATAAACATAAAGTGCCTGACATGTTACCGGATTACAGCAAGGCGGAAAGGATTCAGCAGGTCCAAAATAAATTAAGAAGTATGCTGTTCACAGCATATAAGGGTCATGTCACAGCACAACAGGCATCTAACAGGGGAAGAGGTGAAAGTAATCCTCCTCCCACGAACACGCCGGCTGTACAGACATGCTGTTGATGGAGGACATGCAGAGCTTTTTAAGTCCTACACATTGCCAAAGCCCTTCGGGGTCCACCATCAGAGAACGACTTGACCGACAGGTAGCAGACTACCTGGCCTTAACCGCAGATATCGACACTCTGAGGAGTGATGAACCCCTTGACTACTGGTTTTGCTGGCTTGACCTGCGGCCTGAGCTATCCCAATTTGCGCTCAAACTTCTGGCCTGTCCCGCTTCAAGTGTCCTGTCAGAAAGGACCTTCAGTGCAGCAGGAGGTATTGTCACCTTGGTCAAAAAAGTCTGGATTACCTCACCTTTCTTAAGATGAATGAGGGATGGATCCCGAAGGGACTGACACTAGGTGATACATTTGACTGAACAAGGCCTGATCAGATGACCTGCCTTGGCCTAAAAATGGTCCACACGCTGCTGTATTTGAACTCTGAATGCTGGATAACTTGCGTGACTTATCCGCCACCAACTAGGGTTCAAGCTGCAATGTTTTAGGGCACTTTCTGCCTGGCAACAGTGGCGTTGCGACCCGGGTGCAGGGGGTGTGGCCCGTACCGGGTGACACCAACCTAAGGGGGTGACACCAAGACCCTCCGCAGCACCCAGCCCCCCCTCCTCAGCTACACCGACACCCCCCATCTTTGCCCAACCAGCCTCCCGTCCGTCAGCACCCCCCCCCCCCCGCCTTCACCTGCGCTGTGTGTGCGGTGCGCCCGTCCGTCAGCAACCCCCCCTTTCACCTGCACTGTGCGCCCGTCCGTCATCACACCCCCCCCTCACCTTCACCAGCACTGTGACCGGCCTCCGCTCCCACGTCTGCGCCGGCCTTACGTCACACCGCATGGCCGCATAGGAGGACGTCAGTTACGTCACTCGCAGGGCGCCCGGTGAGAAGGAACGCTGCGCTGGATGGGTGAGTGTGTGTGTGTCTGACTCTCTGTCTGTCTCTATCTATGTTTGTGTGTGTGAGACCGTGTGTATGTGACTGTGTGACTCTGTGTATGTGTGACTCTCTGAGTGTGTGTGACTGTGTGACTCTGTGTGTGTTTGTGCGACTCTGTGTTTGTGTGACTGTGTGTGTGTGACTGTGTGACTCTGTGTGTGTGTCTGTGTGAGTGTGTGTCTCTCTGACTGTGTGTGAGTGTGTGTCTCTCTGACTGTGTGTGAGTTTGTGTGTGTGTCTCTCTGTGTTGTATGTTTTTTTTTTATTTGTGTGTGTGTGTGTGTGTGTGTGTGGGGGGGGGGGGGGTTGTACCAGCGATCTAATGTGGGGAGACTTTGACCCATTGTGGGGAACCTGCAAGGGATCCTGCGGCCTAATGTGGGGAAACTACTACCAAATGTGTGAAGTCTATGCTACCAAATGTGGGGAGTCTATGCTACCTTATGTGGGGAATCTGTGCTACCTAATGTGGGGAATCTGTGCTACCTAATGTGGGGAAATTTCTACCTAATGTGGGGAATCTGTGCTACCTAATGTGGGGGAACTGGTACCAAATGTGGGGAATCTATGCTGCCTAATGTGGGGAAAAGATGCTACCTAATGTGGGGAAACTGCTACCTACCTAATGTGGGGGAACTGCTGGCCAGTAGCACCCTCATCATCCTCCAGCAACACCCCCCCAGTAGTAGCACCCCCATCATCCATTAGCAACACCACCAATACCCCCCTCCCGTGGTAATAGCATCAGCTAACGGATGTTGAGGGGTGTTACTGCGGTTGTGGTATTATATTCAGAGGGTGCACTGTATGGCAACGTTATATTCAGAGGGCGCAGTTTGTGGTAGTATTATATTCAGAGGGTGCAGTGGGTGGTAGTATTATATTCAGAGGGCGCAGTTTGTGGTAGTATTATTAGAGATGAGCGAACTTACAGTAAATTTGATTCGTCACGATCTTCTCGGCTCGGCAGTTGATAACTTATCCTGCGTAAATTAGTTCAGCTTTCCGGTGCTCCGGTGGGCTGGAAAAGGTGCATGCATTCCTAGAAAAGAGTCTCCTAGGACTGTATCCACCTTTTTCAGCCCACGGGAGCCCCTGAAAGCTGAACTAATTTATGCAGGAAAAATCATCAACTGCCGAGCCGAGAAGTTTGTGATGAGTTGAATTTACTGTAGTTCGCTCATCTCTAAGTGTTATATTCAGAGGGCGCAGTGGGTGGTAGTATTATATTCAGAGGGTACCGTATGTGGCGGTATTATATTCAGGGGTACAGTATGTGCAGATTTATATTTAGGGGTACAGTATGTGGCAGATTTATATTCAGGGGTACAGTATGTGGCCAATTTATATTCAGAGGGTACAGTATGTGGCAGATTTATATTCAGAGGGCACAGTTTGTGGTAGTATTATATTCAGAGGGCGCTGTGGGTGGTAGTATTATATTCAGAGGGTACAGTATGTGGTAGTATTATATTCAGTGGGTACAGTGTGTTGCGGTATTATATTCAGGGGTATAGTATGTTTCAGATTTATATTCAGGGGTACAGTATGTGGCAGATTTATATTCAGAGGGTACAATGTGTGGCAGATTTATGTTCAGAGGACACAGTGTGTGATAGTATTATATTCAGAGGGTACAGTATGTGGTATTAATATATTCAGAGGGTACAGTGTGTGGCGGTATTATATTCAGGGGTACAGTATGTGGCAGATTTATATTCAGAGTGTACAGTATGTGTTGGTATTATATTCAGAATGTACATTGTGTGGTAGTATTATATTCAGTGGGTACGGTGTATGGAAGGTTTATAATCAAAGAGTATAGTGTATAGTAGTATTATATTTAGAGGATACAGTGTCTGGCAGGTTTATAATAATACTTGTTTTCATATAGAGGATGAGAATGCGCTGACATAGTGAGGAGACGTCTGGGCGTCACATTCTGCAGAGAGAAGTTTTAGCTGGAACAAGTCTTGGCGGTATGTACCATCCGAATTAGATAAGGGAAGACTATAGAGAAGACGTCACCTATAGTCACTGATATCATTGTACATTCTGCTCTCTATGTCCTATCAGAGCTGTAGTCGCTTGTCAGTTCTACAGTTATGGTGAGTGAAACTACAACTCCCAGCATAACCTCACTACTGCTCAAAGGGGTACTCTACTGGAAAATATTTTTTTTTAATCAACTGGTGCTACAAAGTTAAACAGATTTGTAAATTACTTCTATTTAAACATAATCCTTCCAGTACTTATTAGCTGCTGTATAAGCGATTCACAGGAAGTTATTTTCTTTTTTAATTTATTTTCTGTCTGACCACAGTGCTCTGTGCTGACACATCTGTCCATGTCAAGAACTAACCATAGTAGGAGCAAATCCCCATAGCAAACCTATCCTGCTCTGGACAGTTCCTGACATGGACAGAGGTGTCAGCAAATAGCACTGTGGTCAGACTGGAAAGAACTACACAACTTCCTGTGGAGCATACACCAGCTTATAAGTACTGTAAGTATCACCATCTCATTCACACAAACCAAACTTCTATTTATTTATTTTTTTACCAAATATTCACAAATCACTTACCAAACCTCCTGGATGTCCTATTATTTCATGTACAAACTCTGCAACCAGTAATCTTGCACGTTACCTGGATCTATGTCTTTAGGACTATAATGAGTTCTGTATCAAGGTATGAGCCGCTCACCACATACATGCCCTCCTCACCACCTGTGCCGTGGACCGGCTGGTACCGCCTCCAGCCTATTATTAGACAAGAACAAAGGCGAGGTCCGGCACCTGGATGGTTGCAGATAAAAGCTTGCATTATTTTATTGAAGATATCGCAGTACAAGGCAAAACGTCTGACACGTTTCGCACATGACCATGCTTAATCGTATGTCTACGATTAAGCACGGTCACGTGCGAAACGCGCCAGACGTTCTGCCTTGTATTGCAATATCTTCAATAAAATAACGCAAGCTTTTATCTGCAACAATCCTGGTGCCGGACCTCGTCTTTGTATATATATATATATATATATATATATATATATATATATATATATATATATATATACAGTGGTCCCTCAACATACAATGGTAATTCGTTCCAAACGAGCCATCGTTTGTCGAATCCATGGTGTGTTGAGGGATTCATATAATGTAAAGTATAGGAAGCTGTGTCACCTGTCCCCGCTGCTCGCGATGGTGACCCCGGGCCTCCGCTGTCTTCTCCTGGTCTTTTCCGGTCCTCTGCTGTCTTCTCCGGTCCTCTCCTGGTCTTCTCCGCTGTCTTCTCCGGTCCTCTCCTGGTCTTCTCCGCTGTCTTCTCCAGTCCTCTCCTGGTCTTCTCCGGTCCTCTCCTGGTGCTCTCCGCTGTCTTCTCCAGTCCTCTCCTGGTCTTCTCCGCAGTCTTCTCCGGTCCTCTGCTGTCTTCCGCAAGCCCTTACTAGGCCTGCGTAGCGATTTCATTACGCCGCTGAGTACGCCATTCCTATTGGATGGCGTGCGCAGCAGCGTATTGACGTCATTGGAGAGGGCCGAGAAGACACCGGAAGACCAGCGCTGGACCCAGAGGGCGCCCTGGAGCATCGTGGAGGGGTAAGTAATACTTACCGCACCACACGAGGAACATTAAGCTGCAATCCGGCAGCAGCTTAAGCATTTTGCGCTGCCGGAGAGCACTTAATGCGATGGCCCCGACATAAAAAAAGCATCATATGTCAATTTGATCATATGTCGGGCCATAGTAGGTCGGGGGGTCACTGCATATATAGATAGGTAGATAAAGTCATCAATAGTGTTGAGCGGCATAGGCCATATTCGAATTCGCTAATATTCGCGAATATATGGACGAATATTTGTCACATATCTTTTTGAATATTCGAATATTCGTTATATTCTCGGTTTATTTTCGCATATGCGAATATACACGTAAGCGAAAATTAGCATATGTGAATATTCGCAAATACAAAGTTAGCACACAAGAAAATTCGCACATGCGAAAATTGGCATATGCTACTTTTCGCATATTCAGCCTTCTTTACACCACACAAGCTGGAAGCAGAGAGGGGTGATCACTGTGATGTGTACTGTGAAGACAAAAAAAAAAATAAAATAAAATAATAATAAAAAAAAAAAAAAGAATATTCGTAATTACGAATATATAGCGCTATATTCGCGAATATGCGATATTCGCGAAAAATATTCGAATTGCGAATATTCGCGAGCAACACTAGTCATCAATATATAGAATCTAGGCTAAGGGAGTGTTCAGTCCTGTTTTCTGTTCATTGTGCAACAGCGACATCTACTGTCAGTTTACTGCAATCACATTACTAGATATCAGGTTCCCGCTAATTCTGTTTCTTTTGCGGTCACCTCATTATTCTATAAATGATTACATTCTAATAACATCTACTGATCAACAATCACAACGTTAACCCTTTAACCACGAGAGATACATGAGATCTGATCTCACTGCTGGTCTCATAACTCAGTCCCGCTTCGCTTCCCGTTCGGCCTGGATTTCTATTGATCTTTTCCACATTGAATCAGACTTTTTATTACATTTTTCCTTTTATCGTTATTTTATGTAAATAGTTATTGTATATGATCTTACTCTGCTGTAAAATATCGTCCAATGAGAACTCTGACCGGAGTCTTAGCGATTGTTTTATAAACAATTTAACCCCTCAGCATTCAAGGGATGTTTAGACCTAATAAAGCGCTTAGTGTGAACAGCAAACGTCTCCTCTATTAGTTGTTTTTTCTAGAATAAAGCGGTTCTTATTCTGCGTTATACATTGGGATATCTGATCTTCTATACCAGTGTGGAGAGATCCCAGTGTCCGTCCTTCATGAAGACTTCGGCCGGAGAACTTCTGGAATGTAATCTTATCCATCTAGATTTGGAATTAACGCTTGATCGTGTGAATATATCGCTAATAACAGAGTAGCTCAGTAATAGTCCGGTCCCTGACTTTGCTATTACGGTGCAGAGCTGGATTGTTGTAATAATCTGCTGGGTGTGACCAGGGGTCTATGGGGGATGAAGCTTCAGACATAGAGCTGATGTGATGAGCGGCTTTTTCTTCCACAGAGATGACTGCGGTTTCGTTACATTTTAGAGACTTGCGGTACCTGCTGTGCCCCGAGCACAGATTATTAGGTCCCGTCCATCCCTATAGGACTCGTTTCCTTGTAGAATCTTGGCGGCCCCGATAATCACTGAGATACACAGATGTCCCTGTCAGTGATGTCCCCGTCAGTGGTCCCAGCCATTGGACACCGCAGTCTCCTTACAGCTGTGAATTAATGTCTTTGACTGATATAATGAAAATAAAACAAGGAACAGAAAATGTGGACACTAAAGAGTTAATGTACGGATCTATAGCTCTGATACTTAGTACCGATCGGATGATAACGGAGCTTTGGGGATTTTTTCTTTTCTCCTCCTCATCCATGTAATAACAGGAGCCCCCTCATTGGTGCTTATTCCCGGTGACTGTATACGGAGAGTGCCGGCATCCGCAGCCTGAGAAGGAGCCGCCTGTATATGAGATCACATAACACGGGACAATTGTCTTCTCTCCCAGAGCGGAGAATTACAGGGTGAGCGGGAAATTCAAAATCAACTAAGCTTTTGTGTTCAGCCAATCAAAAGAGAAGGGGAGGGGCCTGGAATGTAAATTATTAAAGGAAACGCCCATGATGACGTCATCTTGTTTGAGTTCTCCGTCTGGTCCGCCATGTGCTATATAAACCAGGACTCCGCTCCTCAGACATAATTCATTCTATTCTCAATCAGCAGGATGTCGGGACGCGGTAAAGGAGGGAAAGGTCTCGGTAAGGGCGGAGCCAAGCGGCACAGGAAGGTGCTCCGGGATAACATCCAGGGCATCACCAAGCCTGCCATCCGCCGTCTAGCTCGCAGGGGAGGTGTGAAGCGCATCTCCGGCCTCATCTATGAAGAGACTCGCGGTGTCCTGAAAGTCTTCCTGGAGAACGTCATCCGTGACGCCGTCACCTACACCGAGCACGCCAAGAGGAAGACCGTCACCGCTATGGACGTGGTGTACGCCCTCAAGCGCCAGGGCCGCACTCTCTACGGCTTTGGAGGTTAATTCTAATCCTGAAATCATCTCCTCCCCCCAAAGGCTCTTCTCAGAGCCGCCCACATGTTCTATAGAAAGGCTACAATTCCTTGTGTCTTCCCTACTGAGTGGTTGTGTGGTCGGTGTTGTGCTTTGGTGGTTGCGGTGTTTTTTTTCCCTCAATTCTAACTTAGTCTGCCGGTATTTCCCGCTCCTTCTCTGATTATCTGCCCCGGGAGATTTCCACTAAATGTTCTGACTACTGCCCTCACCATCTACATCATTCTTCCCCTCCTCCAGATTTCATTACTTCCCTCCCCCACCAAATCACTATCTCCCTAAAGAGTCCGTGTTATAGAGGATGCAGATCTCCTGATAACGGGATATAAATGCGTCTTATCCGGATACCACTGGATAGACGAGTCTTCGCTCTATAGCACCTGTAAGTTAATTAATGGAGCAGTTCACACCGAACTAAATTGCTGCGGCTTTATTCTAGTGTAGATGCAGGTTCCTCTATATCACTCCTCAGCACGTTGCAGGCTGGCGCAGTGTGCGCTTCTCCCTGTGATACCGATCCTCACTGATGTCCCGGACTGTGATAGCGGCACAAACCCCCATACACCGGACTATGATAGCGCTATGTTCTACTACCCAGCGGGAACAGCGAGAATCGGAGTCCCGGTGATCACTGACTGTTCCTCTAACAATTCCTGTATAAAGTTTTGGCAATGATTCCGGAGAAATAATTGTAGAAATGAGCGGGAAACTCCCAATATGTATAACACTACATGTCCGCCAATTATTCCTCAGCTTAATAACTATACATATCATCCAGCATCATGAGCGGGGAGAGGTACCGGTCCCCGCCACTCACCCCTGGCAGGTGCATGTTAATCTGGTTTACACAGACTAATAGGGGCAGATTTGGAGCTGATGGTATCGTCTATTATGGATCTTTATCCCTGCGCCCGGATACATTGTTATATCTCCATCAGTCGGTGACATTTGGGGAGCTATAGCCCTGAGCGTTGTAATTGTCTCATTATTGTAGTGCACATGCCGCTAAAGGGTTAACAATGAGCCGTGCGCGCGGTCCCGTCCGATGCCTAATGCTCATTGGCTGATCACAGGATGTTCAGGATTTGAATTTCCGCTTCCCCCAGACCCGATAACAATGGAGAGATCTCCCCGAGATGTAGAGCCTGATTCAGTGTCTGACTACTACCCTCATCATCCTTGTTTCTCTATTGTACCCCCTAGTCAGTGCACAAAGATTATGGCAGCAGGATGCGCGTCTCATTATAAACCCCGGCGATTCCGATCAATAGATTCCCCGGTCAGTAAATTAGGATTTATAGCGTTGCCGCAACAATCCACTCCAGTAAGGCTGTGTGATCGATCAGGACCGCGGAGATTATAGAAGAAATAATCGGGGAATCTGGTGGAGGAGATACTGATCACAAGACAGATCGGGCAATGGGTTAACTACGGAGAACTGATCTACAGCGCCCCCCGCTCCACCACAGGAGAATATACATCCTGCAGTCAGTGAGAACCGCAGCCGCCGCTCTGATCTCACCCGATCCCGGAGCAGAATATATATAGTCTCAATAGACTGTACTGACAGAATAGCGGCCACATATACAGAAGAGAATACGGGGAATACAGACAGGAGAAGCCCCAGCTCTATTATAGACAATGTGGGTGGCTCTTAGAAGAGCCTTTGGGGTGACAGCAGGAGGCGGAACAGGTTACTTGGCGCTGGTGTACTTGGTGACGGCCTTGGTGCCCTCGGACACGGCGTGCTTGGCCAGCTCTCCAGGCAGCAGCAGGCGCACGGCGGTCTGGATCTCCCGGGAGGTGATGGTGGAGCGCTTGTTGTAGTGAGCCAGACGGGAGGCTTCCCCTGCGATGCGCTCGAAGATATCGTTGACAAAGGAGTTCATGATGCCCATGGCCTTGGAGGAGATGCCGGTGTCAGGGTGGACCTGCTTGAGCACCTTGTACACGTAGATGGCATAGCTTTCCTTCCTGGTCTTCCTCCGCTTCTTGCCGTCCTTTTTCTGAGTCTTGGTCACGGCTTTCTTGGAGCCTTTCTTGGGCGCTGGTGCAGACTTGGCGGGATCAGGCATGATTATCAATCTCAAGAATTCCTAACTTAAACAAAGAGGATAATGATGTCGCTTACTCCCTCTGCAGCCGTATTTATAGGCAGCCCATGCAAAAGAGCAATGCCGTCAGCCTCTTGCTCTACTGGAAGAGCAAATCATGTGACCTCAGTGCTGTCATACGCCCCGCCCAGTGCCGCCTATTGGAGAGTCTTCAATTCCAGTTTCATTAGCCGGATTCAAATCTACCCAATCACAGGAGCCGGAGGGCGGAGCTGAGAACTATAAAGCCAGCAGAACGTGTGGGAATGATCACATTATTCTGAAATAAGTTGTCATGTCTGGACGCGGCAAACAAGGAGGGAAGGTTCGGGCTAAGGCCAAGACCCGCTCATCCCGGGCAGGACTCCAGTTCCCCGTCGGTCGTGTGCACAGGCTTCTTCGCAAAGGGAACTACGCCGAGAGGGTGGGCGCCGGTGCTCCGGTCTACCTGGCCGCTGTGCTGGAGTATTTAACCGCTGAGATCCTGGAATTGGCCGGTAATGCCGCCCGGGACAACAAGAAGACCCGCATCATCCCCCGTCACCTGCAGCTGGCCGTGCGCAATGACGAGGAGCTGAACAAGCTGCTGGGTGGGGTGACCATCGCCCAGGGAGGCGTCCTGCCCAACATCCAGGCCGTGCTGCTGCCCAAGAAGACCGAGAGCAGCAAAGCGGCCAAGAGCAAGTGATCACCGCTTATCCCAGACCATCCCGAACACCAAAGGCTCTTCTAAGAGCCACCACATTGTCTCCTACAGAGCTGGCACCGCTGATCTTGTCTGATAAGGATTAGATTTCTTATGACATGTTCTTTATACGGGGTTATAGTAGAACTGATGAGTTTCTTTCATTAACAGTATGAGAGGGATTGGACACCTTCACTTTTATATAAAAAAAATAAAATAACTACCAGAAAACTTCCTATAGCAGAATGTGACCCTCAGCACAAGGACAGTTTCCTCCTCACTCCATCCCCGCTACCCTCACTAAGGGGGACGGGTACAGTTTCTACATATGGATTTTGAGGTGCAGCCAGCCTTTCCCCGCGACAAAGACAGTAATGTAATCACGTGTACAGGGACGAGACAAAGCGAGAAAGTCAATCTCCAATGAGCGTAAACTATCGCGGTTATTGCTCCACCTACAAAGTTAACCCTTCATTGTCCCTCGTTATTTATGCTCTGTTTCCCCTTCAGTCCCCGGAGCGCTCTCTGCTTCACTAGTCCCAATCCCTATATACGCTTACACGGTGCACTATAGTAGAGCGCCCCCATATTTAGTCTCCATTCGGGGCTGCATTGGCTTTATATTACGTTTACAAGAAATAAGCCCAATAATTCTCCAGATGGATAAAACGCCATGTGCACAACCTATTAACTAAAGGGTTACATTAACCCCCAAATCTCTGGTAAATTAATTGTTTCCTTATATCTATCCATAGATCGTCTATCGCAGCAGTATAAATCGTTAGTTTATACAGATCAGATACATTGTGTTACAATAGCGACACCTGGTGGTGAGAGCTTTGTATTCTAATCTTTACATGTTACCAAATAGTAACAAGTATTTCCCAGGTGCTGATACAAATTACAGAGGCGCAAATAGATACAACTGTGGATGGTGACTAAAACTTATAATAACACAGCACAATAATTTCAGCTGCTCTTATACACCCTGCTTATCCTATACCAGATAAGTGTCCTAAGGGGATCTAGAACAAATAAATGCATCTGCATTGTCCTCGATATAACATAAAGTGATGTAATGTAGAAGGTTTGTATATTAGGGTGAGGAGTGACATATTTATCGCCAGGATCCTGAATTATATCTCTTTGTTGGAGCTGCGGGGCAGGAGCTGTCACCTCTGACCGGGCTTCGGGAGTCTTCGGGCCGCCAGGAGAGGAGAGATGCCGCAATATAGAACATGATCCGGCGAGAAAGAGGAGGGAAGCGGGTGTCGGCTAGTAATGTATTCTCCGCATTGTACAGTGTTAGTACAGAACTCCCGGGCAGCGATCATAATCTGGGCCATGTAATGTTATACTACGGTCCCTCCACATGTTTAGGGGAAGGAGTCTCCACATCTATTATATTCATCGCTCTGTATAGAATCACATCTCCCACCTGATCTGCTACTAGTTCCCCCATCACTGAACACATCGGCCGATCTATATTTACAGCAAAGGAAACTATGGAGCTACTAAACTAAACACTTTGAGCACCATATACCGGAGCCACAGCTCGGGCCATTGAGATAAGATCCTTGCAAATCCCAAAATCGGGTTTCCTCTTCAATATGCAGCTTCTATATCTTAACCACGATTATTGTACAGACAAGGACAATACACTACGACAGATTTCCGATAACACAAAGCAGTGTAAACACAGAATTGTAGCTTTTCTATAGAACATGTGGGCGGCTCTGAGAAGAGCCTTTGGGTTGATGAGATGGAGCCGAGTAGAAGCAGAATTAACCTCCGAAGCCGTAAAGAGTGCGGCCCTGGCGCTTGAGAGCGTACACGACGTCCATAGCGGTGACGGTCTTCCTCTTGGCGTGCTCTGTGTAGGTGACGGCGTCACGGATGACGTTCTCCAGGAAAACCTTCAGGACACCGCGAGTCTCTTCATAGATGAGGCCGGAGATACGCTTCACACCTCCCCTGCGAGCTAGACGGCGGATTGCAGGCTTAGTGATGCCCTGGATGTTATCACGGAGCACCTTCCTGTGCCGCTTGGCTCCGCCCTTACCGAGACCTTTTCCTCCTTTGCCGCGTCCCGACATCCTGCTGGTTGAGAATTGAATGAATAAAGTTTGAGGCGCGGAGTCCTAGCTTATATAGCACATGTGCGGACCAGAAGGAGAACTTTAACAAGATGACGTCAACATGGGCGTTTCCTTTTACTGAATTTACATTACCGGCCCCTCCCCTTCTCTTTTGATTGGCTGAATACAGAATCGTTGGTGATTTTGAATTTCCCGCTCACCCTGTAATTCTCCGCTCTGGGAGAGAAGACAATTGTCCCGTGTTATGTGATCTCACGTTCAGGCGGCTCATTCTCAGGCTGCGGATGCCGGCACTCTCCGTATACAGTGACCGGGAATAATCACCAGGGCCCGTCCTGACATCTCCTGTTCTTATATAGAGGAAGAGGAGAGAAATCACCAAAGCTCCGGTATCAGCCAATCGATACTATGTATCAGGACTATAGCTCCGTACAGTGTTAACTCTTTAGTGTCCACATGTTCTGTTTCTTGTTTTATATCTGTACGGAGACTGCGGTGTGTAATGGCTGGGACTGTATATATTATATATAATTACACTGCAGTCACCATTCTATGTCCATTCTGATCTCTCACATATTGTCTCCGTTCATTCTCATCCTACATCGTCATTGACTTATATTTACCCATGAAATTAGATACTAACGAACTCTTAATTAATTACATCCAAATGTTCTCTTTGTAGCGTCAATCATCCTATTTAGTTCTATTAAGTTCATTGATGTTACTTTGATTAATTGGTCTTTTCACTCTCATTCCTAAATGTCATCTCCTGCCGGGGCTCGTTCCTACGATCGGTCTCCTATACGGTATAATATATTGGGTTACATAGAAAACTATTTACTGCCATGTTGTGGTAGCTGAACACAGTACAAGAAAAAAACTTTTGAATAGTCTTTACATTCTTCAGCCTTACCACTAGGTGGGGACAAAGTACAGTGCAGCCTCTTCTAGGGATTCAGGCGAGAAAGGAAAAGTGTTGAACAGTGTCTTCTGCCATCAAGTTGCCGCAGAGCAGATTTCAGCGAAGTTCAATATAAAGTTACTAATTTTGGCCAAGTTTCTTTTCTCATTCTGCTATAATTTTAGCCCTTAATTAATTTGATTGTAATAGTGTTTAATAGAAATATGTATTTTTTGTTACTATTTTTTTTCCAATCTCCTTTTTACATTAACCCCTCAATGATGTTGTATTTTTTTATATATATTTGTTTTCTCTTTTAACTTTTCACAAAAAAAAAAAAAAATCTATATCTCTGTCAATGTTTCATCTACAGACCCATATTAAGGCTTGTTATTTGTGAGACCAACTACACTTTGTAATGGCATCCTTCATTTTACTACTAAGTCTACAGCAAAGCCAAAAAAAAGAGAAAATTATAGGGTGAAATAAACAAAAAAAAGTAAAAAAAAAAGTTTAAAAATGATTATTTATTATTATTATTTTTTTTTTTTTTTGGGGGGGTCCAAGTTTAAGGGGGAGGGGAAGTGATGGCTGCACATTCACATGTCATACATTGTAATTTTCATACTTGTGCTGAGAAGCAATAGAACAATCAAGTGTTACTATACATTTCACTCAAACTGTACAAGCCAACTCGTCACTTCACGGTCACCTGATTCAAGTGAGTCCCTAACTTAACAACTTCTCCTTTTAATGACATGGGTGGATGCTGCGGAGCATCTTGGTGTCACCCCATTAGGTTGGTGTCACGCCAGTGTGAGGTGATGAGGAGACTGAGGATAGGGTACGGGTTGGCTGGGTTGTGATGTATGAGGTGAAGAGAAGACTAAGGATAGGGTACGGGGGGGGGGGGGGGTTTGGTGGCGGTGTATGAGGTGATAAGGAGACTGAGGATAGGGTACGGGGGGGGGGGCTGGGTGGTGGTGTATGAGGTGATGAGGAGACTGAGGATAGGTTACAGGGGGGGCTGGGTGGTGGTGTATGAGGAGAATGAGGATGGGGTGCAGGGGGGCTGGGTTGTGGTGTATGAGGTGATGAGGAGACTGAGAATGCAGTATGGGGGGCTGGGTGGTGGTATATGAGGGGATGAGGAGACTGAGGATGGGGTACTGGGGGGGCTGTGTGGTGGTGTATGAGGTAATGAGAAGACTAAAGATAGGGTACAGGGGGGCTTGGTGGTGGTAAATGAGGTGATGAGGAGACTGAGAATGGGGTACGGGGGGGGGGGGGGCTTGGAGGTGGTGTATGATGAGAATGAGGATGGGATGCAGGGGGACTGGGTTTTGGTGTATGAGGTGATGAGGAGACTGAGGATGGGGTACTGGGGGGCTGGGTGGCGGTGTATGAGGTCATGAGGAGACTGAGGATGGGGTGCAGGGGGGTTGGGTGGTGGTGTATGAGGTGATGAGGAGACTGAGGATGGGGTATGGGGGGGCTGGGTGGTGGTGTATGAGGTGATGAGGAGACTGAGGATGGGGTATGGGGGGGCTGGGTGGTGGTGTATGAGGTGATGATGAGACTGAGAATGGGGTACTGGGTGGGCTGGGTGGTAATGTATGAGGAGACTGAGGATGGGATACGGGGGGGGGCATGGGAGGTGGTGTATGATGAGAATGAGGACGGGGTGCAGGGGGCCTGGGTTGTGGTGTATGAGGTGATGAGGAGGCTGAGGTTGGGGTACTGGGGGGGGGGGGCTTGGTGGTGGTGTATGAGGAAACTGAGGATGGGGTGCAGGGGGGAGCTGGGTGGTGGTGTATGAGGTTATGAGAAGACTGAGGATAGGGTACGGGGGGCGGTTGGGTTGTGATGTATGAGGTGATGAGGAGACTAAGGATAGGGTATGGGGGGCTTGGTGGCGGTGTATGAGGTGATGAGGAGACTGATGGGGTACGGGGGGGCTTGGAGGTGGTGTATGATGAGAAGGAGGATGGGGTGCAGGGGGGCTGGGTTTGGTGTATGAGGAGACTGAGGATGGGGTACTGGGGGGGCTGGGTGGTGGTGTATGAGGTCATGAGGAGACTGAGGATGGGGTGCAGGGGGGTTGGGTGGTGGTGTATGAGGTGATGAGGAGACTGAGGATGGGGTATGGGGGGGCTGGGTGGTGGTGTATGAGGTGATGATGAGAATGAGAATGGGGTACTGGGTGGCAATGTATGAGGTGATGAGGAGACTGAGGATAGGGTACTGGGGGGCTGAGTGGCGGTGTATCAGGAGACTGAGGATGGGGTACAGGGGGGGCTGGGAGGTGGTGCATGATGTGATGTTGAGACTGAGGATGGGGTATGGGGGGCTGGGAGGTGGTGTATGAGGTGATGAGGAGACTGAGGATGGGGTACAGGGGGGGGCTGGGAGGTGGTGTATGATGAGAATGAGGACGGGGTACTGGGTGGGCTGGGTGGTAATGTATGAGGTGATGAGGAGACTGAGTATAGGGTATGAGGGGGGGCTGGGTGGTGGTGTATGACGTGATGAGGAGACTGAGGATATGGTACTGGGGGGCTGAGTGGCGGTATATCAGGATACTGAGGATGGGGTGCAGGGGGGTTGGGTGGTGGTGTATGAGGTGATGATGAGAATGAGAATGGGGTACTGGGTGGGCTGGGTGGTAATGTATGAGGTGATGAGGAGACTGAGTATAGGGTATGAGGGGGGGGCTTGGTGGTGGTGTATGACGTGATGAGGAGACTGAGGATATGGTACTGGGGGACTGAGTGGCGGTATATCAGGAGACTGAGGATGCGGTACGGGGGGGGGCATGGGAGGTGGTGTATGATGAGAATGAGGACGGGGTGCAGGGGGCCTGGGTTGTGGTGTATGAGGTGATGAGGAGGCTGAGAATGGGGTACTGGGGGGGTTGGGTGGTGGTGTATGAGGTGATGAGGAGACTAAGGATGGGGTATGGTGGGGCTGGGTGGTGGTGTATGAGGTGATGATGAGAATGAGAATGGGGTACTGGGTGGGCTTGGTGGTAATGTATGAGGTGATGAGGAGACTGAGTATAGGGTATGAGGGGGGGGCTGGGTGGTGGTGTATGAGGTGATGAGGAGTCTGAGGATAGGGTACTGGGGGGCTGAGTGGCGGTGTATCAGGAGACTGAGGATGGGGTACAGGGGGGGCTTGGAGGTGGTGTATGAGGTGATGAGGAGACTGAGGATGGGGTATGGGGGGGCTGGGAGGTGGTGTATGAGGTGATGAGGAGACTGAGGTTGGGGTACTGGGGGGCTGGGTGGCGGTGTATGAGGAGACTGAGGATGGGATCCGGGGGGGGGGGCATGGGAGGTGGTGTATGATGAGAATGAGGACCGGGTGCAGGGGGCCTGGGTTGTGGTGTATGAGGTGATGAGGAGGCTGAGGATGGGGTACTGGGGGGGGGGGGCTGGGTGGTGGTGTATGAGGAGACTGAGGATGGGGTGCAGGGGGGGCTGGGTGGTGGTGTATGAGGTTATGAGGAGACTGAGGATAGGGTACGGGGGGCGGCAGGGTTGTGATGTATGAGGTGATGAGGAGACTAAGGATAGGGTACGGGGGGCTTGGTGGCGGTGTATGAGGTGATGAGGAGACTGATGATGGGGTACGGGGGGGCTTGGAGGTGGTGTATGATGAGAAGGAGGATGGGGTGCAGGGGGGGCTGGGTTTGGTGTATGAGGTGATGAGGAGACTGAGGATGGGGTACTGGGGGGGCTGGGTGGTGGTGTATGAGGTCATGAGGAGACTGAGGATGGGGTGCAGGGGGGTTGGGTGGTGGTGTATGAGGTGATGATGAGAATGAGAATGGGGTACTGGGTGGGCTGGGTTTTAATGTATGAGGTGATGAGGAGACTGAGTATAGGGTATGAAGGGGGGGGCTGGGTGGTGGTGTATGACGTGATGAGGAGACTGAGGATATGGTACTGGGGGGCTGAGTGGCGGTATATCAGGAGACTGAGGATGGGGTACGGGGGGGCATGGGAGGTGGTGTATGATGAGAATGAGGAAGGGGTACTGGGTGGGCTGGGTGGTAATGTATGAGGTGATGAGGAGACTGAGTATAGGGTATGAGGGGGGGGGCTGGGTGGTGGTGTATGAGGTGATGAGGAGACTGAGGATAGGGTACTGGGGGGCTGAGTGGCGGTATATCAGGAGACTGAGGATGGGGTGCAGGGGGTGCAGGGGGGTTGGGTGGTGGTGTATGAGGTGATGATGAAAATGAGAATGGGGTACTGGGTGGGCTGGGTGGTAATGTATTAGGTGATGAGGAGACTGAGTATAGGGTATGAGGGGGGGGCTGGGTGGTGGTGTATGACATGATGAGGAGACTGAGGATATGGTACTGGGGGGCTGAGTGGCGGTATATCAGGAGACTGAGGATGGGGTACGGGGGGGGGGCATGGGAGGTGGTGTATGATGAGAATGAGGACGGGGTGCAGGGGGCCTGGGTTGTGGTGTATGAGGTGATGAGGAGGCTGAAAATGGGGTACTGGGGGGTTGGGTGGTGGTGTATGAGGTGATGATGAGAATGAGAATGGGGTACTGGGTGGGCTGGGTGGTAATGTATGAGGTGATGAGGAGACTGAGTATAGGGTATGAGGGGGGGGGCTGGGTGGTGGTGTATGAGGTGATGAGGAGACTGAGGATAGGGTACTGGGGGGCTGAGTGGCGGTGTATCAGGAGACTGAGGATGGGGTACAGGGGGGGCTTGGGGGTGGTGTATGAGGTGATGAGGAGACTGAGGATGGGGTATGACTCTGTCCATTTTGCCCCATATGAAGCAAAACACTGTCCGGTTGATGGCCTTGCAAATGGTGGTATGGGGAGGCCAGGCCTGTGCGGTATACTGGAGCACAGGCAAAACTTCACTCTGCAGGACAAGTGCCTTGCCTTCAATCGTGAGCTTTCTGGAGCTCTACAGTCCGATTTTAGAGTTCATCTTTCCTAGTCGGTCCTCTGCCGAAGTCCTCGCAGGTCTGGACGAGTGCAGTCACCGAACGCTGGTCAGCGCAGAAGACGGTCATGTCGTCCATGTAGAGCGAGCATTTCACCTCGTAGCGATCTGGTCCTGGTGCGGTGATCCCTCTGATCTATCCATTCTGCCGGATAGTCTCAGCGAAGAGCTCTATAACACAAACAAAAAGAAGAGGTGAAAGAGGGCAGCCTTGTCTAACCCCTGAAAGGATGGGAAAGGGGTTAGTCTTCCAGCTATTCACCAACACCGTGCTGTAAATATCAAAATACATGACGTTAACAAAAGAGCAACACATCTTCCCCAGACCTAGCCTGCGCAAAGCCCTGCCAATGAATGCATGGGAGACACGGTCGAACGCCTTCTCCTGATCTAAGCTGACCAGGGCGGCGCGGCCACCGCTGTCCTGGATGTAATGGACCGTGTCTCTCACAAGGGCAAGGCTGTCAGCAATCCTGCGACCAGGAATGCCGCAGGTCTGGTTCGGATAGACGATCTGCCCGATGACAGATTTCAACCTGTTGGCCAGCACCTTGGCAAGGATCTTGTAGTCCACGTTCAGGAGAAAGATGGGACGCCAGTTTTTCAGGTCACATCTCTCCCCCTTCCGCTTATACAAGATCGTGATCATCCCCTCCCTCAACGACTGAGGCATTCTGCCCCCCACCACCATCTCCACGTACACCTCCAACAGGTCCGGACAGATCAGGTCACCCAGCACTACATAGAGCTCGGCCGGGAGACCGTCACTGCCCGGGGTCCTTCCAGGCTTAAAGGATTTAGCGGCAGAGAGCAGCTCCCCCACTGTCAAGGGATCGTCCATAGCTGCCGCACCTGCGGGATCAACCACGTTAGTGATACCTGACAGGAACCCCTCGGCGGCTTCGGGGTCGGATGACTTGGGGGCGTAGAGGTTGCTGTAGAAGTCGGAGACAACCCCCACTACCTCCTCCTTGCCCCTTCTCATGTGTCCGGTCTCACCTCGTAGCTCAGTCAGGGGCGTGTGGCCAGCATGGAGCTTCCTGAAAAAGAAAGAGTTACACTTCTCACCCTTCTCCAGGTTCTCCACCTTGGAACGAAAGACGATTCGCTTGGATTCCTCCTCAAAGTGCCTTTTCAAGCTCTTTTTGGTCTCCTCCAGCTCCTCCCTGATGTCCCAGCCACACTGGAGCAGGTCCTGCAGGGACCGCAGCTCGCGCTGCAGCTTCCTGAAGTCCCACTTCTTCGCACACGCCTGGTGTCTGCCTTTTGCCTGAAAGAAACAGCGGAACTCGACTTTAACATATTCCCACCAATCACTGATGCAGTTAAACAGACATTTGTCATTACGCCATACAAGGTACGCATCCCTAAGTTCCTCCATGACCTCCCTCTGCTCCAACAGGGCACAATTCAACTTCCAGGAGCCTGGGCCAGGTGGGAATCCATGGCCCAGAGTCCCCCAGAATCGAATGGCCCTGTGGTCAGAGAAGAAGCAGGGGACCATAAAGTACAACACCTTTCTGACTGCTCTCGAAGTGAAGATGAAGTCTATCCAAGAACGGAGCGAGCCATCGGGGCGGCTCCACGTATAGTTTACGGAGCCGTTCCTGATGGACCCACCAACGTCCTGCAAGGATGCCTCTGTCATCATCTCAATCAACAGCTTAGACGTCACGTCCAGGTTGGCGGATGTGCCAGAACTGCGCCCGTCTACCTCAATGGGGCAGTTGAAGTCACCACCCAACACTACTGCCCTAGTGGTGGCGAGCTCAGCCCGCAGGGCCTGGAGAACCTCCAGTCAGACATCCCTCTCAGGGGAGGCAAACACGTTGATGAGCCGCACGAGCTCACCCGCCCAGGAACCGTCTGCGACGAGAAGTCTGACACAGACGAGCTCCCGGACGGAATCAAGTGCAAAGTTGCCTCCCCTGATCAGGATGGCCACCCCCGCAGACCTACTGTCACCCCCACCAGACCAGTAGAAAGGGCGGTGAGGCCACTGCCTGGCCAGATGTTTGTAAGACCTAGAAGCAGACAAAGCACATTCCTGCAGGATTTAAACATCACACCTCTGAGAATCTAAGAACTTAAGGACAGTCTGAAATCTAAACCTAGCTCTAATACTCCTCACATTAATGCAGAAGATGTTGAGATCAGCCATGGGAATAAAAAGAGAGGTTAGTTCAGATACTAGTTACCACTCTGGTCGGGCGGGTCCTCTTCTCTGGCGCCTGTCAGCTCCTGTGGCTTCTCATAGCGCCCTTCCAAGAACTCGTCGTTGGCCGGAGTGTCTAGGATTTTCTTGACTTCTGGGTCCTGCAGCAGCTCCTCCATAGACTGAGCTTGGACTTGCTCCTCTTGGACCTGTTCCACTTGGGCCTGCTCCATCTCCTCCTCTCCATCTGAAGCTTGAAGGCTCTCGCAGACCTGCTCCATCTCCTCCTCTTCATCTGAAACTTGAGGGGTCTCGAAGGTCTAGATAATCTTTCTCTTGTGGGACTCATCTGATGTATTTTTTTTTTCAACTATCATTTTTATTGAGCGAAAAAGACAAAAGGGAATGAAGTCCACTCGCAGGTGGGGTGTTTGTAGTATGCTCAGTTTTTGCAATTCAAAACAAAACAGAACAACAAATGAGAAATAGTATACACAATTTCTGTTAACCTGACACATGGGGAGGGGGACGACATGAAATCACAGCATCTCGGGGGGGGGGGGAGAAAGGGGGACAAATATGATGAGCGAGAAGGTTAAGTGTAGGGGGGGGGGAGAGGGAGAAGCTGGAGTAATGCCACTATAAGCGGCAATCAATTTCAGGTGGGGATAAGTGAGCAGAAGGGTTGGGTAAATGGGGGATGGGGTAGTAGGCAGTAGCTGAGTGAGGGGGAAGGGAAAAAGGGGGGGGGGCTGTAAGTGAATGAAGAGAAGAAGGTAAGCGAGAGAGAAGGAATAGGAGGTCAGGGTGGAAAGAGGGTAAAAGAGGAAGATGAGGGTGGGGTGAGTAGGGCGGGGGGATAAGGGCAGAGAGCCTAAGGGGGGGGGGGGTAAAGGGGGGGGATGAGGGGAGAGGGCGGGCCTCAGCAGCCATGGAGTCTCATGAGGAATAGGGGGAGTCTAGCCAAGGCTGCCAGGTCTTGAGGAATGAGTCATAGGATCTATTTACACGACTGGACATTACCTCAAACCTGCAGATCTGGGAAATTTTGGTGTACCAATCCTGCATTGAGGGGAGCGAGGTTTGCAACCAGTGTAAGGGAATCAGTGACTTAGCAGCCGCCAGAAGTTGGGAGATCAGAGTGTTGGATGCGGGGGTATAGGAGATGGAGGGGCACCCCAGCAGGACCGATTCCGGTGTGAGTTGAATAGTGGTACCAGTAATGTCGGCCAGCTTGGCCTCCACCTCCTTCCAGAACAAGGCTATGCTGGGGCAATGCCACCAGACATGTGAGTGTGTGCCTACCTGGGCTTTGCATCTCCAGCATAGACCGGAGGGGGCGAGACCGTGGGCATGTAGGAACTCATGCACCTTGTACCAGTGGGAGAGGATCTTAAAGTGATTTTCTTGCAGACGGACACATCTGGAAGGGCCGATTGTGAAGGAGAGAATACGATCCACCTCCATGTCACTCAGGGGGAGCTGAAGCTCGTCTCCCACGAGGCCAGGTAACCCAGCCTTCCCCGAGGCCTCGCCCGCCTCCAGGCTAATTTCGAGTCAGTAAGCCTCCATGGCCTATCCCCTGTGGAAAGCAAGAAGCTTTCAAATTCAGTAAGTGCTCTGAGGGGCAAATGTTTTTTGGCGAAAGCAGTACAGCATAAGACGATATGGTTTAGGTGCAGGAAGGTCAGATTTACCTCAGGGAATAGTTGGCATATATCCCCTGCGGCCGGAATCCCACCGTCAGAGAACAACTGCGAGACTGGAACCCCTGATAACCTCCCCCACAAAGGAGTAAAGGTGGGTGAATCCATCCCCACGACCACAGGAATAAAATGCGAAGGAAGAAGAGGAGAAATTCCAGGGGAGAGGAAAGGCGAGAGAAAGGACCAGGAGGAGATAATGCCCTCAATTAATAAATGATTGCTTTTTGCATTATATTTGGCGTGGGACGCAGGGGGCAACCAGACATCCGCTAGTGGGTCAGCATCAGCAGGCGCCTGGGGGAGAGTCAAACCACACGGCGCATGAGATGGGTGGGTGTACCATACCCATCGCTGGAGCTGAATCCCCCTATAAAGGTCACGGACATCCGGCAGCCCGATGCCCCCCTCCGACCTCAGGCGGGTGAGCAGTGTATGTGACATGCGGGCCCTTTTTCGCTTCCATACGAATCCGGAAAAAAGCCTTCTAATTGCAATGAAAAAGCGATCAGGAATTGCTATGGGAACCATGGTGAGTTTGTATGTGATTTTGGGGAGGACATAACATTGGATGACATTGCGTCTACCTAACCAAGAGATCAGGGGCAAATCATATTCCTCCAGAATATTTTTGATGTCTGTCAATAATGGAGCAAAGTTAGCATCGTATAAAGAGGCAGTTTGTGCGGTGATATGTACTCCCAGGTATTTAATATGCGTATCTGACATTTAAAATCAGATTGAGAGCGGAGCAGCCGGGATGTTCTAGGGGGCAAGGTAATGTTCAATAGTTCCGACTTCGATACATTCACCTTGAAGTTGGAAACTGCACCGAAGTCGTCAAATAGTTGAACCAGGGGGGGTAGGTCCTCCAGAGGGCTCGCCAATAGGAACAAAAGGTCGTCAGCAAATGCCAGCACTTTCATTTTGGCGCTCGGTGTGTGGAATCCACTGAGACCTGACCACTGGCGCACCCTCTGCAGCAATGTCTCCATCACAAGGATGAACAGAGTCGGGAACAGGGGGCAGCCCTGCCTGGTGCCGTTTTTTATGTGTAAGGGGGGTGAGATGGAGTCATTTACCAGTAGGGAAGCGGAGGGGGGAGAGTATAGGGACATAATTGCAGAAATAAACCAGTCTGGAAACTAAAACTTCCTTAGGGTCGCCTCCATGAATTGCCAATCAACTCTGTCAAAGGCCTTCTCGGCGTCTACTCCAAGAAGAGCCAGAGGCCGTCCAGAGAGCTGTGCCTGAGAGATAGCCTGCAAGAGCTTTTCAGTGTTGGTACGGCTTTCTCTACCTGGTACGAAGCCGGCCTGCTCCTCTCCTATTAGGTGGGGGAGTAATTTTTTGATGCGGAGGGAAAGGAGTTTTGCCCACAGCTTAACCTCTTCAGGACCCATGACGTATGCATACGTCATCACACCCTGGGTCTTAACCCCTTAAGGACATAGGGCGTATCCATACGCCCCCGTTTCCAAGTCCTTAAGGACCGAGGGCGTATGGATACGCCCTGAGCATTTCCGGCCCCCACCGCTAGCCGGAGGGGAGCCGGGGCCGGATGCCTGCTGAAATCGTTCAGCAAGCATCCCGGCATATCGCCCAGGGGGGTCAATTCAGTCCAGCGATCTGCGGCGGATTCCGGGTCAATCAGGTCTCCAGTGACCCGATGACCCGGAATTACTGGCTGATCGGGGCCGTCAGAGACGGCCCCGAACAGCCAGAGCCTGCAGGAGTGAGGTGGCACTGGTGCCACCTCACGATCGCCCTGATTCGTCGGCCGGATTACCGGCCGACCAATCAGGGTGCCTGCTGCGGGTGTCACTCCCACAACCCGTTCCGCCCCTCTTCCGGAGGACGTGAGCGGGTGCGGGAAGACGACCCCGGGTGCTGGGGACCCCGATCCCCGGCGCCCCTGTTGGGATCGGGGCCCCAGGAGCGACGGCGGTGGTGAGGGACTGACCTGCAGTGTGGATCGTTGGAGGTGAGTGACAGCCTCCTGCTGTTGCTTAGCAACAGCTCCCAGCATGCACCAAGGGCATGCTGGGAGCTGTAGTTATGCAACAGCAGGAGGCAGACCACCACAACTCCCAGCATGCCCTTATGGGCATGCTGGGACTTGTAGTTTTGCAACAGCTGGAGGCACATTCTTTCTATGGAAAAGTGTACCTTCAGCTGTTGTGTAACTACAACTCCCAGCTTGCACAATCAGCTAAAGTGCATGCTGGGAGTTGTAGTGGTGCATCTGGTGGTTGCATAACTACAACTCCCAGCATGCCCGTTGGCTGTCGGTGACTGCTGAGAGTTGTAGTTTTGCAACAGCTGAAGGCACACTGAGTTAAGTAGTAAACCAGTGTGTCTCCAGCTGTTGCATAACTACAATCCCCAGCATCCCCAGCCAATGTAGTATGCCCCCGGCTGTTGCATAACTACAAGACAATTTAGCCAAACAACAAAAACGGCAAAACAATATGTGCCGTATGTAGGTCCCGGGGGTACCAATAAATAGCCAAAAACAAAGAGACCCACAATACTAATATTATTTCAAAAAGTATAACAATCTTTATTAGACAATAAAAAACAGTTTTTAAAAAATTAGAAAAAGGCAAAGGATGACCTTACACAGGAGACAACAGGTGCCAGTGGGCCTGGTATGGGTAATGTGGGTATTCAATCAAGAGTATACATAATATAAGGCTAGCGTAGCTGCATGTTTACAATATCGTAACAATAGGTATAATATCTAACATACATTGAGGTAACAATGCTTCCTATGTTACCTCAATGTATGTTAGATATTATACCTATTGTTACGATATTGTAAACATGCAGCTACGCTAGCCTTATATTATGTATACTCTTGATTGAATACCCACATTACCCATACCAGGCCCACTGGCACCTGTTGTCTCCTGTGTAAGGTCATCCTTTGCCTTTTTCTAATTTTTTAAAAACAGTTTTTTATTGTCTAATAAAGATTGTTATACTTTTTGAAATAATATTAGTATTGTGGGTCTCTTTGTTTTTGGCTATTTATAACTACAAGACCCAGCATGCCCTTCCGCTGTCCGTACATGCTGGGGGTTGTAGCTTTTGCAACAGCTGAAGGCACACTGGTTGCAAAACACTGAGTTTGTTACCAAACTCGGTGTTTCACAACCTGTGTGTCTCCAGCTGTTGCAAAACTACAACTCCCAGCATGCACTGATAGACCGTACATGCTGGGAGTTGTAGTTTTGCAACAGCTGGATGTTCCCCCCCCCCAATATGAACGTACGGGGTACACTCACATGGGCGGAGGATTACAGTAAGTATCCGGCTGCAAGTTTGAGCTGCAGCAAATTTTCTGCCGCTGCTCAAACTGCCAGCGAGAAACTACTGTGAACCCCCCGCCCGTGCGACTGTACCCTAAATCACTACACTACACTAACACAAAATAAAATAAAAAGTAAAAAACACTACATATACACATACCCCTACACAGCCCCCCTCCCCAATAAAAATGAAAAACGTCTGGTACGTCACTGTTTCCAAAACGGAGCCTCCAGCGGTTGCAAAACTACAACTCCCAGCATGCACTGATAGACCGTACATGCTGGGAGTTGTAGTTTTGCAACAGCTGGATGTTCCCCCCCCCCCCCCCCAATATGAACGTACGGGGTACACTCACATGGGCGGAGGATTACAGTAAGTATCCGGCTGCAAGTTTGAGCTGCAGCAAATTTTCTGCCGCTGCTCAAACTGCCAGCGAGAAACTACTGTGAACCCCCGCCCATGTGACTGTACCCTAAAAACACTACACTAACACACAATAAAATAAAAAGTAAAAAACACTACATATACACATACCCCTACACAGCCCCCCTCCCCTCCCCAATAAAAATGAAAAACGTCTGGTACGCCACTGTTTCCAGAACGGAGCCTCCAGCTGTTGCAAAACAACTACTCCCAGTATTGCCAGATAGCCACTGACTGTCCAGGCATGCTGGGAGTTTTACAACAGCTGGAGGCACCCTGTTTGGGAATCACTGGCGTAGAATTCCCCTATGTCCACCCCTATGCAATCCCTAATTTAGGCCTCAAATGCGCATGGCGCTCTCACTTTGGAGCCCTGTCGTATTTCAAGGCAACAGTTTAGGGACACATATGGGGTATCGCCGTACTCGGGAGAAATTGGGCTTCAAATTTTGGGGGATATTTTCTGCTATTACCCTTTTTAAAAATGTTAAATATTTGGGAAAACAAGCATTCCCTTACGTCCTAAACAGCAGCACAAGTGGTGAAGTGGGGTGTTCTGCCCCTGTGAAGCTGGCAGGACGGTGGGATTTTTAATTCCGCCCAAGCAATTTAAATTAATTAGCCCCCCCCATAAAAGGCCTCCTCCCCTAGGCCATCTTGCTTTTTTTCTGTCCTGTGTAAGGACAGCAGGACGGTGCAGGCTCCTTTGGAGCCTGCCTGGATGTCTCCCCTGTATTGGGGAGATATTTTTGGGGCGCAGTACCTTTTTCAACTGCCCCCTGTTTTTTTCTTTTTATATTATCTGGGCCTCCGGCCTGGTTTATCTTAAAACTATTTGTTTTGACTATTTTATGTTGCTATAGGGATCCGGTGATCCCTCATAGCATTAGGGATGCCGCCGCAGGTTTTTTCTTACCCGCCTGGCGTCCCACGTGTCCCGGCGCACGCTCGCCTCCATTACACTGTGCGAGCCGTGGACCGGAAGTACGTCATCTGACGACTTCCGGTCCCGGCCTCACTTTCTTCAGCGCTTTGCGCTGCCTTTTAAGTTTTATATTTAGGTGAAAATTCAGGCGTGAGCCCTTTCCTAGTTAGGGAAGGGCTCAGTGGATAATTTTTATTAAAATTCCCTTCCGGGTGTTTCAGCCTATTGCAGGCTGGTCTTTCTCTGAAGGGGGCAGGGCTTCCGGGCCCCTTCCCATATAAAGACAGCTGAGACCTTCATTCAGTCTCTGCTGCCATCATAGCTAGTCCTATTTACAAGCCTAGCATTAGTGGTTAGAGCTCCTATCTGCATTATATGTATCTCTCCCTCTCTATTTGGCGTTAGGGCGATAATAATTTTATTTATTATCCCTAACTTATTTTCTTTCTTTCCAGAGTCATGTCTACTCCTTCCTCTAGTGACCCACACTCTGGTGGTCGTAAGGCTAGCGCCAAAAAAACGCCATCTAACTTGCGCCAATTGCGGCACTCCGCTTCCGGACGCTTACGAATATAACAGGTGTCCCGGTTGCCGTCCACCCTCTAATCCAGCTGAACCTACTGTCCAGGACATGTTCATCTGGATGAAGGAGTTTATGGGAAATTCCATATCTGAAATTAAGAGTGCTCTTGTTCCCAAAAGAGCTAGAACTGAATCCACTCCTCCTTCTGTGGCGGAAGAATCCGTTATGTCGGTCGATGTATTGGACCAGAGGTCATCTGTACAGTCTGAACAGCCTGTTGAGGTGAAGATGTTTCCGCCTCTTTTCCCTGCGGAAAAGACGCAGAGATTACTTAGGTCCATCCGGTCAAGGGACCAGGATGTTGACCAAGGGGAAGCCTCTGCATCCACCTCTAGAGAACCTTGGGTTTTCAAGGTGAATGATGCACGCAAAAAGATGATGAAGGCTGAGTGGAAGCACCCAGATAAACCTGCGCTTGTCACTCGTACCTTCAAATTGATGTACCCTCTCTCGGACGCGGAATCTGATTCCTGGATGCCACCTCCTAAGGTTGATATGGCAGTAAATAAACTGTCCAAGAGAGTCTTGGTTCCCGCGGATGATGGAAGCAACCTCCAGGACCCGCTTGATAGGAAGGTGGATTCCCTTCTCAGACGGACATATTCGGCAGCATCAGCGTCTGCCTCTGTGGCTATTGCCTCTGGAGAAGTGTCTGACTTCGTGAAGGAGCGTGTGGAGCGCATACAGACTGAGATTGACAACAATGTCCCCAGGGAAGACATCTTGGACAGCTTCAAGACACTCCTCCTTGGTATAGACTTCCTCTGCGAGGCCTCCCAGCAAAACCTTAAGCTAGCTGCCAAGTCCATGGCACTCGCTTCTGCTAGCAGACGTCCCTTGTGGTTACGCCCTTGGGTAGCGGACAACACCTCCAAGTTTAACTTGTGTGGGATGCCTTTCGAGCCTACTTGGCTATTTGGTTCTGAGCTGGATCGCATAATGGAAGGTTATGCTGACAAAAAAGGCAGGTGCCTTCCTGTTCAGGCCTTTCGGGGTAAAGGTAGAGCAAGAGGGGGGAAGTCCCAGGGCCCTCCTAGATCCCAGAGACGTCAGTCCTTTCAAAAACGTGGTGGAGGTCGCGGCCGCGGTAAAGACCGGAAGGCCGAGCTATGACTCTCCACTGACATCCACCAACGTTTTCCCTCTCCCTTCCCCTCAAGTGTTTGTTGCAGAGAATCTATCTGCCCATCCTCCTCCAGTAGGAGGACGTTTAAGTTTATTCCTTACAACCTGGATGCAAGAAATCCAGGATCCCTGGGTTCTGAAGGTTATTCAGTCGGGGTACAGGATAGAATTTACCTCCCCTCCCCCAAGGAAGTTTGTCTTAACAAAGTTACTTCCTCAGCTAAAACAGGCTGTCATAGAAACCTCAGTTCTCCAATACTTGGAAAAGCAAGCTTTGGAAGAAGTTCCCCCAGATCAAAGAGGATCTGGCGTCTACTCCCCAATATTTTTGGTTCCCAAACCAAATGGCGACTGGCGCATGATAATAGACCTGCGCTACCTAAACCGATTTATAAGGAAAAGGCGGTTCAGAATGGAAACCATTCGCTCGGTGGTCAGTATCCTGAACCCACAAGATCTCATGGTCACTATAGACTTGAAGGATGCATACCTTCATGTCCCTATATTTCCTGCCCACAGGAAGTTCTTAAGAATCGCCATCACCATAAAAGGTATGGTAAGGCATTTCCAATTTGCTGTTCTACCGTTCGGCATTACCTCCGCTCCCCACACCTTCACAAAGGTGGTGGCTCCAGTTGTCTCTGCTCTAAGACTAAAAGGCCTAGAGATTGTTCCTTATCTAGACGACTGGCTTTTAAAAGCCGCAACTCTAGACATTCTTCAAGCTCATCTTCAACTGACCCTGGATTTTCTTCAACACCTAGGGTGGCTCATAAATTGGGAAAAATCCGAGATCATTCCATCTACCTCAAGAAGGTTCCTGGGGTTTGTCCTAGACTCCTCTCGGATGACGCTGTCTCTCACCCCAGAAAGGAGAGAGCGCGTCATAAGAGCCGCAGAGTTTTTGTCGGTACCTCGCAGAGTGCCCATCAGAACTCTAATGAAGATGTTGGGCCACATGTCAGCGTCTGCAGAAGCAGTCCCCTGGGCCCTGTGGCACCTCCGACCTCTCCAAGATCAGGTCTTGACTGCCTGGAATTGCAACCCCAGTGGGTTGGACAAAAAATGCACCCTGTCGTCCGAAGTCCGTGCCGCTCTCAGGTGGTGGACAAACCTGACAGATGGGAAGTCCTTGATTCAACCTCTGTGGATCACTCTGACCACGGACGCCTCCCTTCTAGGGTGGGGAGCCCATCTGGACGACCATCCGGTTCAGGGTACCTGGACCCCTCAGGAAAGGTTACTCTCATCCAACATGAGAGAACTGAGAGCAGTTCGTCTTGCGCTCCTCCACTTTGCTCCCCATATCTTAGGGAAAGCAATAAGAGTCCGTGTCACGATGCCGGCTGGCAGGTAGTGGATCCTCTGTGCCAGAGAGGGATTGGCGTGGACCGTGCTAGTGGACCGGTTCTAAGCCACTACTGGTTTTCACCAGAGCCCGCCGCAAAGCGGGATGGTCTTGCTGCGGCGGTAGTGACCAGGTCGTATCCACTAGCAACGGCTCACCTCTCTGGCTGCTGAAGATAGGCGCGGTACAAGGGAGTAGGCAAAAGCAAGGTCGGACGTAGCAGAAGGTCGGGGCAGGCAGCAAGGATCGTAGTCAGGGGCAACGGCAGAAGGTCTGGAAACACAGGCAAGGAACACACAAGGAACGCTTTCACTGGCACTAAGGCAACAAGATCCGGCGAGGGAGTGAAGGGGAAGTGAGGTGATATAGGGAAGTGCACAGGTGTAAACACTAATTGGAACCACTGCGCCAATCAGCGGCGCAGTGGCCCTTTAAATCGCAGAGACCCGGCGCGCGCGCGCCCTAGGGAGCGGGGCCGCGCGCGCCGGGACAGAACAGACGGAGAGCGAGTCAGGTAGGGGAGCCGGGGTGCGCATCGCGAGCGGGCGCTACCCGCATCGCGAATCGCATCCCGGCTGGCAGCGGAATCGCAGCGCCCCGGGTCAGAGGACGTGACCGGAGCGCTGCCGCGGGGAGAGTGAAGCGAGCGCTCCGGGGAGGAGCGGGGACCCGGAGCGCTCGGCGTAACAGTACCCCCCCCCTTGGGTCTCCCCCTCTTCTTAGAGCCTGAGAACCTGAGGAGCAGACTTTTGTCTAGGATGTTGTCCTCAGGTTCCCAGGATCTCTCTTCAGGACCACAACCCTCCCAGTCCACTAAAAAAAAATTTCTCCCTCTGACCTTTTTGGCAGCTAAAATTTCTTTGACCGAGAAGATGTCCGAGGAGCCGGAAACAGGAGTGGGAGGAACAGACTTGGGAGAAAAACGGTTGAGGATGAGTGGTTTGAGAAGAGAGACATGAAAGGCATTAGGGATACGAAGAGAGGGAGGAAGAAGAAGTTTATAAGAGACAGGATTAATTTGACACAAAATTTTGAAAGGACCAAGATAGCGTGGTCCCAACTTGTAGCTAGGGACACGGAAGCGGACATATTTAGCGGAGAGCCATACCTTGTCTCCAGGGGAAAAAACGGGGGGAGCTCTTCTTTTCTTATCCGCGAACTTCTTCATGCGTGATGAAGCCTGTAAGAGAGAATTTTGGGTCTCTCTCCATATGATGGAAAGGTCACGAGAAATTTCATCCACAGCGGGCAGACCAGAGGGCAAGGGAGTAGGGAGGGGGGGAAGAGGGTGACGGCCGTACACCACGAAAAATGGGGATTTGGAGGAAGACTCAGAGACCCTGAAGTTATACGAGAATTCGGCCCATGGGAGGAGATCTGCCCAGTCATCCTGGCGGGAGGAAACAAAATGTCGCAAATAATCACCCAAGATCTGGTTAATCCTTTCTACTTGTCCATTGGACTGGGGATGATATGCAGAAGAAAAATTTAATTTAATCTTGAGTTGTTTACAGAGAGCCCTCCAGAATTTAGACACGAATTGGACGCCTCTATCCGAGACAATCTGCGTAGGCAATCCGTGAAGACGAAAAATGTGTACAAAAAATTGTTTAGCCAACTGAGGCGCAGAAGGAAGACCAGGAAGAGGGATGAAATGTGCCATTTTGGAGAATCGATCAACGACCACCCAAATAACAGTGTTGCCACGGGAAGGGGGTAAATCAGTAATAAAATCCATACCAATCAGAGACCAAGGCTGTTCGGGGACAGGCAGAGGATGAAGAAAACCAGCGGGCTTCTGGCGAGGAGTCTTATCCCGGGCACAGATAGTGCAGGCTCGCACAAAGTCCACAACATCCGTCTCCAGAGTCGGCCACCAATAGAAGCGGGAGATGAGTTGCACAGATTTCTTGATACCCGCATGACCTGCGAGATGGGAGGAGTGACCCCATTTGAGGATTCCGAGGCGTTGGCGAGGAGAAACAAAGGTCTTTCCTGGAGGAGTCTGCCTGATGGAGGCAGGAGAAGTGGAGATCAGGCAGTCAGGTGGAATGATGTGTTGCGGAGAGAGTTCAACTTCTGAGGCATCCGAGGAACGAGAGAGAGCATCGGCCCTAATGTTCTTATCAGCAGGACGAAAGTGAATCTCAAAATTAAATCGGGCAAAGAACAGAGACCACCGGGCCTGGCGAGGATTCAGCCGTTGGGCAGACTGGAGGTAGGAGAGGTTCTTGTGGTCGGTGTAGATAATAACAGGAGAACTTGATCCCTCCAGCAGATGCCTCCATTCCTCAAGTGCTAATTTAATGGCTAGAAGCTCTCGATCCCCGATGGAGTAGTTCCTCTCCGCTGGAGAGAAGGTCCTAGAGAAAAAACCACAAGTGACAGCATGCCCGGAAGAATTTTTTTGTAGAAGAACAGCTCCAGCTCCCACTGAGGAGGCATCAACCTCCAATAGGAAGGGTTTGGAAGGGTCAGGTCTGGAGAGGACGGGAGCCGAAGAAAAGGCAGACTTGAGTCGTTTAAAGGCGTCTTCTGCTTGAGGAGGCCAGGACTTGGGATCAGCATTTTTTTTGGTTAAAGCCACGATAGGAGCCACAATGGTAGAAAAATGTGGAATAAATTGCCTGTAATAATTGGCGAACCCCAAAAAGCGTTGGATAGCACGGAGTCCGGAGGGGCGTGGCCAATCTAAGACGGCAGAGAGTTTGTCTGGATCCATCTGTAGTCCCTGGCCAGAGACCAAATATCCTAGAAAAGGAAGAGATTGGCATTCAAACAGACATTTCTCAATTTTGGCATAGAGTTGGTTGTCACGAAGTCTCTGAAGAACCATACGGACATGCTGGCGGTGTTCTTCTAGATTGGCAGAAAAAATTAGGATATCGTCCAGATATACAACAACACAGGAGTATAACAGATCACGAAAAATTTCATTGACAAAGTCTTGGAAGACGGCAGGGGCGTTGCACAGTCCAAAGGGCATGACCAGATACTCAAAGTGTCCATCTCTGGTGTTAAATGCCGTTTTCCACTCGTCCCCCTCTCTGATGCGGATGAGGTTATAGGCGCCTCTTAAGTCCAATTTAGTGAAGATGTGGGCACCTTGGAGGCGATCAAAGAGTTCAGAGATGAGGGGTAAGGGGTAGCGGTTCTTAACCGTGATTTTATTAAGACCGCGGTAGTCAATGCAAGGACGTAGGGAGCCATCCTTTTTGGACACAAAGAAAAATCCGGCTCCGGCAGGAGAGGAGGATTTACGGATAAAGCCCTTTTTTAGATTCTCCTGGACGTATTCGGACATGGCAAGAGTCTCTGGGGCAGAGAGAGGATAAATTCTGCCCCGGGGTGGAGTAGTGCCCGGGAGGAGGTCGATAGGGCAATCATAAGGCCTGTGAGGAGGTAGAGTCTCAGCTTGTTTTTTGCAGAAAACATCCGCGAAGTCCATATAGGCCTTAGGGAGACCGGTTACTGGAGGAACCACAGAGTTATGGCAAGGGTTACTGGGAACCGGTTTTAGACAGTTCTTGGAACAAGAGGACCCCCAACTCTTGATCTCCCCAGTGGACCAATCCAGGGTAGGGGAATGAAGTTGAAGCCAGGGAAGTCCAAGGAGAATTTCCGAGGTGCAATTGGGAAGGACCAAAAGTTCAATCCTCTCATGATGAGATCCGATGCTCATAAGAAGGGGCTCCGTGCGGAAACGTATGGTACAGTCCAATCTTTCATTATTTACACAATTGATGTAGAGGGGTCTGGCGAGACTGGTCACCGGGATGTTGAACCTGTTGACGAGAGAGGCCAAAATAAAATTTCCTGCAGATCCAGAGTCCAAGAAAGCCACTGTAGAGAAGGAGAAGGCAGAGGCAGACATCCGCACAGGCACAGTAAGACGTGGAGAAGCTGAGTAGACATCAAGGACTGTCTCACCTTTGTGCGGAGTCAGCGTACGTCTTTCCAGGCGGGGAGGACGGATAGGACAATCTCTCAGGAAGTGTTCGGTACTAGCACAGTACAGGCAGAGGTTCTCCATACGGCGTCGTGTCCTCTCTTGAGGTGTCAGGCGAGACCGGTCGACCTGCATAGCCTCCACGGCGGGAGGCACAGGAACAGATTGCAGGGGACCAGAGGAGAGAGGAGCCGAGGAGAAGAAACGCCTCGTGCGAAAAGAGTCCATATCTTGGCGGAGTTCCTGACGCCTTTCGGAAAAACGCATGTCAATGCGAGTGGCTAGGTGAATAAGTTCATGTAGATTAGCAGGAATTTCTCGTGCGGCCAGAACATCTTTAATGTTGCTGGATAGGCCTTTTTTGAAGGTCGCGCAGAGGGCCTCATTATTCCAGGACAATTCTGAAGCAAGAGTACGGAATTGTACGGCATACTCGCCAAGGGAAGAATTACCCTGGACCAGGTTCAACAGGGCAGTCTCAGCAGAAGAGGCTCGGGCAGGTTCCTCAAAGACACTTCGGATTTCCGAGAAGAAGGAGTGTACAGAGGCAGTGACGGGGTCATTGCGGTCCCAGAGCGGTGTGGCCCATGACAGGGCTTTTCCGGACAGAAGGCTGACTACGAAAGCCACCTTAGACCTTTCAGTGGGAAACAGGTCCGACATCATCTCCAGATGCAGGGAACATTGGGAAAGAAAGCCACGGCAAAACTTAGAGTCCCCATCAAATTTATCCGGCAAGGATAAGCGTATCCCAGGAGCGGCCACTCGCTGCGGAGGAGGTGCAGGAGCTGGCGGAGGAGATGACTGCTGAAGCTGTGGTAGTAACTGTTGTAGCATAACGGTCAGTTGAGACAGCTGTTGGCCTTGTTGCGCTATCTGTTGTGACTGCTGGGCGACCACCGTGGTGAGGTCAGCGACAACTGGCAGAGGAACTTCAGCGGGATCCATGGCCGGATCTACTGTCACGATGCCGGCTGGCAGGTAGTGGATCCTCTGTGCCAGAGAGGGATTGGCGTGGACCGTGCTAGTGGACCGGTTCTAAGCCACTACTGGTTTTCACCAGAGCCCGCCGCAAAGCGGGATGGTCTTGCTGCGGCGGTAGTGACCAGGTCGTATCCACTAGCAACGGCTCACCTCTCTGGCTGCTGAAGATAGGCGCGGTACAAGGGAGTAGGCAAAAGCAAGGTCGGACGTAGCAGAAGGTCGGGGCAGGCAGCAAGGATCCTAGTCAGGGGCAACGGCAGAAGGTCTGGAAACACAGGCAAGGAACACACAAGGAACGCTTTCACTGGCACTAAGGCAACAAGATCCGGCGAGGGAGTGAAGGGGAAGTGAGGTGATATAGGGAAGTGCACAGGTGTAAACACTAATTGGAACCACTGCGCCAATCAGCGGCGCAGTGGCCCTTTAAATCGCAGAGACCCGGCGCGCGCGCGCCCTAGGGAGCGGGGCCGCGCGCGCCGGGACAGAACAGACGGAGAGCGAGTCAGGTAGGGGAGCCGGGGTGCGCATCGCGAGCGGGCGCTACCCGCATCGCGAATCGCATCCCGGCTGGCAGCGGAATCGCAGCGCCCCGGGTCAGAGGACGTGACCGGAGCGCTGCCGCGGGGAGAGTGAAGCGAGCGCTCCGGGGAGGAGCGGGGACCCGGAGCGCTCGGCGTAACAGTCCGGTCAGACAACACCACTGTAGTGGCTTATATCAACAGACAGGGTGGCACAAAGTCCCAAGTGCTCCTCAGGGAGACCGGACTTATTCTATCGTGGGCAGAGCTCAACCTATCCCACCTTGTTGCAGTCCACATCAAGGGGGATCTCAACGTAGTGGCAGATCGTCTAAGTCGCAGGCTTGCAGTCCAGGGAGAATGGTCTCTCAACGAGAAGATCTTCAGGAGGATAACCCTGAAGTGGGGTACACCAGAAATAGACCTCATGGCAACCCGGCTGAATGCCAAAGTGAGCAAGTTTTGTTCCCTTTACAAGGAGGACAATCCGGTGGCGATAGACGCTCTGTCCATCCCATGGAGGTTCAGGCTGGCCTACATATTCCCTCCACTTTCCATGATACCCAGGGTATTGATGAAAGTCAGGCAAGACCAGACCTCAGTGATTGCCATCATCCCATTCTGGCCGAAGAGGTCTTGGTTCACCCAACTCATGAGGATGAGTCAGGGGTGTTATTGGAGGCTTCCCCACGTGCAGAACCTTGTGTCTCACAACACAGGCTCCTGCCTAGATCTGAGGAGACTCAATCTGACAGCCTGGAGATTGACAGGACCCTACTAAGGAGTGGGCTTCCTGCAGAGGTCTTGAGAACTATTGCACACTCTAGAGCAGAGTCTACAAACAAGGTTTACTCCAGGATAAAGAAGATTTTCCTTCAATGGTGTGCAACGAAAGAGGTAGTTACCTCAGATCCTCCTCTTTCTGCAATACTGCGTTTTCTCCAGGATGGCCTTGACAAGAGTCTTAGCCCATCCACCTTAAAGGTTCAGGTCGCAGCACTCTCTGCCTTCCTAGGCAGGTCTCTATCACAAGAATCCCTAGTTAGAAGATTCCTCAAAGGGGCTGAAAGACTTAAACCTACAGTTCTCAGACCTATTCCCAGTTGGGATTTAACCACTGTTCTCAGGGGGTTATGCTCTCCCCCCTTTGAACCTCTGGAAGAAGTAGACTTTAGGTATTTATCCCTTAAAGTCACTTTTTTATTGGCCATAACCTCAGCCAAGAGAGTGGGTGAGCTTCAGGCCCTTTCGGCTTTCGAGCCTTATACTGTTTTTCTACAGGACAGAGTCCTGTTGAGGTTTTTACCTACCTTCCTTCCTAAGGTTCCGACTTTCTCCAATACCAACCAGGTTATTTCTCTTCCAGTTCTACTGCCTAATCCATCCTCTCCTGAAGAAGCGGTTGACCACACTCTGGACATCTCTAGAGCTCTCAGAGTCTATATCTCAAGAACTGGAGAATTCAGGAAGTCGGAACACCTCCTTGTTTCTTTTTCTGGAAAGAACAAGGGCTTGAAAGCCTCTAAACCTACCCTAAGTAGGTGGATTAAGGAGGCAATCCGAGAGACCTTCATAGTCCAGGAGCTAACTCCTCCTGCCTTTGTCACTGCCCATTCCACTAGGGCAGTCTCTACTTCCTTTGCTGAGAAAAGGTCTGTTCCTCTGGAACAGATTTGTGCTGCTGCTTCTTGGAGCACCCACAATACTTTTTTGAGTCATTACAGGGTTAATGCCAAACGATCGGAAGAGTTGGCCTTTGGGCAGTCAATCCTAAGTGCCACTCTGCCGTAGTCCCTCCCTATTTGTGTTGTTACTCGCTAAGTCCCCACTTGTGCTGCTGGTTAGGACGTAAGGGAAGCGTTAATTTTTAACGTAAATTTGTTTTCCCTTAGTCCTAACAGCAGCACACAAATTTCCCACCCTAAACTTTTTTGTTACTTGTTATTAAGCGAGATGGCCTAGGGGAGGAGGCCTTTTATGGGGGGGGGGGGGGGGGGCTAATTAATTTAAATTGCTTGGGCGGAATTAAAAATTCCACCGTCCTGCCAGCTTCACAGGGGCAGAACACCCCACTTCACCACTTGTGCTGCTGTTAGGACTAAGGGAAAACAAATTTACGTTGAAAATTAACGCTTTTAGGTAAAAAAAAAATTATTTTTTTTACATATACAAAAGTCATGAAACACCTGTGGGGTATAAAGGTTCACTTAACCCCTTGTTACGTTCCCCGAGGGGTCTAGTTTCCAAAATGGTATGCCATGTGTTTTTCTTTGCTGTCCTGGCACCATAGGGGCTTCCTAAATGCGGCATGCCCCCAGAGTAAAATTTGCTTTCAAAAAGCCAAATGTGACTCCTTCTCTTCTGAGACCTGTAGTGCGCCAGCAGAGCAATTTTCACGCCCATATGGGGTGTTTTCTGAATCGGGAGAAATTGTGATTCAAATTTTGGGGGGTATTTTCTGCTATTACACTTTTTAAAAATGTAATATTTTTGGGAAACTAAGCATTTTAGGTAAAAAAAAAATTTTTTTTTACATATGCAAAAGTCGTGAAAAACCTGTGGGGTATTAAGGTTCACTTAACCCCTTGTTACGTTCCCCGAGGAGTCTAGTTTTCAAAATGGTATGCCATGTGTGTTTTTTTGCTGTCCTGGCACCATAGGGGCTTCCTAAAGGTGACATGCCCCCCAAAAACCATTTGTCGCTCCTTCCCTTCTGAGCCCTCTACTGCGCCCGCCGAACAATTAACATAGACATATGAGGTATGTGCTTACTCGAGAGAAATTGGGTTTCAAATACAAGTAAAAATTTTCTCCTTTTTACCCCTTGCAAAAATTCAAAAATTGGGTCTACAAGAACATGCGAGTGTAAAAAATGAAGATTTTGAATTTTCTCCTTCACTTTGCTGCTATTCCTGTGAAACACCTAAAGGGTTAATACACTTACTGAATGTCATTTTGATTACTTTGGGGGGTGTAGTTTTTATAATGGGGTCTTTTATGGGGTATTTCTAATATGAAGACCCTTCAAATCCACTTCAAAACTGAACTGGTCCATGAAAAATAGCGAGTTTGAAAATTTTGTGAAAAATTTCCAAATTGCTGCTGAACTTTGAAGCCCTCTGGTGTCTTCCAAAAGTAAAAACTCATAAATTTTATGATGCAAACATAAAGTAGACATATTGTATATGTGAATCCCAAAAAAAAATATTTTGAATATCCATTTTCCTTACAAGCAGAGAGCTTCAAAGTTAGAAAAATGCAAAATTTTCATTTTTTTCATCAAATTTGGGGATTTTTCACCAAGAAAGGATGGAAGTTACAATAAAATTTTACCACTAAGTTAAAGTAGAATATGTCACGAAAAAACAATCTCGGAATCAGAATGATAACTAAAAGCATTCCAGAGTTATTAATGTTTAAAGTAACAGTGGTCAGAATTGCAAAAAACGCTCCGGTCCTTAAGGTGAAAAAGGGCTCGGTCCTTAAGGGGTTAAGGACCCATGACGTATGCATACGTCATGTCTTTTCCTGGTCTCCGCTGCTCACCCGGCGGAGATCGGAAGCGGATCCCTGCTGAAATCCTTCAGCAGGGATCCAGGGCAAACGCCGAGGGGGGCCATGTAGGTTTGCGATTAGCCCTTGGGATTAGCCCTTGCGATTTGCGGTGATACCGGGCTGATCAGGTCTCTGGGACCCGACCGCCCGGTAATTTCGCATGATCCCGGCTGTCACAGACAGCCAGGACCATGCTGAAGCCTAGGAGCGAGGTGGCAAGCCTGCCACCTCCTCCGATCCCCTGCAATTCTTCGGTTAGTTAACCGACCAATCACAGGGGGAGGGGGGGGGGGAGCGGTTACTTCCTCCCGTCCTGCCCGGCCCCTTGAAGTCCGGAGAGGACGGGAGGAAGACCGGAGGACGCGGCGGGGGACTGGGGAGTGCTGGGGACCGGCCCCGGTACTTACCTCGTCCCTGAAGACACGGATCCCGGCAAGGAAGATGGCGGCGACAGGTGAGTAGATCTTCAGCCGCGGTCGGGCCCTCTACAGCAATGCACGTCACCGTAAAGCGACATGCATTGCTGTAATGGGACCCTATATACTACAACTCCCAGCATGCCCAGACAGCCCTTGGCATCTGGGCATGCTGGGAGTTGCAGTTTTGCAACATCTGGAGGTCCACAGTTTGGAGACCACTGTGCCCTTCCAGATGTTGCAAAACTACACATCCTCAGCATGCCCTTACTGTCCAGGCATGCTGGGAGTTGTAGTTCTGTAACATCTGGCCCTTCAGATGTTGCAGAACTACAACTCCCAGCATGCCTGGACAGTTTTGGCATACTGGGAGTTGAAGTTTTGCAACATCTGGAAGGGCACAGATTGGGAACCACTGTATTAGTGGTCTGCAAACTGTAGTCCTCCAGATGTTGCAAACTACAACTCCAAGCATGCTGGGAGTTGTAGTTCGGCAACATCTGGCTCTAAAGATGTTGCCGAACTACTACTCCCAGCATGCCTGAGAATGTTTGGGAGTTGTGGTTTTGCAACAACTGGAGGCACACTGGTTGGGAAACATTGTCTGTTTCTTAACTCAGTGTTTCCCAACCCGTGTGCCTCCAGCTGTTGCAAAACTATAACTACCAGCATGCACTGATAGACTGTGCATGCTGGGAGTTGTAGTTTTGCAACAGCTGGAGGTCCCCACCTTGTGAATGTACAGGGTACATTCACATGGGCAGGGGGCTTACAGTGAGTATCAGGCTGCAAGTTTGCGATGCAGCAAATTTTGCGCCGCAGCTCAAACTCGCAGCGGGAAAATCGCTGTAACCCCCCCTGCCCGTGTGACTGTACCCTAAAAACACTACACTACACTAAACACAAAATAAAATAAAAAGTAAAAAACACTACATATACACATACCCCTACACAGCCCCCCTCCCCAATAAAAATGAAAAATGTCTGGTACGCCACTGTTTTCAAAATGGAGCCTCCAGCTGTTGCAAAACAACAACTCTCAGTATTGCCGGACAGCCGTTGACTGTCCAAGCATGCTGGGAGTTTTGCAACAGCTGGAGGCACCCTGTTAGGGGTATTCTACGCCAGTGATTCCCAATGTCCACCCCTATGCAAATCCCTAATTCAGGCCTCAAATGCGCATGGCGCTCTCACTTCGGAGCCCTGTTGTATTTCAAGGCAACAGTTTAGGGTCACATATGGGGTATCGCCGTACTCGGGAGAAATTGCCTTACAAATTTTGGGGGGCTTTTTCTCCTTTCACCCCTTATGAAAAGGTGAAGTTGGGGTCTACACCAGCATGTTAGTGTAAAAAAAATATTTTTTTTTACACTAACATGCTGGTGTTGCCCTATACTTTTCAATTTGACAAGAGGTAAAAGGGAAAAAAGCCCCCCAAAATTTGTAATGCAACTTCTCCCGACTATGGAGATACCCCATATGTGGGCGCAAAGTGCTCTGGGGGCGCACAACAAGGCTCAGAAGGGAGAGTGCACCATGTACATTTGAGGTGATTTGCACAGGGGTGGCTGACTGTTACAGTGGTTTTGACTAACGCAAAAAAAAAAAAAAAAAACACATGTGACCCCATTTCGGAAACTACACCCCTCACGGAATGTAATGAGGGGTGCAGTGAGAATTTACACCCCACTGGTGTCTGACAGATCTTTGGAACAGTGGGCTGCACAAATTAAAAATGTTGCACAGCCCACTGTTCCAAAGATCTGACAGACACCAGTGGGGGGTAAATGCTCACTGTACCCCTTGTTACGTTCCTCAAGGGGTCTAGTTTCCAAAATGGTATGCCATGTGGGGGTTATTTTGCTGTTCTAGCACCATTGGGGCTTCCTAAATGTGACAAGCCCCCCCGAGCAAAATTTGCTCTCAAAAAGCTAAATATGACTCCTTCTCTTGTGTGCATTGTAGTTCGCCCGTAGTGCGCTTCAGGTCAACTTATGGGGTACCTTCATACTCGGAAGAGATGGGGTTACAAATTTTGGGGGTATTTTCTGCTATTAACCCTTGCAAAAATGTGAAATTTGGGGGTAAACACACATTTTATTGACATTTTTTTTATTTTTTTTTTACATATGCAAAAGTCGTGAAACACCTGTGGGGTATTAAGGCTCACTTTATTCCTTGTTACGTTCCTCCAGGGGTCTAGTTTCCAAAATGGTATGGAATGTGGGTATTTTTTGCTGTCCTGGCACCATAGGGGCTTCCTAAATGCGACATGCCCCCGAGCAAAATTTGCTCTCAAAAAGCCAAATATGACTCCTTCTCTTCTGAGCATTGTAGTTCGTCCATAGTGCGCTTCAGGTCAACTTATGGGGTACCTTCATACTCGGAAGAGATGGGGTTACAAATTTTGGGGGTATTTTCTGCTATTAACCCTTGCAAAAATGTGAAATTTGGGGGTAAACACACATTTTATTGACATTTTTTTTATTTTTTTTTTTACATATGCAAAAGTCGTGAAACACCTGTGGGGTATTAAGGCTCACTTTATTCCTTGTTACGTTCCTCCAGGGGTCTAGTTTCCAAAATGGTATGGAATGTGGGTATTTTTTGCTGTCCTGGCACCATAGGGGCTTCCTAAATGCGACATGCCCCCGAGCAAAATTTGCTCTCAAAAAGCCAAATATGACTCCTTCTCTTCTGAGCATTGTAGTTCGTCCATAGTGCGCTTCAGGTCAACTTATGGGGTACCTTCATACTCGGAAGAGATGGGGTTACAAATTTTGGGGGTATTTTCTGCTATTAACCCTTGCAAAAATGTGAAATTTGGGGGTAAACACACATTTTATTGACATTTTTTTTATTTTTTTTTTACATATGCAAAAGTCATGAAACACCTGTGGGGTATTAAGGCACACTTTATTCCTTGTTACGTTCCTCAAGGAGTATAGTTTCCAAAATGGTATGCCATGTGTTTTTTTTTTCCTGTTCTAGCACCATAGGGGCTTCCTAACTGCAACATGCCCCCCAAAAACCATTTCAGAAAAACATACGCTCCAAAATCCCCTTGTCGCTCCTTCCCTTCTGAGCCCTCTACTGTGCCCGCCGAACACTTTACATAGACATATGAGGTATGTGCTTACTCGAGAGAAATTGGGCTACAAATATAAGAATACATTTTCTCCTTTTACCCCTTGTAAAAATTCAAAAATTGGGTCTACAAGAACATGCGAGTGTAAAAAATGAAGATTGTGAATTTTCTCCTTCACTTTGCTGCTATTCCTGTGAAACACCTAAAGGGTTAAAATGCTGACTGAATGTCATTTTGAATACTTTGGGGGTGCAGTTTTTATAATGGGGTCATTTGTGGGGTATTTCTAAGATGAAGACCCTTCAAATCCACTTCAAACCTGAACTGGTCCCTGAAAAATTGTGATTTTGGAAATTTTGTGAAAAATTGGAAAATTGCTGCTGAACTTGCTGAAATTTTGGGATTTTTCACCAAGAAAGGATGCAAGTTACCATAAAATTTTACCACTATGTTAAAGTAGAATATGTCACAAAAAAACAATCTCGGAATCAGAATGATAACTAAAAGCATTCCAGAGTTATTAATGTTTAAAGTGACAGTGGTCAGATGTGCAAAAAATGGCCAGGTCCTAAGGTGTAAAATGGCTGGGTCCTTAAGGGGTTAAGATCCATATTTAATAGTGAAATCGGGCAAAAGCTGCCACAATCACTCGGATCCTTCCCCTCTTTGGCCAGTAGGGAGATGTGTGCCTCTAAGGATTGCCTAGGTAATTGGGAGCCCTCAAACAGCGAGGTGCACCATTCAGTCAAATGGGGGGTCAGTACGTCTCGGTACCTCGTATAGTACTGGAGGGGGAGGCCGTCAGGGCCCGGGCTCTTGCCTGGAGGGAAAGAGGTCAGAACACGCCCAACCTCATCATCAGTGATGGGGGCTAACAGGCTCTCGGCCATCCCCTCCTCCACACGAGGCAGGGAGAGGTGTTGTAACAAGTCCTCAATGAGTGAGGTCTTCGTTTTACAGGTGTAGAGGAATCTATCGTGGCGTCTAAATTGTACAATTTAGAGTAAAACTTCTGGAAAGCCACCGCAATAGCCTCAGTTGTGGTGCAAGAGTCGCCCCGTTCGTCCCTAACATGGTGGATATGCTGTTTCGCCTTAGCTTTCTTAAGCAGGGACGACATGAGCTTGCCTCCTTTATTACCATGAGTGTACAAGCGGTGTCTAAAGTTAAGATATGCCTTAGAGGATTTATAGTTTAGGAGTGACAATAATTGTTCCCTGAGTGAACGTAGGTCATCCTGGACGGGGCCAGTGCATGTGGTCTTGTGTAATCTTTCTAAGCTAGCTATTTTAAGTAGGAGAGTGTCTATCTCTTTCTGGTATGTCTTTTTCAATTTTGAGCCCCAGGCGATGAAGATCCCCCTGATGTAGGCTTTATGGGCCTCCCAGACTATAGGGTAGGTAAGGGGAGAAGGAGGTAGGGAGGGGGGGTAGGACTAATTGAGTTAGGAGAATGGGAATGTAAGAGTGATGGGATAAGAAGGCGAAGGGATGGTGCAGCTTTCAGAAAGGATGGAAAGCAAGGCGAGAAGAAGAGAAGGGGGGGGCAGAGGTAGAATTAAGTGGGCAAAGGGTAGAGAAGAGGAAGGGAGACGAATGATGCATGGATGATGAAAAGCGAAATGAATAGGGGATAAAGGTAATAGTAGAGGTACAGATATAACACCTAAGGGAGATAAAGTAAGCTCTGTTGGCCACCAACAGTGAAAGGGCCAGACAGTAACTAGGTCACCATGCCGAATTTCAGGGCTAGGAAAATCTCGATCTAGATGAAGGAGGGATCAGTAGCAGTCACCCGTCCGTGGGATTTCATCGGTGGCTCCTCGGAATGCCAGGGCATTCCATGCCAGGGATCTGCCCGGTGCATCTCAAGCAATGCAGACCAGGTATTTGGGATGGGGCAGGAGAGTCAGGGAGGGGGGGCGATGGGGGGGTGAGGAGACAGGGTGAAGTCCTCGTATCCACGCTGCAATCCCGGGCACTAAAATTCTCTCAATCCTCCACGCAGAGGCAAGGTGGGCAAAACAAAATAACAGGAGAGTTCTAGTTACAGCATCAATCAGGAAAAGTCACTGGTCAGCCATCCATATAGGCTGGAGATGAGGGCCATCAAAAAAGTCAGAAGGGGTTACTTATCTCAACTCTCTGGGGCAGGCGTCTTCACCGGGGTCTTCTTCTGCTTCGGAGACTTGGAGCGAGCGACCATCTTCCACTCTCCCAAGTTCGGCAGCTGCGGGAGCGGCACATGATCTGACAGCGGCATCCACGATGGTACCTCAACAGGGACGATGTCCAGGACTCGCCAGGCGCTCCGCAGGTCGTCAGGGGTCCTAATGGTGATCATCTTCCCTCCTTTTAGAACCGAAAGCCCGAACGGGAACAACCAGGCGTACGTCAGGTTTTTCTCCCAGAGTTTTTCGAGGAGGGGGGCGCATGATGCGTCTCTTCATCAGCGTAGTAGGAGCAATGTCCTGATATAGGGAAATGTCATCTGCTCCGTAGTGGATGGGTCTCTTTTCCCTCGCAGCTTGTAAGATGGCAGCAGTATCCACAAACGACAAGAGACCACAGATAACATCCCTGGGGGTTCAGCTGGCTTCGGCCGAGGCCGGAGGGCCCTGTGAATGCGCTCTATGACGATGGAGCCAGCGCGCTCGTCCCCCAGCAATCCAGCAAAGATCTCACGGGCAATTTTAGGCAGCGCATCAGGCGCCCAGGATTCCAGAAGTCCTTTGAAGCGAATATTTTTCCGCCTACTGCGATTTTCCTGGTCTTCGATCAAGGTAAGGGCATTATTGACATGCGTCTCCATGGCTTCGGTTCTGGTGGCAAGTGCAGCAGAGTGTGTGGCGAGCTCCGTGCATGCCGACTCGAGGGCCTCCGTGCGAAAGCTGATGGCCCGAACCTCCGATTTGATTTCCGCCAGGTCCGCTCTCACTGGCTTCAGGGCTTGTGTTAGAGCCTTCTTCATGAATGATTTGAAGAAGGCTGGCGTAATAGCCTCCACTCTGCCGCCCTCTGAATCGCTGTCCTGGCCTCCTTCTTCTTCAGGGTTACAGCGTGTGGTGGGATCAGGCGCCATCTTGAGCGCTCGTGCATGAGACCGGTCGCAGCGTTTAGCAAAGAAAGTCGTAACAGCTGCTTGGCTTTTCTGTTTAGGCATCGCAGGTGGGTCACCAGGTATATAGCGACCAATTTTCACCATTCCTGGTGAGATAAAGTGGGAATAAAAGGGTGCTCAGGAGGTGCGAGGCAGGAGCGCTCAGACTCGCACAGCCATACCAGTCCGCGGCCAGACTCCGCCCCCCACTCATCTGATGTATTGTCCCTTCCTTTCCTCTTCCTCTGTATGGTACCTGGGGGAAGAAGCAAAGGAAAATCCTCCAAAGAGTGGGCGCCAGCAGCTGAAGGGGGTTTAGGTGCTGCTGAGCCAGGGGAGAAAGGAGGCTGGGTGGGGCGGGTAGCAGGAGAGAGTGCCCGGGCAGGGGAGGACGGGGCAGCGGTGGGACGGGATGCGAGCGGTCTGCTTGGTCCTGGCCATGATCCTCTGTACACGTACACAGCGGAGAAGTGATGGGAAGAGAGGAAAGAGCAGAATATTTATACTCCTGGTCTCATCCTTATTGGCTCATGTAAACCACACCCCTTCTTCCCATTGGCTGATTCATACAAACTAGAGCCCGCCAAAACACATGAGACATCTGTGATGGATCTTTGTTCTGAAGCGGCGGGGCCCATCCTCAGCGATGATAGCGCCCCCCATGTATGACACGATGCCGGGTCCCGGGCGTTCACACTGATTCCCCGCTCCTCGGATACAGACTCCTTTATGCCTACAATTCCTCGGAGCTCTATCTGCTTCACTATTTCCAATCTCTATATACATGGGGCAGTACAGTAGAGTGACCCCATGATCGAACAAAATGCCCAGTAATTCTCAGAATGGGTTAGTAACTTCATATGTGCACAACCTATTAAGTAGAGTAGAGGGTTAAAATCAGCACAATGTTTCTGGTTAATCAATATTAATAATTTCCAATAAATATTTTCTATCAGTCACTGCACGAAATTCTTACAGTTTCAGGATAGACAAATCAGTTACAGTGAGTGTTACAATAGCGACACCTGGTGGTGAGAGCTTTGTATTCTAACCTTTGCATGTTGCCAGATTGTAACAAGTCTTTACATTTCCTCAAGAACTGACACTAAAATTGTTACAGAGGCGCAAATAGATACAACTAGATGTTATATGAACACCACAATACCAGGCTCTCTAATATGGAGAATATAGTCAAGCCGGGAGCTTGTGTCTCTTCTTGAGGATCTAGGACAAAGGCATATGCATTGTAATGTGTATGTGTGTGTGTGTATGTATATATATATATATATATATATATATATATATATATATATATATATATATATATATATATATATATATATATACACACATACACACACACACACACACACACACACACACATACACATTTCTCACCCACTCTAATTTGTTTTATATAAAACGCAGGTTATACTACAGTGTATGTAATGAGTATTTAAAAGCTAAATTTTAATAATCGGTTCAAAGGTTTTGGGGTAAAATTAAGAGGTCAAAGTGTCTCCTGATGATATGCATGATTGGCAATGCGCCCCAGGACTTCTGTAAACCCTCGGCCTCCTCCCCTTACATCCTGGGCTCTAATCCCTCAGTATATCTGCGCTCCTGTCCTGTTCTGCCCCAGTAAACCCCAACAGGATTCCCCAAATACACCAGACTATGATGGCGCTTCCTTCTCTTCAGGATCTCTGCTGTCTGGAGGAAAATACACGGGCTCCGGGGAGTGTTAGGTCGGTAAGAGAGGAGGAAGATGCCGCAGGTATAAGATATGATCCGACTGAAGCTCTGGATGTGGAAATGGTGGGGTCGGCGGGTGATCTCCGGGCTGCTCAGCGGTGAGAAGAGAGCGGGAGAAAGGAGACAGGGATAGCGGGAACCGGCGAGGACAGCGGAGGGAGCGGAGAGCAGTGAGGGGGTCAGAGGGGCTGAAGATGAAGAATAAGGGAAGAGAACAAAGGAGAAGATTCTGAGAAGGAAAGTAATAATCCTGATCCAGATACAAGACGATCCGGACTTTCTGTAGGATCCTTCACAGACTGAATTGTATCCGCAGATCCCTCGTCTATTCAGTGATGATCTCTGGGATCTATTACAGAATTGAAGATTCCTATCTATTATTATGTATAGACGATATAACATTATAGTGACGTCATACACGTCTTGGAGGTAAAGCTCTATACTGCCCATTACTCTATTACAGTCTCTGCTCATTAACCCCTAATTCTCCTGAGAAGTCTCGTTGAGAGCAGAAAGGGGAGTTACAAAAGTATACAATGTAACAACAATGTATTAATAAGAATAAACAAATGAATAAATAACTAATGTATCAACGTGGAAACTAACAGACAGGAGTCCATCATAAAGAGTGAATAAGATGTGTTGGTCCTGGAGAGACTGCACAAAACAAAGAATTTATTACTTTATAATGTTGCCCCGTTGTGGATGGGCTGTGGTCTGGTGTCATCTATATAATACATGACATGGACATTCTGTAACACAGTAGGTGACATGTCCCTAATGTACATGGGCCGTGACGTCATCGTTCTCTCTGCACATTTACAATGGAAGTATAAATGACATCATTCTATCAGAGACAGGAGGATTTATGGTTATAGAGAGTTATACCGTGTTATATCCCGTTCCGAACCTGTAGGGTGGAGTCTAGTTTGTGGACTTACCTGTTACATCTGTATGAATTCACATTGTTATCTATATAAACCATTTATATTAATATGATGCATTATAATTCCGTGCATTGTATAAGGTAAACATAATATTTTATTACATTATTAATTAGAAGATAATAAAGAAGAGTTTTATTGTCCGCCCGGGCTGGAGTTCCTCTTGGATGTCGGCAGTCTGATGCTTGCTGTGCGGCTCTCCACCTTTCCCGAGCACAGGAGCTGGGATTCAGCAGGCGGACTGGCTTCATACAATTGTTGTGTGGAATACAAATATGACATGGAAGTATCAGTGCAGCGGCCGGGATAGGGCTTTCTCTCCCAGGTATAATGTTCTCTGTTATCAGGACCATATATACAACCAATATAAGAATCCCCGATGTCATCCTGGTAATATACAAGCAGGTCCTGTAATGGAGATAATCTGTGAGAGAAATCACAATAGGATCCTCGGGGTCATCACTTAACAGACGAGGGATCTGGGGATAGAAGACATTCTGTGAGGTGGAAGGATCCTACAGAGAATACGGAGTCTCTTGTATCTGGATCAGGATTCTGACTTCTTTGTTCTCTTCACTTCTCCTTCCATCTTCAGCCCCTCTGACCCCCGTCACTGCTCTCCGCTCCCTCCGCTCTGTCCTTGCCGGTTCCCGCTATCACTGTCTCCTTTCTCACCGCTGAGCAGCCCGGACACGATCCTCCGACCCGACCACTTCTACTTCCAGAGCTTCAGTCGGGGACCGGATCAGATCTTATAACTGCGGCATCTCCTTCCTCAGTTCCCGGCCCGAACACTCCCCGAAGCCGGATCAGCTGTGACAGCTCCTGCCCGGTGGCTTCAAAACACGTTGGAGATTACAAAGAATAACAACAGGGAGATCACATAATTCCCCATCATGGAGAATCTGTATCCCCTTCCCCCTGACCTCCTGCACAGCCGGGATGTGAGAGAATATCCCCAGGGGTAGGAGCCCCAGCTCTAGGTCCAAATCCTCCTCCTCCCCCCCGCACCCGGGCCAAGTGCTCTCTGCAGACATGAGGAGACATCTGCGGGTGTTATGGGTCGGGAAGCTGTAAGGAAGATGAAGGAGAGAACAGTCATCACATCTACTTGTAGACAACTCCCCCCATCATCTCCGGGTCAGTAAATGGACACGTTGTCCGTATTATATCTATATATCAGGACAGGGAGCCGGCAGTGAGCGGAGGCGCCGCCTGTGTTACCCTCCGGGGCTCTCAGCAGCTCCAGGCCGTCTCCGCATCGTACAATCAGCTTCCTGGACGGTAGATGTTGTATTAAAGATCCGTGTGATGGTGACCGGTGCCGGGAATAGAAGGAACGATCCCCAGCAGCAGATTTATATTCCCGGATACACAGTGATGTGCAGATCGGGAAGACTGTGGCGGAGATCCCGGGGCCTCCTCCCGGCTCCTCCCCGGCACCTCCGCCAGTGACGGGTATAAACTGCTAGGGGGAATGTTGGGGAGGAGGAAGACACGGAGAAGGGGATCTCTCCTGTCCGGTTCTAGCCGGTAAAGATCTTTTATCCCGGGCAGGGAAGCACAAGGTTGTAGCGGAACTTTGGCCGGGTCCAGACGGGATGGGGCGGGGCCTGTTCTCTGTGTCAGCCAATAGCAGCTCCGGACGGTGACATCTCAGCAGCCAATCATTGCGCAGCCGCTGCACATATAAGAGGCGCCAGCAGCTCCGGTCTCAGCATTTATCGTTCACGATATTTCTGTAGTTTTGATTTCTAAGATGGCAGAAACCGCACCAGCCGCTGCTCCTCCCGCCGAACCGGCCGCAAAATCCAAGAAGCAGCCGAAGAAATCAGCCGCAGGGGCCGCCAAGAAAAGTCACAAACCCTCCGGTCCCAGCGTGTCCGAGCTGCTCGTTAAAGCCGTGTCCGCCTCTAAGGAGCGCAGTGGGGTGTCTCTGGCCGCCCTGAAGAAGGCTCTGGCTGCCGGAGGATACGATGTAGACAAGAACAACAGCCGCCTGAAGCTGGCCATCAAGGGGCTGGTGACCAAGGGAACCCTGCTCCAGGTGAAAGGCAGCGGCGCCTCCGGATCCTTCAAGATCAACAAGAACCAGCAGGAGACTAAGGACAAGGCGGCCAAGAAGAAGCCGGCGGCTGCGGCCAAGAGACCTGCAGCAGCTAAGAAAGCGACCAAATCCCCTAGGAAGCCAAAGAAGGCTCCGAGCGCGGCCAAGAGCCCGAAGAAAGCCAAGAAGCCTGCAGCGGCCAAGAGCCCGAAGAAAGCCAAGAAGCCTGCAGCGGCCAAGAGCCCCAAGAAGCCGAAGGCTGCTCCTAAGAAGGTGGCCAAGAGCCCGGCTAAGAAGGCGGCCAAACCCAAAGCTGCCAAGAGCCCGGCTAAGAAGGTGACTAAAGCCAAGAAGAGCGCGGCTAAGAAATAATCGGGAGACTCGTCCTGTACTTATCCCACAAAGGCTCTTTTCAGAGCCACCACCTCCTCCAGACAGAGCTGTACGATCAATGCCCGTGTCACCCCCGGGATACATAAAGGATATAATACAGTGATATAAATCCCTTCTATATTATCATCACTTTATTATATTTTATCAATCCCAATACATCTGCCTTTACTAATTCTAGATCCCCTTATGAACACTCAGCTGAGTCTGATCTGTAACCAACCATTGTATCTTTCTGCCGCTGTAACACTTGTAGGGTCAGCGCTTGGGGGAAGTATAAATATTGTTACAAATCGGCAACACAAAGATTATAAATCTCTCCACCAGGTGTCACTATTGTAACACATTGTAGATCCTATGTATAAACTATAAGGATTTACACTGCTGTGATAGACGCCCTAAGGATAAACGGGATTATGGAAATTATTGACTTGCCAGACATTGGGGGATAAATGTAACCCTTTGGGTAATAGGTTGTGCACATATTATTTCCCCCATCCTGAGGGTTAGTTTGCTGCTTAGTTTTATTACTATATAAAGTCATGCAGTCCCGAATAGAGTCTGAATATAGGGGAGCGGCAGGCAATCAGTGTGAACACCCGAAATGCGGTACCGCATCATGTCTGAGGGGACACGGGGGAGGGCGCTATTATCGGGAGTTACGACAATCCGCAGGGAAGGGCAGAATAGGGCGAGGATGGGTCCTGCCTCTTTCTAACAAAGATCAATTGTTGACGTCACATGTATTTTGGCGGGCTCATTGGTTGTAAGAATCAGCCAATGGGATGCAGGGGTGGGGTTTACATGAGCCAATGGGGATGAGACCAGGAGTATAAATGTTCCGCTCTTTCCTCTCTTCTCATCACTTCTCCGCTGTGTACGTGTACAGAGAATCATGGCCAGGACCAAGCAGACCGCTCGTAAATCCACCGGAGGGAAAGCTCCCCGCAAGCAGCTGGCTACTAAGGCCGCCAGGAAGAGCGCTCCCGCCACTGGTGGGGTGAAGAAGCCTCACCGCTACCGTCCAGGTACAGTGGCTCTCCGTGAGATCCGCCGCTACCAGAAGTCCACCGAGCTGCTGATCCGGAAGCTCCCCTTCCAGCGCCTGGTAAGAGAGATCGCCCAGGACTTCAAGACCGATCTTCGCTTCCAGAGCTCGGCGGTCATGGCCCTGCAGGAGGCCAGCGAGGCTTACCTGGTGGGACTCTTTGAGGACACCAATCTGTGCGCCATCCACGCCAAGAGGGTCACCATCATGCCCAAAGACATCCAGCTGGCCCGCAGGATCCGTGGGGAGAGAGCTTAGATCTAATCGGGACCCGCATACAACACAAAGGCTCTTTTCAGAGCCACCAAATTATCTATAGAACGAGCTGATTCCTGATCCTCTCCATTGTTCTGCTCCTATACTCCGCCTGTCCTCATAAGCAGGATCCCGGGATTGTCCTCTGCAGTTAACCCTCAGTGCTGAGTTATGTTCAGTTACTATAGTGATGTAGATCGTGTCCCCCGCAGTGTAATGCGCCTGTGTGTGATCGGTGCTGCTGGCTTCAGTCTCCCGACACTTGGGATCGTAATTGGTGCATAGAGGGGAAACGAGCGGACACTAAAGGGTTAACTCTAGGTGGAGTTATAGACACGAATGTTCGCTCATTGGATGATCAACGCAGTTAACTTGAAATTCCCGCTCTTCTGATCGTTTCTCCCTTTGTCTCGTCCTCTTCCCTGTACACGTGACTACATTCCTCTGGTTTCTGTAAATAGGAAGAAAAAGGCGGCGGATGGGAAACTGTTGGGGCCGATCAGGGGGATTCTAGTGAGGCTGATGCGGTAGGAGAGGGGACACTATGTCCGGGGCTGACATCACAATGGTGGGTGAATTCGGGGTCGTCCCTGTCCTATTCCAGACCTGATACCGATCACACCCTGCAGCCTGACACTGCTGAGAATGCGGCGGGGAAAGCTATCCTGTATTTTATACATTGTCATTTTGTTATTTAATGTAATAAATTCCGATATTATGTCACTCTGCTGCAAGAGATCGCCCAGTGTGAACACTAACCGTGCGGTTGTTTTACAATCCATTTTACTTGTCAGCGATCACCGTGTATTTAGACCTGATGAAGTCTTAGTGGGGGGGGAGAGATTCCTGGGCCCGTCATTGATGAAATCCTTCCCGATCTGGATATAACGCGTGTCAGTGTGAGGAAAGTTACAGGGGAGAGAGAAAAAAGAAATAAAAAATTATATATATAATATACGTACACACACACCATTTATCATAAAAGTAATCTCAGGACCCTGTGGTTACTAATATTATTGGTTAAAATAGACCCCACCGATCTCTCCCCTTCAGGCTTCCATGCGCGGCCGATTTATTCACAAGCTGAGCCGAGATAGGGTGAGCGGTGAGTGTACACCGGCCTTTTACTATTAGTTCAGGACTATAATTTACGAATATTGCGCATAGGACTCACATTTTAATTGGTAGCATACACACAGTGCGATATCATACATCGTGTCCAACCAAAACTATTCAAATGGTGTTTCATGTTTCTTTATTGGAATTAATATTGAGACATTTTGTTAGTAACAAGTTTTTCCTAGTGTCTCATTCGTTAAATCACAACAAAATCTAGCGGGATTGTTACTTTTTATAACAGATCGGTGAAGTGAAGGAAATTCTGAGCTGTCTGTTTTATTAGTGCAATAATGGGTTAAGTATTTAATGTTTATGTGATTACTATCTATTTTAACCAATAATTCTAGTAGCTAAAGGGCTCTGAGATGACTATTATGTTTCATGATCAATGTTATTGTACTCCGAGCGACCCAGCTGAGAATATTTAGTTTACTACAACTTCCCTCATTTTATTCTTAATTATATTTGTGTCATTTATATTTTTATTTATTCATTATTCTCATTCTACAGCGATAGTTGTAGAATGAGCGGGAAAATAAGTTTTATAGCCGGATACTGAGCGCTTATTGGCTGATCTCTGGGGCGATTATTCCCGGGCACTGTATACAGCGAGTGCCGGGATCTTTATGTAACCAGCGATGGAGAAGCGATGACCCCTGATCGGCTGGATGGAAGCCTCGCTGTGTATTGCGGCTGGAGATCCGATGTGTTCAGGAGCTTCCATTACACAGGAGGCTACAGTATAGGGGGCGCCATCTCTACACTGCGGTCCTGTCTATTGTAGAGGATCCGTAAACTACATCGTGAGAACAATCTTAAAGCGTAGTAGTTACAAAAGAGAATTACCCCCTCACATACCAACTACATTCTGCACAACCCGCACGGTGTCCTATATTAGATAAAATGTGCAGGATGTTCTGTTTAGTCCCTATAACAGCCCAGATCCCTATCACACCCGAGATCAGCGGCGCCAGCTCTGTAGGAGACAATGTGGTGGCTCTAAGAAGAGCCTTTGGTGTTCGGGATGATCTGGGATAAGCGGTGATCACTTGCTCTTGGCCGCTTTGCTGCTCTCGGTCTTCTTGGGCAGCAGCACGGCCTGGATATTGGGCAGGACGCCTCCCTGGGCGATGGTCACCCCACCCAGCAGCTTGTTCAGCTCCTCGTCATTGCGCACGGCCAGCTGCAGGTGACGGGGGATGATGCGGGTCTTCTTGTTGTCCCGGGCGGCGTTACCGGCCAATTCCAGGATCTCAGCAGTTAAATACTCCAGCACAGCGGCAAGGTAGACCGGAGCACCGGCGCCCACCCTCTCGGCGTAGTTCCCTTTGCGGAGAAGCCTGTGTACACGACCGACGGGGAACTGGAGTCCTGCCCGGGATGAGCGGGTCTTTGCCTTAGCCCGAACCTTCCCTCCTTGTTTGCCACGTCCAGACATAATGATAAGTAAAACCTAAAACGCTCAAAAGAAGCCTTTCTGTGATGTAACCGTAATTTCCTTTCTGCTGCTTTTTATAGGTTTCTGCTCCGCCCTCCGGCTCCTGTGATTGGGTAGATTTGAATCCGGCCAATGGTGACGAGAATTAACGAGACACCAATAAACTGCACTGGGTGGGGCTTATGACGCTCCCACAGGTCACATGATTTGCTCCTCCAGTAGAACAGCGAGCAGACAGCATTTCTCATTTGCATGGGCTGCCTATAAATACGGCTGCGGTGGGAGGAGGAGGCATCATTATTCTCTCTGTTCTAGTGAAGGATTATTGTGATTGATCATAATGCCTGATCCCGCCAAGTCTGCACCAGCGCCCAAGAAAGGCTCCAAGAAAGCCGTGACCAAGACTCAGAAGAAGGATGGTAAGAAGCGGAGGAAGACCAGGAAGGAAAGCTATGCCATCTACGTGTACAAGGTGCTCAAGCAGGTCCACCCTGACACCGGCATATCCTCCAAGGCCATGGGCATCATGAACTCCTTTGTCAATGATATCTTCGAGCGCATCGCAGGGGAAGCCTCCCGCCTGGCTCACTACAACAAGCGCTCCACCATCACCTCCCGGGAGATCCAGACCGCCGTGCGCCTGCTGCTGCCTGGAGAGCTGGCCAAGCACGCCGTGTCCGAGGGCACCAAGGCAGTCACCAAGTACACCAGCGCCAAGTAACCTGCTCCGCCTCCTGCTGTCACCCCAAAGGCTCTTCTAAGAGCCGCCACATTGTCTATAATAGAGCTGGGGCTTCTATCTGCTACAATTATCTTTATTTGTGACCGAGTTTATACCGGTGCAGCCGCTTTATACTGTATATATTGTGCTGCTCCGGGATCGCGGTCTGTGATATATAATCTGACTGCAGGTTACATCAGTACCGTATATATACGTCATATGGTAACGGCAGAATAAGTAATTGTGTCTCCTGCACTGACCGGACATATAAGTATCACAGTGGTGATCGGTATCGCCGGGATTCCCGTAGCTTTTCTGCGGTTCCGTTTAGATGCCGGGACATCTATACAAATCGTGAGATTCAGGTCCTTGTGTCTCCCGGAAACGATCAGATCTCTTATCAGTTCAGTCCTTTATACATATTCCCACCATCAGATCTGATCGCGAACAGACTGGGCAGGAAACAATCGATCAGACACATTACAGGGAGGGTCTGCGCCATCTCTAGTCCCAGGAAGATCTCATCCCCCCCATGTATCTATCGGCTCCTCGTGGACAGTGATTTCCCGATCTTGCTGATCGCTTCTCCCGATATTTTACTCTTCATCCATATAAAATGTGAAACAATAAAGTGAGAAGAGAGGAAGATGGACGGAGATTATACCTGATCGTTTATAGATTTGCAGAGATCGTCCGGGAAATTCTCTCCTAGACCTCCGGCCCCTGATTGTTATTGCGGTAATAATCTGCTGGGTGTGATCAGGGGTCTATGGGGGATGAGATCTTCCTGGGACTAGAACTGACAGTAACTTTCTTATATATCCATATAAACAATAAATGTACAATGTAATAAAAATAGAAAACAAATAAAAGGGGTAAAATACAACTGGATCACTGGATGGTAAAAGGCAGAAATGAAAATCAATAAAACATCCAGTAAATAGATGATGCGGCTCCTCTGATCAGATGTACAGGGGATAAAGCTGCTGTGCGGAGATCAGTAGTGTGTACTGGGCTGTAGGATAAAATGTATGAAATAACACAGGGAACCAACCGTGTGCACAGACTGATGGTTACAGCCGCCGACCGGGATCCCGTCGATACAGGAGAGATCTAGTGTTGAGCGGCATAGGCCATATTGGAATTCGCGAATATATGGACGAATATTCGTCATATATTCGCGAATATTCGTATAGTCGTAATATTCTCGTTTTATTTTCGCATATGCAAAAATAACATATGCGAAAATTAGCACATACAAAATTCGTATATGCGCAAATTTGCATATGCGAAAATTCGCATACCAGTCTCACACAGTAGTATTAGAGCCTTATTTACACCACACAAGCTGGAAGCAGAGAGGGATGATCACTGTGATGTGTACTGTGAAACAAAAACCAAAAAAAAACGAATATTCGTAATTACGAATATATAGCGCTATATCAGTGAATATGCGATATTCGCGAATAAAATTCGTATTGCGAATATTCGCGAGCAACACTAGAGAGATCTCGGTTTAATCCTTGGTGGGAAACTATATATTTTTTCTATTCTGTTCAGATGATTAATATTAGCGCTTCAAAGCCTCAATTATAATGTTTCTAAATAGAATAATTACCGATGTAACAACAAAGTGAACTGATCAAAGACAAAACACCTGAAAGGTCACTGCAGGGGTTAATAGGATATGAAGATTGGCAGTGAGTTTACGTGAAGACAGATGGAAACTATACTACAAACCACCACTAGAGGTCCCCAGAGGACAGGAGATGAGGCTGATGGATTCAGTCCTCATTGTGAATGCAGTAAATGCTTCTGAGGCTTCATCCAGACCGGATGATATTTGTGTTATAACTTTTAGATCTAAAACATTTCCAGGCGCTTCCAGTTTTTCAAATCTGTTAGATTAATGGGCTGGTACCTGTTTACTTGGAGGGATATAAGTGGAATCTCATGTGTTAGGCACAATAGTGTGAGGCAATCTGCTTCATCAGTTCTCTTATGTTCATTTCATCCCAAAAGCAAAGAACTACACAGCTCAAAAACATAAAGGGAACACTCAAATAACACAATGTAACTCCAAATCAATGACACTTCTGTGAAATCCCACTGTCCACTCAGGAAGCAACACTGATTGCAGGGGCATACCTAGAGCATTTGGAACCCAGGGCGGACCATTTGTTTGGCACCCCCCCTCTAATTACACCCCCTCCTTCCCCCCAATTACACCCCCTCAACCCCTTGGGGACCGAGCCCATTTTGACTCTAAGGACCAGAGCATTTTTTGCAATTCAAACCACTGTCACTTTAAGCATTAATAACTCTGAGATGCTTTTACCTTTCATTCTGATTCCGAGATTGGTTTTACGTGACATATTCTACTTTAACAAGGTGTTTCACAAGAATAGCAGCAAAGTGGAGGAGAAAAATCAAAGTCTGCATTTTTTACACTAACATATTCTTGTAGACCCATATTTATTTTTTTATTTTTATTTTTTACAAGGGGGTAAAAGGAGAAAAAATCCCCCAAAATTTGTAACCCAATTTTTCTCGAGCAAGAAAATACCTCATATGTGGATGTAAAGTGCTCTGTGGGTGAACTAGAGGGCTCAGAAGAGAAGGAACGACAATGGGATATTAAAGAGCAAATTTTGCTGAAATGGTTTTTAGGGGGCATGTCACATTTAGGAAAACCCCATGGTGCCAGAGCAGCAAAAAACACCCCACATGGCATACTATTTTGGAAACTACACCCCTCAAGGAACATAAAAAAGGGGTACAGTGAGCATTTACACCACACTGGCGTTTGACAGATCTTTGTAACAGTGGGTTGTCCAAATGAAAAATTACATTCTTCATTTTCACGGACCACTGTTCCAAAAATCTGTCAGACACCTGTGGGGTGTAAATGCTCACTAAAACCCCTTGTTAAGTTCCATGAGTGGGGAAGTTTCCGAAATAGGGTCACATGTGGTTGTTTTTGTTTGCATTTATTTCAGAACCGCTGTAACCAGCAGCCACCCCTGTGCAAATCACCAGTTTAGGCTTCAAATGCACATAGTGCGCTCTCACTCCTGAGCCTTGTTGTGCGCCCGCAGAGCATTTTACGCCCACATATGGGGTAGTTCCGTACTTGGGAGAAAGTGTGTTACAAATTTTGGGGGTCTTTTTTCCATTTACCTCTTATGAAAATGAAATGTATGGGGCAACACCAGCATGTTGGTGTAAAAAAAAAAAAAAAACAATTACACTAACATGCTGGTGTAGACCCTAACTTTACATTTTCATAAGGGGTAAAAGAAGAAAAAGCCACCAAAAATTTGTAGCGCAATTTTGCTGTAATAGTTTTTGGGGGGCATGTTGCATTTAGGAAGCCCCCATGTTGACAGAACAGCAAAAAAAAAAAAAAAAAAACACCCCACATGGCATACTATTTTGGAAACTACAACCCTCAAGGAACGTAACAAGGGGTACAGTGAGCCTTAACACCCCACAGGTGTTTGACGAATTTTCAATAAAGTTGGACGTGAAAATGAAAAAATATTTTTTTTTTCCCTAAAATGCTGATATTACCCCAATTTTTTTATTTTCACAAGGGGTAATAGGTGAAAATGTCCTCCAAAATTTGAAACTCCACTACTCTCGAGTAAGGAAATATATTATATGTGGATGTAAAGTGATCTGCGGGTGCACTAGAGGGCTCAGAAGGGAAGGAGCAGCATTGGGCTTATGGAAAGCAAATTTTGCTGAAATGGTTTTTGGGGGGCATGTCCTATTTAGGAAGACCCCATGGTGCCTGAACAGCGAAAAACACCCCACATGACACACCATTTGGGAAACTTAACCCCTCAAGGAACATAAAAAAGGGGTACAGTGAGCATTTACACCCCACTGGCGTTTGACAGATCTTTGTAACAGTGGGCTGTCCAAATGAAAAATTACATTCTTCATTTTCACGGACCACTGTTCCAAAAATCTGTCAGACACCTGTGGGGTGTAAATGCTCACCAAACCCCTTGTTACGTTCCATGAGTGGGGAAGTTTCCGAAATGGGGTCACATGTGGGTGTTTATTTGTTTGCGTTTATTTCAGAATCACTGTAATCAGCAGCCACCCCTGTGCAAATCACCAGTTTAGGCCTCAAATGCACATAGTGCGCCCTCACTCCTGAGCCTTGTTGTGCGCCCGCAAAGCATTTTATGCCCACATATGGGGTATTTCCGTACTTGGAAGAAAGTGTGTTACAAATTTTGGGGGTCTTTTTTTCCCTTTACCTCTTATATAAATGAAAAGTATATGGCAACACCAGCATGTTGGTGTAGAAAAAAAAATAATAATAATTACACTTCTTTCAGAAGATATGAAGGCTTTGGGAGGATTATGATGATTCTCTGAATAACCACTGATGCGCCATGGCCATGCGAGATTCTCTCTTTATTTTATAGTCTTTCTTTTATTTTTTATTTAAATTTTTTATTTCATCATTATTTCTCTTTTCATTTTACTTTCTTTCCCTTTCTCTCCTCCTACTTCATCTCTACAGTGTTTCTCCTTTATATATAAGGTTGCAAATTTCACTTTATATATTGTAAAGTGCTCATGCTCACTGTACATATGTCGTATTTTTCTTCTGTATTAAAATACAATATTCTTTAAATAAAGAGTTATACAAAAAAAAATTACATTAACATGCTGGTGTAGACCCCAACTTTACATTTTCATAAGGGGTAAAATGAGAAAAAGCCACCAAAAATTTGTAGCGCAATTTCTCCTGAGTACAGAAATACCCCATATGTGGCCCTAAACTGTTGCCTTGAAATTCGTCAGGGCTCCGAAGTGAGAGAGCGCCATGTGCATTTGAGGCCTAAATTAGGGATTTTCATAGAGGTGGACCTGGATGCAAGCATTACACTTGTTTCCTCTACTAAAAATACTGTATGTCAGTTTTCCCCAAACAGGTTGTCTCCAGCTGTTGCAAAGCTCCCAACATTCCTGGACAGTCAATGGCTGTCGGGCAATGCTGGGAGTTTTTATTTTGCAACAGCTGTAGGCTCCGTTTTCTAAAATCTGACGTACAAGACGTTTTTTTTATATATATTTTTTTTTTGGGGGGGCACAGTGTAAGGGTGTAGTGTATATGTAATGTTTTACTCTTTATTTTGGGTTAGTGAAGTGTAGTGTTTTTAGGGTACATTCACACGAGCGGAGGTTTACAGTGTGTTTCTCTCAAACTTTTAGCGGGAAACATGCTGTAAACCCCCGCCCGTGTGAATGTACCCTGTACATTAATGTTGGGGAGGGGGTTGGTGGGGGACTACAACTCCCAGCATGCACTGACAGACCGTGCATGCTGGGAGTTGTAGATATGCAACAGCTGGAGGCACACTGGTTGGGACTGGGAAACACTGAGTTGAGTAACAGAATACCGCAGTGTTTCCACACCACTGTATGTTTCCTAACTCAGTGTTTCCCAACCCGTGTGCCTCCAGCTGTGGCAAAACTACAACTTCCAGCATGCATGGTCTGTCAGTGCATGCTGGGAGTTATAGTTTTGCAACAGAAGGAGGCACACAGGTTGGGAAATACTGAGTTAGGAAAAATACAATGTTTCCCAACTAGTGTGTCTCCAGTTGTTGCAATACCACAACTCCCAGCATGCCCAGACAGCTGAAGGACATGTTGGGAGTTATAGTTATGCCACAACTGAAGGAGAACAGTTTAGAGACAACTGTGTAGTGGTCTCCAAACTGTAGTCCTCCAGATGTTGCAAAACTTCAAAGCATGCCAAGACTGCCCAGGCATGCTGGGAGCTGTAGTTCGGCAACAACTGAAGGGCCAGATGTTGCCAAAGTACAACTCCCAGCATGCCTGGACAGTCTTGGCATGCTTTGAATTGACATCTGGAGTGCTACAGTTTGGACACCACTGTTTAGTGATCTCCAAACTGTGCCCTTCCAGATGTTGCAAAACTACAACCCCCAGTATGCTGAGACTTTCTAGGCATGCTGGGGGTTGTAGTTCTGCAACATCTTCTCGGTCTGGATAAGACCGCCATGGGAATTTCTTAACATCTGCAGGACAAACATGTCAGACTCAGACTCTGTGTAGAGGAGGGCATTGTTTCAGTGCCCTCCTCTACACAATCTTTCCATCTATAGGCCCACAAACTGTAATAATGCCCTCCTTGGTGTCCTTCAAAGTAAAAGGACAGGTAGGTAGCTGGGTAAATAGGAAACTAGGTAGGTAGATCAGGAAGCCAGATTTATAGTTAGGTGACAAGCCAGGTAGGTAGGGGGCTAGCATGGTAGTTAGGCAGCCATGTAGGCCAGGAATGTACATAGTTAGGTAGCTGGTTATGTAGGTAGTTAGATAGCCTGGTATGTAGGTAAGTAGTCAGGCATCCAGGTATAAAGTTAGGTACTCCCCCCGCTTCCCCCTTTACCTGTAGGTATAGGCAGCAGAGTTAACCCCCCTTTCCCTGTAGGTATAGATAGCAGAGTTACCCCCCCCCCTTTCCCTGTAGGTATAGACAGCAGACTTAACCCCCCCTTCCCCATCAGTATAGGCAGCAGAGTTAAAACCTCTCCCCAATAATTATTGAAACAGAGTTCACCCACATTTCTTCTTAGGTATATGCAGCAGAGTCCCCCCACCCCCTTTCCCCATAGGTACAGGCAGCATTACCCCCCCCCCCCTTTCCCCATAGGTATAGGCAGAGTTATCACCCCTCTTCCCCATTGGTATAGGCAGAATTACCCCCCTCTTCCCCATAGGTATAGGCAGAGTTACCCTCCCCTTTTCCCCATAGGTATAGGCAGAAATACCCCTCCTTCCTCCCCTTTCCCCATAGTTATAGGCAGGGTTACCCCCCTTTCCCCATAGGAATAGGAAGAGTTACCCCCTCCTCCCCACTTTCCCCATTGGTATAGGCAGAGTTACCCACCTCTTTCCCATAGGTATAGGCAGAGTTACACCCCCCTCTCTTTCCCATAGGTATAGGCAGAGAAACACCCCCCCCTCTTTCCCATAAGTATATGCAGAGTTACATCCCCCCCCCCTCTTTCACACAGGTATATGCAGAGTTACCCCCCTCCCCCTCTTCCGTATAGGTATATGCAGAGTTAAACAAAATATATATGTATGCTCACCTGATGTCCCACGCATGGTTCTCCTCAGCAGAAGGGGCCCACGTCTTCTCCCCTACACAGTACAGGTGCCGATGAGTGACGTCATCAGTGCCTGTACTGCGTGCTGCGTGGGGACGGAGGTCATGTCTCCTCTGTGTAAGCTGCAGCTGTGTATCACACATACCGGAGAAGGCAGCGATGTCTTCTGGGGATCTGGGGAGTGTCCCGGATCCTCAGCAGCGGCAGCGGTGGTGGGCCCTTAACCCGGTCGGGTCCTTGGACGACATCCAATCGGACCGGCCAGTCAGTCCGCCCCTGGCATCCACCTGTGAGTGGCACCCGGGGCCGCCCCCCCCCCCCCCCCCCCTTGGTATGCCACTGACTGATTGACAATGAATTTAACATGCTGTTGTGCAAATGGAACAGACAACAGATGGACATTAAAGTAATTAGCAAGATGCCCACAATAAAGAAGTGGTTCTGCAGATGATGACCACATACCACTTCTCAGTTCCTATGGTTCCTGGCTGATGTTTTGGTCAGCCAGGAAGCATAGTAACCACTCTAGTGGTAGTGTGGTGAACCACAATGAATGGCGGGACCACGGGGTGTAGCGGTGTAGGTGGATGGTATTAACCTCAGGGGCAAGGTGTTATTAACCCCTAATGTTTGTTACGCCAGAGTGTTTTTTTTCCCCTCTTTTGCGGGGGGGGGGGGGGGGGGGGAGGGGTTGGGGGTGTATCAGGAACCACCCAAATGATATCTCCACTATCCCAATGGCTAGTGCACGACCGGGTTATGGTTTAACGGAGGCTTTACTGAGGTCAGACAGTTGTTATAGTCTCTACAGCTCGGCCAGAATCCCAGAGAGTTGGCCAGAAACACGGAAGGACCCAGCAGCTTGCTGGGACTAATTATACTTGTAACAGACTGTAGATTCTTGACTTTAGGCTTGACTAGACTGTAGGTAGTGGCAGCAGACACAGACTTGACTTACTTGAAGTGACTGTAGATTTGAGGCCTTCCAGGTAGCTGGACACTAGCACTGAGACATCTGGTCTCCACTTTTCCACAGCTAGAGTGATGGTAGAAGAGCTCAGAGATCTTGGGCTGGTAGAGAGTGATTGTAATGGCTGACCCTCTTATAAATGGGGGCTGAGCAAGAAGCCCATAGGTCAATATGCAGGTCATGTGTTAAAAAAAAATTGAAAAAACAATGCCATTTTTGGCTTCTGCTTCTACGCAGTGCACTTTTCGGTAAAAAAATACACCTTATCCTTATTCTGCAGGTCCATACAGTTACAAAGATACCCAATTTATGTAAGTTTTAGTTTATTATACAGGTATCCCTCAACATACAATATTAATCCGTTCCAAATGAACAATCGTTTGTTGAAACCATTGTATGTTGAGGGATCTGTGCAATCCCAGATCTGTGCAATGTAAAGGTTTTCTATCCGAGTATGGAGGTACCCCATAAGTGGACCTGAAGTGCACTATGGGCGAACTATAATGCTCAGAAGAGAAGGAGTAATTTTTGGCTTTTTGAGAGCAAATTGTGCTCGGGGGGCATATCGCATTTAGGAAGCCCCTATGGTGCCAGGACAGCAAGAAAAACCCACATGGCATACCATTTTGGAAACTAGACCCCTTGAGGAACGTAACAAGGTATTAAGTGAGCCTTAATACCCCACAGGGGTTTCACGACTTTTGCATATGTAAAAAATGTTTGTGTTTTTTTCACTAAAATGTGTGTTTCCCCCCAAATTTCACATTTTTGCAAGGGTTAATAGCAGAAAAGACCCCCCAAAATTTGTAACCCAATTTCTTATGAGAATGGAGGTACCCCATAAGTGGACCTGAAGTGAACTGCAGGGGTGCTACGATGCTCAGAAGAGAAAGAGTCACATTTGCAAACTTTGCTGAAATGGGGGGGACATGTCACATTTGGGAAGCGCCTATGGTGCCAGAACAGCAAAAAAAAAAAAACACATGGCATACTATTTTGGAAACTAGACCCCTTGAGGAACGTAACAAGGGGTAAAGTAAGCCTTAATACCCCATAGGGGTTTCACGACTTTTGCATATGTAAAAAAATATATATTTTTTTTCACTAAAATGTTTTTTTTTTTTTCCAAAATGTTACATTTTTACAAGGGTTAATAGCAGAAAAGACCCCCCCCCCAAATTTGTAAATACATTTTTTTGGAGTAAGGACATACCGTATATACTCGAGTATAAGCAGACCCGAGTATAAGCCGAGACCCCTAATTTCAACCCAAAATCCCAGGAAAAGTTATTGACTCGAGTATAAGCCTAGGGTGGGAAATACCTCATCCCCCCCTGTCATCATCCAGACCTGTCATTAACATCCTCATCATCCCCTTGTCATCATCCCACACATCCCCCCTTCATCATCCCCTTGTCATCATCCCACACATCCCCTTATCATCCCACACATCCCCCCTTCATCATCCCCTTGTCATCATCCCACACATCCCCTTATCATCCCACACATCCCCCCTTCATCATCCCCTTGTCATCATCCCACACATCCCCCCTTCATCATCCCCTTGTCATCATCCCACACATCCCCCCCTTCATCATCCCCTTGTCATCATCCCACACATCCCCCCTTCATCATCCCCTTGTCATCATCCCACACATCCCCCCTTCATCATCCCCTTATCATCCCACACATCCCCCCTTCATCATCCCCTTGTAATCATCCCACACCCCCCCCCCCTTCATCATCCCCACCCCCCTTCATCATCCCCACACCCCCCCCCCCTTCATCATCCTCTTCTCATCATTCGCCCTCAGTGGTCTTCAACCTGCGGACCTCCAGAGGTTTCAAAACTACAACTCCCAGCAAGCCCGGGCAGCCATCGGCTGTCCGGGCTTGCTGGGAGTTGTAGTTTTGAAACCTCCGGAGGTCCGCAGGTTGAAGACCACTGCGGCCTTCAACATGCGGACCTCCAGAGGTTTCAAAACTACAACTCCCAGCAAGCCCGGGCAGCCATCGGCTGTCCGGGCTTGCTGGGAGTTGTAGTTTTGAAACCTCCGGAGGTCCGCAGGTTGAAGACCACTGCGGCCTTCAACATCATCCAGCCCCCTCTCACCCCATTTAGTTCTGAGTACTCACCTCCGCTCGGCGCTGGTCCGGTCCTGCAGGGCTGTCCGGTAAGGAGGTGGTCCGGTGAGGAGGTGGTCCGGGCTGCTATCTTCACCGGGGGCGCCTCTTCTCCGCGCTTCCGGCCCGGAATAGAGCCGTTGCCTAGACAACGACGCATCTGCGTCGTTGTCAAGGCAACGTGACTATTCTGAGGCCGGGCCCGAAGCGCTTAGAAGAGGCCTCCCCGGTGAAGATAGCAGCCCGGACCACCTCCTCACCGGACCACCTCCTTACCGGACAGCCCTGCAGGACCGGACCAGCGCCGAGCGGAGGTGAGTACTCAGAACTAAAGGGGGTGAGAGGGGGCTGGATGATGTTGAAGGCCGCAGTGGTCTTCAACCTGCGGACCTCCGGAGGTTTCAAAACCTCTGGAAGTCCGCAGGTTGAAGACCACTGCGGGTGGGGGAGTTCACTCGAGTATAAGCCGAGGGGGGTGTTTTCAGCACGAAAAATCGTGCTGAAAAACTCGGCTTATACTCGAGTATATACGGTACCTTGATTTTTGATGATTTTCGCTCCGTGGGTGCACACCAGGTCTTGGAGTGGGAGGTCAGTCAGAGGCCTTGAGCTTATTATAGCAGCCAGGATGTGGGACCCCTCCTCAAGGAGCGTTAATGGGGGGAGCACTGAGCCCTAAAATAGGGGAACGCTATGGGGGACAACGGGCCGTAACTGGGGTAGACAAATGGGGTACAGAGGCCCGTAATATGGGGTACAGTGGGCCAGAAAACTATAAATCATAAAATAATAAAACAGCATATGTTCCCAGAATGATGACCCAGAGCATAGCCAAAACTAAAAAAAACTATGCCCTCCCCAAACCCTATGCTCTGAATCATCATTCTGGGAATGTGATGTGTGTGGCCGTCCCTAACCAGTTGCCTAAAATGCGCACCCGCTCAGGTGGAGAGAGAGCGCTGCGCAATTAAGGCAACATAAAAAGTCCCCGATGATAGTGAGTCAGTGACCTATGACCCATTTCTGAAAAAACACCCCCAGAGGTCTTATCAGGTTTTTTTTCCAGATTTTTTTTTGCAATTTAGTGATTTATGGGGTTAACAATTTTGAATGTACTCTGGACTTGGTACATTGTTCAAATTATGGAAAATTGAAATGAAAAGGGAAAAATTAGTACTCCATGAAAGTGTGATACTCCCTGAAGCAGCCTATGCAGAGGCCCGGATTATCGGGGCAAGTGTTGCACTGATAGGTGGTGTCCTTCCGTCTCTGCATTTTTTCTGGCGCCTATAACTCCAGACCCTTGGGAAGTCCGGCCTGCTCTTTCCCGGTCAGCGAAGATCAGGAACCTTAGGACTTCTTCTTGGTACTGGAGGAATGTCCCTGTGTTGCCAGCGTACTGGGATAGTACAAAAGCGTTGTACATGGCAACCTGTACCAAGTAGACCGCAACTTTTTTGTAGCATGCCCGTGTTTTCCGCATGGCGTTATATGGCTTGAGGACTTGATCTGAGAGATCAACTCCCCCCATATACCGATTGTACTCCAGAATACAATCGGGCTTGAGGACCGGTCCCACGGTACCTCCCACAGGGACAGGGGTGCTGCCATTCCCATGAATAGTGGTGAGTATAAGGACACCCCTCTTATCCTTATACCTGACCAGCAACAGGTTATCATGGGTGAGGGCACGGGACTCACCCTTGGGAATAGGCATCTTAACAAAATTTAGAGGGAGATCTCTCTGGTTCTTCCGCACAGTCCCACAAGTGGACGTGGATCTGGCGGCAAGGGATGTGAAGAGAGGGATGTTGATGATGTGTCCATGGATGCCACGTGGGTGCCAGCTAGAAGAGAAGAAGAGGGGGAAAGTTTAGATGGGGAGACAGAGAGGAGGAGGAGACGAGTTGGAAGCAGGGGGAGGTCGTCGCAAGGAGCTAGTGGCACAGTCAGACAGCATGCATCGGCACCCGGGGTCAGCCAGACGGGACACCAATCAACGCATGCTGTTGCCACCACCAGAATGCCGTCATCGCAGAGCTTAGCAGTGTGGCATTTTTTGTGTGTGTCTGCCTCTCACAACAACGAGGCCATTTGCAACCTGTGCCAGAAGTAACTGAGTCGTGGGAAGTCCAACACCCACCTAGGCACAACTGTTTTGCAAAGGCACATGATGTCACATCACAAACGCCTATGGGATCAACACGTCAGTACAAGCAGCACACAAAGTCAAAGCCGCCATCCTCCTCCTGGTCCAGCATCTTCAGCCAGGTCAACCACTGCTGCCCTCCTTGCCCCCTCTCAACCATCCGCCTCTCCTTCTCTCGCCTTGAGCAGTTCCTGCTCATCTGCCCACAGGAGATGTTTGAGCGCAAGAAGACAATGTCTCAAAGTCACTCTCTAGCCCGGCATCTGACAGCTGGCTTATCGGAACTGCTAGCCCGCCAGCTTTTACCATACAAGCTGGTGGAGTCTGAGGCCTTTAAAAAATTTGTAGCCATTGGGACACTGCAGTGGAAGGTACCCGGACAAATTTTTTTTGCACAAAAGGCAATCCCCAACCTTTACTCCATTGTGCAAAAGGAAATTATGGCATGTCTGGCACACAGTGTAGGGGTAAGGGTCCATCTGACCATTGATACCTGGTCTGCAAAGCATGGTCAGGGCAGGTATATCACCTACACTGCTCATTGGGTAAACCTGGTGACAGCTGCCAAGCATGGGATGCATGGCTCTGCAGAGGAGTTGGTGACACCGCCACGACTTGCAGGCAGGCCTGCTGCCACCTCCTCTACTCCTCCTACTCCATCCTCTTCCATAACATCCTCGTCCGAGTCCTCTTCCACTGCTGCATCTTGCTCCACATCACCGGCAACCCCCCAGCTCCCCAGGTGCTATTCCACATCCCGGATACGGCAGTGTCACGCCATTTTGGGATTGACTTGCCTCAAAGCAGAGAGTCACACCGCACCAGCGCTCCTGTAAACCCAGAGCACGGGTGGACCAGTGGCTGACTCCGCACCAACTGGAGATCGGCAAGGTGGTTTGTGACAATGGAACAAATTTGTTGGCGGCATTGAGGTTGGGCAAGTTGACACATGTGCCGTGCATGGCACATGTGTGTAATCTGATTGTACAACGCTTTGTGCTCAAGTACCTAGTCTTACAGGATGCCCTGAAGCAGTCCAGGAAGATGTGTGGCCATTTCAGGCGTTCCTACACGGCCATGGTGCACTTGTTAGGTATCCAGCGGCAAAACAACATGCCAGTGAGGTGCTTGATTTGCGACAGCCCGACACATTGGAATTCAACACTCCTAATGTTCGACCGCCTGCTCCAACAAGAAAAAGCCATCAACAAATATTTTTATGACCGGGGTGCTAGGACATCTGGGAATTGTTTTGCCACGTTACTGGAGGCTCATGCGCAATGCCTGTAGGCTCATGCGTCCTTTTGAGGAGGTGACAAACCTGGTCAGTTGCACCGAAGGCACCATCAGCGACATCATACCATTTGTTTTCTTCCTGGAGCGTGCCCTGCAAAGAGTGCTGTATCAGGCAGTAGATGCACATGAAGAGAAAGAGTTGTGGACACCATCACCACCAGAAACAGACTTATCAGCATCGCTTGCTGGACCTGCGGCAACGCTGGAAGAGGATTGTGAGGAAGAGGAGTCAGAGGAGGAATGTGGCTTTGAAGAGGAGGAGGAAGACCAACCACAGCAGGCATCCCAGGGTGTTCCTTGTCACCTATCTGGTTACTGTGGTGTTGTACGTGGCTGGGGGGAAGAAGATTATACCTTCCCTGACATCTCTGAGGACGAGGAACGGGACATGAGTAGCTCGGCATCCGTCCTTGTGCATATGGGGTCTTTCATGCTGTCGTGCCTGTTGAAGGACCCTTGTATAAAAAGTATGAAGGAGAACGACCTGTACTGGGTGTCCACGCTACTAGTCCCCCGGTATAAACATAAAGTGCCTGACATGTTACCGGATTACAGCAAGGCGGAAAGGATTCAGCAGGTCCAAAATAAATTAAGAAGTATGCTGTTCACAGCATATAAGGGTCATGTCACAGCACAACAGGCATCTAACAGGGGAAGAGGTGAAAGTAATCCTCCTCCCACGAACACGCCGGCTGTACAGACATGCTGTTGATGGAGGACATGCAGAGCTTTTTAAGTCCTACACATTGCCAAAGCCCTTCGGGGTCCACCATCAGAGAACGACTTGACCGACAGGTAGCAGACTACCTGGCCTTAACCGCAGATATCGACACTCTGAGGAGTGATGAACCCCTTGACTACTGGTTTTGCTGGCTTGACCTGCGGCCTGAGCTATCCCAATTTGCGCTCAAACTTCTGGCCTGTCCCGCTTCAAGTGTCCTGTCAGAAAGGACCTTCAGTGCAGCAGGAGGTATTGTCACCTTGGTCAAAAAAGTCTGGATTACCTCACCTTTCTTAAGATGAATGAGGGATGGATCCCGAAGGGACTGACACTAGGTGATACATTTGACTGAACAAGGCCTGATCAGATGACCTGCCTTGGCCTAAAAATGGTCCACACGCTGCTGTATTTGAACTCTGAATGCTGGATAACTTGCGTGACTTATCCGCCACCAACTAGGGTTCAAGCTGCAATGTTTTAGGGCACTTTCTGCCTGGCAACAGTGGCGTTGCGACCCGGGTGCAGGGGGTGTGGCCCGTACCGGGTGACACCAACCTAAGGGGGTGACACCAAGACCCTCCGCAGCACCCAGCCCCCCCTCCTCAGCTACACCGACACCCCCCATCTTTGCCCAACCAGCCTCCCGTCCGTCAGCACCCCCCCCCCCCCGCCTTCACCTGCGCTGTGTGTGCGGTGCGCCCGTCCGTCAGCAACCCCCCCTTTCACCTGCACTGTGCGCCCGTCCGTCATCACACCCCCCCCTCACCTTCACCAGCACTGTGCCCGGCCTCCGCTCCCACGTCTGCGCCGGCCTTACGTCACACCGCATGGCCGCATAGGAGGACGTCAGTTACGTCACTCGCAGGGCGCCCGGTGAGAAGGAACGCTGCGCTGGATGGGTGAGTGTGTGTGTGTCTGACTCTCTGTCTGTCTCTATCTATGTTTGTGTGTGTGAGACCGTGTGTATGTGACTGTGTGACTCTGTGTATGTGTGACTCTCTGAGTGTGTGTGACTGTGTGACTCTGTGTGTGTTTGTGCGACTCTGTGTTTGTGTGACTGTGTGTGTGTGACTGTGTGACTCTGTGTGTGTGTCTGTGTGAGTGTGTGTCTCTCTGACTGTGTGTGAGTGTGTGTCTCTCTGACTGTGTGTGAGTTTGTGTGTGTGTCTCTCTGTGTTGTATGTTTTTTTTTTATTTGTGTGTGTGTGTGTGTGTGTGTGTGTGGGGGGGGGGGGGGGGTTGTACCAGCGATCTAATGTGGGGAGACTTTGACCCATTGTGGGGAACCTGCAAGGGATCCTGCGGCCTAATGTGGGGAAACTACTACCAAATGTGTGAAGTCTATGCTACCAAATGTGGGGAGTCTATGCTACCTTATGTGGGGAATCTGTGCTACCTAATGTGGGGAATCTGTGCTACCTAATGTGGGGAAATTTCTACCTAATGTGGGGAATCTGTGCTACCTAATGTGGGGGAACTGGTACCAAATGTGGGGAATCTATGCTGCCTAATGTGGGGAAAAGATGCTACCTAATGTGGGGAAACTGCTACCTACCTAATGTGGGGGAACTGCTGGCCAGTAGCACCCTCATCATCCTCCAGCAACACCCCCCCAGTAGTAGCACCCCCATCATCCATTAGCAACACCACCAATACCCCCCTCCCGTGGTAATAGCATCAGCTAACGGATGTTGAGGGGTGTTACTGCGGTTGTGGTATTATATTCAGAGGGTGCACTGTATGGCAACGTTATATTCAGAGGGCGCAGTTTGTGGTAGTATTATATTCAGAGGGTGCAGTGGGTGGTAGTATTATATTCAGAGGGCGCAGTTTGTGGTAGTATTATTAGAGATGAGCGAACTTACAGTAAATTTGATTCGTCACGATCTTCTCGGCTCGGCAGTTGATAACTTATCCTGCGTAAATTAGTTCAGCTTTCCGGTGCTCCGGTGGGCTGGAAAAGGTGCATGCATTCCTAGAAAAGAGTCTCCTAGGACTGTATCCACCTTTTTCAGCCCACGGGAGCCCCTGAAAGCTGAACTAATTTATGCAGGAAAAATCATCAACTGCCGAGCCGAGAAGTTTGTGATGAGTTGAATTTACTGTAGTTCGCTCATCTCTAAGTGTTATATTCAGAGGGCGCAGTGGGTGGTAGTATTATATTCAGAGGGTACCGTATGTGGCGGTATTATATTCAGGGGTACAGTATGTGCAGATTTATATTTAGGGGTACAGTATGTGGCAGATTTATATTCAGGGGTACAGTATGTGGCCAATTTATATTCAGAGGGTACAGTATGTGGCAGATTTATATTCAGAGGGCACAGTTTGTGGTAGTATTATATTCAGAGGGCGCTGTGGGTGGTAGTATTATATTCAGAGGGTACAGTATGTGGTAGTATTATATTCAGTGGGTACAGTGTGTTGCGGTATTATATTCAGGGGTATAGTATGTTTCAGATTTATATTCAGGGGTACAGTATGTGGCAGATTTATATTCAGAGGGTACAATGTGTGGCAGATTTATGTTCAGAGGACACAGTGTGTGATAGTATTATATTCAGAGGGTACAGTATGTGGTATTAATATATTCAGAGGGTACAGTGTGTGGCGGTATTATATTCAGGGGTACAGTATGTGGCAGATTTATATTCAGAGTGTACAGTATGTGTTGGTATTATATTCAGAATGTACATTGTGTGGTAGTATTATATTCAGTGGGTACGGTGTATGGAAGGTTTATAATCAAAGAGTATAGTGTATAGTAGTATTATATTTAGAGGATACAGTGTCTGGCAGGTTTATAATAATACTTGTTTTCATATAGAGGATGAGAATGCGCTGACATAGTGAGGAGACGTCTGGGCGTCACATTCTGCAGAGAGAAGTTTTAGCTGGAACAAGTCTTGGCGGTATGTACCATCCGAATTAGATAAGGGAAGACTATAGAGAAGACGTCACCTATAGTCACTGATATCATTGTACATTCTGCTCTCTATGTCCTATCAGAGCTGTAGTCGCTTGTCAGTTCTACAGTTATGGTGAGTGAAACTACAACTCCCAGCATAACCTCACTACTGCTCAAAGGGGTACTCTACTGGAAAATATTTTTTTTTAATCAACTGGTGCTACAAAGTTAAACAGATTTGTAAATTACTTCTATTTAAACATAATCCTTCCAGTACTTATTAGCTGCTGTATAAGCGATTCACAGGAAGTTATTTTCTTTTTTAATTTATTTTCTGTCTGACCACAGTGCTCTGTGCTGACACATCTGTCCATGTCAAGAACTAACCATAGTAGGAGCAAATCCCCATAGCAAACCTATCCTGCTCTGGACAGTTCCTGACATGGACAGAGGTGTCAGCAAATAGCACTGTGGTCAGACTGGAAAGAACTACACAACTTCCTGTGGAGCATACACCAGCTTATAAGTACTGTAAGTATCACCATCTCATTCACACAAACCAAACTTCTATTTATTTATTTTTTTACCAAATATTCACAAATCACTTACCAAACCTCCTGGATGTCCTATTATTTCATGTACAAACTCTGCAACCAGTAATCTTGCACGTTACCTGGATCTATGTCTTTAGGACTATAATGAGTTCTGTATCAAGGTATGAGCCGCTCACCACATACATGCCCTCCTCACCACCTGTGCCGTGGACCGGCTGGTACCGCCTCCAGCCTATTATTAGACAAGAACAAAGGCGAGGTCCGGCACCTGGATGGTTGCAGATAAAAGCTTGCATTATTTTATTGAAGATATCGCAGTACAAGGCAAAACGTCTGACACGTTTCGCACATGACCATGCTTAATCGTATGTCTACGATTAAGCACGGTCACGTGCGAAACGCGCCAGACGTTCTGCCTTGTATTGCAATATCTTCAATAAAATAACGCAAGCTTTTATCTGCAACAATCCTGGTGCCGGACCTCGTCTTTGTTATATATATATATATATATATATATATATATATATATATATATATATATATATATATACAGTGGTCCCTCAACATACAATGGTAATTCGTTCCAAACGAGCCATCGTTTGTCGAATCCATGGTGTGTTGAGGGATTCATATAATGTAAAGTATAGGAAGCTGTGTCACCTGTCCCCGCTGCTCGCGATGGTGACCCCGGGCCTCCGCTGTCTTCTCCTGGTCTTTTCCGGTCCTCTGCTGTCTTCTCCGGTCCTCTCCTGGTCTTCTCCGCTGTCTTCTCCGGTCCTCTCCTGGTCTTCTCCGCTGTCTTCTCCAGTCCTCTCCTGGTCTTCTCCGGTCCTCTCCTGGTGCTCTCCGCTGTCTTCTCCAGTCCTCTCCTGGTCTTCTCCGCAGTCTTCTCCGGTCCTCTGCTGTCTTCCGCAAGCCCTTACTAGGCCTGCGTAGCGATTTCATTACGCCGCTGAGTACGCCATTCCTATTGGATGGCGTGCGCAGCAGCGTATTGACGTCATTGGAGAGGGCCGAGAAGACACCGGAAGACCAGCGCTGGACCCAGAGGGCGCCCTGGAGCATCGTGGAGGGGTAAGTAATACTTACCGCACCACACGAGGAACATTAAGCTGCAATCCGGCAGCAGCTTAAGCATTTTGCGCTGCCGGAGAGCACTTAATGCGATGGCCCCGACATAAAAAAAGCATCATATGTCAATTTGATCATATGTCGGGCCATAGTAGGTCGGGGGGTCACTGCATATATAGATAGGTAGATAAAGTCATCAATAGTGTTGAGCGGCATAGGCCATATTCGAATTCGCTAATATTCGCGAATATATGGACGAATATTTGTCACATATCTTTTTGAATATTCGAATATTCGTTATATTCTCGGTTTATTTTCGCATATGCGAATATACACGTAAGCGAAAATTAGCATATGTGAATATTCGCAAATACAAAGTTAGCACACAAGAAAATTCGCACATGCGAAAATTGGCATATGCTACTTTTCGCATATTCAGCCTTCTTTACACCACACAAGCTGGAAGCAGAGAGGGGTGATCACTGTGATGTGTACTGTGAAGACAAAAAAAAAAATAAAATAAAATAATAATAAAAAAAAAAAAAAGAATATTCGTAATTACGAATATATAGCGCTATATTCGCGAATATGCGATATTCGCGAAAAATATTCGAATTGCGAATATTCGCGAGCAACACTAGTCATCAATATATAGAATCTAGGCTAAGGGAGTGTTCAGTCCTGTTTTCTGTTCATTGTGCAACAGCGACATCTACTGTCAGTTTACTGCAATCACATTACTAGATATCAGGTTCCCGCTAATTCTGTTTCTTTTGCGGTCACCTCATTATTCTATAAATGATTACATTCTAATAACATCTACTGATCAACAATCACAACGTTAACCCTTTAACCACGAGAGATACATGAGATCTGATCTCACTGCTGGTCTCATAACTCAGTCCCGCTTCGCTTCCCGTTCGGCCTGGATTTCTATTGATCTTTTCCACATTGAATCAGACTTTTTATTACATTTTTCCTTTTATCGTTATTTTATGTAAATAGTTATTGTATATGATCTTACTCTGCTGTAAAATATCGTCCAATGAGAACTCTGACCGGAGTCTTAGCGATTGTTTTATAAACAATTTAACCCCTCAGCATTCAAGGGATGTTTAGACCTAATAAAGCGCTTAGTGTGAACAGCAAACGTCTCCTCTATTAGTTGTTTTTTCTAGAATAAAGCGGTTCTTATTCTGCGTTATACATTGGGATATCTGATCTTCTATACCAGTGTGGAGAGATCCCAGTGTCCGTCCTTCATGAAGACTTCGGCCGGAGAACTTCTGGAATGTAATCTTATCCATCTAGATTTGGAATTAACGCTTGATCGTGTGAATATATCGCTAATAACAGAGTAGCTCAGTAATAGTCCGGTCCCTGACTTTGCTATTACGGTGCAGAGCTGGATTGTTGTAATAATCTGCTGGGTGTGACCAGGGGTCTATGGGGGATGAAGCTTCAGACATAGAGCTGATGTGATGAGCGGCTTTTTCTTCCACAGAGATGACTGCGGTTTCGTTACATTTTAGAGACTTGCGGTACCTGCTGTGCCCCGAGCACAGATTATTAGGTCCCGTCCATCCCTATAGGACTCGTTTCCTTGTAGAATCTTGGCGGCCCCGATAATCACTGAGATACACAGATGTCCCTGTCAGTGATGTCCCCGTCAGTGGTCCCAGCCATTGGACACCGCAGTCTCCTTACAGCTGTGAATTAATGTCTTTGACTGATATAATGAAAATAAAACAAGGAACAGAAAATGTGGACACTAAAGAGTTAATGTACGGATCTATAGCTCTGATACTTAGTACCGATCGGATGATAACGGAGCTTTGGGGATTTTTTCTTTTCTCCTCCTCATCCATGTAATAACAGGAGCCCCCTCATTGGTGCTTATTCCCGGTGACTGTATACGGAGAGTGCCGGCATCCGCAGCCTGAGAAGGAGCCGCCTGTATATGAGATCACATAACACGGGACAATTGTCTTCTCTCCCAGAGCGGAGAATTACAGGGTGAGCGGGAAATTCAAAATCAACTAAGCTTTTGTGTTCAGCCAATCAAAAGAGAAGGGGAGGGGCCTGGAATGTAAATTATTAAAGGAAACGCCCATGATGACGTCATCTTGTTTGAGTTCTCCGTCTGGTCCGCCATGTGCTATATAAACCAGGACTCCGCTCCTCAGACATAATTCATTCTATTCTCAATCAGCAGGATGTCGGGACGCGGTAAAGGAGGGAAAGGTCTCGGTAAGGGCGGAGCCAAGCGGCACAGGAAGGTGCTCCGGGATAACATCCAGGGCATCACCAAGCCTGCCATCCGCCGTCTAGCTCGCAGGGGAGGTGTGAAGCGCATCTCCGGCCTCATCTATGAAGAGACTCGCGGTGTCCTGAAAGTCTTCCTGGAGAACGTCATCCGTGACGCCGTCACCTACACCGAGCACGCCAAGAGGAAGACCGTCACCGCTATGGACGTGGTGTACGCCCTCAAGCGCCAGGGCCGCACTCTCTACGGCTTTGGAGGTTAATTCTAATCCTGAAATCATCTCCTCCCCCCAAAGGCTCTTCTCAGAGCCGCCCACATGTTCTATAGAAAGGCTACAATTCCTTGTGTCTTCCCTACTGAGTGGTTGTGTGGTCGGTGTTGTGCTTTGGTGGTTGCGGTGTTTTTTTTCCCTCAATTCTAACTTAGTCTGCCGGTATTTCCCGCTCCTTCTCTGATTATCTGCCCCGGGAGATTTCCACTAAATGTTCTGACTACTGCCCTCACCATCTACATCATTCTTCCCCTCCTCCAGATTTCATTACTTCCCTCCCCCACCAAATCACTATCTCCCTAAAGAGTCCGTGTTATAGAGGATGCAGATCTCCTGATAACGGGATATAAATGCGTCTTATCCGGATACCACTGGATAGACGAGTCTTCGCTCTATAGCACCTGTAAGTTAATTAATGGAGCAGTTCACACCGAACTAAATTGCTGCGGCTTTATTCTAGTGTAGATGCAGGTTCCTCTATATCACTCCTCAGCACGTTGCAGGCTGGCGCAGTGTGCGCTTCTCCCTGTGATACCGATCCTCACTGATGTCCCGGACTGTGATAGCGGCACAAACCCCCATACACCGGACTATGATAGCGCTATGTTCTACTACCCAGCGGGAACAGCGAGAATCGGAGTCCCGGTGATCACTGACTGTTCCTCTAACAATTCCTGTATAAAGTTTTGGCAATGATTCCGGAGAAATAATTGTAGAAATGAGCGGGAAACTCCCAATATGTATAACACTACATGTCCGCCAATTATTCCTCAGCTTAATAACTATACATATCATCCAGCATCATGAGCGGGGAGAGGTACCGGTCCCCGCCACTCACCCCTGGCAGGTGCATGTTAATCTGGTTTACACAGACTAATAGGGGCAGATTTGGAGCTGATGGTATCGTCTATTATGGATCTTTATCCCTGCGCCCGGATACATTGTTATATCTCCATCAGTCGGTGACATTTGGGGAGCTATAGCCCTGAGCGTTGTAATTGTCTCATTATTGTAGTGCACATGCCGCTAAAGGGTTAACAATGAGCCGTGCGCGCGGTCCCGTCCGATGCCTAATGCTCATTGGCTGATCACAGGATGTTCAGGATTTGAATTTCCGCTTCCCCCAGACCCGATAACAATGGAGAGATCTCCCCGAGATGTAGAGCCTGATTCAGTGTCTGACTACTACCCTCATCATCCTTGTTTCTCTATTGTACCCCCTAGTCAGTGCACAAAGATTATGGCAGCAGGATGCGCGTCTCATTATAAACCCCGGCGATTCCGATCAATAGATTCCCCGGTCAGTAAATTAGGATTTATAGCGTTACCGCAACAATCCACTCCAGTAAGGCTGTGTGATCGATCAGGACCGCGGAGATTATAGAAGAAATAATCGGGGAATCTGGTGGAGGAGATACTGATCACAAGACAGATCGGGCAATGGGTTAACTACGGAGAACTGATCTACAGCGCCCCCCGCTCCACCACAGGAGAATATACATCCTGCAGTCAGTGAGAACCGCAGCCGCCGCTCTGATCTCACCCGATCCCGGAGCAGAATATATATAGTCTCAATAGACTGTACTGACAGAATAGCGGCCACATATACAGAAGAGAATACGGGGAATACAGACAGGAGAAGCCCCAGCTCTATTATAGACAATGTGGGTGGCTCTTAGAAGAGCCTTTGGGGTGACAGCAGGAGGCGGAACAGGTTACTTGGCGCTGGTGTACTTGGTGACGGCCTTGGTGCCCTCGGACACGGCGTGCTTGGCCAGCTCTCCAGGCAGCAGCAGGCGCACGGCGGTCTGGATCTCCCGGGAGGTGATGGTGGAGCGCTTGTTGTAGTGAGCCAGACGGGAGGCTTCCCCTGCGATGCGCTCGAAGATATCGTTGACAAAGGAGTTCATGATGCCCATGGCCTTGGAGGAGATGCCGGTGTCAGGGTGGACCTGCTTGAGCACCTTGTACACGTAGATGGCATAGCTTTCCTTCCTGGTCTTCCTCCGCTTCTTGCCGTCCTTTTTCTGAGTCTTGGTCACGGCTTTCTTGGAGCCTTTCTTGGGCGCTGGTGCAGACTTGGCGGGATCAGGCATGATTATCAATCTCAAGAATTCCTAACTTAAACAAAGAGGATAATGATGTCGCTTACTCCCTCTGCAGCCGTATTTATAGGCAGCCCATGCAAAAGAGCAATGCCGTCAGCCTCTTGCTCTACTGGAAGAGCAAATCATGTGACCTCAGTGCTGTCATACGCCCCGCCCAGTGCCGCCTATTGGAGAGTCTTCAATTCCAGTTTCATTAGCCGGATTCAAATCTACCCAATCACAGGAGCCGGAGGGCGGAGCTGAGAACTATAAAGCCAGCAGAACGTGTGGGAATGATCACATTATTCTGAAATAAGTTGTCATGTCTGGACGCGGCAAACAAGGAGGGAAGGTTCGGGCTAAGGCCAAGACCCGCTCATCCCGGGCAGGACTCCAGTTCCCCGTCGGTCGTGTGCACAGGCTTCTTCGCAAAGGGAACTACGCCGAGAGGGTGGGCGCCGGTGCTCCGGTCTACCTGGCCGCTGTGCTGGAGTATTTAACCGCTGAGATCCTGGAATTGGCCGGTAATGCCGCCCGGGACAACAAGAAGACCCGCATCATCCCCCGTCACCTGCAGCTGGCCGTGCGCAATGACGAGGAGCTGAACAAGCTGCTGGGTGGGGTGACCATCGCCCAGGGAGGCGTCCTGCCCAACATCCAGGCCGTGCTGCTGCCCAAGAAGACCGAGAGCAGCAAAGCGGCCAAGAGCAAGTGATCACCGCTTATCCCAGACCATCCCGAACACCAAAGGCTCTTCTAAGAGCCACCACATTGTCTCCTACAGAGCTGGCACCGCTGATCTTGTCTGATAAGGATTAGATTTCTTATGACATGTTCTTTATACGGGGTTATAGTAGAACTGATGAGTTTCTTTCATTAACAGTATGAGAGGGATTGGACACCTTCACTTTTATATAAAAAAAATAAAATAACTACCAGAAAACTTCCTATAGCAGAATGTGACCCTCAGCACAAGGACAGTTTCCTCCTCACTCCATCCCCGCTACCCTCACTAAGGGGGACGGGTACAGTTTCTACATATGGATTTTGAGGTGCAGCCAGCCTTTCCCCGCGACAAAGACAGTAATGTAATCACGTGTACAGGGACGAGACAAAGCGAGAAAGTCAATCTCCAATGAGCGTAAACTATCGGGGTTATTGCTCCACCTACAAAGTTAACCCTTCATTGTCCCTCGTTATTTATGCTGTTTCCCCTTCAGTCCCCGGAGCGCTCTCTGCTTCACTAGTCCCAATCCCTATATACGCTTACACGGTGCACTATAGTAGAGCGCCCCCATATTTAGTCTCCATTCGGGGCTGCATTGGCTTTATATTACGTTTACAAGAAATAAGCCCAATAATTCTCCAGATGGATAAAACGCCATGTGCACAACCTATTAACTAAAGGGTTACATTAACCCCCAAATCTCTGGTAAATTAATTGTTTCCTTATATCTATCCATAGATCGTCTATCGCAGCAGTATAAATCGTTAGTTTATACAGATCAGATACATTGTGTTACAATAGCGACACCTGGTGGTGAGAGCTTTGTATTCTAATCTTTACATGTTACCAAATAGTAACAAGTATTTCCCAGGTGCTGATACAAATTACAGAGGCGCAAATAGATACAACTGTGGATGGTGACTAAAACTTATAATAACACAGCACAATAATTTCAGCTGCTCTTATACACCCTGCTTATCCTATACCAGATAAGTGTCCTAAGGGGATCTAGAACAAATAAATGCATCTGCATTGTCCTCGATATAACAAAGTGATGTAATGTAGAAGGTTTGTATATTAGGGTGAGGAGTGACATATTTATCGCCAGGATCCTGAATTATATCTCTTTGTTGGAGCTGCGGGGCAGGAGCTGTCACCTCTGACCGGGCTTCGGGAGTCTTCGGGCCGCCAGGAGAGGAGAGATGCCGCAATATAGAACATGATCCGGCGAGAAAGAGGAGGGAAGCGGGTGTCGGCTAGTAATGTATTCTCCGCATTGTACAGTGTTAGTACAGAACTCCCGGGCAGCGATCATAATCTGGGCCATGTAATGTTATACTACGGTCCCTCCACATGTTTAGGGGAAGGAGTCTCCACATCTATTATATTCATCGCTCTGTATAGAATCACATCTCCCACCTGATCTGCTACTAGTTCCCCCATCACTGAACACATCGGCCGATCTATATTTACAGCAAAGGAAACTATGGAGCTACTAAACTAAACACTTTGAGCACCATATACCGGAGCCACAGCTCGGGCCATTGAGATAAGATCCTTGCAAATCCCAAAATCGGGTTTCCTCTTCAATATGCAGCTTCTATATCTTAACCACGATTATTGTACAGACAAGGACAATACACTACGACAGATTTCCGATAACACAAAGCAGTGTAAACACAGAATTGTAGCTTTTCTATAGAACATGTGGGCGGCTCTGAGAAGAGCCTTTGGGTTGATGAGATGGAGCCGAGTAGAAGCAGAATTAACCTCCGAAGCCGTAAAGAGTGCGGCCCTGGCGCTTGAGGGCGTACACGACGTCCATAGCGGTGACGGTCTTCCTCTTGGCGTGCTCTGTGTAGGTGACGGCGTCACGGATGACGTTCTCCAGGAAAACCTTCAGGACACCGCGAGTCTCTTCATAGATGAGGCCGGATATACGCTTCACACCTCCCCTGCGAGCTAGACGGCGGATTGCAGGCTTAGTGATGCCCTGGATGTTATCACGGAGCACCTTCCTGTGCCGCTTGGCTCCGCCCTTACCGAGACCTTTTCCTCCTTTGCCGCGTCCCGACATCCTGCTGGTTGAGAATTGAATGAATAAAGTTTGAGGCGCGGAGTCCTAGCTTATATAGCACATGTGCGGACCAGAAGGAGAACTTTAACAAGATGACGTCAACATGGGCGTTTCCTTTTACTGAATTTACATTACCGGCCCCTCCCCTTCTCTTTTGATTGGCTGAATACAGAATCGTTGGTGATTTTGAATTTCCCGCTCACCCTGTAATTCTCCGCTCTGGGAGAGAAGACAATTGTCCCGTGTTATGTGATCTCACGTTCAGGCGGCTCATTCTCAGGCTGCGGACGCCGGCACTCTCCGTATACAGTGACCGGGAATAATCACCAGGGCCCGTCCTGACATCTCCTGTTCTTATATAGAGGAAGAGGAGAGAAATCACCAAAGCTCCGGTATCAGCCAATCGATACTATGTATCAGGACTATAGCTCCGTACAGTGTTAACTCTTTAGTGTCCACATGTTCTGTTTCTTGTTTTATATCTGTACGGAGACTGCGGTGTGTAATGGCTGGGACTGTATATATTATATATAATTACACTGCAGTCACCATTCTATGTCCATTCTGATCTCTCACATATTGTCTCCGTTCATTCTCATCCTACATCGTCATTGACTTATATTTACCCATGAAATTAGATACTAACGAACTCTTAATTAATTACATCCAAATGTTCTCTTTGTAGCGTCAATCATCCTATTTAGTTCTATTAAGTTCATTGATGTTACTTTGATTAATTGGTCTTTTCACTCTCATTCCTAAATGTCATCTCCTGCCGGGGCTCGTTCCTACGATCGGTCTCCTATACGGTATAATATATTGGGTTACATAGAAAACTATTTACTGCCATGTTGTGGTAGCTGAACACAGTACAAGAAAAAAACTTTTGAATAGTCTTTACATTCTTCAGCCTTACCACTAGGTGGGGACAAAGTACAGTGCAGCCTCTTCTAGGGATTCAGGCGAGAAAGGAAAAGTGTTGAACAGTGTCTTCTGCCATCAAGTTGCCGCAGAGCAGATTTCAGCGAAGTTCAATATAAAGTTACTAATTTTGGCCAAGTTTCTTTTCTCATTCTGCTATAATTTTAGCCCTTAATTAATTTGATTGTAATAGTGTTTAATAGAAATATGTATTTTTTGTTACAATTTTTTTTCCAATCTCCTTTTTACATTAACCCCTCAATGATGTTGTATTTTTTTATATATATTTGTTTTCTCTTTTAACTTTTCACAAAAAAAAAAAAAAATCTATATCTCTGTCAATGTTTCATCTACAGACCCATATGAAGGCTTGTTATTTGTGAGACCAACTACACTTTGTAATGGCATCCTTCATTTTACTACTAAGTCTACAGCAAAGCCAAAAAAAAGAGAAAATTATAGGGTGAAATAAACAAAAAAAAGTAAAAAAAAAAGTTTAAAAATGATTATTTATTATTATTATTTTTTTTTTTTTTTGGGGGGGTCCAAGTTTAAGGGGGAGGGGAAGTGATGGCTGCACATTCACATGTCATACATTGTAATTTTCATACTTGTGCTGAGAAGCAATAGAACAATCAAGTGTTACTATACATTTCACTCAAACTGTACAAGCCAACTCGTCACTTCACGGTCACCTGATTCAAGTGAGTCCCTAACTTAACAACTTCTCCTTTTAATGACATGGGTGGATGCTGCGGAGCATCTTGGTGTCACCCCATTAGGTTGGTGTCACGCCAGTGTGAGGTGATGAGGAGACTGAGGATAGGGTACGGGTTGGCTGGGTTGTGATGTATGAGGTGAAGAGAAGACTAAGGATAGGGTACGGGGGGGGGGGGGGGGTTGGTGGCGGTGTATGAGGTGATAAGGAGACTGAGGATAGGGTACGGGGGGGGGGCTGGGTGGTGGTGTATGAGGTGATGAGGAGACTGAGGATAGGTTACAGGGGGGGCTGGGTGGTGGTGTATGAGGAGAATGAGGATGGGGTGCAGGGGGGCTGGGTTGTGGTGTATGAGGTGATGAGGAGACTGAGAATGCAGTATGGGGGGCTGGGTGGTGGTATATGAGGGGATGAGGAGACTGAGGATGGGGTACTGGGGGGGCTGTGTGGTGGTGTATGAGGTAATGAGAAGACTAAAGATAGGGTACAGGGGGGCTTGGTGGTGGTAAATGAGGTGATGAGGAGACTGAGAATGGGGTACGGGGGGGGGGGGGGCTTGGAGGTGGTGTATGATGAGAATGAGGATGGGATGCAGGGGGACTGGGTTTTGGTGTATGAGGTGATGAGGAGACTGAGGATGGGGTACTGGGGGGCTGGGTGGCGGTGTATGAGGTCATGAGGAGACTGAGGATGGGGTGCAGGGGGGTTGGGTGGTGGTGTATGAGGTGATGAGGAGACTGAGGATGGGGTATGGGGGGGCTGGGTGGTGGTGTATGAGGTGATGAGGAGACTGAGGATGGGGTATGGGGGGGCTGGGTGGTGGTGTATGAGGTGATGATGAGACTGAGAATGGGGTACTGGGTGGGCTGGGTGGTAATGTATGAGGAGACTGAGGATGGGATACGGGGGGGGGCATGGGAGGTGGTGTATGATGAGAATGAGGACGGGGTGCAGGGGGCCTGGGTTGTGGTGTATGAGGTGATGAGGAGGCTGAGGTTGGGGTACTGGGGGGGGGGGCTTGGTGGTGGTGTATGAGGAAACTGAGGATGGGGTGCAGGGGGGAGCTGGGTGGTGGTGTATGAGGTTATGAGAAGACTGAGGATAGGGTACGGGGGGCGGTTGGGTTGTGATGTATGAGGTGATGAGGAGACTAAGGATAGGGTATGGGGGGCTTGGTGGCGGTGTATGAGGTGATGAGGAGACTGATGGGGTACGGGGGGGCTTGGAGGTGGTGTATGATGAGAAGGAGGATGGGGTGCAGGGGGGCTGGGTTTGGTGTATGAGGAGACTGAGGATGGGGTACTGGGGGGGCTGGGTGGTGGTGTATGAGGTCATGAGGAGACTGAGGATGGGGTGCAGGGGGGTTGGGTGGTGGTGTATGAGGTGATGAGGAGACTGAGGATGGGGTATGGGGGGGCTGGGTGGTGGTGTATGAGGTGATGATGAGAATGAGAATGGGGTACTGGGTGGCAATGTATGAGGTGATGAGGAGACTGAGGATAGGGTACTGGGGGGCTGAGTGGCGGTGTATCAGGAGACTGAGGATGGGGTACAGGGGGGGCTGGGAGGTGGTGCATGATGTGATGTTGAGACTGAGGATGGGGTATGGGGGGCTGGGAGGTGGTGTATGAGGTGATGAGGAGACTGAGGATGGGGTACAGGGGGGGGGCTGGGAGGTGGTGTATGATGAGAATGAGGACGGGGTACTGGGTGGGCTGGGTGGTAATGTATGAGGTGATGAGGAGACTGAGTATAGGGTATGAGGGGGGGCTGGGTGGTGGTGTATGACGTGATGAGGAGACTGAGGATATGGTACTGGGGGGCTGAGTGGCGGTATATCAGGATACTGAGGATGGGGTGCAGGGGGGTTGGGTGGTGGTGTATGAGGTGATGATGAGAATGAGAATGGGGTACTGGGTGGGCTGGGTGGTAATGTATGAGGTGATGAGGAGACTGAGTATAGGGTATGAGGGGGGGGCTTGGTGGTGGTGTATGACGTGATGAGGAGACTGAGGATATGGTACTGGGGGACTGAGTGGCGGTATATCAGGAGACTGAGGATGCGGTACGGGGGGGGGCATGGGAGGTGGTGTATGATGAGAATGAGGACGGGGTGCAGGGGGCCTGGGTTGTGGTGTATGAGGTGATGAGGAGGCTGAGAATGGGGTACTGGGGGGGTTGGGTGGTGGTGTATGAGGTGATGAGGAGACTAAGGATGGGGTATGGTGGGGCTGGGTGGTGGTGTATGAGGTGATGATGAGAATGAGAATGGGGTACTGGGTGGGCTGGGTGGTAATGTATGAGGTGATGAGGAGACTGAGTATAGGGTATGAGGGGGGGGGCTGGGTGGTGGTGTATGAGGTGATGAGGAGTCTGAGGATAGGGTACTGGGGGGCTGAGTGGCGGTGTATCAGGAGACTGAGGATGGGGTACAGGGGGGGCTTGGAGGTGGTGTATGAGGTGATGAGGAGACTGAGGATGGGGTATGGGGGGGCTGGGAGGTGGTGTATGAGGTGATGAGGAGACTGAGGTTGGGGTACTGGGGGGCTGGGTGGCGGTGTATGAGGAGACTGAGGATGGGATCCGGGGGGGGGGGGCATGGGAGGTGGTGTATGATGAGAATGAGGACCGGGTGCAGGGGGCCTGGGTTGTGGTGTATGAGGTGATGAGGAGGCTGAGGATGGGGTACTGGGGGGGGGGGGCTGGGTGGTGGTGTATGAGGAGACTGAGGATGGGGTGCAGGGGGGGCTGGGTGGTGGTGTATGAGGTTATGAGGAGACTGAGGATAGGGTACGGGGGGCGGCAGGGTTGTGATGTATGAGGTGATGAGGAGACTAAGGATAGGGTACGGGGGGCTTGGTGGCGGTGTATGAGGTGATGAGGAGACTGATGATGGGGTACGGGGGGGCTTGGAGGTGGTGTATGATGAGAAGGAGGATGGGGTGCAGGGGGGGCTGGGTTTGGTGTATGAGGTGATGAGGAGACTGAGGATGGGGTACTGGGGGGGCTGGGTGGTGGTGTATGAGGTCATGAGGAGACTGAGGATGGGGTGCAGGGGGGTTGGGTGGTGGTGTATGAGGTGATGATGAGAATGAGAATGGGGTACTGGGTGGGCTGGGTTTTAATGTATGAGGTGATGAGGAGACTGAGTATAGGGTATGAAGGGGGGGGCTGGGTGGTGGTGTATGACGTGATGAGGAGACTGAGGATATGGTACTGGGGGGCTGAGTGGCGGTATATCAGGAGACTGAGGATGGGGTACGGGGGGGCATGGGAGGTGGTGTATGATGAGAATGAGGAAGGGGTACTGGGTGGGCTGGGTGGTAATGTATGAGGTGATGAGGAGACTGAGTATAGGGTATGAGGGGGGGGGCTGGGTGGTGGTGTATGAGGTGATGAGGAGACTGAGGATAGGGTACTGGGGGGCTGAGTGGCGGTATATCAGGAGACTGAGGATGGGGTGCAGGGGTGCAGGGGGGTTGGGTGGTGGTGTATGAGGTGATGATGAAAATGAGAATGGGGTACTGGGTGGGCTGGGTGGTAATGTATTAGGTGATGAGGAGACTGAGTATAGGGTATGAGGGGGGGGCTGGGTGGTGGTGTATGACATGATGAGGAGACTGAGGATATGGTACTGGGGGGCTGAGTGGCGGTATATCAGGAGACTGAGGATGGGGTACGGGGGGGGGGCATGGGAGGTGGTGTATGATGAGAATGAGGACGGGGTGCAGGGGGCCTGGGTTGTGGTGTATGAGGTGATGAGGAGGCTGAAAATGGGGTACTGGGGGGTTGGGTGGTGGTGTATGAGGTGATGATGAGAATGAGAATGGGGTACTGGGTGGGCTGGGTGGTAATGTAAGAGGTGATGAGGAGACTGAGTATAGGGTATGAGGGGGGGGGCTGGGTGGTGGTGTATGAGGTGATGAGGAGACTGAGGATAGGGTACTGGGGGGCTGAGTGGCGGTGTATCAGGAGACTGAGGATGGGGTACAGGGGGGGCTTGGGGGTGGTGTATGAGGTGATGAGGAGACTGAGGATGGGGTATGACTCTGTCCATTTTGCCCCATATGAAGCAAAACACTGTCCGGTTGATGGCCTTGCAAATGGTGGTATGGGGAGGCCAGGCCTGTGCGGTATACTGGAGCACAGGCAAAACTTCACTCTGCAGGACAAGTGCCTTGCCTTCAATCGTGAGCTTTCTGGAGCTCTACAGTCCGATTTTAGAGTTCATCTTTCCTAGTCGGTCCTCTGCCGAAGTCCTCGCAGGTCTGGACGAGTGCAGTCACCGAACGCTGGTCAGCGCAGAAGACGGTCATGTCGTCCATGTAGAGCGAGCATTTCACCTCGTAGCGATCTGGTCCTGGTGCGGTGATCCCTCTGATCTATCCATTCTGCCGGATAGTCTCAGCGAAGAGCTCTATAACACAAACAAAAAGAAGAGGTGAAAGAGGGCAGCCTTGTCTAACCCCTGAAAGGATGGGAAAGGGGTTAGTCTTCCAGCTATTCACCAACACCGTGCTGTAAATATCAAAATACATGACGTTAACAAAAGAGCAACACATCTTCCCCAGACCTAGCCTGCGCAAAGCCCTGCCAATGAATGCATGGGAGACACGGTCGAACGCCTTCTCCTGATCTAAGCTGACCAGGGCGGCGCGGCCACCGCTGTCCTGGATGTAATGGACCGTGTCTCTCACAAGGGCAAGGCTGTCAGCAATCCTGCGACCAGGAATGCCGCAGGTCTGGTTCGGATAGACGATCTGCCCGATGACAGATTTCAACCTGTTGGCCAGCACCTTGGCAAGGATCTTGTAGTCCACGTTCAGGAGAAAGATGGGACGCCAGTTTTTCAGGTCACATCTCTCCCCCTTCCGCTTATACAAGATCGTGATCATCCCCTCCCTCAACGACTGAGGCATTCTGCCCCCCCACCACCATCTCCACGTACACCTCCAACAGGTCCGGACAGATCAGGTCACCCAGCACTACATAGAGCTCGGCCGGGAGACCGTCACTGCCCGGGGTCCTTCCAGGCTTAAAGGATTTAGCGGCAGAGAGCAGCTCCCCCACTGTCAAGGGATCGTCCATAGCTGCCGCACCTGCGGGATCAACCACGTTAGTGATACCTGACAGGAACCCCTCGGCGGCTTCGGGGTCGGATGACTTGGGGGCGTAGAGGTTGCTGTAGAAGTCGGAGACAACCCCCACTACCTCCTCCTTGCCCCTTCTCATGTGTCCGGTCTCACCTCGTAGCTCAGTCAGGGGCGTGTGGCCAGCATGGAGCTTCCTGAAAAAGAAAGAGTTACACTTCTCACCCTTCTCCAGGTTCTCCACCTTGGAACGAAAGACGATTCGCTTGGATTCCTCCTCAAAGTGCCTTTTCAAGCTCTTTTTGGTCTCCTCCAGCTCCTCCCTGATGTCCCAGCCACACTGGAGCAGGTCCTGCAGGGACCGCAGCTCGCGCTGCAGCTTCCTGAAGTCCCACTTCTTCGCACACGCCTGGTGTCTGCCTTTTGCCTGAAAGAAACAGCGGAACTCGACTTTAACATATTCCCACCAATCACTGATGCAGTTAAACAGACATTTGTCATTACGCCATACAAGGTACGCATCCCTAAGTTCCTCCATGATCTCCCTCTGCTCCAACAGGGCACAATTCAACTTCCAGGAGCCTGGGCCAGGTGGGAATCCATGGCCCAGAGTCCCCCAGAATCGAATGGCCCTGTGGTCAGAGAAGAAGCAGGGGACCATAAAGTACAACACCTTTCTGACTGCTCTCGAAGTGAAGATGAAGTCTATCCAAGAACGGAGCGAGCCATCGGGGCGGCTCCACGTATAGTTTACGGAGCCGTTCCTGATGGACCCACCAACGTCCTGCAAGGATGCCTCTGTCATCATCTCAATCAACAGCTTAGACGTCACGTCCAGGTTGGCGGATGTGCCAGAACTGCGCCCGTCTACCTCAATGGGGCAGTTGAAGTCACCACCCAACACTACTGCCCTAGTGGTGGCGAGCTCAGCCCGCAGGGCCTGGAGAACCTCCAGTCAGACATCCCTCTCAGGGGAGGCAAACACGTTGATGAGCCGCACGAGCTCACCCGCCCAGGAACCGTCTGCGACGAGAAGTCTGACACAGACGAGCTCCCGGACGGAATCAAGTGCAAAGTTGCCTCCCCTGATCAGGATGGCCACCCCCGCAGACCTACTGTCACCCCCACCAGACCAGTAGAAAGGGCGGTGAGGCCACTGCCTGGCCAGATGTTTGTAAGACCTAGAAGCAGACAAAGCACATTCCTGCAGGATTTAAACATCACACCTCTGAGAATCTAAGAACTTAAGGACAGTCTGAAATCTAAACCTAGCTCTAATACTCCTCACATTAATGCAGAAGATGTTGAGATCAGCCATGGGAATAAAAAGAGAGGTTAGTTCAGATACTAGTTACCACTCTGGTCGGGCGGGTCCTCTTCTCTTGTGCCTGTCAGCTCCTGTGGCTTCTCATAGCGCCCTTCCAAGAACTCGTCGTTGGCCGGAGTGTCTAGGATTTTCTTGACTTCTGGGTCCTGCAGCAGCTCCTCCATAGACTGAGCTTGGACTTGCTCCTCTTGGACCTGTTCCACTTGGGCCTGCTCCATCTCCTCCTCTCCATCTGAAGCTTGAAGGCTCTCGCAGACCTGCTCCATCTCCTCCTCTTCATCTGAAACTTGAGGGGTCTCGAAGGTCTAGATAATCTTTCTCTTGTGGGACTCATCTGATGTATTTTTTTTTTCAACTATCATTTTTATTGAGCGAAAAAGACAAAAGGGAATGAAGTCCACTCGCAGGTGGGGTGTTTGTAGTATGCTCAGTTTTTGCAATTCAAAACAAAACAGAACAACAAATGAGAAATAGTATACACAATTTCTGTTAACCTGACACATGGGGAGGGGGACGACATGAAATCACAGCATCTCGGGGGGGGGGGGAGAAAGGGGGACAAATATGATGAGCGAGAAGGTTAAGTGTAGGGGGGGGGGGGAGAGGGAGAAGCTGGAGTAATGCCACTATAAGCGGCAATCAATTTCAGGTGGGGATAAGTGAGCAGAAGGGTTGGGTAAATGGGGGATGGGGTAGTAGGCAGTAGCTGAGTGAGGGGGAAGGGAAAAAGGGGGGGGGGCTGTAAGTGAATGAAGAGAAGAAGGTAAGCGAGAGAGAAGGAATAGGAGGTCAGGGTGGAAAGAGGGTAAAAGAGGAAGATGAGGGTGGGGTGAGTAGGGCGGGGGGATAAGGGCAGAGAGCCTAAGGGGGGGGTAAAGGGGGGGGATGAGGGGAGAGGGCGGGCCTCAGCAGCCATGGAGTCTCATGAGGAATAGGGGGAGTCTAGCCAAGGCTGCCAGGTCTTGAGGAATGAGTCATAGGATCTATTTACACGACTGGACATTACCTCAAACCTGCAGATCTGGGAAATTTTGGTGTACCAATCCTGCATTGAGGGGAGCGAGGTTTGCAACCAGTGTAAGGGAATCAGTGACTTAGCAGCCGCCAGAAGTTGGGAGATCAGAGTGTTGGATGCGGGGGTATAGGAGATGGAGGGGCACCCCAGCAGGACCGATTCCGGTGTGAGTTGAATAGTGGTACCAGTAATGTCGGCCAGCTTGGCCTCCACCTCCTTCCAGAACAAGGCTATGCTGGGGCAATGCCACCAGACATGTGAGTGTGTGCCTACCTGGGCTTTGCATCTCCAGCATAGACCGGAGGGGGCGAGACCGTGGGCATGTAGGAACTCATGCACCTTGTACCAGTGGGAGAGGATCTTAAAGTGATTTTCTTGCAGACGGACACATCTGGAAGGGCCGATTGTGAAGGAGAGAATACGATCCACCTCCATGTCACTCAGGGGGAGCTGAAGCTCGTCTCCCACGAGGCCAGGTAACCCAGCCTTCCCCGAGGCCTCGCCCGCCTCCAGGCTAATTTCGAGTCAGTAAGCCTCCATGGCCTATCCCCTGTGGAAAGCAAGAAGCTTTCAAATTCAGTAAGTGCTCTGAGGGGCAAATGTTTTTTGGCGAAAGCAGTACAGCATAAGACGATATGGTTTAGGTGCAGGAAGGTCAGATTTACCTCAGGGAATAGTTGGCATATATCCCCTGCGGCCGGAATCCCACCGTCAGAGAACAACTGCGAGACTGGAACCCCTGATAACCTCCTCCACAAAGGAGTAAAGGTGGGTGAATCCATCCCCACGACCACAGGAATAAAATGCGAAGGAAGAAGAGGAGAAATTCCAGGGGAGAGGAAAGGCGAGAGAAAGGACCAGGAGGAGATAATGCCCTCAATTAATAAATGATTGCTTTTTGCATTATATTTGGCGTGGGACGCAGGGGGCAACCAGACATCCGCTAGTGGGTCAGCATCAGCAGGCGCCTGGGGGAGAGTCAAACCACACGGCGCATGAGATGGGTGGGTGTACCATACCCATCGCTGGAGCTGAATCCCCCTATAAAGGTCACGGACATCCGGCAGCCCGATGCCCCCCTCCGACCTCAGGCGGGTGAGCAGTGTATGTGACATGCGGGCCCTTTTTCGCTTCCATACGAATCCGGAAAAAAGCCTTCTAATTGCAATGAAAAAGCGATCAGGAATTGCTATGGGAACCATGGTGAGTTTGTATGTGATTTTGGGGAGGACATAACATTGGATGACATTGCGTCTACCTAACCAAGAGATCAGGGGCAAATCATATTCCTCCAGAATATTTTTGATGTCTGTCAATAATGGAGCAAAGTTAGCATCGTATAAAGAGGCAGTTTGTGCGGTGATATGTACTCCCAGGTATTTAATATGCGTATCTGACATTTAAATTCAGATTGAGAGCGGAGCAGCCGGGATGTTCTAGGGGGCAAGGTAATGTTCAATAGTTCCGACTTCGATACATTCACCTTGAAGTTGGAAACTGCACCGAAGTCGTCAAATAGTTGAACCAGGGGGGGTAGGTCCTCCAGAGGGCTCGCCAATAGGAACAAAAGGTCGTCAGCAAATGCCAGCACTTTCATTTTGGCGCTCGGTGTGTGGAATCCACTGAGACCTGACCACTGGCGCACCCTCTGCAGCAATGTCTCCATCACAAGGATGAACAGAGTCGGGAACAGGGGGCAGCCCTGCCTGGTGCCGTTTTTTATGTGTAAGGGGGGTGAGATGGAGTCATTTACCAGTAGGGAAGCGGAGGGGGGAGAGTATAGGGACATAATTGCAGAAATAAACCAGTCTGGAAACTAAAACTTCCTTAGGGTCGCCTCCATGAATTGCCAATCAACTCTGTCAAAGGCCTTCTCGGCGTCTACTCCAAGAAGAGCCAGAGGCCGTCCAGAGAGCTGTGCCTGAGAGATAGCCTGCAAGAGCTTTTCAGTGTTGGTACGGCTTTCTCTACCTGGTACGAAGCCGGCCTGCTCCTCTCCTATTAGGTGGGGGAGTAATTTTTTGATGCGGAGGGAAAGGAGTTTTGCCCACAGCTTAACCTCTTCAGGACCCATGACGTATGCATACGTCATCACACCCTGGGTCTTAACCCCTTAAGGACATAGGGCGTATCCATACGCCCCCGTTTCCAAGTCCTTAAGGACCGAGGGCGTATGGATACGCCCTGAGCATTTCCGGCCCCCACCGCTAGCCGGAGGGGAGCCGGGGCCGGATGCCTGCTGAAATCGTTCAGCAAGCATCCCGGCATATCGCCCAGGGGGGTCAATTCAGTCCAGCGATCTGCGGCGGATTCCGGGTCAATCAGGTCTCCAGTGACCCGATGACCCAGAATTACTGGCTGATCGGGGCCGTCAGAGACGGCCCCGAACAGCCAGAGCCTGCAGGAGTGAGGTGGCACTGGTGCCACCTCACGATCGCCCTGATTCGTCGGCCGGATTACCGGCCGACCAATCAGGGTGCCTGCTGCGGGTGTCACTCCCACAACCCGTTCCGCCCCTCTTCCGGAGGACGTGAGCGGGTGCGGGAAGACGACCCCGGGTGCTGGGGACCCCGATCCCCGGCGCCCCTGTTGGGATCGGGGCCCCAGGAGCGACGGCGGTGGTGAGGGACTGACCTGCAGTGTGGATCGTTGGAGGTGAGTGACAGCCTCCTGCTGTTGCTTAGCAACAGCTCCCAGCATGCACCAAGGGCATGCTGGGAGCTGTAGTTATGCAACAGCAGGAGGCAGACCACCACAACTCCCAGCATGCCCTTATGGGCATGCTGGGACTTGTAGTTTTGCAACAGCTGGAGGCACATTCTTTCTATGGAAAAGTGTACCTTCAGCTGTTGTGTAACTACAACTCCCAGCTTGCACAATCAGCTAAAGTGCATGCTGGGAGTTGTAGTGGTGCATCTGGTGGTTGCATAACTACAACTCCCAGCATGCCCGTTGGCTGTCGGTGACTGCTGAGAGTTGTAGTTTTGCAACAGCTGAAGGCACACTGAGTTAAGTAGTAAACCAGTGTGTCTCCAGCTGTTGCATAACTACAATCCCCAGCATCCCCAGCCAATGTAGTATGCCCCCGGCTGTTGCATAACTACAAGACAATTTAGCCAAACAACAAAAACGGCAAAACAATATGTGCCGTATGTAGGTCCCGGGGGTACCAATAAATAGCCAAAAACAAAGAGACCCACAATACTAATATTATTTCAAAAAGTATAACAATCTTTATTAGACAATAAAAAACAGTTTTTAAAAAATTAGAAAAAGGCAAAGGATGACCTTACACAGGAGACAACAGGTGCCAGTGGGCCTGGTATGGGTAATGTGGGTATTCAATCAAGAGTATACATAATATAAGGCTAGCGTAGCTGCATGTTTACAATATCGTAACAATAGGTATAATATCTAACATACATTGAGGTAACAATGCTTCCTATGTTACCTCAATGTATGTTAGATATTATACCTATTGTTACGATATTGTAAACATGCAGCTACGCTAGCCTTATATTATGTATACTCTTGATTGAATACCCACATTACCCATACCAGGCCCACTGGCACCTGTTGTCTCCTGTGTAAGGTCATCCTTTGCCTTTTTCTAATTTTTTAAAAACAGTTTTTTATTGTCTAATAAAGATTGTTATACTTTTTGAAATAATATTAGTATTGTGGGTCTCTTTGTTTTTGGCTATTTATAACTACAAGACCCAGCATGCCCTTCCGCTGTCCGTACATGCTGGGGGTTGTAGCTTTTGCAACAGCTGAAGGCACACTGGTTGCAAAACACTGAGTTTGTTACCAAACTCGGTGTTTCACAACCTGTGTGTCTCCAGCTGTTGCAAAACTACAACTCCCAGCATGCACTGATAGACCGTACATGCTGGGAGTTGTAGTTTTGCAACAGCTGGATGTTCCCCCCCCCCCAATATGAACGTACGGGGTACACTCACATGGGCGGAGGATTACAGTAAGTATCCGGCTGCAAGTTTGAGCTGCAGCAAATTTTCTGCCGCTGCTCAAACTGCCAGCGAGAAACTACTGTGAACCCCCCGCCCGTGCGACTGTACCCTAAATCACTACACTACACTAACACAAAATAAAATAAAAAGTAAAAAACACTACATATACACATACCCCTACACAGCCCCCCTCCCCAATAAAAATGAAAAACGTCTGGTACGTCACTGTTTCCAAAACGGAGCCTCCAGCGGTTGCAAAACTACAACTCCCAGCATGCACTGATAGACCGTACATGCTGGGAGTTGTAGTTTTGCAACAGCTGGATGTTCCCCCCCCCCCCCCCCCAATATGAACGTACGGGGTACACTCACATGGGCGGAGGATTACAGTAAGTATCCGGCTGCAAGTTTGAGCTGCAGCAAATTTTCTGCCGCTGCTCAAACTGCCAGCGAGAAACTACTGTGAACCCCCGCCCATGTGACTGTACCCTAAAAACACTACACTAACACACAATAAAATAAAAAGTAAAAAACACTACATATACACATACCCCTACACAGCCCCCCTCCCCTCCCCAATAAAAATGAAAAACGTCTGGTACGCCACTGTTTCCAGAACGGAGCCTCCAGCTGTTGCAAAACAACTACTCCCAGTATTGCCAGATAGCCACTGACTGTCCAGGCATGCTGGGAGTTTTACAACAGCTGGAGGCACCCTGTTTGGGAATCACTGGCGTAGAATTCCCCTATGTCCACCCCTATGCAATCCCTAATTTAGGCCTCAAATGCGCATGGCGCTCTCACTTTGGAGCCCTGTCGTATTTCAAGGCAACAGTTTAGGGACACATATGGGGTATCGCCGTACTCGGGAGAAATTGGGCTTCAAATTTTGGGGGATATTTTCTGCTATTACCCTTTTTAAAAATGTTAAATATTTGGGAAAACAAGCATTCCCTTACGTCCTAAACAGCAGCACAAGTGGTGAAGTGGGGTGTTCTGCCCCTGTGAAGCTGGCAGGACGGTGGGATTTTTAATTCCGCCCAAGCAATTTAAATTAATTAGCCCCCCCCATAAAAGGCCTCCTCCCCTAGGCCATCTTGCTTTTTTTCTGTCCTGTGTAAGGACAGCAGGACGGTGCAGGCTCCTTTGGAGCCTGCCTGGATGTCTCCCCTGTATTGGGGAGATATTTTTGGGGCGCAGTACCTTTTTCAACTGCCCCCTGTTTTTTTCTTTTTATATTATCTGGGCCTCCGGCCTGGTTTATCTTAAAACTATTTGTTTTGACTATTTTATGTTGCTATAGGGATCCGGTGATCCCTCATAGCATTAGGGATGCCGCCGCAGGTTTTTTCTTACCCGCCTGGCGTCCCACGTGTCCCGGCGCACGCTCGCCTCCATTACACTGTGCGAGCCGTGGACCGGAAGTACGTCATCTGACGACTTCCGGTCCCGGCCTCACTTTCTTCAGCGCTTTGCGCTGCCTTTTAAGTTTTATATTTAGGTGAAAATTCAGGCGTGAGCCCTTTCCTAGTTAGGGAAGGGCTCAGTGGATAATTTTTATTAAAATTCCCTTCCGGGTGTTTCAGCCTATTGCAGGCTGGTCTTTCTCTGAAGGGGGCAGGGCTTCCGGGCCCCTTCCCATATAAAGACAGCTGAGACCTTCATTCAGTCTCTGCTGCCATCATAGCTAGTCCTATTTACAAGCCTAGCATTAGTGGTTAGAGCTCCTATCTGCATTATAGGTATCTCTCCCTCTCTATTTGGCGTTAGGGCGATAATAATTTTATTTATTATCCCTAACTTATTTTCTTTCTTTCCAGAGTCATGTCTACTCCTTCCTCTAGTGACCCACACTCTGGTGGTCGTAAGGCTAGCGCCAAAAAAACGCCATCTAACTTGCGCCAATTGCGGCACTCCGCTTCCGGACGCTTACGAATATAACAGGTGTCCCGGTTGCCGTCCACCCTCTAATCCAGCTGAACCTACTGTCCAGGACATGTTCATCTGGATGAAGGAGTTTATGGGAAATTCCATATCTGAAATTAAGAGTGCTCTTGTTCCCAAAAGAGCTAGAACTGAATCCACTCCTCCTTCTGTGGCGGAAGAATCCGTTATGTCGGTCGATGTATTGGACCAGAGGTCATCTGTACAGTCTGAACAGCCTGTTGAGGTGAAGATGTTTCCGCCTCTTTTCCCTGCGGAAAAGACGCAGAGATTACTTAGGTCCATCCGGTCAAGGGACCAGGATGTTGACCAAGGGGAAGCCTCTGCATCCACCTCTAGAGAACCTTGGGTTTTCAAGGTGAATGATGCACGCAAAAAGATGATGAAGGCTGAGTGGAAGCACCCAGATAAACCTGCGCTTGTTACTCGTACCTTCAAATTGATGTACCCTCTCTCGGACGCGGAATCTGATTCCTGGATGCCACCTCCTAAGGTTGATATGGCAGTAAATAAACTGTCCAAGAGAGTCTTGGTTCCCGCGGATGATGGAAGCAACCTCCAGGACCCGCTTGATAGGAAGGTGGATTCCCTTCTCAGACGGACATATTCGGCAGCATCAGCGTCTGCCTCTGTGGCTATTGCCTCGGGAGAAGTGTCTGACTTCGTGAAGGAGCGTGTGGAGCGCATACAGACTGAGATTGACAACAATGTCCCCAGGAAAGACATCTTGGACAGCTTCAAGACACTCCTCCTTGGTATAGACTTCCTCTGCGAGGCCTCCCAGCAAAACCTTAAGCTAGCTGCCAAGTCCATGGCACTCGCTTCTGCTAGCAGACGTCCCTTGTGGTTACGCCCTTGGGTAGCGGACAACACCTCCAAGTTTAACTTGTGTGGGATGCCTTTCGAGCCTACTTGGCTATTTGGTTCTGAGCTGGATCGCATAATGGAAGGTTATGCTGACAAAAAAGGCAGGTGCCTTCCTGTTCAGGCCTTTCGGGGTAAAGGTAGAGCAAGAGGGGGGAAGTCCCAGGGCCCTCCTAGATCCCAGAGACGTCAGTCCTTTCAAAAACGTGGTGGAGGTCGCGGCCGCGGTAAAGACCGGAAGGCCGAGCTATGACTCTCCACTGACATCCACCAACGTTTTCCCTCTCCCTTCCCCTCAAGTGTTTGTTGCAGAGAATCTATCTGCCCATCCTCCTCCAGTAGGAGGACGTTTAAGTTTATTCCTTACAACCTGGATGCAAGAAATCCAGGATCCCTGGGTTCTGAAGGTTATTCAGTCGGGGTACAGGATAGAATTTACCTCCCCTCCCCCAAGGAAGTTTGTCTTAACAAAGTTACTTCCTCAGCTAAAACAGGCTGTCATAGAAACCTCAGTTCTCCAATACTTGGAAAAGCAAGCTTTGGAAGAAGTTCCCCCAGATCAAAGAGGATCTGGCGTCTACTCCCCAATATTTTTGGTTCCCAAACCAAATGGCGACTGGCGCATGATAATAGACCTGCGCTACCTAAACCGATTTATAAGGAAAAGGCGGTTCAGAATGGAAACCATTCGCTCGGTGGTCAGTATCCTGAACCCACAAGATCTCATGGTCACTATAGACTTGAAGGATGCATACCTTCATGTCCCTATATTTCCTGCCCACAGGAAGTTCTTAAGAATCGCCATCACCATAAAAGGTATGGTAAGGCATTTCCAATTTGCTGTTCTACCGTTCGGCATTACCTCCGCTCCCCACACCTTCACAAAGGTGGTGGCTCCAGTTGTCTCTGCTCTAAGACTAAAAGGCCTAGAGATTGTTCCTTATCTAGACGACTGGCTTTTAAAAGCCGCAACTCTAGACATTCTTCAAGCTCATCTTCAACTGACCCTGGATTTTCTTCAACACCTAGGGTGGCTCATAAATTGGGAAAAATCCGAGATCATTCCATCTACCTCAAGAAGGTTCCTGGGGTTTGTCCTAGACTCCTCTCGGATGACGCTGTCTCTCACCCCAGAAAGGAGAGAGCGCGTCATAAGAGCCGCAGAGTTTTTGTCGGTACCTCGCAGAGTGCCCATCAGAACTCTAATGAAGATGTTGGGCCACATGTCAGCGTCTGCAGAAGCAGTCCCCTGGGCCCTGTGGCACCTCCGACCTCTCCAAGATCAGGTCTTGACTGCCTGGAATTGCAACCCCAGTGGGTTGGACAAAAAATGCACCCTGTCGTCCGAAGTCCGTGCCGCTCTCAGGTGGTGGACAAACCTGACAGATGGGAAGTCCTTGATTCAACCTCTGTGGATCACTCTGACCACGGACGCCTCCCTTCTAGGGTGGGGAGCCCATCTGGACGACCATCCGGTTCAGGGTACCTGGACCCCTCAGGAAAGGTTACTCTCATCCAACATGAGAGAACTGAGAGCAGTTCGTCTTGCGCTCCTCCACTTTGCTCCCCATATCTTAGGGAAAGCAATAAGAGTCCGGTCAGACAACACCACTGTAGTGGCTTATATCAACAGACAGGGTGGCACAAAGTCCCAAGTGCTCCTCAGGGAGACCGGACTTATTCTATCGTGGGCAGAGCTCAACCTATCCCACCTTGTTGCAGTCCACATCAAGGGGGATCTCAACGTAGTGGCAGATCGTCTAAGTCGCAGGCTTGCAGTCCAGGGAGAATGGTCTCTCAACGAGAAGATCTTCAGGAGGATAACCCTGAAGTGGGGTACACCAGAAATAGACCTCATGGCAACCCGGCTGAATGCCAAAGTGAGCAAGTTTTGTTCCCTTTACAAGGAGGACAATCCGGTGGCGATAGACGCTCTGTCCATCCCATGGAGGTTCAGGCTGGCCTACATATTCCCTCCACTTTCCATGATACCCAGGGTATTGATGAAAGTCAGGCAAGACCAGACCTCAGTGATTGCCATCATCCCATTCTGGCCGAAGAGGTCTTGGTTCACCCAACTCATGAGGATGAGTCAGGGGTGTTATTGGAGGCTTCCCCACGTGCAGAACCTTGTGTCTCACAACACAGGCTCCTGCCTAGATCTGAGGAGACTCAATCTGACAGCCTGGAGATTGACAGGACCCTACTAAGGAGTGGGCTTCCTGCAGAGGTCTTGAGAACTATTGCACACTCTAGAGCAGAGTCTACAAACAAGGTTTACTCCAGGATAAAGAAGATTTTCCTTCAATGGTGTGCAACGAAAGAGGTAGTTACCTCAGATCCTCCTCTTTCTGCAATACTGCGTTTTCTCCAGGATGGCCTTGACAAGAGTCTTAGCCCATCCACCTTAAAGGTTCAGGTCGCAGCACTCTCTGCCTTCCTAGGCAGGTCTCTATCACAAGAATCCCTAGTTAGAAGATTCCTCAAAGGGGCTGAAAGACTTAAACCTACAGTTCTCAGACCTATTCCCAGTTGGGATTTAACCACTGTTCTCAGGGGGTTATGCTCTCCCCCCTTTGAACCTCTGGAAGAAGTAGACTTTAGGTATTTATCCCTTAAAGTCACTTTTTTATTGGCCATAACCTCAGCCAAGAGAGTGGGTGAGCTTCAGGCCCTTTCGGCTTTCGAGCCTTATACTGTTTTTCTACAGGACAGAGTCCTGTTGAGGTTTTTACCTACCTTCCTTCCTAAGGTTCCGACTTTCTCCAATACCAACCAGGTTATTTCTCTTCCAGTTCTACTGCCTAATCCATCCTCTCCTGAAGAAGCGGTTGACCACACTCTGGACATCTCTAGAGCTCTCAGAGTCTATATCTCAAGAACTGGAGAATTCAGGAAGTCGGAACACCTCCTTGTTTCTTTTTCTGGAAAGAACAAGGGCTTGAAAGCCTCTAAACCTACCCTAAGTAGGTGGATTAAGGAGGCAATCCGAGAGACCTTCATAGTCCAGGAGCTAACTCCTCCTGCCTTTGTCACTGCCCATTCCACTAGGGCAGTCTCTACTTCCTTTGCTGAGAAAAGGTCTGTTCCTCTGGAACAGATTTGTGCTGCTGCTTCTTGGAGCACCCACAATACTTTTTTGAGTCATTACAGGGTTAATGCCAAACGATCGGAAGAGTTGGCCTTTGGGCAGTCAATCCTAAGTGCCACTCTGCCGTAGTCCCTCCCTATTTGTGTTGTTACTCGCTAAGTCCCCACTTGTGCTGCTGGTTAGGACGTAAGGGAAGCGTTAATTTTTAACGTAAATTTGTTTTCCCTTAGTCCTAACAGCAGCACACAAATTTCCCACCCTAAACTTTTTTGTTACTTGTTATTAAGCGAGATGGCCTAGGGGAGGAGGCCTTTTATGGGGGGGGGGGGGGCTAATTAATTTAAATTGCTTGGGCGGAATTAAAAATTCCACCGTCCTGCCAGCTTCACAGGGGCAGAACACCCCACTTCACCACTTGTGCTGCTGTTAGGACTAAGGGAAAACAAATTTACGTTGAAAATTAACGCTTTTAGGTAAAAAAAAAATTATTTTTTTTACATATACAAAAGTCATGAAACACCTGTGGGGTATAAAGGTTCACTTAACCCCTTGTTACGTTCCCCGAGGGGTCTAGTTTCCAAAATGGTATGCCATGTGTTTTTCTTTGCTGTCCTGGCACCATAGGGGCTTCCTAAATGCGGCATGCCCCCAGAGTAAAATTTGCTTTCAAAAAGCCAAATGTGACTCCTTCTCTTCTGAGACCTGTAGTGCGCCAGCAGAGCAATTTTCACGCCCATATGGGGTGTTTTCTGAATCGGGAGAAATTGTGATTCAAATTTTGGGGGGTATTTTCTGCTATTACACTTTTTAAAAATGTAATATTTTTGGGAAACTAAGCATTTTAGGTAAAAAAAAAATTTTTTTTTACATATGCAAAAGTCGTGAAAAACCTGTGGGGTATTAAGGTTCACTTAACCCCTTGTTACGTTCCCCGAGGAGTCTAGTTTTCAAAATGGTATGCCATGTGTGTTTTTTTGCTGTCCTGGCACCATAGGGGCTTCCTAAAGGTGACATGCCCCCCAAAAACCATTTGTCGCTCCTTCCCTTCTGAGCCCTCTACTGCGCCCGCCGAACAATTAACATAGACATATGAGGTATGTGCTTACTCGAGAGAAATTGGGTTTCAAATACAAGTAAAAATTTTCTCCTTTTTACCCCTTGCAAAAATTCAAAAATTGGGTCTACAAGAACATGCGAGTGTAAAAAATGAAGATTTTGAATTTTCTCCTTCACTTTGCTGCTATTCCTGTGAAACACCTAAAGGGTTAATACACTTACTGAATGTCATTTTGATTACTTTGGGGGGTGTAGTTTTTATAATGGGGTCTTTTATGGGGTATTTCTAATATGAAGACCCTTCAAATCCACTTCAAAACTGAACTGGTCCATGAAAAATAGCGAGTTTGAAAATTTTGTGAAAAATTTCCAAATTGCTGCTGAACTTTGAAGCCCTCTGGTGTCTTCCAAAAGTAAAAACTCATAAATTTTATGATGCAAACATAAAGTAGACATATTGTATATGTGAATCCCAAAAAAAAATATTTTGAATATCCATTTTCCTTACAAGCAGAGAGCTTCAAAGTTAGAAAAATGCAAAATTTTCATTTTTTTCATCAAATTTGGGGATTTTTCACCAAGAAAGGATGGAAGTTACAATAAAATTTTACCACTAAGTTAAAGTAGAATATGTCACGAAAAAACAATCTCGGAATCAGAATGATAACTAAAAGCATTCCAGAGTTATTAATGTTTAAAGTAACAGTGGTCAGAATTGCAAAAAACGCTCCGGTCCTTAAGGTGAAAAAGGGCTCGGTCCTTAAGGGGTTAAGGACCCATGACGTATGCATACGTCATGTCTTTTCCTGGTCTCCGCTGCTCACCCGGCGGAGATCGGAAGCGGATCCCTGCTGAAATCCTTCAGCAGGGATCCAGGGCAAACGCCGAGGGGGGCCATGTAGGTTTGCGATTAGCCCTTGGGATTAGCCCTTGCGATTTGCGGTGATACCGGGCTGATCAGGTCTCTGGGACCCGACCGCCCGGTAATTTCGCATGATCCCGGCTGTCACAGACAGCCAGGACCATGCTGAAGCCTAGGAGCGAGGTGGCAAGCCTGCCACCTCCTCCGATCCCCTGCAATTCTTCGGTTAGTTAACCGACCAATCACAGGGGGAGGGGGGGGGGAGCGGTTACTTCCTCCCGTCCTGCCCGGCCCCTTGAAGTCCGGAGAGGACGGGAGGAAGACCGGAGGACGCGGCGGGGGACTGGGGAGTGCTGGGGACCGGCCCCGGTACTTACCTCGTCCCTGAAGACACGGATCCCGGCAAGGAAGATGGCGGCGACAGGTGAGTAGATCTTCAGCCGCGGTCGGGCCCTCTACAGCAATGCACGTCACCGTAAAGCGACATGCATTGCTGTAATGGGACCCTATATACTACAACTCCCAGCATGCCCAGACAGCCCTTGGCATCTGGGCATGCTGGGAGTTGCAGTTTTGCAACATCTGGAGGTCCACAGTTTGGAGACCACTGTGCCCTTCCAGATGTTGCAAAACTACACATCCTCAGCATGCCCTTACTGTCCAGGCATGCTGGGAGTTGTAGTTCTGTAACATCTGGCCCTTCAGATGTTGCAGAACTACAACTCCCAGCATGCCTGGACAGTTTTGGCATACTGGGAGTTGAAGTTTTGCAACATCTGGAAGGGCACAGATTGGGAACCACTGTATTAGTGGTCTGCAAACTGTAGTCCTCCAGATGTTGCAAACTACAACTCCAAGCATGCTGGGAGTTGTAGTTCGGCAACATCTGGCTCTAAAGATGTTGCCGAACTACTACTCCCAGCATGCCTGAGAATGTTTGGGAGTTGTGGTTTTGCAACAACTGGAGGCACACTGGTTGGGAAACATTGTCTGTTTCTTAACTCAGTGTTTCCCAACCCGTGTGCCTCCAGCTGTTGCAAAACTATAACTACCAGCATGCACTGATAGACTGTGCATGCTGGGAGTTGTAGTTTTGCAACAGCTGGAGGTCCCCACCTTGTGAATGTACAGGGTACATTCACATGGGCAGGGGGCTTACAGTGAGTATCAGGCTGCAAGTTTGCGATGCAGCAAATTTTGCGCCGCAGCTCAAACTCGCAGCGGGAAAATCGCTGTAACCCCCCCTGCCCGTGTGACTGTACCCTAAAAACACTACACTACACTAAACACAAAATAAAATAAAAAGTAAAAAACACTACATATACACATACCCCTACACAGCCCCCCTCCCCAATAAAAATGAAAAATGTCTGGTACGCCACTGTTTTCAAAATGGAGCCTCCAGCTGTTGCAAAACAACAACTCTCAGTATTGCCGGACAGCCGTTGACTGTCCAAGCATGCTGGGAGTTTTGCAACAGCTGGAGGCACCCTGTTAGGGGTATTCTACGCCAGTGATTCCCAATGTCCACCCCTATGCAAATCCCTAATTCAGGCCTCAAATGCGCATGGCGCTCTCACTTCGGAGCCCTGTTGTATTTCAAGGCAACAGTTTAGGGTCACATATGGGGTATCGCCGTACTCGGGAGAAATTGCCTTACAAATTTTGGGGGGCTTTTTCTCCTTTCACCCCTTATGAAAAGGTGAAGTTGGGGTCTACACCAGCATGTTAGTGTAAAAAAAATATTTTTTTTTACACTAACATGCTGGTGTTGCCCTATACTTTTCAATTTGACAAGAGGTAAAAGGGAAAAAAGCCCCCCAAAATTTGTAATGCAACTTCTCCCGACTATGGAGATACCCCATATGTGGGCGCAAAGTGCTCTGGGGGCGCACAACAAGGCTCAGAAGGGAGAGTGCACCATGTACATTTGAGGTGATTTGCACAGGGGTGGCTGACTGTTACAGTGGTTTTGACTAACGCAAAAAAAAAAAAAAAAAACACATGTGACCCCATTTCGGAAACTACACCCCTCACGGAATGTAATGAGGGGTGCAGTGAGAATTTACACCCCACTGGTGTCTGACAGATCTTTGGAACAGTGGGCTGCACAAATTAAAAATGTTGCACAGCCCACTGTTCCAAAGATCTGACAGACACCAGTGGGGGGTAAATGCTCACTGTACCCCTTGTTACGTTCCTCAAGGGGTCTAGTTTCCAAAATGGTATGCCATGTGGGGGTTATTTTGCTGTTCTAGCACCATTGGGGCTTCCTAAATGTGACAAGCCCCCCCCGAGCAAAATTTGCTCTCAAAAAGCTAAATATGACTCCTTCTCTTGTGTGCATTGTAGTTCGCCCGTAGTGCGCTTCAAGTCAACTTATGGGGTACCTTCATACTCGGAAGAGATGGGGTTACAAATTTTGGGGGTATTTTCTGCTATTAACCCTTGCAAAAATGTGAAATTTGGGGGTAAACACACATTTTATTGACATTTTTTTTATTTTTTTTTTACATATGCAAAAGTCGTGAAACACCTGTGGGGTATTAAGGCTCACTTTATTCCTTGTTACGTTCCTCCAGGGGTCTAGTTTCCAAAATGGTATGGAATGTGGGTATTTTTTGCTGTCCTGGCACCATAGGGGCTTCCTAAATGCGACATGCCCCCGAGCAAAATTTGCTCTCAAAAAGCCAAATATGACTCCTTCTCTTCTGAGCATTGTAGTTCGTCCATAGTGCGCTTCAGGTCAACTTATGGGGTACCTTCATACTCGGAAGAGATGGGGTTACAAATTTTGGGGGTATTTTCTGCTATTAACCCTTGCAAAAATGTGAAATTTGGGGGTAAACACACATTTTATTGACATTTTTTTTATTTTTTTTTACATATGCAAAAGTCATGAAACACCTGTGGGGTATTAAGGCACACTTTATTCCTTGTTACGTTCCTCAAGGAGTATAGTTTCCAAAATGGTATGCCATGTGTTTTTTTTTTCCTGTTCTAGCACCATAGGGGCTTCCTAACTGCAACATGCCCCCCAAAAACCATTTCAGAAAAACGTACGCTCCAAAATCCCCTTGTCGCTCCTTCCCTTCTGAGCCCTCTACTGTGCCCGCCGAACACTTTACATAGACATATGAGGTATGTGCTTACTCGAGAGAAATTGGGCTACAAATATAAGAATACATTTTCTCCTTTTACCCCTTGTAAAAATTCAAAAATTGGGTCTACAAGAACATGCGAGTGTAAAAAATGAAGATTGTGAATTTTCTCCTTCACTTTGCTGCTATTCCTGTGAAACACCTAAAGGGTTAAAATGCTGACTGAATGTCATTTTGAATACTTTGGGGGTGCAGTTTTTATAATGGGGTCATTTGTGGGGTATTTCTAAGATGAAGACCCTTCAAATCCACTTCAAACCTGAACTGGTCCCTGAAAAATTGTGATTTTGGAAATTTTGTGAAAAATTGGAAAATTGCTGCTGAACTTGCTGAAATTTTGGGATTTTTCACCAAGAAAGGATGCAAGTTACCATAAAATTTTACCACTATGTTAAAGTAGAATATGTCACGAAAAAACAATCTCGGAATCAGAATGATAACTAAAAGCATTCCAGAGTTATTAATGTTTAAAGTGACAGTGGTCAGATGTGCAAAAAATGGCCAGGTCCTAAGGTGTAAAATGGCTGGGTCCTTAAGGGGTTAAGATCCATATTTAATAGTGAAATCGGGCAAAAGCTGCCACAATCACTCGGATCCTTCCCCTCTTTGGCCAGTAGGGAGATGTGTGCCTCTAAGGATTGCCTAGGTAATTGGGAGCCCTCAAACAGCGAGGTGCACCATTCAGTCAAATGGGGGGTCAGTACGTCTCGGTACCTCGTATAGTACTGGAGGGGGAGGCCGTCAGGGCCCGGGCTCTTGCCTGGAGGGAAATAGGTCAGAACACGCCCAACCTCATCATCAGTGATGGGGGCTAACAGGCTCTCGGCCATCCCCTCCTCCACACGAGGCAGGGAGAGGTGTTGTAACAAGTCCTCAATGAGTGAGGTCTTCGTTTTACAGGTGTAGAGGAATCTATCGTGGCGTCTAAATTGTACAATTTAGAGTAAAACTTCTGGAAAGCCACCGCAATAGCCTCAGTTGTGGTGCAAGAGTCGCCCCGTTCGTCCCTAACATGGTGGATATGCTGTTTCGCCTTAGCTTTCTTAAGCAGGGACGACATGAGCTTGCCTCCTTTATTACCATGAGTGTACAAGCGGTGTCTAAAGTTAAGATATGCCTTAGAGGATTTATAGTTTAGGAGTGACAATAATTGTTCCCTGAGTGAACGTAGGTCATCCTGGACGGGGCCAGTGCATGTGGTCTTGTGTAATCTTTCTAAGCTAGCTATTTTAAGTAGGAGAGTGTCTATCTCTTTCTGGTATGTCTTTTTCAATTTTGAGCCCCAGGCGATGAAGATCCCCCTGATGTAGGCTTTATGGGCCTCCCAGACTATAGGGTAGGTAAGGGGAGAAGGAGGTAGGGAGGGGGGGTAGGACTAATTGAGTTAGGAGAATGGGAATGTAAGAGTGATGGGATAAGAAGGCGAAGGGATGGTGCAGCTTTCAGAAAGGATGGAAAGCAAGGCGAGAAGAAGAGAAGGGGGGGGCAGAGGTAGAATTAAGTGGGCAAAGGGTAGAGAAGAGGAAGGGAGACGAATGATGCATGGATGATGAAAAGCGAAATGAATAGGGGATAAAGGTAATAGTAGAGGTACAGATATAACACCTAAGGGAGATAAAGTAAGCTCTGTTGGCCACCAACAGTGAAAGGGCCAGACAGTAACTAGGTCACCATGCCGAATTTCAGGGCTAGGAAAATCTCGATCTAGATGAAGGAGGGATCAGTAGCAGTCACCCGTCCGTGGGATTTCATCGGTGGCTCCTCGGAATGCCAGGGCATTCCATGCCAGGGATCTGCCCGGTGCATCTCAAGCAATGCAGACCAGGTATTTGGGATGGGGCAGGAGAGTCAGGGAGGGGGGGCGATGGGGGGGTGAGGAGACAGGGTGAAGTCCTCGTATCCACGCTGCAATCCCGGGCACTAAAATTCTCTCAATCCTCCACGCAGAGGCAAGGTGGGCAAAACAAAATAACAGGAGAGTTCTAGTTACAGCATCAATCAGGAAAAGTCACTGGTCAGCCATCCATATAGGCTGGAGATGAGGGCCATCAAAAAAGTCAGAAGGGGTTACTTATCTCAACCCTCTGGGGCAGGCGTCTTCACCGGGGTCTTCTTCTGCTTCGGAGACTTGGAGCGAGCGACCATCTTCCACTCTCCCAAGTTCGGCAGCTGCGGGAGCGGCACATGATCTGACAGCGGCATCCACGATGGTACCTCAACAGGGACGATGTCCAGGACTCGCCAGGCGCTCCGCAGGTCGTCAGGGGTCCTAATGGTGATCATCTTCCCTCCTTTTAGAACCGAAAGCCCGAACGGGAACAACCAGGCGTACGTCAGGTTTTTCTCCCAGAGTTTTTCGAGGAGGGGGGCGCATGATGCGTCTCTTCATCAGCGTAGTAGGAGCAATGTCCTGATATAGGGAAATGTCATCTGCTCCGTAGTGGATGGGTCTCTTTTCCCTCGCAGCTTGTAAGATGGCAGCAGTATCCACAAACGACAAGAGACCACAGATAACATCCCTGGGGGTTCAGCTGGCTTCGGCCGAGGCCGGAGGGCCCTGTGAATGCGCTCTATGACGATGGAGCCAGCGCGCTCGTCCCCCAGCAATCCAGCAAAGATCTCACGGGCAATTTTAGGCAGCGCATCAGGCGCCCAGGATTCCAGAAGTCCTTTGAAGCGAATATTTTTCCGCCTACTGCGATTTTCCTGGTCTTCGATCAAGGTAAGGGCATTATTGACATGCGTCTCCATGGCTTCGGTTCTGGTGGCAAGTGCAGCAGAGTGTGTGGCGAGCTCCGTGCATGCCGACTCGAGGGCCTCCGTGCGAAAGCTGATGGCCCGAACCTCCGATTTGATTTCCGCCAGGTCCGCTCTCACTGGCTTCAGGGCTTGTGTTAGAGCCTTCTTCATGAATGATTTGAAGAAGGCTGGCGTAATAGCCTCCACTCTGCCGCCCTCTGAATCGCTGTCCTGGCCTCCTTCTTCTTCAGGGTTACAGCGTGTGGTGGGATCAGGCGCCATCTTGAGCGCTCGTGCATGAGACCGGTCGCAGCGTTTAGCAAAGAAAGTCGTAACAGCTGCTTGGCTTTTCTGTTTAGGCATCGCAGGTGGGTCACCAGGTATATAGCGACCAATTTTCACCATTCCTGGTGAGATAAAGTGGGAATAAAAGGGTGCTCAGGAGGTGCGAGGCAGGAGCGCTCAGACTCGCACAGCCATACCAGTCCGCGGCCAGACTCCGCCCCCCACTCATCTGATGTATTGTCCCTTCCTTTCCTCTTCCTCTGTATGGTACCTGGGGGAAGAAGCAAAGGAAAATCCTCCAAAGAGTGGGCGCCAGCAGCTGAAGGGGGTTTAGGTGCTGCTGAGCCAGGGGAGAAAGGAGGCTGGGTGGGGCGGGTAGCAGGAGAGAGTGCCCGGGCAGGGGAGGACGGGGCAGCGGTGGGACGGGATGCGAGCGGTCTGCTTGGTCCTGGCCATGATCCTCTGTACACGTACACAGCGGAGAAGTGATGGGAAGAGAGGAAAGAGCAGAATATTTATACTCCTGGTCTCATCCTTATTGGCTCATGTAAACCACACCCCTTCTTCCCATTGGCTGATTCATACAAACTAGAGCCCGCCAAAACACATGAGACATCTGTGATGGATCTTTGTTCTGAAGCGGCGGGGCCCATCCTCAGCGATGATAGCGCCCCCCATGTATGACACGATGCCGGGTCCCGGGCGTTCACACTGATTCCCCGCTCCTCGGATACAGACTCCTTTATGCCTACAATTCCTCGGAGCTCTATCTGCTTCACTATTTCCAATCTCTATATACATGGGGCAGTACAGTAGAGTGACCCCATGATCGAACAAAATGCCCAGTAATTCTCAGAATGGGTTAGTAACTTCATATGTGCACAACCTATTAAGTAGAGTAGAGGGTTAAAATCAGCACAATGTTTCTGGTTAATCAATATTAATAATTTCCAATAAATATTTTCTATCAGTCACTGCACGAAATTCTTACAGTTTCAGGATAGACAAATCAGTTACAGTGAGTGTTACAATAGCGACACCTGGTGGTGAGAGCTTTGTATTCTAACCTTTGCATGTTGCCAGATTGTAACAAGTCTTTACATTTCCTCAAGAACTGACACTAAAATTGTTACAGAGGCGCAAATAGATACAACTAGATGTTATATGAACACCACAATACCAGGCTCTCTAATATGGAGAATATAGTCAAGCCGGGAGCTTGTGTCTCTTCTTGAGGATCTAGGACAAAGGCATATGCATTGTAATGTGTATGTGTGTGTGTGTATGTGTATGTGTATATATATATATATATATATATATATATATATATATATATATATATATATATATATATATATACACACATACACACACACACACACACACACACACACACACACACATACACATTTCTCACCCACTCTAATTTGTTTTATATAAAACGCAGGTTATACTACAGTGTATGTAATGAGTATTTAAAAGCTAAATTTTAATAATCGGTTCAAAGGTTTTGGGGTAAAATTAAGAGGTCAAAGTGTCTCCTGATGATATGCATGATTGGCAATGCGCCCCAGGACTTCTGTAAACCCTCGGCCTCCTCCCCTTACATCCTGGGCTCTAATCCCTCAGTATATCTGCGCTCCTGTCCTGTTCTGCCCCAGTAAACCCCAACAGGATTCCCCAAATACACCAGACTATGATGGCGCTTCCTTCTCTTCAGGATCTCTGCTGTCTGGAGGAAAATACACGGGCTCCGGGGAGTGTTAGGTCGGTAAGAGAGGAGGAAGATGCCGCAGGTATAAGATATGATCCGACTGAAGCTCTGGATGTGGAAATGGTGGGGTCGGCGGGTGATCTCCGGGCTGCTCAGCGGTGAGAAGAGAGCGGGAGAAAGGAGACAGGGATAGCGGGAACCGGCGAGGACAGCGGAGGGAGCGGAGAGCAGTGAGGGGGTCAGAGGGGCTGAAGATGAAGAATAAGGGAAGAGAACAAAGGAGAAGATTCTGAGAAGGAAAGTAATAATCCTGATCCAGATACAAGACGATCCGGACTTTCTGTAGGATCCTTCACAGACTGAATTGTATCCGCAGATCCCTCGTCTATTCAGTGATGATCTCTGGGATCTATTACAGAATTGAAGATTCCTATCTATTATTATGTATAGACGATATAACATTATAGTGACGTCATACACGTCTTGGAGGTAAAGCTCTATACTGCCCATTACTCTATTACAGTCTCTGCTCATTAACCCCTAATTCTCCTGAGAAGTCTCGTTGAGAGCAGAAAGGGGAGTTACAAAAGTATACAATGTAACAACAATGTATTAATAAGAATAAACAAATGAATAAATAACTAATGTATCAACGTGGAAACTAACAGACAGGAGTCCATCATAAAGAGTGAATAAGATGTGTTGGTCCTGGAGAGACTGCACAAAACAAAGAATTTATTACTTTATAATGTTGCCCCGTTGTGGATGGGCTGTGGTCTGGTGTCATCTATATAATACATGACATGGACATTCTGTAACACAGTAGGTGACATGTCCCTAATGTACATGGGCCGTGACGTCATCGTTCTCTCTGCACATTTACAATGGAAGTATAAATGACATCATTCTATCAGAGACAGGAGGATTTATGGTTATAGAGAGTTATACCGTGTTATATCCCGTTCCGAACCTGTAGGGTGGAGTCTAGTTTGTGGACTTACCTGTTACATCTGTATGAATTCACATTGTTATCTATATAAACCATTTATATTAATATGATGCATTATAATTCCGTGCATTGTATAAGGTAAACATAATATTTTATTACATTATTAATTAGAAGATAATAAAGAAGAGTTTTATTGTCCGCCCGGGCTGGAGTTCCTCTTGGATGTCGGCAGTCTGATGCTTGCTGTGCGGCTCTCCACCTTTCCCGAGCACAGGAGCTGGGATTCAGCAGGCGGACTGGCTTCATACAATTGTTGTGTGGAATACAAATATGACATGGAAGTATCAGTGCAGCGGCCGGGATAGGGCTTTCTCTCCCAGGTATAATGTTCTCTGTTATCAGGACCATATATACAACCAATATAAGAATCCCCGATGTCATCCTGGTAATATACAAGCAGGTCCTGTAATGGAGATAATCTGTGAGAGAAATCACAATAGGATCCTCGGGGTCATCACTTAACAGACGAGGGATCTGGGGATAGAAGACATTCTGTGAGGTGGAAGGATCCTACAGAGAATACGGAGTCTCTTGTATCTGGATCAGGATTCTGACTTCTTTGTTCTCTTCACTTCTCCTTCCATCTTCAGCCCCTCTGACCCCCGTCACTGCTCTCCGCTCCCTCCGCTCTGTCCTTGCCGGTTCCCGCTATCACTGTCTCCTTTCTCACCGCTGAGCAGCCCGGACACGATCCTCCGACCCGACCACTTCTACTTCCAGAGCTTCAGTCGGGGACCGGATCAGATCTTATAACTGCGGCATCTCCTTCCTCAGTTCCCGGCCCGAACACTCCCCGAAGCCGGATCAGCTGTGACAGCTCCTGCCCGGTGGCTTCAAAACACGTTGGAGATTACAAAGAATAACAACAGGGAGATCACATAATTCCCCATCATGGAGAATCTGTATCCCCTTCCCCCTGACCTCCTGCACAGCCGGGATGTGAGAGAATATCCCCAGGGGTAGGAGCCCCAGCTCTAGGTCCAAATCCTCCTCCTCCCCCCCGCACCCGGGCCAAGTGCTCTCTGCAGACATGAGGAGACATCTGCGGGTGTTATGGGTCGGGAAGCTGTAAGGAAGATGAAGGAGAGAACAGTCATCACATCTACTTGTAGACAACTCCCCCCATCATCTCCGGGTCAGTAAATGGACACGTTGTCCGTATTATATCTATATATCAGGACAGGGAGCCGGCAGTGAGCGGAGGCGCCGCCTGTGTTACCCTCCGGGGCTCTCAGCAGCTCCAGGCCGTCTCCGCATCGTACAATCAGCTTCCTGGACGGTAGATGTTGTATTAAAGATCCGTGTGATGGTGACCGGTGCCGGGAATAGAAGGAACGATCCCCAGCAGCAGATTTATATTCCCGGATACACAGTGATGTGCAGATCGGGAAGACTGTGGCGGAGATCCCGGGGCCTCCTCCCGGCTCCTCCCCGGCACCTCCGCCAGTGACGGGTATAAACTGCTAGGGGGAATGTTGGGGAGGAGGAAGACACGGAGAAGGGGATCTCTCCTGTCCGGTTCTAGCCGGTAAAGATCTTTTATCCCGGGCAGGGAAGCACAAGGTTGTAGCGGAACTTTGGCCGGGTCCAGACGGGATGGGGCGGGGCCTGTTCTCTGTGTCAGCCAATAGCAGCTCCGGACGGTGACATCTCAGCAGCCAATCATTGCGCAGCCGCTGCACATATAAGAGGCGCCAGCAGCTCCGGTCTCAGCATTTATCGTTCACGATATTTCTGTAGTTTTGATTTCTAAGATGGCAGAAACCGCACCAGCCGCTGCTCCTCCCGCCGAACCGGCCGCAAAATCCAAGAAGCAGCCGAAGAAATCAGCCGCAGGGGCCGCCAAGAAAAGTCACAAACCCTCCGGTCCCAGCGTGTCCGAGCTGCTCGTTAAAGCCGTGTCCGCCTCTAAGGAGCGCAGTGGGGTGTCTCTGGCCGCCCTGAAGAAGGCTCTGGCTGCCGGAGGATACGATGTAGACAAGAACAACAGCCGCCTGAAGCTGGCCATCAAGGGGCTGGTGACCAAGGGAACCCTGCTCCAGGTGAAAGGCAGCGGCGCCTCCGGATCCTTCAAGATCAACAAGAACCAGCAGGAGACTAAGGACAAGGCGGCCAAGAAGAAGCCGGCGGCTGCGGCCAAGAGACCTGCAGCAGCTAAGAAAGCGACCAAATCCCCTAGGAAGCCAAAGAAGGCTCCGAGCGCGGCCAAGAGCCCGAAGAAAGCCAAGAAGCCTGCAGCGGCCAAGAGCCCGAAGAAAGCCAAGAAGCCTGCAGCGGCCAAGAGCCCCAAGAAGCCGAAGGCTGCTCCTAAGAAGGTGGCCAAGAGCCCGGCTAAGAAGGCGGCCAAACCCAAAGCTGCCAAGAGCCCGGCTAAGAAGGTGACTAAAGCCAAGAAGAGCGCGGCTAAGAAATAATCGGGAGACTCGTCCTGTACTTATCCCACAAAGGCTCTTTTCAGAGCCACCACCTCCTCCAGACAGAGCTGTACGATCAATGCCCGTGTCACCCCCGGGATACATAAAGGATATAATACAGTGATATAAATCCCTTCTATATTATCATCACTTTATTATATTTTATCAATCCCAATACATCTGCCTTTACTAATTCTAGATCCCCTTATGAACACTCAGCTGAGTCTGATCTGTAACCAACCATTGTATCTTTCTGCCGCTGTAACACTTGTAGGGTCAGCGCTTGGGGGAAGTATAAATATTGTTACAAATCGGCAACACAAAGATTATAAATCTCTCCACCAGGTGTCACTATTGTAACACATTGTAGATCCTATGTATAAACTATAAGGATTTACACTGCTGTGATAGACGCCCTAAGGATAAACGGGATTATGGAAATTATTGATTTGCCAGACATTGGGGGATAAATGTAACCCTTTGGGTAATAGGTTGTGCACATATTATTTCCCCCATCCTGAGGGTTAGTTTGCTGCTTAGTTTTATTACTATATAAAGTCATGCAGTCCCGAATAGAGTCTGAATATAGGGGAGCGGCAGGCAATCAGTGTGAACACCCGAAATGCGGTACCGCATCATGTCTGAGGGGACACGGGGGAGGGCGCTATTATCGGGAGTTACGACAATCCGCAGGGAAGGGCAGAATAGGGCGAGGATGGGTCCTGCCTCTTTCTAACAAAGATCAATTGTTGACGTCACATGTATTTTGGCGGGCTCATTGGTTGTAAGAATCAGCCAATGGGATGCAGGGGTGGGGTTTACATGAGCCAATGGGGATGAGACCAGGAGTATAAATGTTCCGCTCTTTCCTCTCTTCTCATCACTTCTCCGCTGTGTACGTGTACAGAGAATCATGGCCAGGACCAAGCAGACCGCTCGTAAATCCACCGGAGGGAAAGCTCCCCGCAAGCAGCTGGCTACTAAGGCCGCCAGGAAGAGCGCTCCCGCCACTGGTGGGGTGAAGAAGCCTCACCGCTACCGTCCAGGTACAGTGGCTCTCCGTGAGATCCGCCGCTACCAGAAGTCCACCGAGCTGCTGATCCGGAAGCTCCCCTTCCAGCGCCTGGTAAGAGAGATCGCCCAGGACTTCAAGACCGATCTTCGCTTCCAGAGCTCGGCGGTCATGGCCCTGCAGGAGGCCAGCGAGGCTTACCTGGTGGGACTCTTTGAGGACACCAATCTGTGCGCCATCCACGCCAAGAGGGTCACCATCATGCCCAAAGACATCCAGCTGGCCCGCAGGATCCGTGGGGAGAGAGCTTAGATCTAATCGGGACCCGCATACAACACAAAGGCTCTTTTCAGAGCCACCAAATTATCTATAGAACGAGCTGATTCCTGATCCTCTCCATTGTTCTGCTCCTATACTCCGCCTGTCCTCATAAGCAGGATCCCGGGATTGTCCTCTGCAGTTAACCCTCAGTGCTGAGTTATGTTCAGTTACTATAGTGATGTAGATCGTGTCCCCCGCAGTGTAATGCGCCTGTGTGTGATCGGTGCTGCTGGCTTCAGTCTCCCGACACTTGGGATCGTAATTGGTGCATAGAGGGGAAACGAGCGGACACTAAAGGGTTAACTCTAGGTGGAGTTATAGACACGAATGTTCGCTCATTGGCTGATCAACGCAGTTAACTTGAAATTCCCGCTCTTCTGATCGTTTCTCCCTTTGTCTCGTCCTCTTCCCTGTACACGTGACTACATTCCTCTGGTTTCTGTAAATAGGAAGAAAAAGGCGGCGGATGGGAAACTGTTGGGGCCGATCAGGGGGATTCTAGTGAGGCTGATGCGGTAGGAGAGGGGACACTATGTCCGGGGCTGACATCACAATGGTGGGTGAATTCGGGGTCGTCCCTGTCCTATTCCAGACCTGATACCGATCACACCCTGCAGCCTGACACTGCTGAGAATGCGGCGGGGAAAGCTATCCTGTATTTTATACATTGTCATTTTGTTATTTAATGTAATAAATTCCGATATTATGTCACTCTGCTGCAAGAGATCGCCCAGTGTGAACACTAACCGTGCGGTTGTTTTACAATCCATTTTACTTGTCAGCGATCACCGTGTATTTAGACCTGATGAAGTCTTAGTGGGGGGGGGGAGATTCCTGGGCCCGTCATTGATGAAATCCTTCCCGATCTGGATATAACGCGTGTCAGTGTGAGGAAAGTTACAGGGGAGAGAGAAAAAAGAAATAAAAAAATTATATATATAATATACGTACACACACACCATTTATCATAAAAGTAATCTCAGGACCCTGTGGTTACTAATATTATTGGTTAAAATAGACCCCACCGATCTCTCCCCTTCAGGCTTCCATGCGCGGCCGATTTATTCACAAGCTGAGCCGAGATAGGGTGAGCGGTGAGTGTACACCGGCCTTTTACTATTAGTTCAGGACTATAATTTACGAATATTGCGCATAGGACTCACATTTTAATTGGTAGCATACACACAGTGCGATATCATACATCGTGTCCAACCAAAACTATTCAAATGGTGTTTCATGTTTCTTTATTGGAATTAATATTGAGACATTTTCTTAGTAACAAAGTTTTTCCTAGTGTCTCATTCGTTAAATCACAACAAAATCTAGCGGGATTGTTACTTTTTATAACAGATCGGTGAAGTGAAGGAAATTCTGAGCTGTCTGTTTTATTAGTGCAATAATGGGTTAAGTATTTAATGTTTATGTGATTACTATCTATTTTAACCAATAATTCTAGTAGCTAAAGGGCTCTGAGATGACTATTATGTTTCATGATCAATGTTATTGTACTCCGAGCGACCCAGCTGAGAATATTTAGTTTACTACAACTTCCCTCATTTTATTCTTAATTATATTTGTGTCATTTATATTTTTATTTATTCATTATTCTCATTCTACAGCGATAGTTGTAGAATGAGCGGGAAAATAAGTTTTATAGCCGGATACTGAGCGCTTATTGGCTGATCTCTGGGGCGATTATTCCCGGGCACTGTATACAGCGAGTGCCGGGATCTTTATGTAACCAGCGATGGAGAAGCGATGACCCCTGATCGGCTGGATGGAAGCCTCGCTGTGTATTGCGGCTGGAGATCCGATGTGTTCAGGAGCTTCCATTACACAGGAGGCTACAGTATAGGGGGCGCCATCTCTACACTGCGGTCCTGTCTATTGTAGAGGATCCGTAAACTACATCGTGAGAACAATCTTAAAGCGTAGTAGTTACAAAAGAGAATTACCCCCTCACATACCAACTACATTCTGCACAACCCGCACGGTGTCCTATATTAGATAAAATGTGCAGGATGTTCTGTTTAGTCCCTATAACAGCCCAGATCCCTATCACACCCGAGATCAGCGGCGCCAGCTCTGTAGGAGACAATGTGGTGGCTCTAAGAAGAGCCTTTGGTGTTCGGGATGATCTGGGATAAGCGGTGATCACTTGCTCTTGGCCGCTTTGCTGCTCTCGGTCTTCTTGGGCAGCAGCACGGCCTGGATATTGGGCAGGACGCCTCCCTGGGCGATGGTCACCCCACCCAGCAGCTTGTTCAGCTCCTCGTCATTGCGCACGGCCAGCTGCAGGTGACGGGGGATGATGCGGGTCTTCTTGTTGTCCCGGGCGGCGTTACCGGCCAATTCCAGGATCTCAGCAGTTAAATACTCCAGCACAGCGGCAAGGTAGACCGGAGCACCGGCGCCCACCCTCTCGGCGTAGTTCCCTTTGCGGAGAAGCCTGTGTACACGACCGACGGGGAACTGGAGTCCTGCCCGGGATGAGCGGGTCTTTGCCTTAGCCCGAACCTTCCCTCCTTGTTTGCCACGTCCAGACATAATGATAAGTAAAACCTAAAACGCTCAAAAGAAGCCTTTCTGTGATGTAACCGTAATTTCCTTTCTGCTGCTTTTTATAGGTTTCTGCTCCGCCCTCCGGCTCCTGTGATTGGGTAGATTTGAATCCGGCCAATGGTGACGAGAATTAACGAGACACCAATAAACTGCACTGGGTGGGGCTTATGACGCTCCCACAGGTCACATGATTTGCTCCTCCAGTAGAACAGCGAGCAGACAGCATTTCTCATTTGCATGGGCTGCCTATAAATACGGCTGCGGTGGGAGGAGGAGGCATCATTATTCTCTCTGTTCTAGGGAAGGATTATTGTGATTGATCATAATGCCTGATCCCGCCAAGTCTGCACCAGCGCCCAAGAAAGGCTCCAAGAAAGCCGTGACCAAGACTCAGAAGAAGGATGGTAAGAAGCGGAGGAAGACCAGGAAGGAAAGCTATGCCATCTACGTGTACAAGGTGCTCAAGCAGGTCCACCCTGACACCGGCATATCCTCCAAGGCCATGGGCATCATGAACTCCTTTGTCAATGATATCTTCGAGCGCATCGCAGGGGAAGCCTCCCGCCTGGCTCACTACAACAAGCGCTCCACCATCACCTCCCGGGAGATCCAGACCGCCGTGCGCCTGCTGCTGCCTGGAGAGCTGGCCAAGCACGCCGTGTCCGAGGGCACCAAGGCAGTCACCAAGTACACCAGCGCCAAGTAACCTGCTCCGCCTCCTGCTGTCACCCCAAAGGCTCTTCTAAGAGCCGCCACATTGTCTATAATAGAGCTGGGGCTTCTATCTGCTACAATTATCTTTATTTGTGACCGAGTTTATACCGGTGCAGCCGCTTTATACTGTATATATTGTGCTGCTCCGGGATCGCGGTCTGTGATATATAATCTGACTGCAGGTTACATCAGTACCGTATATATACGTCATATGGTAACGGCAGAATAAGTAATTGTGTCTCCTGCACTGACCGGACATATAAGTATCACAGTGGTGATCGGTATCGCCGGGATTCCCGTAGCTTTTCTGCGGTTCCGTTTAGATGCCGGGACATCTATACAAATCGTGAGATTCAGGTCCTTGTGTCTCCCGGAAACGATCAGATCTCTTATCAGTTCAGTCCTTTATACATATTCCCACCATCAGATCTGATCGCGAACAGACTGGGCAGGAAACAATCGATCAGACACATTACAGGGAGGGTCTGCGCCATCTCTAGTCCCAGGAAGATCTCATCCCCCCCATGTATCTATCGGCTCCTCGTGGACAGTGATTTCCCGATCTTGCTGATCGCTTCTCCCGATATTTTACTCTTCATCCATATAAAATGTGAAACAATAAAGTGAGAAGAGAGGAAGATGGACGGAGATTATACCTGATCGTTTATAGATTTGCAGAGATCGTCCGGGAAATTCTCTCCTAGACCTCCGGCCCCTGATTGTTATTGCGGTAATAATCTGCTGGGTGTGATCAGGGGTCTATGGGGGATGAGATCTTCCTGGGACTAGAACTGACAGTAACTTTCTTATATATCCATATAAACAATAAATGTACAATGTAATAAAAATAGAAAACAAATAAAAGGGGTAAAATACAACTGGATCACTGGATGGTAAAAGGCAGAAATGAAAATCAATAAAACATCCAGTAAATAGATGATGCGGCTCCTCTGATCAGATGTACAGGGGATAAAGCTGCTGTGCGGAGATCAGTAGTGTGTACTGGGCTGTAGGATAAAATGTATGAAATAACACAGGGAACCAACCGTGTGCACAGACTGATGGTTACAGCCGCCGACCGGGATCCCGTCGATACAGGAGAGATCTAGTGTTGAGCGGCATAGGCCATATTGGAATTCGCGAATATATGGACGAATATTCGTCATATATTCGCGAATATTCGTATAGTCGTAATATTCTCGTTTTATTTTCGCATATGCAAAAATAACATATGCGAAAATTAGCACATACAAAATTCGTATATGCGCAAATTTGCATATGCGAAAATTCGCATACCAGTCTCACACAGTAGTATTAGAGCCTTATTTACACCACACAAGCTGGAAGCAGAGAGGGATGATCACTGTGATGTGTACTGTGAAACAAAAACCAAAAAAAAACGAATATTCGTAATTACGAATATATAGCGCTATATCAGTGAATATGCGATATTCGCGAATAAAATTCGTATTGCGAATATTCGCGAGCAACACTAGAGAGATCTCGGTTTAATCCTTGGTGGGAAACTATATATTTTTTCTATTCTGTTCAGATGATTAATATTAGCGCTTCAAAGCCTCAATTATAATGTTTCTAAATAGAATAATTACCGATGTAACAACAAAGTGAACTGATCAAAGACAAAACACCTGAAAGGTCACTGCAGGGGTTAATAGGATATGAAGATTGGCAGTGAGTTTACGTGAAGACAGATGGAAACTATACTACAAACCACCACTAGAGGTCCCCAGAGGACAGGAGATGAGGCTGATGGATTCAGTCCTCATTGTGAATGCAGTAAATGCTTCTGAGGCTTCATCCAGACCGGATGATATTTGTGTTATAACTTTTAGATCTAAAACATTTCCAGGCGCTTCCAGTTTTTCAAATCTGTTAGATTAATGGGCTGGTACCTGTTTACTTGGAGGGATATAAGTGGAATCTCATGTGTTAGGCACAATAGTGTGAGGCAATCTGCTTCATCAGTTCTCTTATGTTCATTTCATCCCAAAAGCAAAGAACTACACAGCTCAAAAACATAAAGGGAACACTCAAATAACACAATGTAACTCCAAATCAATGACACTTCTGTGAAATCCCACTGTCCACTCAGGAAGCAACACTGATTGCAGGGGCATACCTAGAGCATTTGGAACCCAGGGCGGACCATTTGTTTGGCACCCCCCCTCTAATTACACCCCCTCCTTCCCCCCAATTACACCCCCTCAACCCCTTGGGGACCGAGCCCATTTTGACTCTAAGGACCAGAGCATTTTTTGCAATTCAAACCACTGTCACTTTAAGCATTAATAACTCTGAGATGCTTTTACCTTTCATTCTGATTCCGAGATTGGTTTTACGTGACATATTCTACTTTAACAAGGTGTTTCACAAGAATAGCAGCAAAGTGGAGGAGAAAAATCAAAGTCTGCATTTTTTACACTAACATATTCTTGTAGACCCATATTTATTTTTTTATTTTTATTTTTTACAAGGGGGTAAAAGGAGAAAAAATCCCCCAAAATTTGTAACCCAATTTTTCTCGAGCAAGAAAATACCTCATATGTGGATGTAAAGTGCTCTGTGGGTGAACTAGAGGGCTCAGAAGAGAAGGAACGACAATGGGATATTAAAGAGCAAATTTTGCTGAAATGGTTTTTAGGGGGCATGTCACATTTAGGAAAACCCCATGGTGCCAGAGCAGCAAAAAACACCCCACATGGCATACTATTTTGGAAACTACACCCCTCAAGGAACATAAAAAAGGGGTACAGTGAGCATTTACACCACACTGGCGTTTGACAGATCTTTGTAACAGTGGGTTGTCCAAATGAAAAATTACATTCTTCATTTTCACGGACCACTGTTCCAAAAATCTGTCAGACACCTGTGGGGTGTAAATGCTCACTAAAACCCCTTGTTAAGTTCCATGAGTGGGGAAGTTTCCGAAATAGGGTCACATGTGGTTGTTTTTGTTTGCATTTATTTCAGAACCGCTGTAACCAGCAGCCACCCCTGTGCAAATCACCAGTTTAGGCTTCAAATGCACATAGTGCGCTCTCACTCCTGAGCCTTGTTGTGCGCCCGCAGAGCATTTTACGCCCACATATGGGGTAGTTCCGTACTTGGGAGAAAGTGTGTTACAAATTTTGGGGGTCTTTTTTCCATTTACCTCTTATGAAAATGAAATGTATGGGGCAACACCAGCATGTTGGTGTAAAAAAAAAAAAAAAACAATTACACTAACATGCTGGTGTAGACCCTAACTTTACATTTTCATAAGGGGTAAAAGAAGAAAAAGCCACCAAAAATTTGTAGCGCAATTTTGCTGTAATAGTTTTTGGGGGGCATGTTGCATTTAGGAAGCCCCCATGTTGACAGAACAGCAAAAAAAAAAAAAAAAAAACACCCCACATGGCATACTATTTTGGAAACTACAACCCTCAAGGAACGTAACAAGGGGTACAGTGAGCCTTAACACCCCACAGGTGTTTGACGAATTTTCAATAAAGTTGGACGTGAAAATGAAAAAATATTTTTTTTTTCCCTAAAATGCTGATATTACCCCAATTTTTTTATTTTCACAAGGGGTAATAGGTGAAAATGTCCTCCAAAATTTGAAACTCCACTACTCTCGAGTAAGGAAATATATTATATGTGGATGTAAAGTGATCTGCGGGTGCACTAGAGGGCTCAGAAGGGAAGGAGCAGCATTGGGCTTATGGAAAGCAAATTTTGCTGAAATGGTTTTTGGGGGGCATGTCCTATTTAGGAAGACCCCATGGTGCCTGAACAGCGAAAAACACCCCACATGACACACCATTTGGGAAACTTAACCCCTCAAGGAACATAAAAAAGGGGTACAGTGAGCATTTACACCCCACTGGCGTTTGACAGATCTTTGTAACAGTGGGCTGTCCAAATGAAAAATTACATTCTTCATTTTCACGGACCACTGTTCCAAAAATCTGTCAGACACCTGTGGGGTGTAAATGCTCACCAAACCCCTTGTTACGTTCCATGAGTGGGGAAGTTTCCGAAATGGGGTCACATGTGGGTGTTTATTTGTTTGCGTTTATTTCAGAATCACTGTAATCAGCAGCCACCCCTGTGCAAATCACCAGTTTAGGCCTCAAATGCACATAGTGCGCCCTCACTCCTGAGCCTTGTTGTGCGCCCGCAAAGCATTTTATGCCCACATATGGGGTATTTCCGTACTTGGAAGAAAGTGTGTTACAAATTTTGGGGGTCTTTTTTTCCCTTTACCTCTTATATAAATGAAAAGTATATGGCAACACCAGCATGTTGGTGTAGAAAAAAAAATAATAATAATTACACTTCTTTCAGAAGATATGAAGGCTTTGGGAGGATTATGATGATTCTCTGAATAACCACTGATGCGCCATGGCCATGCGAGATTCTCTCTTTATTTTATAGTCTTTCTTTTATTTTTTATTTAAATTTTTTATTTCATCATTATTTCTCTTTTCATTTTACTTTCTTTCCCTTTCTCTCCTCCTACTTCATCTCTACAGTGTTTCTCCTTTATATATAAGGTTGCAAATTTCACTTTATATATTGTAAAGTGCTCATGCTCACTGTACATATGTCGTATTTTTCTTCTGTATTAAAATACAATATTCTTTAAATAAAGAGTTATACAAAAAAAAATTACATTAACATGCTGGTGTAGACCCCAACTTTACATTTTCATAAGGGGTAAAATGAGAAAAAGCCACCAAAAATTTGTAGCGCAATTTCTCCTGAGTACAGAAATACCCCATATGTGGCCCTAAACTGTTGCCTTGAAATTCGTCAGGGCTCCGAAGTGAGAGAGCGCCATGTGCATTTGAGGCCTAAATTAGGGATTTTCATAGAGGTGGACCTGGATGCAAGCATTACACTTGTTTCCTCTACTAAAAATACTGTATGTCAGTTTTCCCCAAACAGGTTGTCTCCAGCTGTTGCAAAGCTCCCAACATTCCTGGACAGTCAATGGCTGTCGGGCAATGCTGGGAGTTTTTATTTTGCAACAGCTGTAGGCTCCGTTTTCTAAAATCTGACGTACAAGACGTTTTTTTTATATATATTTTTTTTTTGGGGGGGCACAGTGTAAGGGTGTAGTGTATATGTAATGTTTTACTCTTTATTTTGGGTTAGTGAAGTGTAGTGTTTTTAGGGTACATTCACACGAGCGGAGGTTTACAGTGTGTTTCTCTCAAACTTTTAGCGGGAAACATGCTGTAAACCCCCGCCCGTGTGAATGTACCCTGTACATTAATGTTGGGGAGGGGGTTGGTGGGGGACTACAACTCCCAGCATGCACTGACAGACCGTGCATGCTGGGAGTTGTAGATATGCAACAGCTGGAGGCACACTGGTTGGGACTGGGAAACACTGAGTTGAGTAACAGAATACCGCAGTGTTTCCACACCACTGTATGTTTCCTAACTCAGTGTTTCCCAACCCGTGTGCCTCCAGCTGTGGCAAAACTACAACTTCCAGCATGCATGGTCTGTCAGTGCATGCTGGGAGTTATAGTTTTGCAACAGAAGGAGGCACACAGGTTGGGAAATACTGAGTTAGGAAAAATACAATGTTTCCCAACTAGTGTGTCTCCAGTTGTTGCAATACCACAACTCCCAGCATGCCCAGACAGCTGAAGGACATGTTGGGAGTTATAGTTATGCCACAACTGAAGGAGAACAGTTTAGAGACAACTGTGTAGTGGTCTCCAAACTGTAGTCCTCCAGATGTTGCAAAACTTCAAAGCATGCCAAGACTGCCCAGGCATGCTGGGAGCTGTAGTTCGGCAACAACTGAAGGGCCAGATGTTGCCAAAGTACAACTCCCAGCATGCCTGGACAGTCTTGGCATGCTTTGAATTGACATCTGGAGTGCTACAGTTTGGACACCACTGTTTAGTGATCTCCAAACTGTGCCCTTCCAGATGTTGCAAAACTACAACCCCCAGTATGCTGAGACTTTCTAGGCATGCTGGGGGTTGTAGTTCTGCAACATCTTCTCGGTCTGGATAAGACCGCCATGGGAATTTCTTAACATCTGCAGGACAAACATGTCAGACTCAGACTCTGTGTAGAGGAGGGCATTGTTTCAGTGCCCTCCTCTACACAATCTTTCCATCTATAGGCCCACAAACTGTAATAATGCCCTCCTTGGTGTCCTTCAAAGTAAAAGGACAGGTAGGTAGCTGGGTAAATAGGAAACTAGGTAGGTAGATCAGGAAGCCAGATTTATAGTTAGGTGACAAGCCAGGTAGGTAGGGGGCTAGCATGGTAGTTAGGCAGCCATGTAGGCCAGGAATGTACATAGTTAGGTAGCTGGTTATGTAGGTAGTTAGATAGCCTGGTATGTAGGTAAGTAGTCAGGCATCCAGGTATAAAGTTAGGTACTCCCCCCGCTTCCCCCTTTACCTGTAGGTATAGGCAGCAGAGTTAACCCCCCTTTCCCTGTAGGTATAGATAGCAGAGTTACCCCCCCCCCTTTCCCTGTAGGTATAGACAGCAGACTTAACCCCCCCTTCCCCATCAGTATAGGCAGCAGAGTTAAAACCTCTCCCCAATAATTATTGAAACAGAGTTCACCCACATTTCTTCTTAGGTATATGCAGCAGAGTCCCCCCACCCCCTTTCCCCATAGGTACAGGCAGCATTACCCCCCCCCCCCTTTCCCCATAGGTATAGGCAGAGTTATCACCCCTCTTCCCCATTGGTATAGGCAGAATTACCCCCCTCTTCCCCATAGGTATAGGCAGAGTTACCCTCCCCTTTTCCCCATAGGTATAGGCAGAAATACCCCTCCTTCCTCCCCTTTCCCCATAGTTATAGGCAGGGTTACCCCCCTTTCCCCATAGGAATAGGAAGAGTTACCCCCTCCTCCCCACTTTCCCCATTGGTATAGGCAGAGTTACCCACCTCTTTCCCATAGGTATAGGCAGAGTTACACCCCCCTCTCTTTCCCATAGGTATAGGCAGAGAAACACCCCCCCCCTCTTTCCCATAAGTATATGCAGAGTTACATCCCCCCCCCCTCTTTCACACAGGTATATGCAGAGTTACCCCCCTCCCCCTCTTCCGTATAGGTATATGCAGAGTTAAACAAAATATATATGTATGCTCACCTGATGTCCCACGCATGGTTCTCCTCAGCAGAAGGGGCCCACGTCTTCTCCCCTACACAGTACAGGTGCCGATGAGTGACGTCATCAGTGCCTGTACTGCGTGCTGCGTGGGGACGGAGGTCATGTCTCCTCTGTGTAAGCTGCAGCTGTGTATCACACATACCGGAGAAGGCAGCGATGTCTTCTGGGGATCTGGGGAGTGTCCCGGATCCTCAGCAGCGGCAGCGGTGGTGGGCCCTTAACCCGGTCGGGTCCTTGGACGACATCCAATCGGACCGGCCAGTCAGTCCGCCCCTGGCATCCACCTGTGAGTGGCACCCGGGGCCGCCCCCCCCCCCCCCCCCCCTTGGTATGCCACTGACTGATTGACAATGAATTTAACATGCTGTTGTGCAAATGGAACAGACAACAGATGGACATTAAAGTAATTAGCAAGATGCCCACAATAAAGAAGTGGTTCTGCAGATGATGACCACATACCACTTCTCAGTTCCTATGGTTCCTGGCTGATGTTTTGGTCAGCCAGGAAGCATAGTAACCACTCTAGTGGTAGTGTGGTGAACCACAATGAATGGCGGGACCACGGGGTGTAGCGGTGTAGGTGGATGGTATTAACCTCAGGGGCAAGGTGTTATTAACCCCTAATGTTTGTTACGCCAGAGTGTTTTTTTTCCCCTCTTTTGCGGGGGGGGGGGGGGGGGGGAGGGGTTGGGGGTGTATCAGGAACCACCCAAATGATATCTCCACTATCCCAATGGCTAGTGCACGACCGGGTTATGGTTTAACGGAGGCTTTACTGAGGTCAGACAGTTGTTATAGTCTCTACAGCTCGGCCAGAATCCCAGAGAGTTGGCCAGAAACACGGAAGGACCCAGCAGCTTGCTGGGACTAATTATACTTGTAACAGACTGTAGATTCTTGACTTTAGGCTTGACTAGACTGTAGGTAGTGGCAGCAGACACAGACTTGACTTACTTGAAGTGACTGTAGATTTGAGGCCTTCCAGGTAGCTGGACACTAGCACTGAGACATCTGGTCTCCACTTTTCCACAGCTAGAGTGATGGTAGAAGAGCTCAGAGATCTTGGGCTGGTAGAGAGTGATTGTAATGGCTGACCCTCTTATAAATGGGGGCTGAGCAAGAAGCCCATAGGTCAATATGCAGGTCATGTGTTAAAAAAAAATTGAAAAAACAATGCCATTTTTGGCTTCTGCTTCTACGCAGTGCACTTTTCGGTAAAAAAATACACCTTATCCTTATTCTGCAGGTCCATACAGTTACAAAGATACCCAATTTATGTAAGTTTTAGTTTATTATACAGGTATCCCTCAACATACAATATTAATCCGTTCCAAATGAACAATCGTTTGTTGAAACCATTGTATGTTGAGGGATCTGTGCAATCCCAGATCTGTGCAATGTAAAGGTTTTCTATCCGAGTATGGAGGTACCCCATAAGTGGACCTGAAGTGCACTATGGGCGAACTATAATGCTCAGAAGAGAAGGAGTAATTTTTGGCTTTTTGAGAGCAAATTGTGCTCGGGGGGCATATCGCATTTAGGAAGCCCCTATGGTGCCAGGACAGCAAGAAAAACCCACATGGCATACCATTTTGGAAACTAGACCCCTTGAGGAACGTAACAAGGTATTAAGTGAGCCTTAATACCCCACAGGGGTTTCACGACTTTTGCATATGTAAAAAATGTTTGTGTTTTTTTCACTAAAATGTGTGTTTCCCCCCAAATTTCACATTTTTGCAAGGGTTAATAGCAGAAAAGACCCCCCAAAATTTGTAACCCAATTTCTTATGAGAATGGAGGTACCCCATAAGTGGACCTGAAGTGAACTGCAGGGGTGCTACGATGCTCAGAAGAGAAAGAGTCACATTTGCAAACTTTGCTGAAATGGGGGGGACATGTCACATTTGGGAAGCGCCTATGGTGCCAGAACAGCAAAAAAAAAAAAACACATGGCATACTATTTTGGAAACTAGACCCCTTGAGGAACGTAACAAGGGGTAAAGTAAGCCTTAATACCCCATAGGGGTTTCACGACTTTTGCATATGTAAAAAAATATATATTTTTTTTCACTAAAATGTTTTTTTTTTTTTCCAAAATGTTACATTTTTACAAGGGTTAATAGCAGAAAAGACCCCCCCCCCAAATTTGTAAATACATTTTTTTGGAGTAAGGACATACCGTATATACTCGAGTATAAGCAGACCCGAGTATAAGCCGAGACCCCTAATTTCAACCCAAAATCCCAGGAAAAGTTATTGACTCGAGTATAAGCCTAGGGTGGGAAATACCTCATCCCCCCCTGTCATCATCCAGACCTGTCATTAACATCCTCATCATCCCCTTGTCATCATCCCACACATCCCCCCTTCATCATCCCCTTGTCATCATCCCACACATCCCCTTATCATCCCACACATCCCCCCTTCATCATCCCCTTGTCATCATCCCACACATCCCCTTATCATCCCACACATCCCCCCTTCATCATCCCCTTGTCATCATCCCACACATCCCCCCTTCATCATCCCCTTGTCATCATCCCACACATCCCCCCCTTCATCATCCCCTTGTCATCATCCCACACATCCCCCCTTCATCATCCCCTTGTCATCATCCCACACATCCCCCCTTCATCATCCCCTTATCATCCCACACATCCCCCCTTCATCATCCCCTTGTAATCATCCCACACCCCCCCCCCCCTTCATCATCCCCACCCCCCTTCATCATCCCCACACCCCCCCCCCCTTCATCATCCTCTTCTCATCATTCGCCCTCAGTGGTCTTCAACCTGCGGACCTCCAGAGGTTTCAAAACTACAACTCCCAGCAAGCCCGGGCAGCCATCGGCTGTCCGGGCTTGCTGGGAGTTGTAGTTTTGAAACCTCCGGAGGTCCGCAGGTTGAAGACCACTGCGGCCTTCAACATGCGGACCTCCAGAGGTTTCAAAACTACAACTCCCAGCAAGCCCGGGCAGCCATCGGCTGTCCGGGCTTGCTGGGAGTTGTAGTTTTGAAACCTCCGGAGGTCCGCAGGTTGAAGACCACTGCGGCCTTCAACATCATCCAGCCCCCTCTCACCCCATTTAGTTCTGAGTACTCACCTCCGCTCGGCGCTGGTCCGGTCCTGCAGGGCTGTCCGGTAAGGAGGTGGTCCGGTGAGGAGGTGGTCCGGGCTGCTATCTTCACCGGGGGCGCCTCTTCTCCGCGCTTCCGGCCCGGAATAGAGCCGTTGCCTAGACAACGACGCATCTGCGTCGTTGTCAAGGCAACGTGACTATTCTGAGGCCGGGCCCGAAGCGCTTAGAAGAGGCCTCCCCGGTGAAGATAGCAGCCCGGACCACCTCCTCACCGGACCACCTCCTTACCGGACAGCCCTGCAGGACCGGACCAGCGCCGAGCGGAGGTGAGTACTCAGAACTAAAGGGGGTGAGAGGGGGCTGGATGATGTTGAAGGCCGCAGTGGTCTTCAACCTGCGGACCTCCGGAGGTTTCAAAACCTCTGGAAGTCCGCAGGTTGAAGACCACTGCGGGTGGGGGAGTTCACTCGAGTATAAGCCGAGGGGGGTGTTTTCAGCACGAAAAATCGTGCTGAAAAACTCGGCTTATACTCGAGTATATACGGTACCTTGATTTTTGATGATTTTCGCTCCGTGGGTGCACACCAGGTCTTGGAGTGGGAGGTCAGTCAGAGGCCTTGAGCTTATTATAGCAGCCAGGATGTGGGACCCCTCCTCAAGGAGCGTTAATGGGGGGAGCACTGAGCCCTAAAATAGGGGAACGCTATGGGGGACAACGGGCCGTAACTGGGGTAGACAAATGGGGTACAGAGGCCCGTAATATGGGGTACAGTGGGCCAGAAAACTATAAATCATAAAATAATAAAACAGCATATGTTCCCAGAATGATGACCCAGAGCATAGCCAAAACTAAAAAAAACTATGCCCTCCCCAAACCCTATGCTCTGAATCATCATTCTGGGAATGTGATGTGTGTGGCCGTCCCTAACCAGTTGCCTAAAATGCGCACCCGCTCAGGTGGAGAGAGAGCGCTGCGCAATTAAGGCAACATAAAAAGTCCCCGATGATAGTGAGTCAGTGACCTATGACCCATTTCTGAAAAAACACCCCCAGAGGTCTTATCAGGTTTTTTTTCCAGATTTTTTTTTGCAATTTAGTGATTTATGGGGTTAACAATTTTGAATGTACTCTGGACTTGGTACATTGTTCAAATTATGGAAAATTGAAATGAAAAGGGAAAAATTAGTACTCCATGAAAGTGTGATACTCCCTGAAGCAGCCTATGCAGAGGCCCGGATTATCGGGGCAAGTGTTGCACTGATAGGTGGTGTCCTTCCGTCTCTGCATTTTTTCTGGCGCCTATAACTCCAGACCCTTGGGAAGTCCGGCCTGCTCTTTCCCGGTCAGCGAAGATCAGGAACCTTAGGACTTCTTCTTGGTACTGGAGGAATGTCCCTGTGTTGCCAGCGTACTGGGATAGTACAAAAGCGTTGTACATGGCAACCTGTACCAAGTAGACCGCAACTTTTTTGTAGCATGCCCGTGTTTTCCGCATGGCGTTATATGGCTTGAGGACTTGATCTGAGAGATCAACTCCCCCCATATACCGATTGTACTCCAGAATACAATCGGGCTTGAGGACCGGTCCCACGGTACCTCCCACAGGGACAGGGGTGCTGCCATTCCCATGAATAGTGGTGAGTATAAGGACACCCCTCTTATCCTTATACCTGACCAGCAACAGGTTATCATGGGTGAGGGCACGGGACTCACCCTTGGGAATAGGCATCTTAACAAAATTTAGAGGGAGATCTCTCTGGTTCTTCCGCACAGTCCCACAAGTGGACGTGGATCTGGCGGCAAGGGATGTGAAGAGAGGGATGTTGATGATGTGTCCATGGATGCCACGTGGGTGCCAGCTAGAAGAGAAGAAGAGGGGGAAAGTTTAGATGGGGAGACAGAGAGGAGGAGGAGACGAGTTGGAAGCAGGGGGAGGTCGTCGCAAGGAGCTAGTGGCACAGTCAGACAGCATGCATCGGCACCCGGGGTCAGCCAGACGGGACACCAATCAACGCATGCTGTTGCCACCACCAGAATGCCGTCATCGCAGAGCTTAGCAGTGTGGCATTTTTTGCGTGTGTCTGCCTCTCACAACAACGAGGCCATTTGCAACCTGTGCCAGAAGTAACTGAGTCGTGGGAAGTCCAACACCCACCTAGGCACAACTGTTTTGCAAAGGCACATGATGTCACATCACAAACGCCTATGGGATCAACACGTCAGTACAAGCAGCACACAAAGTCAAAGCCGCCATCCTCCTCCTGGTCCAGCATCTTCAGCCAGGTCAACCACTGCTGCCCTCCTTGCCCCCTCTCAACCATCCGCCTCTCCTTCTCTCGCCTTGAGCAGTTCCTGCTCATCTGCCCACAGGAGATGTTTGAGCGCAAGAAGACAATGTCTCAAAGTCACTCTCTAGCCCGGCATCTGACAGCTGGCTTATCGGAACTGCTAGCCCGCCAGCTTTTACCATACAAGCTGGTGGAGTCTGAGGCCTTTAAAAAATTTGTAGCCATTGGGACACTGCAGTGGAAGGTACCCGGACAAATTTTTTTTGCACAAAAGGCAATCCCCAACCTTTACTCCATTGTGCAAAAGGAAATTATGGCATGTCTGGCACACAGTGTAGGGGTAAGGGTCCATCTGACCATTGATACCTGGTCTGCAAAGCATGGTCAGGGCAGGTATATCACCTACACTGCTCATTGGGTAAACCTGGTGACAGCTGCCAAGCATGGGATGCATGGCTCTGCAGAGGAGTTGGTGACACCGCCACGACTTGCAGGCAGGCCTGCTGCCACCTCCTCTACTCCTCCTACTCCATCCTCTTCCATAACATCCTCGTCCGAGTCCTCTTCCACTGCTGCATCTTGCTCCACATCACCGGCAACCCCCCAGCTCCCCAGGTGCTATTCCACATCCCGGATACGGCAGTGTCACGCCATTTTGGGATTGACTTGCCTCAAAGCAGAGAGTCACACCGCACCAGCGCTCCTGTAAACCCAGAGCACGGGTGGACCAGTGGCTGACTCCGCACCAACTGGAGATCGGCAAGGTGGTTTGTGACAATGGAACAAATTTGTTGGCGGCATTGAGGTTGGGCAAGTTGACACATGTGCCGTGCATGGCACATGTGTGTAATCTGATTGTACAACGCTTTGTGCTCAAGTACCTAGTCTTACAGGATGCCCTGAAGCAGTCCAGGAAGATGTGTGGCCATTTCAGGCGTTCCTACACGGCCATGGTGCACTTGTTAGGTATCCAGCGGCAAAACAACATGCCAGTGAGGTGCTTGATTTGCGACAGCCCGACACATTGGAATTCAACACTCCTAATGTTCGACCGCCTGCTCCAACAAGAAAAAGCCATCAACAAATATTTTTATGACCGGGGTGCTAGGACATCTGGGAATTGTTTTGCCACGTTACTGGAGGCTCATGCGCAATGCCTGTAGGCTCATGCGTCCTTTTGAGGAGGTGACAAACCTGGTCAGTTGCACCGAAGGCACCATCAGCGACATCATACCATTTGTTTTCTTCCTGGAGCGTGCCCTGCAAAGAGTGCTGTATCAGGCAGTAGATGCACATGAAGAGAAAGAGTTGTGGACACCATCACCACCAGAAACAGACTTATCAGCATCGCTTGCTGGACCTGCGGCAACGCTGGAAGAGGATTGTGAGGAAGAGGAGTCAGAGGAGGAATGTGGCTTTGAAGAGGAGGAGGAAGACCAACCACAGCAGGCATCCCAGGGTGTTCCTTGTCACCTATCTGGTTACTGTGGTGTTGTACGTGGCTGGGGGGAAGAAGATTATACCTTCCCTGACATCTCTGAGGACGAAGGAACGGGACATGAGTAGCTCGGCATCCGTCCTTGTGCATATGGGGTCTTTCATGCTGTCGTGCCTGTTGAAGGACCCTTGTATAAAAAGTATGAAGGAGAACGACCTGTACTGGGTGTCCACGCTACTAGTCCCCCGGTATAAACATAAAGTGCCTGACATGTTACCGGATTACAGCAAGGCGGAAAGGATTCAGCAGGTCCAAAATAAATTAAGAAGTATGCTGTTCACAGCATATAAGGGTCATGTCACAGCACAACAGGCATCTAACAGGGGAAGAGGTGAAAGTAATCCTCCTCCCACGAACACGCCGGCTGTACAGACATGCTGTTGATGGAGGACATGCAGAGCTTTTTAAGTCCTACACATTGCCAAAGCCCTTCGGGGTCCACCATCAGAGAACGACTTGACCGACAGGTAGCAGACTACCTGGCCTTAACCGCAGATATCGACACTCTGAGGAGTGATGAACCCCTTGACTACTGGTTTTGCTGGCTTGACCTGCGGCCTGAGCTATCCCAATTTGCGCTCAAACTTCTGGCCTGTCCCGCTTCAAGTGTCCTGTCAGAAAGGACCTTCAGTGCAGCAGGAGGTATTGTCACCTTGGTCAAAAAAGTCTGGATTACCTCACCTTTCTTAAGATGAATGAGGGATGGATCCCGAAGGGACTGACACTAGGTGATACATTTGACTGAACAAGGCCTGATCAGATGACCTGCCTTGGCCTAAAAATGGTCCACACGCTGCTGTATTTGAACTCTGAATGCTGGATAACTTGCGTGACTTATCCGCCACCAACTAGGGTTCAAGCTGCAATGTTTTAGGGCACTTTCTGCCTGGCAACAGTGGCGTTGCGACCCGGGTGCAGGGGGTGTGGCCCGTACCGGGTGACACCAACCTAAGGGGGTGACACCAAGACCCTCCGCAGCACCCAGCCCCCCCTCCTCAGCTACACCGACACCCCCCATCTTTGCCCAACCAGCCTCCCGTCCGTCAGCACCCCCCCCCCCCCGCCTTCACCTGCGCTGTGTGTGCGGTGCGCCCGTCCGTCAGCAACCCCCCCTTTCACCTGCACTGTGCGCCCGTCCGTCATCACACCCCCCCCTCACCTTCACCAGCACTGTGCCCGGCCTCCGCTCCCACGTCTGCGCCGGCCTTACGTCACACCGCATGGCCGCATAGGAGGACGTCAGTTACGTCACTCGCAGGGCGCCCGGTGAGAAGGAACGCTGCGCTGGATGGGTGAGTGTGTGTGTGTCTGACTCTCTGTCTGTCTCTATCTATGTTTGTGTGTGTGAGACCGTGTGTATGTGACTGTGTGACTCTGTGTATGTGTGACTCTCTGAGTGTGTGTGACTGTGTGACTCTGTGTGTGTTTGTGCGACTCTGTGTTTGTGTGACTGTGTGTGTGTGACTGTGTGACTCTGTGTGTGTGTCTGTGTGAGTGTGTGTCTCTCTGACTGTGTGTGAGTGTGTGTCTCTCTGACTGTGTGTGAGTTTGTGTGTGTGTCTCTCTGTGTTGTATGTTTTTTTTTTATTGTGTGTGTGTGTGTGTGTGTGTGTGTGTGGGGGGGGGGGGGGTTGTACCAGCGATCTAATGTGGGGAGACTTTGACCCATTGTGGGGAACCTGCAAGGGATCCTGCGGCCTAATGTGGGGAAACTACTACCAAATGTGTGAAGTCTATGCTACCAAATGTGGGGAGTCTATGCTACCTTATGTGGGGAATCTGTGCTACCTAATGTGGGGAATCTGTGCTACCTAATGTGGGGAAATTTCTACCTAATGTGGGGAATCTGTGCTACCTAATGTGGGGGAACTGGTACCAAATGTGGGGAATCTATGCTGCCTAATGTGGGGAAAAGATGCTACCTAATGTGGGGAAACTGCTACCTACCTAATGTGGGGGAACTGCTGGCCAGTAGCACCCTCATCATCCTCCAGCAACACCCCCCCAGTAGTAGCACCCCCATCATCCATTAGCAACACCACCAATACCCCCCTCCCGTGGTAATAGCATCAGCTAACGGATGTTGAGGGGTGTTACTGCGGTTGTGGTATTATATTCAGAGGGTGCACTGTATGGCAACGTTATATTCAGAGGGCGCAGTTTGTGGTAGTATTATATTCAGAGGGTGCAGTGGGTGGTAGTATTATATTCAGAGGGCGCAGTTTGTGGTAGTATTATTAGAGATGAGCGAACTTACAGTAAATTTGATTCGTCACGATCTTCTCGGCTCGGCAGTTGATAACTTATCCTGCGTAAATTAGTTCAGCTTTCCGGTGCTCCGGTGGGCTGGAAAAGGTGCATGCATTCCTAGAAAAGAGTCTCCTAGGACTGTATCCACCTTTTTCAGCCCACGGGAGCCCCTGAAAGCTGAACTAATTTATGCAGGAAAAATCATCAACTGCCGAGCCGAGAAGTTTGTGATGAGTTGAATTTACTGTAGTTCGCTCATCTCTAAGTGTTATATTCAGAGGGCGCAGTGGGTGGTAGTATTATATTCAGAGGGTACCGTATGTGGCGGTATTATATTCAGGGGTACAGTATGTGCAGATTTATATTTAGGGGTACAGTATGTGGCAGATTTATATTCAGGGGTACAGTATGTGGCCAATTTATATTCAGAGGGTACAGTATGTGGCAGATTTATATTCAGAGGGCACAGTTTGTGGTAGTATTATATTCAGAGGGCGCTGTGGGTGGTAGTATTATATTCAGAGGGTACAGTATGTGGTAGTATTATATTCAGTGGGTACAGTGTGTTGCGGTATTATATTCAGGGGTATAGTATGTTTCAGATTTATATTCAGGGGTACAGTATGTGGCAGATTTATATTCAGAGGGTACAATGTGTGGCAGATTTATGTTCAGAGGACACAGTGTGTGATAGTATTATATTCAGAGGGTACAGTATGTGGTATTAATATATTCAGAGGGTACAGTGTGTGGCGGTATTATATTCAGGGGTACAGTATGTGGCAGATTTATATTCAGAGTGTACAGTATGTGTTGGTATTATATTCAGAATGTACATTGTGTGGTAGTATTATATTCAGTGGGTACGGTGTATGGAAGGTTTATAATCAAAGAGTATAGTGTATAGTAGTATTATATTTAGAGGATACAGTGTCTGGCAGGTTTATAATAATACTTGTTTTCATATAGAGGATGAGAATGCGCTGACATAGTGAGGAGACGTCTGGGCGTCACATTCTGCAGAGAGAAGTTTTAGCTGGAACAAGTCTTGGCGGTATGTACCATCCGAATTAGATAAGGGAAGACTATAGAGAAGACGTCACCTATAGTCACTGATATCATTGTACATTCTGCTCTCTATGTCCTATCAGAGCTGTAGTCGCTTGTCAGTTCTACAGTTATGGTGAGTGAAACTACAACTCCCAGCATAACCTCACTACTGCTCAAAGGGGTACTCTACTGGAAAATATTTTTTTTTAATCAACTGGTGCTACAAAGTTAAACAGATTTGTAAATTACTTCTATTTAAACATAATCCTTCCAGTACTTATTAGCTGCTGTATAAGCGATTCACAGGAAGTTATTTTCTTTTTTAATTTATTTTCTGTCTGACCACAGTGCTCTGTGCTGACACATCTGTCCATGTCAAGAACTAACCATAGTAGGAGCAAATCCCCATAGCAAACCTATCCTGCTCTGGACAGTTCCTGACATGGACAGAGGTGTCAGCAAATAGCACTGTGGTCAGACTGGAAAGAACTACACAACTTCCTGTGGAGCATACACCAGCTTATAAGTACTGTAAGTATCACCATCTCATTCACACAAACCAAACTTCTATTTATTTATTTTTTTACCAAATATTCACAAATCACTTACCAAACCTCCTGGATGTCCTATTATTTCATGTACAAACTCTGCAACCAGTAATCTTGCACGTTACCTGGATCTATGTCTTTAGGACTATAATGAGTTCTGTATCAAGGTATGAGCCGCTCACCACATACATGCCCTCCTCACCACCTGTGCCGTGGACCGGCTGGTACCGCCTCCAGCCTATTATTAGACAAGAACAAAGGCGAGGTCCGGCACCTGGATGGTTGCAGATAAAAGCTTGCATTATTTTATTGAAGATATCGCAGTACAAGGCAAAACGTCTGACACGTTTCGCACATGACCATGCTTAATCGTATGTCTACGATTAAGCACGGTCACGTGCGAAACGCGCCAGACGTTCTGCCTTGTATTGCAATATCTTCAATAAAATAACGCAAGCTTTTATCTGCAACAATCCTGGTGCCGGACCTCGTCTTTGTTTATATATATATATATATATATATATATATATATATATATATATATATATATATATACAGTGGTCCCTCAACATACAATGGTAATTCGTTCCAAACGAGCCATCGTTTGTCGAATCCATGGTGTGTTGAGGGATTCATATAATGTAAAGTATAGGAAGCTGTGTCACCTGTCCCCGCTGCTCGCGATGGTGACCCCGGGCCTCCGCTGTCTTCTCCTGGTCTTTTCCGGTCCTCTGCTGTCTTCTCCGGTCCTCTCCTGGTCTTCTCCGCTGTCTTCTCCGGTCCTCTCCTGGTCTTCTCCGCTGTCTTCTCCAGTCCTCTCCTGGTCTTCTCCGGTCCTCTCCTGGTGCTCTCCGCTGTCTTCTCCAGTCCTCTCCTGGTCTTCTCCGCAGTCTTCTCCGGTCCTCTGCTGTCTTCCGCAAGCCCTTACTAGGCCTGCGTAGCGATTTCATTACGCCGCTGAGTACGCCATTCCTATTGGATGGCGTGCGCAGCAGCGTATTGACGTCATTGGAGAGGGCCGAGAAGACACCGGAAGACCAGCGCTGGACCCAGAGGGCGCCCTGGAGCATCGTGGAGGGGTAAGTAATACTTACCGCACCACACGAGGAACATTAAGCTGCAATCCGGCAGCAGCTTAAGCATTTTGCGCTGCCGGAGAGCACTTAATGCGATGGCCCCGACATAAAAAAAGCATCATATGTCAATTTGATCATATGTCGGGCCATAGTAGGTCGGGGGGTCACTGCATATATAGATAGGTAGATAAAGTCATCAATAGTGTTGAGCGGCATAGGCCATATTCGAATTCGCTAATATTCGCGAATATATGGACGAATATTTGTCACATATCTTTTTGAATATTCGAATATTCGTTATATTCTCGGTTTATTTTCGCATATGCGAATATACACGTAAGCGAAAATTAGCATATGTGAATATTCGCAAATACAAAGTTAGCACACAAGAAAATTCGCACATGCGAAAATTGGCATATGCTACTTTTCGCATATTCAGCCTTCTTTACACCACACAAGCTGGAAGCAGAGAGGGGTGATCACTGTGATGTGTACTGTGAAGACAAAAAAAAAAATAAAATAAAATAATAATAAAAAAAAAAAAAAGAATATTCGTAATTACGAATATATAGCGCTATATTCGCGAATATGCGATATTCGCGAAAAATATTCGAATTGCGAATATTCGCGAGCAACACTAGTCATCAATATATAGAATCTAGGCTAAGGGAGTGTTCAGTCCTGTTTTCTGTTCATTGTGCAACAGCGACATCTACTGTCAGTTTACTGCAATCACATTACTAGATATCAGGTTCCCGCTAATTCTGTTTCTTTTGCGGTCACCTCATTATTCTATAAATGATTACATTCTAATAACATCTACTGATCAACAATCACAACGTTAACCCTTTAACCACGAGAGATACATGAGATCTGATCTCACTGCTGGTCTCATAACTCAGTCCCGCTTCGCTTCCCGTTCGGCCTGGATTTCTATTGATCTTTTCCACATTGAATCAGACTTTTTATTACATTTTTCCTTTTATCGTTATTTTATGTAAATAGTTATTGTATATGATCTTACTCTGCTGTAAAATATCGTCCAATGAGAACTCTGACCGGAGTCTTAGCGATTGTTTTATAAACAATTTAACCCCTCAGCATTCAAGGGATGTTTAGACCTAATAAAGCGCTTAGTGTGAACAGCAAACGTCTCCTCTATTAGTTGTTTTTTCTAGAATAAAGCGGTTCTTATTCTGCGTTATACATTGGGATATCTGATCTTCTATACCAGTGTGGAGAGATCCCAGTGTCCGTCCTTCATGAAGACTTCGGCCGGAGAACTTCTGGAATGTAATCTTATCCATCTAGATTTGGAATTAACGCTTGATCGTGTGAATATATCGCTAATAACAGAGTAGCTCAGTAATAGTCCGGTCCCTGACTTTGCTATTACGGTGCAGAGCTGGATTGTTGTAATAATCTGCTGGGTGTGACCAGGGGTCTATGGGGGATGAAGCTTCAGACATAGAGCTGATGTGATGAGCGGCTTTTTCTTCCACAGAGATGACTGCGGTTTCGTTACATTTTAGAGACTTGCGGTACCTGCTGTGCCCCGAGCACAGATTATTAGGTCCCGTCCATCCCTATAGGACTCGTTTCCTTGTAGAATCTTGGCGGCCCCGATAATCACTGAGATACACAGATGTCCCTGTCAGTGATGTCCCCGTCAGTGGTCCCAGCCATTGGACACCGCAGTCTCCTTACAGCTGTGAATTAATGTCTTTGACTGATATAATGAAAATAAAACAAGGAACAGAAAATGTGGACACTAAAGAGTTAATGTACGGATCTATAGCTCTGATACTTAGTACCGATCGGATGATAACGGAGCTTTGGGGATTTTTTCTTTTCTCCTCCTCATCCATGTAATAACAGGAGCCCCCTCATTGGTGCTTATTCCCGGTGACTGTATACGGAGAGTGCCGGCATCCGCAGCCTGAGAAGGAGCCGCCTGTATATGAGATCACATAACACGGGACAATTGTCTTCTCTCCCAGAGCGGAGAATTACAGGGTGAGCGGGAAATTCAAAATCAACTAAGCTTTTGTGTTCAGCCAATCAAAAGAGAAGGGGAGGGGCCTGGAATGTAAATTATTAAAGGAAACGCCCATGATGACGTCATCTTGTTTGAGTTCTCCGTCTGGTCCGCCATGTGCTATATAAACCAGGACTCCGCTCCTCAGACATAATTCATTCTATTCTCAATCAGCAGGATGTCGGGACGCGGTAAAGGAGGGAAAGGTCTCGGTAAGGGCGGAGCCAAGCGGCACAGGAAGGTGCTCCGGGATAACATCCAGGGCATCACCAAGCCTGCCATCCGCCGTCTAGCTCGCAGGGGAGGTGTGAAGCGCATCTCCGGCCTCATCTATGAAGAGACTCGCGGTGTCCTGAAAGTCTTCCTGGAGAACGTCATCCGTGACGCCGTCACCTACACCGAGCACGCCAAGAGGAAGACCGTCACCGCTATGGACGTGGTGTACGCCCTCAAGCGCCAGGGCCGCACTCTCTACGGCTTTGGAGGTTAATTCTAATCCTGAAATCATCTCCTCCCCCCAAAGGCTCTTCTCAGAGCCGCCCACATGTTCTATAGAAAGGCTACAATTCCTTGTGTCTTCCCTACTGAGTGGTTGTGTGGTCGGTGTTGTGCTTTGGTGGTTGCGGTGTTTTTTTTCCCTCAATTCTAACTTAGTCTGCCGGTATTTCCCGCTCCTTCTCTGATTATCTGCCCCGGGAGATTTCCACTAAATGTTCTGACTACTGCCCTCACCATCTACATCATTCTTCCCCTCCTCCAGATTTCATTACTTCCCTCCCCCACCAAATCACTATCTCCCTAAAGAGTCCGTGTTATAGAGGATGCAGATCTCCTGATAACGGGATATAAATGCGTCTTATCCGGATACCACTGGATAGACGAGTCTTCGCTCTATAGCACCTGTAAGTTAATTAATGGAGCAGTTCACACCGAACTAAATTGCTGCGGCTTTATTCTAGTGTAGATGCAGGTTCCTCTATATCACTCCTCAGCACGTTGCAGGCTGGCGCAGTGTGCGCTTCTCCCTGTGATACCGATCCTCACTGATGTCCCGGACTGTGATAGCGGCACAAACCCCCATACACCGGACTATGATAGCGCTATGTTCTACTACCCAGCGGGAACAGCGAGAATCGGAGTCCCGGTGATCACTGACTGTTCCTCTAACAATTCCTGTATAAAGTTTTGGCAATGATTCCGGAGAAATAATTGTAGAAATGAGCGGGAAACTCCCAATATGTATAACACTACATGTCCGCCAATTATTCCTCAGCTTAATAACTATACATATCATCCAGCATCATGAGCGGGGAGAGGTACCGGTCCCCGCCACTCACCCCTGGCAGGTGCATGTTAATCTGGTTTACACAGACTAATAGGGGCAGATTTGGAGCTGATGGTATCGTCTATTATGGATCTTTATCCCTGCGCCCGGATACATTGTTATATCTCCATCAGTCGGTGACATTTGGGGAGCTATAGCCCTGAGCGTTGTAATTGTCTCATTATTGTAGTGCACATGCCGCTAAAGGGTTAACAATGAGCCGTGCGCGCGGTCCCGTCCGATGCCTAATGCTCATTGGCTGATCACAGGATGTTCAGGATTTGAATTTCCGCTTCCCCCAGACCCGATAACAATGGAGAGATCTCCCCGAGATGTAGAGCCTGATTCAGTGTCTGACTACTACCCTCATCATCCTTGTTTCTCTATTGTACCCCCTAGTCAGTGCACAAAGATTATGGCAGCAGGATGCGCGTCTCATTATAAACCCCGGCGATTCCGATCAATAGATTCCCCGGTCAGTAAATTAGGATTTATAGCGTTGCCGCAACAATCCACTCCAGTAAGGCTGTGTGATCGATCAGGACCGCGGAGATTATAGAAGAAATAATCGGGGAATCTGGTGGAGGAGATACTGATCACAAGACAGATCGGGCAATGGGTTAACTACGGAGAACTGATCTACAGCGCCCCCCGCTCCACCACAGGAGAATATACATCCTGCAGTCAGTGAGAACCGCAGCCGCCGCTCTGATCTCACCCGATCCCGGAGCAGAATATATATAGTCTCAATAGACTGTACTGACAGAATAGCGGCCACATATACAGAAGAGAATACGGGGAATACAGACAGGAGAAGCCCCAGCTCTATTATAGACAATGTGGGTGGCTCTTAGAAGAGCCTTTGGGGTGACAGCAGGAGGCGGAACAGGTTACTTGGCGCTGGTGTACTTGGTGACGGCCTTGGTGCCCTCGGACACGGCGTGCTTGGCCAGCTCTCCAGGCAGCAGCAGGCGCACGGCGGTCTGGATCTCCCGGGAGGTGATGGTGGAGCGCTTGTTGTAGTGAGCCAGACGGGAGGCTTCCCCTGCGATGCGCTCGAAGATATCGTTGACAAAGGAGTTCATGATGCCCATGGCCTTGGAGGAGATGCCGGTGTCAGGGTGGACCTGCTTGAGCACCTTGTACACGTAGATGGCATAGCTTTCCTTCCTGGTCTTCCTCCGCTTCTTGCCGTCCTTTTTCTGAGTCTTGGTCACGGCTTTCTTGGAGCCTTTCTTGGGCGCTGGTGCAGACTTGGCGGGATCAGGCATGATTATCAATCTCAAGAATTCCTAACTTAAACAAAGAGGATAATGATGTCGCTTACTCCCTCTGCAGCCGTATTTATAGGCAGCCCATGCAAAAGAGCAATGCCGTCAGCCTCTTGCTCTACTGGAAGAGCAAATCATGTGACCTCAGTGCTGTCATACGCCCCGCCCAGTGCCGCCTATTGGAGAGTCTTCAATTCCAGTTTCATTAGCCGGATTCAAATCTACCCAATCACAGGAGCCGGAGGGCGGAGCTGAGAACTATAAAGCCAGCAGAACGTGTGGGAATGATCACATTATTCTGAAATAAGTTGTCATGTCTGGACGCGGCAAACAAGGAGGGAAGGTTCGGGCTAAGGCCAAGACCCGCTCATCCCGGGCAGGACTCCAGTTCCCCGTCGGTCGTGTGCACAGGCTTCTTCGCAAAGGGAACTACGCCGAGAGGGTGGGCGCCGGTGCTCCGGTCTACCTGGCCGCTGTGCTGGAGTATTTAACCGCTGAGATCCTGGAATTGGCCGGTAATGCCGCCCGGGACAACAAGAAGACCCGCATCATCCCCCGTCACCTGCAGCTGGCCGTGCGCAATGACGAGGAGCTGAACAAGCTGCTGGGTGGGGTGACCATCGCCCAGGGAGGCGTCCTGCCCAACATCCAGGCCGTGCTGCTGCCCAAGAAGACCGAGAGCAGCAAAGCGGCCAAGAGCAAGTGATCACCGCTTATCCCAGACCATCCCGAACACCAAAGGCTCTTCTAAGAGCCACCACATTGTCTCCTACAGAGCTGGCACCGCTGATCTTGTCTGATAAGGATTAGATTTCTTATGACATGTTCTTTATACGGGGTTATAGTAGAACTGATGAGTTTCTTTCATTAACAGTATGAGAGGGATTGGACACCTTCACTTTTATATAAAAAAAATAAAATAACTACCAGAAAACTTCCTATAGCAGAATGTGACCCTCAGCACAAGGACAGTTTCCTCCTCACTCCATCCCCGCTACCCTCACTAAGGGGGACGGGTACAGTTTCTACATATGGATTTTGAGGTGCAGCCAGCCTTTCCCCGCGACAAAGACAGTAATGTAATCACGTGTACAGGGACGAGACAAAGCGAGAAAGTCAATCTCCAATGAGCGTAAACTATCGGGGTTATTGCTCCACCTACAAAGTTAACCCTTCATTGTCCCTCGTTATTTATGCTCTGTTTCCCCTTCAGTCCCCGGAGCGCTCTCTGCTTCACTAGTCCCAATCCCTATATACGCTTACACGGTGCACTATAGTAGAGCGCCCCCATATTTAGTCTCCATTCGGGGCTGCATTGGCTTTATATTACGTTTACAAGAAATAAGCCCAATAATTCTCCAGATGGATAAAACGCCATGTGCACAACCTATTAACTAAAGGGTTACATTAACCCCCAAATCTCTGGTAAATTAATTGTTTCCTTATATCTATCCATAGATCGTCTATCGCAGCAGTATAAATCGTTAGTTTATACAGATCAGATACATTGTGTTACAATAGCGACACCTGGTGGTGAGAGCTTTGTATTCTAATCTTTACATGTTACCAAATAGTAACAAGTATTTCCCAGGTGCTGATACAAATTACAGAGGCGCAAATAGATACAACTGTGGATGGTGACTAAAACTTATAATAACACAGCACAATAATTTCAGCTGCTCTTATACACCCTGCTTATCCTATACCAGATAAGTGTCCTAAGGGGATCTAGAACAAATAAATGCATCTGCATTGTCCTCGATATAACAAAGTGATGTAATGTAGAAGGTTTGTATATTAGGGTGAGGAGTGACATATTTATCGCCAGGATCCTGAATTATATCTCTTTGTTGGAGCTGCGGGGCAGGAGCTGTCACCTCTGACCGGGCTTCGGGAGTCTTCGGGCCGCCAGGAGAGGAGAGATGCCGCAATATAGAACATGATCCGGCGAGAAAGAGGAGGGAAGCGGGTGTCGGCTAGTAATGTATTCTCCGCATTGTACAGTGTTAGTACAGAACTCCCGGGCAGCGATCATAATCTGGGCCATGTAATGTTATACTACGGTCCCTCCACATGTTTAGGGGAAGGAGTCTCCACATCTATTATATTCATCGCTCTGTATAGAATCACATCTCCCACCTGATCTGCTACTAGTTCCCCCATCACTGAACACATCGGCCGATCTATATTTACAGCAAAGGAAACTATGGAGCTACTAAACTAAACACTTTGAGCACCATATACCGGAGCCACAGCTCGGGCCATTGAGATAAGATCCTTGCAAATCCCAAAATCGGGTTTCCTCTTCAATATGCAGCTTCTATATCTTAACCACGATTATTGTACAGACAAGGACAATACACTACGACAGATTTCCGATAACACAAAGCAGTGTAAACACAGAATTGTAGCTTTTCTATAGAACATGTGGGCGGCTCTGAGAAGAGCCTTTGGGTTGATGAGATGGAGCCGAGTAGAAGCAGAATTAACCTCCGAAGCCGTAAAGAGTGCGGCCCTGGCGCTTGAGAGCGTACACGACGTCCATAGCGGTGACGGTCTTCCTCTTGGCGTGCTCTGTGTAGGTGACGGCGTCACGGATGACGTTCTCCAGGAAAACCTTCAGGACACCGCGAGTCTCTTCATAGATGAGGCCGGAGATACGCTTCACACCTCCCCTGCGAGCTAGACGGCGGATTGCAGGCTTAGTGATGCCCTGGATGTTATCACGGAGCACCTTCCTGTGCCGCTTGGCTCCGCCCTTACCGAGACCTTTTCCTCCTTTGCCGCGTCCCGACATCCTGCTGGTTGAGAATTGAATGAATAAAGTTTGAGGCGCGGAGTCCTAGCTTATATAGCACATGTGCGGACCAGAAGGAGAACTTTAACAAGATGACGTCAACATGGGCGTTTCCTTTTACTGAATTTACATTACCGGCCCCTCCCCTTCTCTTTTGATTGGCTGAATACAGAATCGTTGGTGATTTTGAATTTCCCGCTCACCCTGTAATTCTCCGCTCTGGGAGAGAAGACAATTGTCCCGTGTTATGTGATCTCACGTTCAGGCGGCTCATTCTCAGGCTGCGGATGCCGGCACTCTCCGTATACAGTGACCGGGAATAATCACCAGGGCCCGTCCTGACATCTCCTGTTCTTATATAGAGGAAGAGGAGAGAAATCACCAAAGCTCCGGTATCAGCCAATCGATACTATGTATCAGGACTATAGCTCCGTACAGTGTTAACTCTTTAGTGTCCACATGTTCTGTTTCTTGTTTTATATCTGTACGGAGACTGCGGTGTGTAATGGCTGGGACTGTATATATTATATATAATTACACTGCAGTCACCATTCTATGTCCATTCTGATCTCTCACATATTGTCTCCGTTCATTCTCATCCTACATCGTCATTGACTTATATTTACCCATGAAATTAGATACTAACGAACTCTTAATTAATTACATCCAAATGTTCTCTTTGTAGCGTCAATCATCCTATTTAGTTCTATTAAGTTCATTGATGTTACTTTGATTAATTGGTCTTTTCACTCTCATTCCTAAATGTCATCTCCTGCCGGGGCTCGTTCCTACGATCGGTCTCCTATACGGTATAATATATTGGGTTACATAGAAAACTATTTACTGCCATGTTGTGGTAGCTGAACACAGTACAAGAAAAAAACTTTTGAATAGTCTTTACATTCTTCAGCCTTACCACTAGGTGGGGACAAAGTACAGTGCAGCCTCTTCTAGGGATTCAGGCGAGAAAGGAAAAGTGTTGAACAGTGTCTTCTGCCATCAAGTTGCCGCAGAGCAGATTTCAGCGAAGTTCAATATAAAGTTACTAATTTTGGCCAAGTTTCTTTTCTCATTCTGCTATAATTTTAGCCCTTAATTAATTTGATTGTAATAGTGTTTAATAGAAATATGTATTTTTTGTTACTATTTTTTTTCCAATCTCCTTTTTACATTAACCCCTCAATGATGTTGTATTTTTTTATATATATTTGTTTTCTCTTTTAACTTTTCACAAAAAAAAAAAAAAATCTATATCTCTGTCAATGTTTCATCTACAGACCCATATTAAGGCTTGTTATTTGTGAGACCAACTACACTTTGTAATGGCATCCTTCATTTTACTACTAAGTCTACAGCAAAGCCAAAAAAAAGAGAAAATTATAGGGTGAAATAAACAAAAAAAAGTAAAAAAAAAAGTTTAAAAATGATTATTTATTATTATTATTTTTTTTTTTTTTTGGGGGGGTCCAAGTTTAAGGGGGAGGGGAAGTGATGGCTGCACATTCACATGTCATACATTGTAATTTTCATACTTGTGCTGAGAAGCAATAGAACAATCAAGTGTTACTATACATTTCACTCAAACTGTACAAGCCAACTCGTCACTTCACGGTCACCTGATTCAAGTGAGTCCCTAACTTAACAACTTCTCCTTTTAATGACATGGGTGGATGCTGCGGAGCATCTTGGTGTCACCCCATTAGGTTGGTGTCACGCCAGTGTGAGGTGATGAGGAGACTGAGGATAGGGTACGGGTTGGCTGGGTTGTGATGTATGAGGTGAAGAGAAGACTAAGGATAGGGTACGGGGGGGGGGGGGGGGTTTGGTGGCGGTGTATGAGGTGATAAGGAGACTGAGGATAGGGTACGGGGGGGGGGGCTGGGTGGTGGTGTATGAGGTGATGAGGAGACTGAGGATAGGTTACAGGGGGGGCTGGGTGGTGGTGTATGAGGAGAATGAGGATGGGGTGCAGGGGGGCTGGGTTGTGGTGTATGAGGTGATGAGGAGACTGAGAATGCAGTATGGGGGGCTGGGTGGTGGTATATGAGGGGATGAGGAGACTGAGGATGGGGTACTGGGGGGGCTGTGTGGTGGTGTATGAGGTAATGAGAAGACTAAAGATAGGGTACAGGGGGGCTTGGTGGTGGTAAATGAGGTGATGAGGAGACTGAGAATGGGGTACGGGGGGGGGGGGGGCTTGGAGGTGGTGTATGATGAGAATGAGGATGGGATGCAGGGGGACTGGGTTTTGGTGTATGAGGTGATGAGGAGACTGAGGATGGGGTACTGGGGGGCTGGGTGGCGGTGTATGAGGTCATGAGGAGACTGAGGATGGGGTGCAGGGGGGTTGGGTGGTGGTGTATGAGGTGATGAGGAGACTGAGGATGGGGTATGGGGGGGCAAAGTGATGTAATGTAGAAGGTTTGTATATTAGGGTGAGGAGTGACATATTTATCGCCAGGATCCTGAATTATATCTCTTTGTTGGAGCTGCGGGGCAGGAGCTGTCACCTCTGACCGGGCTTCGGGAGTCTTCGGGCCGCCAGGAGAGGAGAGATGCCGCAATATAGAACATGATCCGGCGAGAAAGAGGAGGGAAGCGGGTGTCGGCTAGTAATGTATTCTCCGCATTGTACAGTGTTAGTACAGAACTCCCGGGCAGCGATCATAATCTGGGCCATGTAATGTTATACTACGGTCCCTCCACATGTTTAGGGGAAGGAGTCTCCACATCTATTATATTCATCGCTCTGTATAGAATCACATCTCCCACCTGATCTGCTACTAGTTCCCCCATCACTGAACACATCGGCCGATCTATATTTACAGCAAAGGAAACTATGGAGCTACTAAACTAAACACTTTGAGCACCATATACCGGAGCCACAGCTCGGGCCATTGAGATAAGATCCTTGCAAATCCCAAAATCGGGTTTCCTCTTCAATATGCAGCTTCTATATCTTAACCACGATTATTGTACAGACAAGGACAATACACTACGACAGATTTCCGATAACACAAAGCAGTGTAAACACAGAATTGTAGCTTTTCTATAGAACATGTGGGCGGCTCTGAGAAGAGCCTTTGGGTTGATGAGATGGAGCCGAGTAGAAGCAGAATTAACCTCCGAAGCCGTAAAGAGTGCGGCCCTGGCGCTTGAGAGCGTACACGACGTCCATAGCGGTGACGGTCTTCCTCTTGGCGTGCTCTGTGTAGGTGACGGCGTCACGGATGACGTTCTCCAGGAAAACCTTCAGGACACCGCGAGTCTCTTCATAGATGAGGCCGGAGATACGCTTCACACCTCCCCTGCGAGCTAGACGGCGGATTGCAGGCTTAGTGATGCCCTGGATGTTATCACGGAGCACCTTCCTGTGCCGCTTGGCTCCGCCCTTACCGAGACCTTTTCCTCCTTTGCCGCGTCCCGACATCCTGCTGGTTGAGAATTGAATGAATAAAGTTTGAGGCGCGGAGTCCTAGCTTATATAGCACATGTGCGGACCAGAAGGAGAACTTTAACAAGATGACGTCAACATGGGCGTTTCCTTTTACTGAATTTACATTACCGGCCCCTCCCCTTCTCTTTTGATTGGCTGAATACAGAATCGTTGGTGATTTTGAATTTCCCGCTCACCCTGTAATTCTCCGCTCTGGGAGAGAAGACAATTGTCCCGTGTTATGTGATCTCACGTTCAGGCGGCTCATTCTCAGGCTGCGGATGCCGGCACTCTCCGTATACAGTGACCGGGAATAATCACCAGGGCCCGTCCTGACATCTCCTGTTCTTATATAGAGGAAGAGGAGAGAAATCACCAAAGCTCCGGTATCAGCCAATCGATACTATGTATCAGGACTATAGCTCCGTACAGTGTTAACTCTTTAGTGTCCACATGTTCTGTTTCTTGTTTTATATCTGTACGGAGACTGCGGTGTGTAATGGCTGGGACTGTATATATTATATATAATTACACTGCAGTCACCATTCTATGTCCATTCTGATCTCTCACATATTGTCTCCGTTCATTCTCATCCTACATCGTCATTGACTTATATTTACCCATGAAATTAGATACTAACGAACTCTTAATTAATTACATCCAAATGTTCTCTTTGTAGCGTCAATCATCCTATTTAGTTCTATTAAGTTCATTGATGTTACTTTGATTAATTGGTCTTTTCACTCTCATTCCTAAATGTCATCTCCTGCCGGGGCTCGTTCCTACGATCGGTCTCCTATACGGTATAATATATTGGGTTACATAGAAAACTATTTACTGCCATGTTGTGGTAGCTGAACACAGTACAAGAAAAAAACTTTTGAATAGTCTTTACATTCTTCAGCCTTACCACTAGGTGGGGACAAAGTACAGTGCAGCCTCTTCTAGGGATTCAGGCGAGAAAGGAAAAGTGTTGAACAGTGTCTTCTGCCATCAAGTTGCCGCAGAGCAGATTTCAGCGAAGTTCAATATAAAGTTACTAATTTTGGCCAAGTTTCTTTTCTCATTCTGCTATAATTTTAGCCCTTAATTAATTTGATTGTAATAGTGTTTAATAGAAATATGTATTTTTTGTTACTATTTTTTTTCCAATCTCCTTTTTACATTAACCCCTCAATGATGTTGTATTTTTTTATATATATTTGTTTTCTCTTTTAACTTTTCACAAAAAAAAAAAAAAATCTATATCTCTGTCAATGTTTCATCTACAGACCCATATTAAGGCTTGTTATTTGTGAGACCAACTACACTTTGTAATGGCATCCTTCATTTTACTACTAAGTCTACAGCAAAGCCAAAAAAAAGAGAAAATTATAGGGTGAAATAAACAAAAAAAAGTAAAAAAAAAAGTTTAAAAATGATTATTTATTATTATTATTTTTTTTTTTTTTTGGGGGGGTCCAAGTTTAAGGGGGAGGGGAAGTGATGGCTGCACATTCACATGTCATACATTGTAATTTTCATACTTGTGCTGAGAAGCAATAGAACAATCAAGTGTTACTATACATTTCACTCAAACTGTACAAGCCAACTCGTCACTTCACGGTCACCTGATTCAAGTGAGTCCCTAACTTAACAACTTCTCCTTTTAATGACATGGGTGGATGCTGCGGAGCATCTTGGTGTCACCCCATTAGGTTGGTGTCACGCCAGTGTGAGGTGATGAGGAGACTGAGGATAGGGTACGGGTTGGCTGGGTTGTGATGTATGAGGTGAAGAGAAGACTAAGGATAGGGTACGGGGGGGGGGGGGGGGTTTGGTGGCGGTGTATGAGGTGATAAGGAGACTGAGGATAGGGTACGGGGGGGGGGGCTGGGTGGTGGTGTATGAGGTGATGAGGAGACTGAGGATAGGTTACAGGGGGGGCTGGGTGGTGGTGTATGAGGAGAATGAGGATGGGGTGCAGGGGGGCTGGGTTGTGGTGTATGAGGTGATGAGGAGACTGAGAATGCAGTATGGGGGGCTGGGTGGTGGTATATGAGGGGATGAGGAGACTGAGGATGGGGTACTGGGGGGGCTGTGTGGTGGTGTATGAGGTAATGAGAAGACTAAAGATAGGGTACAGGGGGGCTTGGTGGTGGTAAATGAGGTGATGAGGAGACTGAGAATGGGGTACGGGGGGGGGGGGGGGCTTGGAGGTGGTGTATGATGAGAATGAGGATGGGATGCAGGGGGACTGGGTTTTGGTGTATGAGGTGATGAGGAGACTGAGGATGGGGTACTGGGGGGCTGGGTGGCGGTGTATGAGGTCATGAGGAGACTGAGGATGGGGTGCAGGGGGGTTGGGTGGTGGTGTATGAGGTGATGAGGAGACTGAGGATGGGGTATGGGGGGGCTGGGTGGTGGTGTATGAGGTGATGAGGAGACTGAGGATGGGGTATGGGGGGGCTGGGTGGTGGTGTATGAGGTGATGATGAGACTGAGAATGGGGTACTGGGTGGGCTGGGTGGTAATGTATGAGGAGACTGAGGATGGGATACGGGGGGGGGCATGGGAGGTGGTGTATGATGAGAATGAGGACGGGGTGCAGGGGGCCTGGGTTGTGGTGTATGAGGTGATGAGGAGGCTGAGGTTGGGGTACTGGGGGGGGGGGGCTTGGTGGTGGTGTATGAGGAAACTGAGGATGGGGTGCAGGGGGGAGCTGGGTGGTGGTGTATGAGGTTATGAGAAGACTGAGGATAGGGTACGGGGGGCGGTTGGGTTGTGATGTATGAGGTGATGAGGAGACTAAGGATAGGGTATGGGGGGCTTGGTGGCGGTGTATGAGGTGATGAGGAGACTGATGGGGTACGGGGGGGCTTGGAGGTGGTGTATGATGAGAAGGAGGATGGGGTGCAGGGGGGCTGGGTTTGGTGTATGAGGAGACTGAGGATGGGGTACTGGGGGGGCTGGGTGGTGGTGTATGAGGTCATGAGGAGACTGAGGATGGGGTGCAGGGGGGTTGGGTGGTGGTGTATGAGGTGATGAGGAGACTGAGGATGGGGTATGGGGGGGCTGGGTGGTGGTGTATGAGGTGATGATGAGAATGAGAATGGGGTACTGGGTGGCAATGTATGAGGTGATGAGGAGACTGAGGATAGGGTACTGGGGGGCTGAGTGGCGGTGTATCAGGAGACTGAGGATGGGGTACAGGGGGGGCTGGGAGGTGGTGCATGATGTGATGTTGAGACTGAGGATGGGGTATGGGGGGCTGGGAGGTGGTGTATGAGGTGATGAGGAGACTGAGGATGGGGTACAGGGGGGGGCTGGGAGGTGGTGTATGATGAGAATGAGGACGGGGTACTGGGTGGGCTGGGTGGTAATGTATGAGGTGATGAGGAGACTGAGTATAGGGTATGAGGGGGGGCTGGGTGGTGGTGTATGACGTGATGAGGAGACTGAGGATATGGTACTGGGGGGCTGAGTGGCGGTATATCAGGATACTGAGGATGGGGTGCAGGGGGGTTGGGTGGTGGTGTATGAGGTGATGATGAGAATGAGAATGGGGTACTGGGTGGGCTGGGTGGTAATGTATGAGGTGATGAGGAGACTGAGTATAGGGTATGAGGGGGGGGCTTGGTGGTGGTGTATGACGTGATGAGGAGACTGAGGATATGGTACTGGGGGACTGAGTGGCGGTATATCAGGAGACTGAGGATGCGGTACGGGGGGGGGCATGGGAGGTGGTGTATGATGAGAATGAGGACGGGGTGCAGGGGGCCTGGGTTGTGGTGTATGAGGTGATGAGGAGGCTGAGAATGGGGTACTGGGGGGGTTGGGTGGTGGTGTATGAGGTGATGAGGAGACTAAGGATGGGGTATGGTGGGGCTGGGTGGTGGTGTATGAGGTGATGATGAGAATGAGAATGGGGTACTGGGTGGGCTTGGTGGTAATGTATGAGGTGATGAGGAGACTGAGTATAGGGTATGAGGGGGGGGCTGGGTGGTGGTGTATGAGGTGATGAGGAGTCTGAGGATAGGGTACTGGGGGGCTGAGTGGCGGTGTATCAGGAGACTGAGGATGGGGTACAGGGGGGGCTTGGAGGTGGTGTATGAGGTGATGAGGAGACTGAGGATGGGGTATGGGGGGGCTGGGAGGTGGTGTATGAGGTGATGAGGAGACTGAGGTTGGGGTACTGGGGGGCTGGGTGGCGGTGTATGAGGAGACTGAGGATGGGATCCGGGGGGGGGGGCATGGGAGGTGGTGTATGATGAGAATGAGGACCGGGTGCAGGGGGCCTGGGTTGTGGTGTATGAGGTGATGAGGAGGCTGAGGATGGGGTACTGGGGGGGGGGGGCTGGGTGGTGGTGTATGAGGAGACTGAGGATGGGGTGCAGGGGGGGCTGGGTGGTGGTGTATGAGGTTATGAGGAGACTGAGGATAGGGTACGGGGGGCGGCAGGGTTGTGATGTATGAGGTGATGAGGAGACTAAGGATAGGGTACGGGGGGCTTGGTGGCGGTGTATGAGGTGATGAGGAGACTGATGATGGGGTACGGGGGGGCTTGGAGGTGGTGTATGATGAGAAGGAGGATGGGGTGCAGGGGGGGCTGGGTTTGGTGTATGAGGTGATGAGGAGACTGAGGATGGGGTACTGGGGGGGCTGGGTGGTGGTGTATGAGGTCATGAGGAGACTGAGGATGGGGTGCAGGGGGGTTGGGTGGTGGTGTATGAGGTGATGATGAGAATGAGAATGGGGTACTGGGTGGGCTGGGTTTTAATGTATGAGGTGATGAGGAGACTGAGTATAGGGTATGAAGGGGGGGGCTGGGTGGTGGTGTATGACGTGATGAGGAGACTGAGGATATGGTACTGGGGGGCTGAGTGGCGGTATATCAGGAGACTGAGGATGGGGTACGGGGGGGCATGGGAGGTGGTGTATGATGAGAATGAGGAAGGGGTACTGGGTGGGCTGGGTGGTAATGTATGAGGTGATGAGGAGACTGAGTATAGGGTATGAGGGGGGGGGCTGGGTGGTGGTGTATGAGGTGATGAGGAGACTGAGGATAGGGTACTGGGGGGCTGAGTGGCGGTATATCAGGAGACTGAGGATGGGGTGCAGGGGGTGCAGGGGGGTTGGGTGGTGGTGTATGAGGTGATGATGAAAATGAGAATGGGGTACTGGGTGGGCTGGGTGGTAATGTATTAGGTGATGAGGAGACTGAGTATAGGGTATGAGGGGGGGGCTGGGTGGTGGTGTATGACATGATGAGGAGACTGAGGATATGGTACTGGGGGGCTGAGTGGCGGTATATCAGGAGACTGAGGATGGGGTACGGGGGGGGGGCATGGGAGGTGGTGTATGATGAGAATGAGGACGGGGTGCAGGGGGCCTGGGTTGTGGTGTATGAGGTGATGAGGAGGCTGAAAATGGGGTACTGGGGGGTTGGGTGGTGGTGTATGAGGTGATGATGAGAATGAGAATGGGGTACTGGGTGGGCTGGGTGGTAATGTATGAGGTGATGAGGAGACTGAGTATAGGGTATGAGGGGGGGGGCTGGGTGGTGGTGTATGAGGTGATGAGGAGACTGAGGATAGGGTACTGGGGGGCTGAGTGGCGGTGTATCAGGAGACTGAGGATGGGGTACAGGGGGGGCTTGGGGGTGGTGTATGAGGTGATGAGGAGACTGAGGATGGGGTATGACTCTGTCCATTTTGCCCCATATGAAGCAAAACACTGTCCGGTTGATGGCCTTGCAAATGGTGGTATGGGGAGGCCAGGCCTGTGCGGTATACTGGAGCACAGGCAAAACTTCACTCTGCAGGACAAGTGCCTTGCCTTCAATCGTGAGCTTTCTGGAGCTCTACAGTCCGATTTTAGAGTTCATCTTTCCTAGTCGGTCCTCTGCCGAAGTCCTCGCAGGTCTGGACGAGTGCAGTCACCGAACGCTGGTCAGCGCAGAAGACGGTCATGTCGTCCATGTAGAGCGAGCATTTCACCTCGTAGCGATCTGGTCCTGGTGCGGTGATCCCTCTGATCTATCCATTCTGCCGGATAGTCTCAGCGAAGAGCTCTATAACACAAACAAAAAGAAGAGGTGAAAGAGGGCAGCCTTGTCTAACCCCTGAAAGGATGGGAAAGGGGTTAGTCTTCCAGCTATTCACCAACACCGTGCTGTAAATATCAAAATACATGACGTTAACAAAAGAGCAACACATCTTCCCCAGACCTAGCCTGCGCAAAGCCCTGCCAATGAATGCATGGGAGACACGGTCGAACGCCTTCTCCTGATCTAAGCTGACCAGGGCGGCGCGGCCACCGCTGTCCTGGATGTAATGGACCGTGTCTCTCACAAGGGCAAGGCTGTCAGCAATCCTGCGACCAGGAATGCCGCAGGTCTGGTTCGGATAGACGATCTGCCCGATGACAGATTTCAACCTGTTGGCCAGCACCTTGGCAAGGATCTTGTAGTCCACGTTCAGGAGAAAGATGGGACGCCAGTTTTTCAGGTCACATCTCTCCCCCTTCCGCTTATACAAGATCGTGATCATCCCCTCCCTCAACGACTGAGGCATTCTGCCCCCCACCACCATCTCCACGTACACCTCCAACAGGTCCGGACAGATCAGGTCACCCAGCACTACATAGAGCTCGGCCGGGAGACCGTCACTGCCCGGGGTCCTTCCAGGCTTAAAGGATTTAGCGGCAGAGAGCAGCTCCCCCACTGTCAAGGGATCGTCCATAGCTGCCGCACCTGCGGGATCAACCACGTTAGTGATACCTGACAGGAACCCCTCGGCGGCTTCGGGGTCGGATGACTTGGGGGCGTAGAGGTTGCTGTAGAAGTCGGAGACAACCCCCACTACCTCCTCCTTGCCCCTTCTCATGTGTCCGGTCTCACCTCGTAGCTCAGTCAGGGGCGTGTGGCCAGCATGGAGCTTCCTGAAAAAGAAAGAGTTACACTTCTCACCCTTCTCCAGGTTCTCCACCTTGGAACGAAAGACGATTCGCTTGGATTCCTCCTCAAAGTGCCTTTTCAAGCTCTTTTTGGTCTCCTCCAGCTCCTCCCTGATGTCCCAGCCACACTGGAGCAGGTCCTGCAGGGACCGCAGCTCGCGCTGCAGCTTCCTGAAGTCCCACTTCTTCGCACACGCCTGGTGTCTGCCTTTTGCCTGAAAGAAACAGCGGAACTCGACTTTAACATATTCCCACCAATCACTGATGCAGTTAAACAGACATTTGTCATTACGCCATACAAGGTACGCATCCCTAAGTTCCTCCATGACCTCCCTCTGCTCCAACAGGGCACAATTCAACTTCCAGGAGCCTGGGCCAGGTGGGAATCCATGGCCCAGAGTCCCCCAGAATCGAATGGCCCTGTGGTCAGAGAAGAAGCAGGGGACCATAAAGTACAACACCTTTCTGACTGCTCTCGAAGTGAAGATGAAGTCTATCCAAGAACGGAGCGAGCCATCGGGGCGGCTCCACGTATAGTTTACGGAGCCGTTCCTGATGGACCCACCAACGTCCTGCAAGGATGCCTCTGTCATCATCTCAATCAACAGCTTAGACGTCACGTCCAGGTTGGCGGATGTGCCAGAACTGCGCCCGTCTACCTCAATGGGGCAGTTGAAGTCACCACCCAACACTACTGCCCTAGTGGTGGCGAGCTCAGCCCGCAGGGCCTGGAGAACCTCCAGTCAGACATCCCTCTCAGGGGAGGCAAACACGTTGATGAGCCGCACGAGCTCACCCGCCCAGGAACCGTCTGCGACGAGAAGTCTGACACAGACGAGCTCCCGGACGGAATCAAGTGCAAAGTTGCCTCCCCTGATCAGGATGGCCACCCCCGCAGACCTACTGTCACCCCCACCAGACCAGTAGAAAGGGCGGTGAGGCCACTGCCTGGCCAGATGTTTGTAAGACCTAGAAGCAGACAAAGCACATTCCTGCAGGATTTAAACATCACACCTCTGAGAATCTAAGAACTTAAGGACAGTCTGAAATCTAAACCTAGCTCTAATACTCCTCACATTAATGCAGAAGATGTTGAGATCAGCCATGGGAATAAAAAGAGAGGTTAGTTCAGATACTAGTTACCACTCTGGTCGGGCGGGTCCTCTTCTCTGGCGCCTGTCAGCTCCTGTGGCTTCTCATAGCGCCCTTCCAAGAACTCGTCGTTGGCCGGAGTGTCTAGGATTTTCTTGACTTCTGGGTCCTGCAGCAGCTCCTCCATAGACTGAGCTTGGACTTGCTCCTCTTGGACCTGTTCCACTTGGGCCTGCTCCATCTCCTCCTCTCCATCTGAAGCTTGAAGGCTCTCGCAGACCTGCTCCATCTCCTCCTCTTCATCTGAAACTTGAGGGGTCTCGAAGGTCTAGATAATCTTTCTCTTGTGGGACTCATCTGATGTATTTTTTTTTTCAACTATCATTTTTATTGAGCGAAAAAGACAAAAGGGAATGAAGTCCACTCGCAGGTGGGGTGTTTGTAGTATGCTCAGTTTTTGCAATTCAAAACAAAACAGAACAACAAATGAGAAATAGTATACACAATTTCTGTTAACCTGACACATGGGGAGGGGGACGACATGAAATCACAGCATCTCGGGGGGGGGGGGAGAAAGGGGGACAAATATGATGAGCGAGAAGGTTAAGTGTAGGGGGGGGGGAGAGGGAGAAGCTGGAGTAATGCCACTATAAGCGGCAATCAATTTCAGGTGGGGATAAGTGAGCAGAAGGGTTGGGTAAATGGGGGATGGGGTAGTAGGCAGTAGCTGAGTGAGGGGGAAGGGAAAAAGGGGGGGGGGCTGTAAGTGAATGAAGAGAAGAAGGTAAGCGAGAGAGAAGGAATAGGAGGTCAGGGTGGAAAGAGGGTAAAAGAGGAAGATGAGGGTGGGGTGAGTAGGGCGGGGGGATAAGGGCAGAGAGCCTAAGGGGGGGGGGGGTAAAGGGGGGGGATGAGGGGAGAGGGCGGGCCTCAGCAGCCATGGAGTCTCATGAGGAATAGGGGGAGTCTAGCCAAGGCTGCCAGGTCTTGAGGAATGAGTCATAGGATCTATTTACACGACTGGACATTACCTCAAACCTGCAGATCTGGGAAATTTTGGTGTACCAATCCTGCATTGAGGGGAGCGAGGTTTGCAACCAGTGTAAGGGAATCAGTGACTTAGCAGCCGCCAGAAGTTGGGAGATCAGAGTGTTGGATGCGGGGGTATAGGAGATGGAGGGGCACCCCAGCAGGACCGATTCCGGTGTGAGTTGAATAGTGGTACCAGTAATGTCGGCCAGCTTGGCCTCCACCTCCTTCCAGAACAAGGCTATGCTGGGGCAATGCCACCAGACATGTGAGTGTGTGCCTACCTGGGCTTTGCATCTCCAGCATAGACCGGAGGGGGCGAGACCGTGGGCATGTAGGAACTCATGCACCTTGTACCAGTGGGAGAGGATCTTAAAGTGATTTTCTTGCAGACGGACACATCTGGAAGGGCCGATTGTGAAGGAGAGAATACGATCCACCTCCATGTCACTCAGGGGGAGCTGAAGCTCGTCTCCCACGAGGCCAGGTAACCCAGCCTTCCCCGAGGCCTCGCCCGCCTCCAGGCTAATTTCGAGTCAGTAAGCCTCCATGGCCTATCCCCTGTGGAAAGCAAGAAGCTTTCAAATTCAGTAAGTGCTCTGAGGGGCAAATGTTTTTTGGCGAAAGCAGTACAGCATAAGACGATATGGTTTAGGTGCAGGAAGGTCAGATTTACCTCAGGGAATAGTTGGCATATATCCCCTGCGGCCGGAATCCCACCGTCAGAGAACAACTGCGAGACTGGAACCCCTGATAACCTCCCCCACAAAGGAGTAAAGGTGGGTGAATCCATCCCCACGACCACAGGAATAAAATGCGAAGGAAGAAGAGGAGAAATTCCAGGGGAGAGGAAAGGCGAGAGAAAGGACCAGGAGGAGATAATGCCCTCAATTAATAAATGATTGCTTTTTGCATTATATTTGGCGTGGGACGCAGGGGGCAACCAGACATCCGCTAGTGGGTCAGCATCAGCAGGCGCCTGGGGGAGAGTCAAACCACACGGCGCATGAGATGGGTGGGTGTACCATACCCATCGCTGGAGCTGAATCCCCCTATAAAGGTCACGGACATCCGGCAGCCCGATGCCCCCCTCCGACCTCAGGCGGGTGAGCAGTGTATGTGACATGCGGGCCCTTTTTCGCTTCCATACGAATCCGGAAAAAAGCCTTCTAATTGCAATGAAAAAGCGATCAGGAATTGCTATGGGAACCATGGTGAGTTTGTATGTGATTTTGGGGAGGACATAACATTGGATGACATTGCGTCTACCTAACCAAGAGATCAGGGGCAAATCATATTCCTCCAGAATATTTTTGATGTCTGTCAATAATGGAGCAAAGTTAGCATCGTATAAAGAGGCAGTTTGTGCGGTGATATGTACTCCCAGGTATTTAATATGCGTATCTGACATTTAAAATCAGATTGAGAGCGGAGCAGCCGGGATGTTCTAGGGGGCAAGGTAATGTTCAATAGTTCCGACTTCGATACATTCACCTTGAAGTTGGAAACTGCACCGAAGTCGTCAAATAGTTGAACCAGGGGGGGTAGGTCCTCCAGAGGGCTCGCCAATAGGAACAAAAGGTCGTCAGCAAATGCCAGCACTTTCATTTTGGCGCTCGGTGTGTGGAATCCACTGAGACCTGACCACTGGCGCACCCTCTGCAGCAATGTCTCCATCACAAGGATGAACAGAGTCGGGAACAGGGGGCAGCCCTGCCTGGTGCCGTTTTTTATGTGTAAGGGGGGTGAGATGGAGTCATTTACCAGTAGGGAAGCGGAGGGGGGAGAGTATAGGGACATAATTGCAGAAATAAACCAGTCTGGAAACTAAAACTTCCTTAGGGTCGCCTCCATGAATTGCCAATCAACTCTGTCAAAGGCCTTCTCGGCGTCTACTCCAAGAAGAGCCAGAGGCCGTCCAGAGAGCTGTGCCTGAGAGATAGCCTGCAAGAGCTTTTCAGTGTTGGTACGGCTTTCTCTACCTGGTACGAAGCCGGCCTGCTCCTCTCCTATTAGGTGGGGGAGTAATTTTTTGATGCGGAGGGAAAGGAGTTTTGCCCACAGCTTAACCTCTTCAGGACCCATGACGTATGCATACGTCATCACACCCTGGGTCTTAACCCCTTAAGGACATAGGGCGTATCCATACGCCCCCGTTTCCAAGTCCTTAAGGACCGAGGGCGTATGGATACGCCCTGAGCATTTCCGGCCCCCACCGCTAGCCGGAGGGGAGCCGGGGCCGGATGCCTGCTGAAATCGTTCAGCAAGCATCCCGGCATATCGCCCAGGGGGGTCAATTCAGTCCAGCGATCTGCGGCGGATTCCGGGTCAATCAGGTCTCCAGTGACCCGATGACCCGGAATTACTGGCTGATCGGGGCCGTCAGAGACGGCCCCGAACAGCCAGAGCCTGCAGGAGTGAGGTGGCACTGGTGCCACCTCACGATCGCCCTGATTCGTCGGCCGGATTACCGGCCGACCAATCAGGGTGCCTGCTGCGGGTGTCACTCCCACAACCCGTTCCGCCCCTCTTCCGGAGGACGTGAGCGGGTGCGGGAAGACGACCCCGGGTGCTGGGGACCCCGATCCCCGGCGCCCCTGTTGGGATCGGGGCCCCAGGAGCGACGGCGGTGGTGAGGGACTGACCTGCAGTGTGGATCGTTGGAGGTGAGTGACAGCCTCCTGCTGTTGCTTAGCAACAGCTCCCAGCATGCACCAAGGGCATGCTGGGAGCTGTAGTTATGCAACAGCAGGAGGCAGACCACCACAACTCCCAGCATGCCCTTATGGGCATGCTGGGACTTGTAGTTTTGCAACAGCTGGAGGCACATTCTTTCTATGGAAAAGTGTACCTTCAGCTGTTGTGTAACTACAACTCCCAGCTTGCACAATCAGCTAAAGTGCATGCTGGGAGTTGTAGTGGTGCATCTGGTGGTTGCATAACTACAACTCCCAGCATGCCCGTTGGCTGTCGGTGACTGCTGAGAGTTGTAGTTTTGCAACAGCTGAAGGCACACTGAGTTAAGTAGTAAACCAGTGTGTCTCCAGCTGTTGCATAACTACAATCCCCAGCATCCCCAGCCAATGTAGTATGCCCCCGGCTGTTGCATAACTACAAGACAATTTAGCCAAACAACAAAAACGGCAAAACAATATGTGCCGTATGTAGGTCCCGGGGGTACCAATAAATAGCCAAAAACAAAGAGACCCACAATACTAATATTATTTCAAAAAGTATAACAATCTTTATTAGACAATAAAAAACAGTTTTTAAAAAATTAGAAAAAGGCAAAGGATGACCTTACACAGGAGACAACAGGTGCCAGTGGGCCTGGTATGGGTAATGTGGGTATTCAATCAAGAGTATACATAATATAAGGCTAGCGTAGCTGCATGTTTACAATATCGTAACAATAGGTATAATATCTAACATACATTGAGGTAACAATGCTTCCTATGTTACCTCAATGTATGTTAGATATTATACCTATTGTTACGATATTGTAAACATGCAGCTACGCTAGCCTTATATTATGTATACTCTTGATTGAATACCCACATTACCCATACCAGGCCCACTGGCACCTGTTGTCTCCTGTGTAAGGTCATCCTTTGCCTTTTTCTAATTTTTTAAAAACAGTTTTTTATTGTCTAATAAAGATTGTTATACTTTTTGAAATAATATTAGTATTGTGGGTCTCTTTGTTTTTGGCTATTTATAACTACAAGACCCAGCATGCCCTTCCGCTGTCCGTACATGCTGGGGGTTGTAGCTTTTGCAACAGCTGAAGGCACACTGGTTGCAAAACACTGAGTTTGTTACCAAACTCGGTGTTTCACAACCTGTGTGTCTCCAGCTGTTGCAAAACTACAACTCCCAGCATGCACTGATAGACCGTACATGCTGGGAGTTGTAGTTTTGCAACAGCTGGATGTTCCCCCCCCCCAATATGAACGTACGGGGTACACTCACATGGGCGGAGGATTACAGTAAGTATCCGGCTGCAAGTTTGAGCTGCAGCAAATTTTCTGCCGCTGCTCAAACTGCCAGCGAGAAACTACTGTGAACCCCCCGCCCGTGCGACTGTACCCTAAATCACTACACTACACTAACACAAAATAAAATAAAAAGTAAAAAACACTACATATACACATACCCCTACACAGCCCCCCTCCCCAATAAAAATGAAAAACGTCTGGTACGTCACTGTTTCCAAAACGGAGCCTCCAGCGGTTGCAAAACTACAACTCCCAGCATGCACTGATAGACCGTACATGCTGGGAGTTGTAGTTTTGCAACAGCTGGATGTTCCCCCCCCCCCCCCCCAATATGAACGTACGGGGTACACTCACATGGGCGGAGGATTACAGTAAGTATCCGGCTGCAAGTTTGAGCTGCAGCAAATTTTCTGCCGCTGCTCAAACTGCCAGCGAGAAACTACTGTGAACCCCCGCCCATGTGACTGTACCCTAAAAACACTACACTAACACACAATAAAATAAAAAGTAAAAAACACTACATATACACATACCCCTACACAGCCCCCCTCCCCTCCCCAATAAAAATGAAAAACGTCTGGTACGCCACTGTTTCCAGAACGGAGCCTCCAGCTGTTGCAAAACAACTACTCCCAGTATTGCCAGATAGCCACTGACTGTCCAGGCATGCTGGGAGTTTTACAACAGCTGGAGGCACCCTGTTTGGGAATCACTGGCGTAGAATTCCCCTATGTCCACCCCTATGCAATCCCTAATTTAGGCCTCAAATGCGCATGGCGCTCTCACTTTGGAGCCCTGTCGTATTTCAAGGCAACAGTTTAGGGACACATATGGGGTATCGCCGTACTCGGGAGAAATTGGGCTTCAAATTTTGGGGGATATTTTCTGCTATTACCCTTTTTAAAAATGTTAAATATTTGGGAAAACAAGCATTCCCTTACGTCCTAAACAGCAGCACAAGTGGTGAAGTGGGGTGTTCTGCCCCTGTGAAGCTGGCAGGACGGTGGGATTTTTAATTCCGCCCAAGCAATTTAAATTAATTAGCCCCCCCCATAAAAGGCCTCCTCCCCTAGGCCATCTTGCTTTTTTTCTGTCCTGTGTAAGGACAGCAGGACGGTGCAGGCTCCTTTGGAGCCTGCCTGGATGTCTCCCCTGTATTGGGGAGATATTTTTGGGGCGCAGTACCTTTTTCAACTGCCCCCTGTTTTTTTCTTTTTATATTATCTGGGCCTCCGGCCTGGTTTATCTTAAAACTATTTGTTTTGACTATTTTATGTTGCTA